>NC_141685.1:385285168-385885168 GCF_964263255.1 Lissotriton vulgaris
GGATACGGGGGGGGGGGTGGACGGCCCGGCTTGTGATTAAGTGATTAAAATAGTGCAGTTCTGCTCGCGGACTACACAGCGTGGTAGCGGGGTACGAGTGGTAGTTCCATCCCGTTATCCTGCATCCCTGCATTATCCAATATAGAAAAACACACAGATTGAGATATCTTTTCGAATTGTATGACAATAAATTGACTAAGAGCAGCCACTAAACAGGCATATCGCCCAGCACTTACCTTCCGCTTCCGCCCTCTCCCTGCCGGCAGCTGTCCCTTACTTATGGGGCAGACGGGCCTGGGAGGGTGAGCGCGAACGTGAGGAGTGTGAAATGAGTGAGAAGCCTAGCCGCTACCAGGGCCAGACCACCACTACTCAACCCCTGATCCCAGGTCCAAGCAAGTAAGCAAGCAATTGGCTCGAGAGTGAGACCGAACGAGACCGAGCCCTGAGTGTTGAGGAAACCTGAGAAGACCTGAGCTGGTACGTGGCATGCGGGTTGCACAGGTTGCGTACAGGTTGCGTGCAGGTGTGAGCGCGGAGATCGGCGGAGAGATAGCAATGATGCTGCAACCCACAGGTCATAAGCCTATAACAATAGGGGGACCAGGGGGAACTTAAAACACCTAAAAGACAGAGTGTTAATAGCGGTTAGCGGATTAATAAATTGGGCAGCGGAATAACAATAAGACAACTGGGGATGCGCTCCAGGAAGGAAAGATCAGCAGGTCCCCAGACCAAGAGGGTGCGGAAGAACCAAGCCCCTAAGGTAAAAAAAAAGGTAAAAGCGCAGGCAAAAGGAGTAAACCAAACCTTGATTTCACCAATTGCTCGGATGTTTGAAAAATCAACCAAAATACCGCAGAAATTCGATTTTTTGGTTGACCCGACTGGGACACTAATGTCAATGGAAGCAGACACATCTAAAAATCGACTGCAAACCCCAATTGAACCATTAAACATCTTTAAGGAAAAAAACAGGGATACAGAAGAATCAGACCAGGAAAAAAATTGCATATTTGAGATGAAACAAAATGACTCTTTAGGTGAAACTTTGGACCAAAAAAGGGAACTAATACATCATACCCCACTGCACCTAAAAAAATATGCAGAAGGAATATTTAAGGTCAAAAGCGAGATTGAAGAGCAAATACAACAACCTGCTGTACACCTCGCAGGACTTCCAGCATGGGATATTCCAATACCATTAGAAGTTAAAGTGGAAATAACAAAAAAGCGAAACTACAAGAAGTAATCAACATCGAAATCGATACTGACATAATGAAATCACATATAGCAGAAACGACACCATTAAAAAAGCTCGGGAACAATACCATTGATCAAACAGAAAAAAAGCAAAATTGTATTATCCCAATATATGGGTATGTGAGTCATGTAAAGGCAGAATGTACCATCACAAGCGAGATAAACACAGAAAGGGAAAGACAAGGATCACAGACGCCAAATGGTATTGATAATGAGGATAATGATGATCACTTAGTAAAAAAGAATAAACTGGAAGGAGCACACCATATAAAGGAAACAGAGGAAATGGTCAATAAAACCCAGTCTACAAAAACACATTTTGATCAAATATCAAAAAATATAATGAGTCAAGATCCAGGAGCCATATGGGATATATTTTACCAAACTTCAACTCTAACACTAGAAGCACTGACATATCAGTCAAACAAAATGGACACACAAATAGAAATACTGGGAGTAATGGCTAATGCAGTCGCCGGAATCGACCGAAAATTGTCAGAGCTAAACCACTTAATTACCAAAGCCCAAAAATACGCAGCAAGTGATACCTCTGAATGCACTTGTGAACCAATTATAAATAAACTTTCAACTATACCTGAAGTAGTGAATACCATACTGGAGGACGTTAAAGATATAGTAAAAAAAAAAAATAACAACAAAAAGGAGGAGACAGGTCAGTCTCCGCACCACAGTTATGAACATATAAATATTCCATTAGGAAAACAAGGGGAACTAATGGAAGTCAATAAATCAAAGCAAACGGAAAATAGAATAGGCCAAAAGGGGGAAACTGACTTGATAATTACCACCAATCAAGAAACTCATGATAAAACAAATACAGAACAGGAAAATGGTCAAGGTTATAAAATTTCGAAGAAACAAAGGAAAAAAATTCGTACGGCTAGAAACAAGGTAAAAAATGGAAACCTAGTAAAAATATACCCCCTGTCACAGAAATCCGTAGAAATGAATCAGGAAGGATCAATACAAGAAGAAACAGATCTAGAAAAAAGTGAGGTGGAGGAAACTCAATCTGAAATGGTGGGAAGAAATGAAAAATACTTAGACATCTTTAATAAGTCGACAAAAACCCACATAGATAACAAACAACATGCACTCAATGAAATAAATTAGAAGATATTATGGACCAAAATGGAAGAAATTAACACACTCTCAAAAAGGAAATGGATGTATTTCCTGGAGCCACTCAAGTGATATTCAAAGTAACCCGAACGAAACAAAGACCGAGTTTTCTGCAGTAGAGTCTAACATACCGCTAAACGTCGAAAAAAATCACTCAGATTTAAGGCTACAGAGAACAATTCGTCAAGATCAAAATATCTTTCTGAATGCAATTACAAACTGCTTGCAACAAAGAAAATACTCAGATTCTATAGGAAAACAGTCATGTGAAGCTGCGATTAACTCAGAACCAGCAAATACAAAGGTGGATATTAGCGATTATATAGGTAACAATGAAGAACTAACAATTACAAAGACTGGCCAAGAGAAGCTTGGCCAGTCCTGTTCCTCTTTTGCCTGCATCCATATATGTATTTGAAATTCATTCGATGGAAAGTATACATTTATCCTGTGTACCTTTCCTTTCTTTCCATTCTTTTGTTCAGCACTTTCCCCTTCTCTACCAGCTCTTGTTCTTTCTTTCCTTTCCTGTTTCTGACACTTTTCAGCACATCTTGTTTAATATTCTCGCACTCTTCATCCACTTCCGTTACCTTGCACTTTCGATTTTCCCTCACTCATTACCCCCGGCACCTAGCTCTTTTCCACAACACACCATCCTCGACCACAGTTTCTTTTATCCCGTTTTTTTTCATGGCCACCCTTATTTAATTTCATCTTTTACTCTATTTCCTTTACTATTATTTTTATTTCTATCTTTCCTTTCTTGTTCACCCACACTATTACACGTTTCACCCACCATATTCCATCTTGCATGATCCTACGTTACGAACTTTGTCCTCTTTTTACTTTGCATGCCCGAGATAATACACGCATGCACATCATTGCCATTTTACTTCCGCATCCTTCGTATGGCGTTCTACCGTGTTTTGGACTTGCAAATTCTAGCGCTTAACTGCGCTACACCTTCTCGGTAAGCACAACAGTATTTGGAACGCATTTACTGTCATCACTTATCACGTTAGGTTTTCATCATGTTCTTCTGTTCTGCTAGTGCCTTTCCTTGGTGTTTTGGGTACTATTGTCTCACGCCATTTGCGCGTCTGCTAGTTTCTTGTTGCTATTTTATAACTTTGTCATGTACCTTCCTTACTTAATCTGACACTTGCATAACTCTCGTCGACTTGCTTTATTTACTTTCACGAGTGCACCTTGGGTTTCCATTTTCAGTTTTAGTTTTCATTTTAATTTCGGAATTCATACGGTGTGATTTTACTGCACCCTCTTTATACCAGCACTTTCTTTAAACAAGCAACTTTTATCCCACGCTTGTTACTCATCACCACTCTATTTTTTTACCGTAGTATTCACCTTCTTTACTTTGAACAAACACTCGGCCCCTGACTCGCTAACTTCCGTTTTTCCTACTCTTCCACAGAAACACATTGACCCCCTGATGAAGAGCCACCCAGCTCAAAATGCATTGGGGACATTGATTTACGTTGTTTCACTACTACAATTATGACGCAATGAAAACAATTTTTTTTGCCTTTGCAATTAATATGTAATATTGCATCCAAGTTTCGTTCATCAAAATGAGTATCTTTTTGGATTGAAAAATTACATGCATCATGTCACAAAGTGAATAAAACTTTAAACATTTGAATACCTTCGTATAAATTTGCTTTTTTAGTACATAGAAGTGTTCAGGTTACCCACCTTACGCTTGTAAGGTTTTTTGCGCACTATATCCTTTCGCCCCTCCTGGACAGTTGGGGCTCACCCTGATCACCCTAAAAGACTGAACTCTCACCGATTACCCATTAAATTAATTGATCTACCTTGGAGTGCAGTGGACTACTTTGTTTCATTCTAAATTAATTTGAGCATCCTTTCATAATGATATTTGCTGATATTCACTTTGTTTCAATGTACCTTTTTCAAATTCAACATGATCAAATCAGATACATTTACTTTATACGAATAGAATTTCCTGTGTGCTTTGTTTTTTAATTTTTTGAAAATAACATTTATTGTAGTTGTCCTGTTGGACACTTTGGAGTCTAATTGCCAATGACTGACTCAAAATTAATTGAAACAAAAGAACATATCCAATACAAGTGAAACCCCTTGTAGACATTTTTTACTTCGAATTATTTATTGCCCAAGCCTACAAGGGTATATTGGGTTCTCCATTTTTTATAATACTTAAGTGTGTGGCACAATCAGTGCTGCAGGCCCATTAGTAGTATTTAATGTACAGGCCTTGGACACAGGTAGTGCCACTTTAATAGGGACTTACAATTAACTTACATTTGCCGTTTGGGTGTAAGTTAATTCTACCACGTTTTAGGGAGAGAGCACAAGCACTTTGGCAGTGATTACCAGCAGTAAAGTGCTCGGATTCATCAGGCCAGCAAAAACGATATCAGCGAAAAGTTTAGGGGAAGATCACTCTAAGGCTGGCAGGTCTAACAAGGTTGTATGTTTTAACCAGTAGACACAGTAAATAGGTACTGTGTACACATTAGATATACCTAAAAAAGCAGGAAGTAGCAGAGATCCATGCCTTGTTCCATATCCTTCACCTTTTATTTCCAATTTTCAAGCGATAGAAAATGTACAAAGTATGACTAGGGGTATTATAGGCTGACGGAAGGTTTATAATTTACTATTATGACAGGAAACAATGACTGTGCAAGAGTAATGTCGGTAAAAGTACAAATCCATACATGAGGCATATTTTAACTTCAGAAACATGACTACTGGGAAAACAAAAATTCATACCCCATTTTTTTCCCATGAGTTTAGATAGATTAAATCTGTCTAGCAGCTCCATAAATAATTTCTTCAGTCATTACAATGTGCTTGATCATAAAATGTTAAACAGTTGTCAGAATGCCTACCGTGGCATTTCATTGGATTTGAAGTTGTAATGGAGTAAACATTGTCGAATATCTATTTAATATTTCGTTTTCTAGTGAAATTATGATTTTCTTTTGCTGCTAAAGCATTTTTCCTGAAATGAGGTGTTTAGCTGGGAATCAATCTGATTTTAAGCTCTAGATACAAAAATAAGTATGGGGATTCGAAATGAATTATTAATTTTAAAAGAATACATGAATTTAAATTAAAATCACTGGGGTCCCTTTTTAGCATATAATATGTATTACAAAATACACCAAGTCAGGCGGTATGATTTTTCCCTGTTCATTGACATTATTGTGTGCTATTGCTGACTTCGGGATTGTCTTATAATCAATAGTTGGTTTCTAAGTCCACTTATAGAAAATAAAATGCCATATTTACAATATCCCTGCAGCAATTTTACACCGCTGAAACGTCACTTTTGTGGCACTCCGCAGGCACTGTGCCGGCCCATATTTACAAGGCCACGTACAGCCACCCTGCGTGGCCTTTCATTGCCTTGTAAATATGGAGCAAGACAATGCCTTACTCTGCATGGAAGAGGCATTCCATGGGTGTTGCTGTGGGTGTTCACAAGCAACACTCATGGTTTTAGACACTACACCAGATTTAAAACATAGCGTGAATCTGGGTCAGCACAAGAAACGAACATCTTCCGAAAGTAGACCTAGCATGGAGAAATGTTTACATTTTCCCATTTTTTATCTCTTTCCACGTGTGCTGCATTCTGCTGCACACATAGAACAAGAAAAAGTCTCCTCTGATTGTTTTTGTGCAGGAATGTATCCCTTACTGCACAAAAACAATCATGCCAACAACACAGACATTGTGCTAGTGTGCCTGTGCTGGCGCTCGGCTGTAGCTTGTTTGCTGGCAGAAATGACTGGAATGCGAAGTATTTCCTAGATATGACTTATTCCTGCCCTTTTCTTTTGCCAAGTTCATCTCAGCTAGAAGGCTTGCAGTGCTACCGTATGCAAAAATATTGTAAATGTGCCCCAAAAGGACTCATGAGGCAGTGCAGCACTATCCTGACAATACCTTAAAAGAATGATTGGCCACTCTGTCATTGCAAGGTGTCTTGGCAGATATGTTATATCTTTTATTGCTTTTAAAGTCAGACCCTTTAAGTGGATGTCTATACTCTGAACATGAAAACACATGTGCCTGATGCATTGGAAGTTTTCTCCCAATACATGGTAGACTTTTTAAACTTTTGAAGGCTAGGACCACAATGGTGAAGCATGTGGTTATAGTGTTGGAAGGCTCACAATAAATAGAGTGGGTCTACAGATGCCTTGTTCATCTGTATCTATCCCAAGGAAAGAGTTTTCATAAAAGAAATCTAAGGGGCTTATGCCACCATGAAAGGCACCCCTCTTCAACCTCTAAATGAGGTGATGGTTCTGTGAGGGTGGTGGATGGGATAGCTGTTTTTTATATCCACGTCTAATTCAGACCCATGGGGTATATCTATGAGAGGGTTGTCACACGTCTGCACTACACATGGTTGAAGCAAACCTCTAAGTCAGATTTTTGAAGCTGCACAAAGCCACTTTGCATGGCTGTGAGTGGCTCCAAACACCTGCAGTAACACAATGCAGCGCAAATCGTGGTGTTGCGTTTTTCTGCTCTCATACTGTGTTCCATGAGACTTGCATGTGTGTTCCCTCGCAACTCCCATGGGTTTTGATGCAGTCCCTGATTTACAAGACCCTCTAAATCTGAGAATGCACCAACAAGATACCACTCCCCAGGAGAGGCGTAACGAGGAAAAGTATCTTTAGTTCTCTTTGTTACTTCTTCTTTCTATGTGTGCTGCATTTTGTAGCACACATAGAATGAGGAAAAAACCTCTCAGGATTGTTTTGTGAAGGAAGGAACCCCTACCTGCACAAAAACAATCCTGATTGCAGCACTAGGCATCCCATTGTGTGCCTGGGCAGGGGGCAAAAGTCAGGAATGCCCTTTCCCAGTGACGCAGTGCAGTGCAGTGCAGCAAGCTGACTTGCTATGCTGCACTGTGCCACGTTTTAATACAATTGTCCCATGGTCTTGTGGGTTGCAATACTCATCTTTCAGCATCAGGCATGAATCCTTTACTTGGCATGCTACCTATGCTAAAAGGGGTCTCTCTGTTGAAATAGAGGCTTTTCATCTATTCTTTAGTCCTTGGTTCCCTGAATACCCATCTGTCATGTTTGGGGAATCCTTTGTATTACCACGATGACCAAGATGAAAGAATTTCAATAGCAACTTATTAAGTATGCTATACCTGCACCAAACAGATTACAGGGAAGAGAGAAATACAGTTTTCCTTCTCCTTCGTCAAATATTCCAGGTAATTTGCATCCCTGAACAGGAAGAAAGAACCATTTCATCAGCATGTCAGCGACAACTTTTCTCAAGTGAACCCAGTTGAACTGCAAATACAGGCAAAGTGGAGACTTTCATGGGGCATCAACTGATGTACTTCCTCAGATTTCTTTAAAGGTGAGAGATACAACTTGTTCACACTAAAGAAATGATGCTGCTTGAAGCTGGCTAGTTCCGCTTTGAATGTAGCAAAACATTAGCTGCTTCTTGCTAAGTTTGGCTATACAAAGCCCCATCTCCTGTCCAGGGTAGTGACGTTTATTGTTCTGTAGTAGAGACTCCTGCACCTTGTTCCGGCATTCGACTTTCCCTCTAGTCAATTAAAAATTGTTATATTTCTCCTTATCTGACAATCCAGAACTTAGTTTATTTACTATTGTGCAAACCTTCTGTGGTTCTGTGGTACTGCGGTCCTGTGGTTCCGTCATTCCGAACCTGTTCAATAAAGGTCGTCGGATATAGACGATTTTGGTGTCAGCAGACCACAAATGACAAGTGCGGTATGTACGAGTGTTTTCGTCATAACCGATCAATGAGAACACTAAGTATTCAGGGATTTCGATTGAACCCTCGGGTTCCGTTTTGTGTGCGGCAGCCATTTTGTGTGGTTGCCCTCACATAGGCCGATGATTATGGCCGAAAGAGTCCTTGGGACACGTACACCTTTAGCTGACTTCTGTGTGACCTGGCCGAACTGACTCCCTTGCCCGAGGCTGACCTCGCTGAGCCAGTTCCTTGTTAAGCAGCTGGTCAGATAGAGATCAAAGAGCAGGACATTGCTGAGTTTATGGTACATGCACACACCCTTCTATCTTGCTTCTCATCTGCTTCTGTTCCTTCCTTTATGGCTTAATTATTGATTTGGGTTGAGGTCTTTATGATGGGTTTGTCCGGCCCGTTCGAACAAGAATGTTGGATTTTGCCTTGTCATTTCTGGTGGGCTTGTCAACGGAAAGTGGGATTGTCGTCACGCGATATGTTTGAAATGTCATTCTTCTATTGGTCAGTTTGTATGTAATTGATGCTAGCCAGGAATGTGATTTTTAGCATAAAAGACGATGCTCCGCTCCATGAATTATTGCAGTCTCTAGCGAACCACCCAAGCTGTGCTTCGTAGATCTCTGTTCCTGATTGCAGCCAATAAATTTGGTCTTTGACGTCATCAAGAAGTGTCCTGTGTCTCTGTTTGACAAGGCAGGGGAATCCGAAGACATCGGGCGTTATCCCTGGCTCCGCTGGGTTCTAAAACCCGGTTCTTCAGTTGGCGCCCCGTGTGGGGCGACTTCAGCGGTACCGGTCCAAGCCCGAAGATCGTGAGGAGCTTCGTGTGGAAATTCTGGAGGAAGGCCTGCCACTTCATCGACCCCTGTATGTCGTCGTGGTCCAAAAGTCTTTGCTGCGAGGTTCCACGCTTTCCGACGGCTACGAAGGACTGCTGCCCTGACTGCCGCTCTGTCTTGGAGCCATTAGACGATTTGTAGAGCGAGACAATAGACGGGTCTTCTGGTGACGCCATCGACATTTCAGTTAAGTATCAGTGGAGCGTCTCCTAGTCCTTAGTTTTGTTTTGGTATCCCATCGGGATCGCTTTGATTTGGTACCTGCAGGCCCCAAAGCCGAGGGACTCGTGTATTCACGAGATTATCGTCTTAAGATTTCCCTTGAAGTTTGAAGCTAGACTAGTGAGCGAAAATGCCGGGTCTTAGCAGACTTGGAAAGATATTTGGTTGTGGTTGTACTAGGGATTCCTGATTGGAGGATTCGTGTCCGGTTCCTCCAATTGGAACTCCGACCTATGAGCTCTAGGTAAAACATGAAGTGGGCCCCATCGCGTCTAATGAAATATGGGTCAAATATACCAGAAAAGACGGTGTCCTACAGTGGCCCCGTTATGGTAGCTTTGAAACTGAGATTTTAGACAATCTCGAAGTTAAACTGTTCAAGAAGAAAGCCTGGCCGGAGATTTTTGACTCTTTCTGCTTATGGCAAAAGGAAGCCAAACAGAAAGAAATTAAGTTAGCGAAGAAAAATAAACGAGAACGAGGTATGTCAATGGTGCAAGCTGCTATACAGTTTAGGGATAATGAAGAAGAACAAGAAAGTGAACAGATGCTTAGGCAACGTAAACTAGCGGTAGACAAGTGCTATCCAGCTTTGCCACCTCAACAGCAAGAAGAGAAGAAAGATCTTGTGAAAGATCCTTTAATGTCGCACCTATTGAGTTCGCCACCCCCTTATGTGCAGAGTGCTACAGCACATCCGCCACCTGTAGTTGCGCAACCTCCGGTTGCTTTGCCACTTGCGATTCCTCAACAGCCAGCTCCACTTCCACTGACTCCTATTGCTTTGGCGCAGCCTTCTCAAGGGCCACCGACTTTGCTACCTCCTTCATCTGCTACTCCTACACCTGTGTTGTCTGTTCCTTCTGTTACTGTTCCGACTTTGGTTTCTTCTCATTCTGCTCCGTCTCCTGTTCTTTTGTCAACTTCTCCTTCTGCTCGACAGAGAATGACTGATGCTGTTGCTGGTCTCTTTTCTCCTCTGTTGGGTTCATTGGGTATATCTCCTGTGGTGGAGCGTAAGCAATTGCATAGCCAATTGCCTGGTCCTGATGAACGGACAGTGTTAGATCACTTAGCGCGTAAATGGATTACGTATCCTTCGCACTATGATCTTGAGGGTGTTAAGGATGTTTTCCATCAATGGGAAGCCCCGAAACAAAGATATGTTTTTGATATGATGTGTTCTTTCCTTCGTGAACAATGGGAAGATGGTGAGGTAGGACAAACGCCTCCTGAGTTGTACTGTATACGTTCTGAGTTTGCGAAAGGAACTGTTGTGGGTCTTGGAGTTGAGAAAGCAGTTGCGACGTTGTTGTCGTTTAGGATTGGGTCTCCTTCTCAGCGACTGTTTGAGCCTGATTCGTCGGTTAGGAGAAAGGCGCGTCAATATCCGATGCATGAGGTTCCCCCACTTTGGAGACCTGGTGATGCACAAGCTAATCCAGCCATTCCGCCACACTTTCAGCATGTCTGGGTGCATGTTCCATGGAAGCGTGCTGAAGTGTTAGCTCTTAAGCAGACTTTGCCTGATCCGCGTAAAAATCCAACAGGGTACTATAAGGAGTTATCTCAAACTGCGGATTCATGTATTATGAATCTAGCTGATATTGACATGTTGTTTGGGAATGTCGTTCCACAGCCTATCTGGGGAAAGATTCGTCATACGGATCATGCACAGGAATTAGGTGATACATGGAATAATCTTAGAGCTGCAGATGATAGACAAGTAGGTGGTACTAAACCTGAGGATGTGATTGCTGAACTCCCTGGTAGGATTATTGATTATATGAAGACTTTAATGCCGGCTATGCGTGTTAATTGGGACAAGTTGTCTGCATGCAAGCAGAAGAAAGACGAAACTCTGTCCGACTTTTTCACTCGGTTTGAAGAGACATTTGTATACCACAGTGGTCAGGACATGAGTACTGAAGGTGGTCAACGGTTGTTCATTGACAAATTTGATCATAATTTCCTTCCAGAATTATGTAATAGGTTGAAGGATTCTGAGAGTGCTTGGACTGTTTCCACGTCAGCGCAGATCTTGGCTACTGCCCAGTACTATGAGAATAGGAACAAGGATGAGATAGAGAAAGCGGATAAGAAGACTAAGGAATTGAAGACTAAAGTTCTTCTACAGCAAGCTTATCCGCCTCATAATAATCAGCGCGATTATCAGCAACTTCAGCAATATCAGAGAAACTCGCAAAGGTTCGAGTCTTCTCAACAGCGTTTTCCCGTAGGCCCTAATTAATGTGCGTATTGCAAAGAAGAGGGTCATTTCAATAGTAGTTGTCCGGTTCTGTTACAGCGCACAAATGGTGCTTCTGGTGTGAGAGGTCGAGGTGTTCAACAAGCTTCTAGAGGTAGAGGTCGTGGTCAGAACGCGCGTCCTTTGCCTCCACAGAACTCTATGAATAGCTTTGATCAACAGAATGGTGCGTCTGGTAGGACGGCACAGTACTATGCGGATGATTATTATGCTGAAGGTGAGAATGTGGATGGTAATGATTGCTAGGGCAGCCATGGACAAAGAGAGGGAGTTGTTTCAGTTCCAGTAGATCAGAGTGGACCCTATGTTGAAGTGATTGCATCAGGTATGTCAGAGCCTTTTCTTTTGGATACTGGTGCTGCAAAGAGTTCTAAACTCCCTGGCGCACCTTTGTCTGGCTTAAAGAATGTTTCAGTAGGTTTTTCTGGCGCCCCGGTTACGAATCCGATTTCTAGTCCGTTGTCTATTTCTGTTGGACCTTGTGAATTCGAAGCACCCCTCAGTCTGACGACTGGTTGTGGTGAGAACTTGTTGGGATTGGACTTGTTAAAGAGATTGTATGCAATGCTATATTGTTCTCCGTCAGGAGTACACCTTACATTGGGTAAGAGAGTGATCTGTCCGATGTACTTGTCTAACGATCGACTTCCACCTGAATTGTCTTATCTCCCTGATTCTCTTTGGGCTACTGGTCCTAATGATGTGGGTCTCCTAGAGATTCCGCCATATGTTGTGACGTTGAATGCGAATGCTAGATTACCACACATTCGACAATATCGCATTTCCAGTGATGGTGAAAGAGCGCTTCTAGCGATCATCTATGATCTGATTGAGAAAGGTGTGATTGAGGAAACGAGAGGTAACATGTGCAATAGCCCGGTTTTGCCTGTTCTGAAAAGAACTGATTCTTCACAGCCTCCTGTATATAGGTTTGTGATCGATCTTCGCGAGGTGAATAAGATCGTAGTTCCGCAATTTCCTGTTGTGCCTGATATCGCTGCTTTACTGACTTTGATCCCGGCTACAGCCACGTGGTTTTCGGTGATTGACTTGAAGAATGCTTTCTTCAGCATCCCGATTGCCGTGGAGAGTAGAGATATCTTTGGCTTCTCTTTAGGAGGACGAAGTTTCCGGTTTAAGAGTGCTCCTCAAGGCTATTGTGAGAGTCCATCGATCTATATTCAGGCTTTGAAAACACAACTTGATTTGCTGGTTTCACCTGATGGTGCTGCTCTTATTCAATATGTTGGCGATCTGTTAGTTGCTGCCGACAATGAAGAGATCTGTAAAGAGGCTACTTTGTCGTTGTTACGTCATTTGTCTGATTTCCATCATAAGGTTTCTCTTTCGAAGTTGCAATAGAGAGGAGAGTGCAGTTTAAGGCCCTTGCCACCTGCCATCGTATTCTGAATGGCAAGGCACCTCTCCCGCTTCAAAGCCTTATAGCTTACTACGAGCCTACACGCAGCCTTCGGTCCTCACAGACCGGGCTGCTAAAAGTACCTAGAATTGCTAAAGCCCGCATGGGAGGCAGATCCTTCAGATACCTTGCCCCCAAATGTTGGAATAATCTGCCGCTGGAACTTCGGCTTGAATCTTCCGAAACCCAGTTTAGGAAAAAACTTAAAACTTATTTGTTTCAGTAGGTAGCTTGGTTGGGAGGAGGGGGGACAGCTACTCCACTTGCCATAGCGCGGGGACACGCCAGTGGCGTAACCAGGCGCTTAATAAATCTCCAATAATAATAATAATAATATTGTTGACAAGAAGTTACCTACTTAGGTCACCTCTTATCGAAGGAGGGAAGGAAACTGACTCCAGAAAGAATTCAAGCCATTGCGAAAATGAGTGTGCCTACGACACAGAGAGAAGTACGTGCTTTCTTAGGTATTACGTTGTAGTGTAGACAGTGGATCCCTAAGTTTTTCGTTGCTTGCGAAACCTTTGATAGCTCTTACTTTTAAGGATACTCCAAATCCTATTCCTTGGACTGACGAATGTCAGAAGAGCTTTTCAGAATTACGCAATGCGTTGTGTTCGGTTCCTGTGTTGAGTACCCCCGACTACAGTAAGCCTTTCACATTGTATGTCCACGAGAGAGAGGGATGTGCATTGTCAGTTTTGACTCAACAATTTGGCGATAAGCAGCGTCCATGTGCTTATTTTTCATCGACTTTGGATCCGGTAGCTAGAGCATAGCCGAGTTGTCTGAAAGCTACAGCAGCAGCGGCTGTTTCAATTCGACAGTCTGCTGGTTTGGTGATGGACAATACACTGATTGTGATTGTTCCACATGCAGTGGATACCTTGTTGAATCGTACCAAGACACAGCACTTAACTAGTGCTCGGTTGTCAGGTTACGAATTGACCTTATTAGCGAGTCATGTGCATATAAAGAGATGCAACATGTTGAATCCAGCTATGTTGTTGCCGATTTCAACTGAGACAGACGATACCGAACAGCATGATTGTTTCCTTAGGACTGAGGAAGAAACGAAAGGGAGGATAGACCTTAGGGATACTCCTCTTCCAGAGTGTGATGGTACCTTATGGGTTGATGGTTCGTGCTTCAAGCTTCTGAATGGTGATACGACTGCGGCATATGCTTTTACGACTTTGCATACGATTGTTGAAGCTGCACGTATCCCACATAATTCCGCGCAAGCAGCAGAGTTGATTGCATTAACAAGAGCGTATGTGTTGGCGAAAGGAAAACGAGTGACTGTGTATACCGATAGCCAGTACGCGTTCGGCGTGGCTCATAGTTTTGGACGTTTGTGGAGAGAGCGTGGGTTCTTGACTTCGCACGGGACTAATATCCAGCATGGTCAGTTGGTGAATGAACTTCTTGAATCACTTACTTTGCCATTGTAAGTAGAGATTGTGAAATGCAGTGCGCATAAGAAAGTTACGGATGATGTTGGTCGTGGCAATGCGTTTGCAGATGAAGTAGCGAAAGAAACTGCGAGAGATGTGATGAGTCGAATGTATGTTGCGGGTCCGGCGAGATGGGTTCCGGATGGAAGTATGTGTGAAGATACGATTGAGAGTGTGAAATCCATCCTAGCTGAAGCTACGGAGAAAGAGTTGAATGAATGGAGAGAGAGTAAGGGTAAATTGGATTCGAATGGTTGTTGGATTGATTTGTCAGAGCATCAGAGATGGTTGTTACCCGATGCGTATGTACTTCCAGCGTGAAAGGGATTTGCAAGTTGTTGGCTCCGGTTTGGCAGAATGCTGGAATTCCTAAGTGTGCAGAGAATTTGGTTAAGAGCTGTATGGTGTGTTTGATGTACCATCCTGGTAAGGGAATTCCGACTCCAGCTGGTCATTTTGCTTCTCCAACGTATCCGTTCTAGGCTTTGCAGCTAGATTTCATCCACATGGAGAGGTGCAACAACCTAAAGTACGTGTTAGTGGTTGTTTGCTCTTTTTCTAGATGGGTGGAAGCCTACCCGTTGAAGGATAACACTGCCTTGTCCAAAGCGAAAGCCCTTATTAAGGAATTCTTCCCTAGGTTTGGGTTGCCGAGAATGATCTGGAGTGACAATGGGAGTGAATTTGTGGGTCAAGTGATGAAGAGAGCATGTGATGGATTAGGTATAAGGCAGAAGTTCCACGGTGCAAATCATCCCCAATCAGCTGGTCTAGTCGAGTGCTACAATGGCACTCTAAAACTGAAATTGGCCAAAATTCAAGCGAGCTCTGGTTTACAATGGCCAGATGCCTTGCCTCTAGCCCTTTTGCCCACTAGAATGACTGTTCATTCACGAATGGGTTTCAGTCAGTTTGAGTTCATGTTTGGTCGCCCGGCGAACATTTGGGGAGTGCCGAGGCCGTTAAAGTTTAGCGAAATAGAACATCCTGTGTTGCTTGAATACCTGTATTAATTGACGGCTAAATTGCGTGTTTTGCATCAACAGGTTCACGATACATTGCCACAAGCTTCTGAAGATCCAGGACACACCATTGAACCTGGATCCTGGGTCCTTGTCAAGAACTTTCAGCGGACCAAGAACGAGCAGCCCCGCTGGAACGGACCAAATCTGGTGTTGTTATCTACCCGTTCTGCAGTACGAGTGCACGGTAAAAAGAACTGGATCCATGGTGTACATTGTAAGAGGGCCCCTTTGCCTCTGCCGTACGACCGGTGGGTCCAGAAAGGACTTCCTGATTTTGAGACTGAGACCGTGCCTCGTTTTCTGCCTTTCAGTGATGCCCGTTTGATTGGAACGAACACTGAGCAAGAAAGTGACGATCTTCTCCAAGAAGCTGTGCCTCCATTGAACCGTTTGAACACTGTTGATCCTGAGCTCCTGTCCCGTGAACAGACAATGCCTGGCAAAGAGCGTTATAATTTGCGACCGAGAGTCGCAGGACAAATAAAGCACTGAGATTCTTTTTTTTACTGATTTTTTGAAGGTTAGCAATCCTCCGAGGAACTATTTTGATTTTTGTTTTTCGAACCACCATCCGGGTTCAGCTGTAGGGTCGCCGTTGATTAAGTCTTTGGAATGCAAGCCGAAGACGTTAGGTCGATGGTTCAGGTTGGTCTAAGGGAGTTGCCCTGTACTGACAGAAGCATTCCTTAGCATAGAACACCCTACCACCGCGAGCAGCAATTATAGAGGATGGAGTTTTTCGAGATGGAGAGACCTGTTGAAAGAATAAGCTTTAAGAGCAAAATTTGTAAACTGATGAGCCGAAAACGATTTTTAATATTGTGTTTGTTTATGTTGCTTTGCTTGATGATGTTTTTAATTGGATATGTGACATTTTCTTTTCAAGTGACGTTCATGGCCACTACGCAACCTATACCTCCTCCTACTATTTCTTCTCATTCTTTTCACCCTTTGCCCGAACATGAAATTGTTAGAAGACTGGAATTTGCTAACAATTCCTTCGTTCAGCTTCTGCACCAACACCAGCTAGTAATGAGCACGACAAATTGTTGGGTTTGTGGCCTTATGCCCAATACTACCGATAAAGGTATTCCTTACCTTGTTTTGCCTTTCAGCTACAATGGTTCTATTTGGGCACATAGAACGATGTTCATTTATGCTCATGGAGTCTATCCCCAACGTTCTGTGAAAGATAGTCCGAAGACTATTGCTCTGGTCAAGGGTATAGTCTACATGATTAGGCGAATAAGCTCCTATGAGACTATTCCGAGAGATGAGACACAAGCCTACATTGGTTGGAACGTTACTGGATATGGAGTTAGTCTGAGTGTTAACCAGCGAGCTAAAAGTTCTCCACCGATTTGGATAGTGCCCCATCAGGGTCATTATTGTCTGCAAGGTAATGGCAAGAATCCGAGAGCTCAGTTAGGGAAGAGTGTCTGTACTGAGACATATGTATTTGCATCTCAGACTTGCTAAGCGTTCTTAGCAGCTAAGGGTACCTATTTCATCTGTTACGATAAAGAATATACATGGTTGCCCCATGACTTCTCGGGCACATGTTTTGTTTTGTTCCTGTTGCCTCCCACTTTTACAGCTGCAGCAGATTACCATAAGACGAGAGTTGCTAGATATGTCTTCAGTAAGGAAGATACTGCAGGACAAGAATTGGGAGATTTCTTTAAGGGTTTTCTGCGTTCTGGGGACCTATGGCTAACAGCAGGAACATTCGACAGTTGACAAGAGTGGTTGAGTCCACCATAGTCGAAACTGCCGGTGCCCTTAGTAACTTGACTGCTGAGCTCCAGTCGGATCGACTTATGACACTTCAGAACAGATTTGCGCTAGATGTCATACTTGCAGATAGAGGTGGGGTGTGTAAACTGATTCGTTCGAGCTGCTGAGTTTTCATTCCAGACAACGCTCCAACAGTCTTTCAGGCCATTTCCAAGCTACATAAGATCTCCGAGTCTGTACATATAGACGAGGGAGATTGGTCGTTGATGGGATGTTTTTGGGGATTGATATCCACGTGGGGATGGAAGATTCTGATGGTCATTGGGATGATCTTAGCTATCCTTTTTCTGTTCTGTCTGTGTACAGTGTGTTCCTGCTATATGTGGCCTCTGTGCTACTTCGTGTGCGAGGAGACCTGTCCAGAGAGAGTTGCTAAGTACTAGGATGATGCTACAGCAACATCTTGATGATCTGATGAATATAAACCTGATTCAGACTGACATGGGTTTGGGTTTATTGCCTATGTAAGGGCAAAAGGAGGGTCTGTGGTTCTGTGGTACTGCGGTCCTGTGGTTCCGTCAATCCGAACCTGTTCAATAAAGGTTGTCGGATATAGACGATTTTGGTGTCAGCAGACCACAAATGACAAGTGCGGTATGTACGAGTGTTTTCGTCATAACCGATCAATGAGAACACTACGTATTTAGGGATTGCGTTTGAACCCTCGGGTTCCATTTTGTGTGCGGCAGCCATTTTGTGTGGTTGCCCTCACATAGGCCGATGATTATGGCCGAACGAGTCCTTGGGACACGTACACCTTTAGCTGACTTCCGTGTGACCTGGCCGAACTGACTCCCTTGCCCGAGGCTGACCTCGCTGAGCCAGTTCCTTGTTAAGCAGCTGGTCAGATAGAGATCAAAGAGCAGGACATTGCTGAGTTTATGGTACATGCACACACCCTTCTATCTTGCTTCTCATCTGCTTCTGTTCCTTCCTTTATGGCTTAATTATTGATTTGGGTTGAGGTCTTTATGATGGGTTTGTCCGGCCCGTTCGAACAAGAATGTTGGATTTTGCCTTGTCATTTCTGGTGGGCTGGACAACGGATAGTGGGATTGTCGTCATGCGATATGTTTGAAATGTCGTTCTTCTATTGGCCAGTTTGTATGTAATTGATGCTAGCCAGGAATGTGATTTTTAGCATAAAAGACAATGCTCGCTTCATGAATTTGTGCAGTCTCTAGCGAACCACCCGAGTTGTGCTTCGTAGATCTCTGTTCCTGGTTGCACCCAATAAATTTGGTCTTTGACATCATCAAGAAGTGTCCCATGTCTCTGTTTGCCGAGGCAGGGGAATCCGAAGACGTCGGGCGTTATCCCTAGCGCCGCTGGGTTCTAAAACCCGGTTCTTTACTTCTCATGGTAACCTTTCTTCTCCCTTTCTCCCCTATGTTAAATACTGATTCCAGATATATGTTGGTTTTCTGATTTATTTAAGCTAAGAGTCAGGGATCACTTAACGTGTGCCACTTCACATATATAATTCATGCCTTGGCGAGTAACAGAGGGGCATATTATCAAGGACCCGTGTTAAAATTATCACTGTTTTATCGGCAGGAAACTTCTGATAAAACGGCAATAACGGGCTTGATAGTATGCCCTTGTTAATTCCCATGGAAGCCCATGTTAACATCAGAAAATGGGTTTCTGATGGAAATTAACAAAGGCGTATTATCAAGCCCATTATCGCCGTTTTATCAGCAGTTTCCAGGCGATAAAATGGTGATAATTTTAACACCAGCCCTTGATAATATGCCCCAGAGTACCTTAAATGACGCCTTAAAAAGGGGTGATACAATTTAAAAACAAAGCCATGAATGTCATTAGGATTTATAATGCCGTATAACCATGTATCTTTCCTTTATTTCCAGCTGCTGTCATGATATCCCTGACGTGTTGAGTAAGGTCAGCCTAATTATGTTAGGTGGGACGAGGGAAGTGAAGCTTGAGTTATCTATGATGCCGCTTGGAAATTGCCATCTTATCACTTACAATTGTAAGTTTTGTATGTCCCCATCAAACCATCGTCCACTACACAGATTAGAAGCAATGTGGCCATAGGTTCATGGTGAAACCCTGCACAAAATCACAATTTATTACCCACTATTTTCTGACATTCTGCCCCAATTCATTTCACCTCCCCCTCAAATATACCAAATAATAACCTGGTTTCAAGCTTTGCATCCTCACCACACTTAGGACTGAGTCTCACCCCACCACACCAACCTAAATTCAAAAAATTCCTGACTTTTTAACCCCCCCCCACCCTTCGGAATTGCCTTAACATCTGCCATCTAAACATCTAAAGTAAAACAAAAAACAAAAAAAAAGCGTCCGTCCTGCCGCTCTCCCTTTCCTCTATGAAGTATCTTTGCCCACACACATTCACTGAAATATAAAATATTAGTTGGTGTCCTGCCACCCTCCCCACCTACCTCTGTGCCTTCGCCAGTGTCATGTTAAGGATCTTGGGGGCGCCAGGCAGGATGTATTTTGTGGGCCACTATCGGAACAACTTTCAATATTTTTACACATTTACTGCTAAAACAAATTGATACCAGTGAGTATTGAGTTATACTTTCAAAAATGGGGTCATACCAAAACAGCTGAAAAATGTCTTGCTCGGTGTAGGAAATTGGATTGATAGTTGACAGAAGTAAAAGTCATCAAATGAATCTTTGCTTAAAGCTGTGGTAGCTTGTCACAAAGAAAACCATTTAAAAAATAGAGTACATTTTAATTAATAAAATAGCACAAAAACTAAAATAATCTAGTCAGTAGAACTGGAGATTTAGAATTTTAAAGTGTTTAGTAACAAAAAGCTGCAAGAAGCAGAAATCTTCATTTGCGATTATATGGTTGCTCTAGACCCTGGAAAAGTCACAAGTTCAGACTGACCGAAAAGGAGCGCAGCTCTGATAAAGGGACCAGGTTAGTCCTACTGAAGAGTTACCTTTTCAAGTGCAGCACGAAGATTTTCATTCACTTTGGAGGAGGCTGTGAGGAGAAGGCTTTTAGAGTGAAGAGCAGTTCAAGAGTTGTGGGCTGCCATTGTTGTAGACAGAAGAGCCTCCCGTTGCTGGAACATCTAGCTGGTTGATCGGCACAGACGGTCACTGTCAGGTGCTGGTTTTGCATTGCCAGTTATTGCAGGCGGTCACTGTCGGTGTTAGGAGCAGGTCCTGCCGAAAGTTCCCATTGGCAGTCAATCCAGGCGGCAGAGTCTTGCCATGAAAGGGTCCGTACGCTGTTGCAAAGAGCCCAAACTTCAGGATGTTTACCTTTTTTTAAGGAGAAGCTCTCATTGGTGCCAGCCAAGGGTTCAAGCCCGGGATGGCACCTCTTGGGGATCAAGTCTCACTAAAGCAGAAGTCAGCAGCAGACCTTACATAGGTCTAGGGAGTTCCAGTTTCAGCTGATCAGCTGGGCAGTTGCAGAGAGGCCTTTGAAAGCTTGTTGTGTCTCTGTATCTCACAAAGGAGGTCAGCCAACTGGAGTCATTCTGAGTAGCCTAGGGTCAAGGCAAGCCGGTCCAATCTTACTTCTTCGGACAGCAAGGCATTTATTCTGGCAGCAGGGCAGTCCTTCCGAATCTATCACAGGTCCAGCAATGTTGTGACAAGATGTTCTCAAGGTCCTATTTCCATACCTGGTGCCAGGCTTTGTATAGGGAAATTCCCTGACTGACCCCAGAACTGGTTCTGATCAGTTTTCTCCTTCCCCTGGGTTTGGCTTCGAACTGTCTATGGTGGCAAAAGTAGAGCAAGCCTGGTGTCAGGGTACTTTGTGTGTGCTTTGGGCAATGCACTTTGAACTGCAATCAGGGCTAAACATAGGTCCTCTCCAGCCATCCTGCCTGGAAGATCCTCTCCCAGCTACACCCAGGACCAAAACATATTCTTGATGGGGAACCCTTAAAATGCCCAGGCATCTGGAAACTCATAGAAAGGCTTCTGATGCCTGGGACAGTAAAATGTAAGCTTTCTAAAAGTGGAATTTTTAAAATTACAATCTACATTCCGACTTTACTATTAAATAGGATTTTAAATTGCAATTCATTTGAGTATTAACAGTATTTCTCTATCTGCTCCCCTTTAGAAGTTTTTCATTGCCAGGACATGTAAAACATAAACCCACATGCCTTACTTTCACAAAACCATCTCCCCTGCTCTATGAACTTTTGGGACCTGTATTAGGGGTGTTGTATAAGTATTAAAAAGAAGGTTTACCCTTGGCAAAAGGTTCATTTTGCCAGGTCGGATCAGCAGTTTGCAACTACACCACGGCCAGCAAAGGCAGGCCTGAGACATGTTTTAAAAGGCTACTCTAGTGGGTGGCACAATGAGTGCTGCAGCTCAATAGTAGCATTTTAATTTACATGACCTGGGCACATGTAGTATCATGTACTAAAGATTTGCAAGAAAATCAAATAACCCAATCAGGTGCAGTCCAATTTTACCATGTTTTCAAGGAAGAGCACAAGAGCACACGCAATTTACCACCGGTTAGCAGGGAGAAGGTGCACAGAGTCCTAATAGCAAACAAAAGGGGCCCAGCAAAGGAAGACAGAGAAATGCAAAGATCTGGGGTGGCCCTGCAAAAAAATCCATGTTTACCACATGGGGTCCCAAATATGGATGTATGACGTTACAACGCATGCTATTACAACGCATACTTTTACAACGCAACTTTTACAAAGCAAGTACCTTTACAACGCATGTTTTTACAACGCATACCATTAGAACGCGAACATGTAAAAGTATTAGAAAAGTACCATTACAACGAAACCCATTATAACACATACCATTACAACGCATATATGTTAAAATTTAATATATATTTAAAAATAGTAAAATAAAATCTGGCACGGGATGCAGGGAAAATAGGGGTTTTGGGTGGGGAAGTGTATTAAAATATGTATGTGTAGTAAAAAATTGTCACGACGTCAATGGATATTACCACTAACCTCTGAAAATGTACCACAATATTTACGAATAACGAGTATTTTCAAAAAATTCATACTCGAGTATTAAAATTCATACTCGAGTATTAAATATCGAAAAATGCTATTAACTTTTAACTTTAGTCAAACAAAATCCTAGAAAGGAGTGAAAAAAAAAGATTGCTTCCGAAAGTGTATTAAAACATAACAGGAAGCTAAACGTAAATATTATGATAAAACCAAACTTTATTAGTAAATTAATGCTCGGGTATTAAAATTATTAATCGAGTATTTAAATTATTACACTTTAAATATAAAAATTAATTATTACCTTTGAAAATACACAATTTTCATTAAAATTACTACTAATAAATACACATTTTAAAGTAACTTTTCCAAATAACAAACACAAACCAAACAAATAACTGCCATTTTGGAAAGGGGAGATAATAAAATAGTCCTACCACTATTTCAACAAACGAAACACCACAACAATGAAATCAAAATGGACGCCAAAACGGAATTAAAATGGAAAAGAAACACTTTTTACTTTCCAATTTAAAATTACAAGTTTCCACATTAAATAAATCTATATTAAACGCTTTTTACAACGCACGTTTTCTCAAAAAATAAGAACACAGTAACACAAACATATAAATACAAAGCAGACACCATTTTGAAATCAGTTGATTATTAACTCGCAGAGTGAGCTGACGCCTGAACCTGACCCTCTGACCTACTGAACCTTGAAGAACCTAAAGTTAGACTACGAAATATTTCTCTGAATAAACAAGTAAGTTTAAACATAACGCAAAGCGTAAATAATAGTTACTAAATTAAACACGACTTAATATCTAAAACAAAATATATTTCATTTTCAAATTATTGTACATTTGCTGTTTACCAACTCACGTTTTCATATACAACGTGAATAATCACAGCAAAGTAAGTACTTATTTTTAAACAGACATATTGTACAAATTAAATGAAATAGCAACATTATTGTCTCTTATTTCAAAGTCTTAATATATTAAATAAACTTTTCAAAGCACTCAAGTATCATACTCTAATTTTAAATAACGATGTAGAAAAAATGCAATAATAAAACGCCCCATGTTTTAAAATAAATATATTTTCAGCGGAAATCGTTCATGTTATATGAAACATAATGCAGCATAATAAATACAATATTTACATCAATAGTAATTACAAATATCGTATTTAATTTTCTCTACAGACAAATTGTTAAATTCGGAAATCGCTTCATAAACCTCTCAATAATCTGAACATTTAATTTAAAACATCCGGAAACCAAATACAAGTTTAACAGAGGTAACATTTCCATAACAATTACTATTAATAAATCTAATAATGATGTATCCAAAAAGTAATACCAGTCGATAAAGTTTTTTACAAATACGTTTAAGCAATAAACATGTGTAGAGCAGCAAAATAGATTACAAAGGGAAATGAAATGTAGTCTTCCAATAACATTTAATTATATTACCACTTAATATGTACTAGTGTTTTTCAGAGAAAGATAGGAATAGGCTAATAGTTTCTAATTCAAAACCAAGAATAAAATAGGAAATAGTACAGTAATAGATAGTGTTCAGAAATGTTAATTTTTCCTATTTCGTAAAATAAACAATGCATGCTTTAAAATATCATTTTTTTTTATTTCTGACAGAATTTCATCAAGAGACCCTCAGCCAAGACATCTCCTTGAACACAGTCATCTAAAGTCGAAAAAGACACCAAACTGAAAAGGTAAATGTTATCGAAATACAACTTATTAAAATATTGGATAATATACAGAAACCAATAACTATTCTAAAGCCAATAAAATGCATCAAAGCACAAAATGCTGAAAAGTGTACAGGTAAAAAAGTAGAAGATGCTACAGAATTGGTGTAAGAGTAATAATTACTATTGTAACTCAAAGAAGCCGCATCAAACGAAAAACGTAGGACAAAGTTTGTGTACCATTTCATTTTTTTTTAAAACAGTACATTTTATATAAACTTATACAAAGAAATGTAGACATGTTCAGTTTAAAAAAAAATGCACTATTTACAATAAACAACATAAACAAACTGTTTTCTATTTTCAGACTCTCAATAAAGTTTCCCAAAAAATTTTAAGAAACTCAATACCCAACACACCTGAAAAAAAGTCCAAGGAAAGAACAGCAGAAAGGTATTTCAAATAACACATGTAAACGTTTTTTAAAAAAACAGTTCATAATACTGCTTAATTAATACTCCACTAAAGTGCATCATTTCTGAAAATATTTGATATTGTAGATAAATAAATTACTATTCCAACTCCAAAAAGGTGCAGCAGTAGGGAAAGTGATGGATAGTGTAAGGGTATAATTTACTATTCCAACTCCAGGAAGGTGCAGCAGTAGGGAAAGTGATGGATAGTGTAAGGGTATAATTTACTATTCCAACTCCAGGAAGGTGCAAAAGTAAGAAAAGGGATGGATAGTGTAAGGGTATAATTTACTATTCCAACTCGAGAAAGGTGCAACAGTAAGGAAAGTGTTGGATAGTGTAACGGTGTAATTTACTATTCCAACTCCAGGAAGGTGTAGCAGTAAGAAAAGTGATAGATAGTGTAAAGATGTAATTTACTATACCAACTCCGGAAATGTGCAGCAATAGGAAAATTGATGGATAGTGTAAGGGTGTAATTTACTAATCCTACTCCAAGAAGGTGCAACAACAGGGTAAGTGAAGAATAATGTAAGTGTTCAATTTACTATTCCAACTCCAAGAAGGTACAGCAGTAGGGAAAGTGAAGAATAGTGTAAGGGTATAATTTACTATTCAAACTCCAATAAGATGCAGCAATAAAGAAAGTAATGTATAGTGAAAGAGAGTAATTTACTATTGCAACTCCAGGAACTAACCGTTTCCTTATCCTTATTTCTTTTTTTAGGAATTCACAGAAACCTTCTGCGAGAAACAACCTCCAAATCCAAATAATACAACAAACAAAAAGACCCCCAAAAAACATTACGGTAAGTGAAGGATAGTGTAATAATGTAACTTACTATTCCAACTCAAAAAAGGTGCAGCAGTAAAGAAAGAGATGGATAGAATAAAGGTGTACTTTACTATTCCAACTCCAGGAAGGTGTAGCAGTAGAGTAAGTGATGGATAGTATAACGATGTAATTTACTATTCCAACTCCAGGAAGGAGCAGCAGTAAGGAAAGTGATAGATAGTGTAAGGGTATAATTTACTATTCCAACTCCAGGAAGGTGCAGCAGTAGGGAAAGTGATGGATAGTGTATGGGTGTAATTTACTATTCCAACTCCAGGAAGGTGCAGCAGTAAGAAAAGTGATGGATAGTGTAAGGGTATAATTTACTATTCCAACTCCAGGAAAGTGCAGCAGTAGGGAAAGTGATGGATAGAGTAAGGGTATAATTTTCTATACCAACTCCAGGAAGGTGCAGCAGTAGAGAAAGTGATTAATACAGTAAGGGTGTAATTTACTATTCAAAGTCCAGCAAAGTGCAGCAGAAAGTAAGTTAAACATTTCCTTTTCCTTATTCCTTTTTTTAAGAAATCCACAGAAATCTTCTAAGAGAAACAACCTCCACAACCAAAGAAGACAACAAACACAAAGTCCACCAAGAAAAACAAGACCACCAAGAAAAAGAGAAAACCAAAAGGTAAATAAAAAACATGCTGCGAAAAAAAATTACTAAAGTGCAAAATTTTGAATTACTATTTAAACTTCTGTTACCTGTAGCTAAAGAGAAACATTAGAATGATAAAAGAATATTGGAAAGTGATAGATAGTGAAAGGGTGTAATAAACTATACCAACTCCAGGAAGGTGCTGCAGTAGTGAAAATGATGGATAGTGAAAGGGTGTAATAAACTATACCAACTCCAGGAAGGTGCAGCAGTAGTGAAAATGATGGATAGTGTACTTAAGTAATTTACTATTCCGACTCCAGGAAGGTGCAACAGAAAGAAAACTAAAGGATAGTGTAAGGGTGTAATTTAGTATTCCAACTCCAGGAAGATGCAGCAGTAGGGTAAGTAATAGATACTGTAAGGGTGTAATTTACTATGCCAAATCCAGGAAGGTGCAGCAGTAGAGAAAGTGATGAATAGAGTAAGGGTGTAATTTACTATTCAAAGTCCAGCAAAGTGCAGCAGAAAGTAAGTTAAACATTTCCTTTTCCTTATTCCTTTTTTTAAGAAATCCACAGAAATCTTCTAAGAGAAACAACCTCCACAACCAAAGAAGACAACAAACACAAAGTCCACCAAGAAAAACAAGACCACCAAGAAAAAGAGAAAACCAAAAGGTAAATAAAAAACATGCTGAGAAAAAAAATTACTATAGTGCAAAATTTTGAATTACTATTTAAACTTCTGTTACCTGTAGCTAAAGAGAAACATTAGAATGATAAAAGAATATTATTTTCTACTGTAACTCCAGGTAGGTGCAACAGTAAGGAAAGTATAGTATGGTAAAGAGGTATTATATTTTTATTCTAACACAAGGTAAGTACAGAAAGAGTGTAAGTGTAAGATAAGATTTACAGCAGTTCGAAAAATGATAGATAGCATAAGTGTGTAATTTAGTATTCCAACTCCAGCAAGCTGCAGCAGTAAGGTAAGTTATGAATAGTATAAGGGTGTAAATTACTATTCCAACTCCAGGAAGGTGCAGCAGTAGAGCAAGTGATGGATAATGTAAGGGTATAATTTACTATTCCAACTACAGGAAGGTGCAGCAGTAGGGAGAGTGATGGATAGTGTATGTGTGTAATTTACTATTCCAACTCCACGAAGGTGCAGCAGTAAGGAAAGTGATGGATAGTGTAAGGGTATAATTTACTATTCCAACACCAGGAAAGTGCAGCAGTAGGGAAAGTGATGGATAGTGTAAGGGTATAATTTACTATTCCAACTCCAAGAAGGTGCAACAGTAGGGAAAGTGATGGATAGTGTAACAGTATAATTTACTATTCCAACTCCAGGAAGGTGCAGCAGTAGGGAAAGTGATGGATAGCGTAAGGGTATAATTTACTATTCCAACTCCATGAAGGTGCATCAGTAGGGAAAGTGATGGATAGTGTAATTGAGTAATTTACTATTCCAACTCCAGGAAGGTGCAGCAGTAAGGAAAGTGATGGATAGTGTAAGGGTATAATTTACTATTACAACTCCTGGAAAGTGCAGCAGTAGGGAAAGTGATGGATAGTGTAATTGAATAATTTACTATTCAAACTCCAGGAAGGTGCAGCAGTAGGGAAAGTGAAGGATAGTATAAGGGTACACTTTACTATTCCAACTCAAGGAAGGTGCAGCAGTAGGGAAA
Source organism: Lissotriton vulgaris (assembly GCF_964263255.1). Taxonomy (NCBI): domain Eukaryota; kingdom Metazoa; phylum Chordata; class Amphibia; order Caudata; family Salamandridae; genus Lissotriton; species Lissotriton vulgaris. Next base: position 385,312,705 of record NC_141685.1, read on the forward strand.
GTGATGGATAGTGTAACAGTATAATTTACTATTCCAACTCCAGAAAGGTGCAGCAGTAAGGAAAGGGATGGATAGTGTAAGGGTATAATTTACTATTCCAACTCCATGAAGGTGCAAAAGTAAGGAAAGTGATTGATAGTGTAAGGCAGTGGTTCCCAAACTTTTTTGACCCGTGGCTCCCTTGATGGGTTGGAGGTTGGCCGTGGCTCCCCACTATTTTTTTGACGATGGGTCAGGCAGCGCACTGTGCTAGGCACAGATTTTTGGCTTGAGTGTTTTAGGCCACGCCCTTTGTTGCATCTGCCACGCCCCTTTGAGACCCCCCCCCGGCCCGGTTTTTTTCAACCCACTTGGGGCCCTGCATTTGCATGGATGTAGGAGTGCTTCACCTATTGTGCTACTAGCTGCATGGGTATGTGTTTTGAAAAGCGCCACTGGAGTGGTGTGATTTTGCTGAAGCTGTTTTTTTGCAGGATTGGGGATGAGCTGCATGGTTTACCATCTGCTGCATTGTCTGCAGATGTTGACCGAGGGGTTGTTTCTAGCTCAGACAGATCAAGGGGTACTGGGGATGTGGCGATGTGTTCCCACGTGTGGAGAGACACTTGGCAGAGGTCTTTCAGTGGCTTGTTTGTGTATTTGGCACTTTGGCTAGTGGTGATGAGGTGGAATGTTTGTGCAGACAGAATTGGTATGTGTAGAAATGAGAAGGTGATGGGGTATGCTGTCGATTTTGGGAGTGGTTCTGGTTTCATGGTGAGGCGGTGCCTCTTGGAGATTATTCCCAGTTGCACTTGTTTGGCAGCTCCTCTTCTAGAGATTGCACCCTCATCCTTTTTGAGCCTACTTGGACCCAGGGTCCCTGGGCCTACAGGAGCGGCGAAGGTTCTGTAGACTAGATGTTTTTGTCAGGCATGGGCGTAGCGCAGGAGTGCGTGTTCTCGTGGTTAGGCACCCGGGAAAGATTGGCTGTGGCCTGCAGCAATTGATTTGCATGCACCACGGAGGGGGAGCCCTCAGTGTATGTGGCTGGTGGGGAGGGGGTGGTGGGGTTCTACTCTGTGTTGTCCTTACAACAGATAACAGGCACAGAAACCTCTTCCAGTTTTAATACACATCACAAAATTGGATTCTTATTCGCACAAGGAAAACATAGTATCGACTTTGAATTTTTGCAACCTGAACACATTTAAAACATACAAAGAAGACTAAACAAAAAAAATAATAATAATAAATAATTTAAAAAAAAAATAGAAGGACAAAGAATGGAAATAAAAATATTAGTTTACCAGCCAGCTCCAGCACTGGAATATTTTTTGTGGATTTGCAAACATGAAGAGACAAAACGCTGTCACTTGCAATGCTCGGGAGACCATAGTTGAACTGAGCTGACCCACTGGTCCAGCCTGTATGTATCCTATAGTCGGCTGAAGTTAAAATGTAAAAAACTGAACAGACAAATGGAAATAACTGAACAGGGAGCCACCTCTGTATGTATTTGTTTAAAAATGGTGGTAATTTATTAATTGCATCTGGTGAAACAGCTAATGCTGTATGAAGGCTACATTTAATAAACACTGGAAAAGCTAAGAGGTCTGCCCTTTGGAAGTCTCTGATTTTTTTTTTTTAGATAAGTGCTGCTGTATAAAAGTGGCATGAATGTGTGGGGGAAAGTAAAAGCTATTCATTGCAATAATACATTTAACCAAATCCGGGAAATAAAAGCAGCTCTGCATCACAGTCAGCACGGAAGTCAGCTACTTTCCATGTGGAAACAAGAGCAATATGCCGTCACCGACAGGTGCGCTTGAAGCACGTGCAATCCGTGTTGAAGGTGGCATTTCTTTCATCCTCTGCGGCGCCGCGGCGCCCCTGGCTTCTCATCACGGCGCACCGGGGTGCCGCGGCGCACACTTTGGGAACCACTGGTGTAAGGGTATAATTTAGTATTAAAACTCCAAGAAGGTGCAGCGGTAGGGATAGTGTAAGAGTGAAATTTACTATTCCAAGTCCAGAAAGGTGCAGCAGGAGGTAAAGTGTTAGAAGGTTAAGAGTTTTTAAGTTGTATTCTAACTCCATGTAGGTGCAGTAGTAGAAAAACTGTAGTAAAGTAAAGAGATATTATTTTCCATTCAAACTCCAGATAGGTACACCAGTAGGAAAAGTATAGGATGAAATATGTAACTGAAAATAATGTGCAAAACATTTACATTTTATAATTTTTTAACCGAAACACATAATAAAATTTGTAATTCATTTCCATTTTTTTCAACAGAAAATGTCAAGCCAAGCAACTACAACCTATATCAAATCCAGGAAAGGAAACAGGTTATTGAAACATTGTGGATATATATATTGCAATGAAAGGATAAGTGAACCAAGGAGACATTGGAGGTTTGTGCAATATTATTCATCGCGTTGCAGCGGCAGAGCGGTTACTGTTGGAGATAACATTATAAAAACAACTGAACATAACCACTCTGCCTCTGCAATGAAGATTGAAATTTGTGAGACCATTAACGAAATGAAAGATATTGCATCCACCTCCAATGCCACACCTGGTTCAATTTTAAGAGAGGTTGCACAGCATGTCCCCGGTCATGTTGCTTGTAATATGCCTATTATTCCTAATTTGCGACAAATTATCCAAAGAAAAAAGCAGGCAAGTAACACTCACACTGAAACTCCACACACTTTGGCAGACATACTTATTCCTAATGAACTTTCTATCTCTTTCTCCAATGAACCCTTCTTACTCTACGACAACCAAAACCTTCTAAAACGTATATTAATCTTTAGCACTCACCGCAACCTTGTAAAATTAAAGAATACTGAAATTTGGATGACGGATGGGACGTTTAATAGTACCCCCCATCCTTTCACCCAAATTTACAGTATTCATGCACAGATTCAAAATAATGTAGTACCCTTAGTATATAGTTTGCTTCCAGATAAGCAATCAGCAACTTATACTGAATTTTTGTCAGTAATTAAAGAAAAAACTTCGAAAAAAAGTCCTAGGAAAATTATTGTGGATTTTGAATTGACTATGATCAATGTGATCACCAAAACGTACACGGATAACCAAATTCAGGAATGTTTTTTTCATTTTTCCCAGGCTTTTTGGCGTAAATTACAAAAAAACTCCCTAGTTACTGATTACTGTTCAGATAGCAAACTACAGGTAGAATTAAAGAAACTAACTGCACTTTGTTTTGTACCTCCTGAAAGTGTAGACGAGTACTACACTGCAATTTCTGAATCAGAATAATATGTCGAAAATGAAGATAAATTGGTCCCCTTGTTAAATTACTTTGAAGACACATGGATTGGACATCTAAGTAGATCGGGTCACGTTTCCATGTGCAGTGGTAGAACTGCTACACACCCTGCTTAGAAGGAGGTGCTAAAACAAACAATGCCATAGAGGGATGGCATAACTCCTTCAACCACACAATTGGAAAACCACACCCCAATTTCTACTCATTTTTAATAACTTTGAAGAAGGAGCAAAGTTGTCAAGAAATGAGAATTGCACAAACTTTGACAGGTAGCCTAAATCCTCGAATTTCAAAACAATCTAAGGAGATGTCTGAGAGACTATTGGCAATACTTCAACAGTTTTCGTTGAGTGTGGCATTAGACTACCTGGAAAATGTTGCTAACATTTTACATTTTTAAACACATACACCCAACTTACTTTCCTGCATTTACCTATTTTTTTTTTATTAATTAAATTGGCAACTTTTTTCAAAATATTTTTTTTAGTTACAGTCGGGTCACCAAACCATAATTTTTTTTTTAAATCATCTTTTTTTAAATTTCCTAAATATCATTTAAAGGAAATATTTTATACATTTAAAAAACCTTAAATACCAACATAAGAAAATAAGTGAATAAAACATCAATCTTAAAACAAATAGCATTTATTTTTATTTTTCCAGATTTTATTTTTTAAAGGAATTTCTGAAAGCATTTTGAACGTAACATTAAATTTATCCTATTCACCCTATCTACTACTTAATTCAAAAGTATTTTTTGGTATTATTTCAATATATTCAGCTGGTTTTTTGTTATTAAATTTATGAAAACCATTCATCTTTCAATTATTTGAAATTATCCCACAAAATTATCTATAAAAAAGTACAAATATTTTTTTTCAAGAAATCATTCATAATTAAAATCAACAATTTTTCAAAGTCCAGTGTACCATTATTATTTTTTTTTAATTATGTAAAAAAATAACTTCTTTTTCGACATTATCATAATCAGTGAGTCAGCAATACAAACATTTTTGAAATATAAAATTCACCATCAAAAAAATCTCAACCTGAAAGTGAAAGACCATATAAAATAAACAAAACTTTCTAACTCCATTTTTTCTCGCTAACTAAAACATTACTTATTTTTTCATTTCCTACCTCCAAAAATTCTCGCTAAGCAACCCTTTTTTTTTATAATAATATAAGTATCTAAACAACAAACGAATTACCCAAAAAAATCTCCAGATAAACGAACAGATATTAGAAATCAATTTTTCGATAGTAACAGAAAAACTAGAATGTAAAAAGCTCGATAAAACCAAAAACTCACTTTTGTGACAACTAACGATACTGTCTTCTTTTATTTCCAACCTATTTCATAAAAACTGTACATTTCTTTTACATCACATATTTGTTTACGTTCAAAATGTTTTCTAATAAAGAAGTATTACTTATTTTAAACAACTTATCCGTTTCCCCTTCTAGAAATACAACCCAACAAAGGCATATTCAATTTACATAATCGGCGACATGTTAAAAATAATACAAAAACATCTGAATTTACATAGGCAACCGCTCCTTATCCTTACGTAACAATAGATATATCCACAGTGTTTATTTTAACTATTATTAAAGTTATTAAAGTTTCCTACCTGGGCGCAGATCAGCTTCCAGCTGCTTCCTTAAATGGATGCTGTTCAAAATGGCCGCTTGCGTCAACGTTAACGTGACGACGTGATCCAAAGCTACTAAGATAAAAAAAGGACAATTAACCAAATTATATATTTTTGAAATGTAAAATATTTATTTAAATTATTAATATTTTGTTTATAAATTATAAAAAATATGTATAATGTCAAATAAAATTTTCATTTTTATATATTTTTTTAAATAAAAATATATTTGAAAACAATAAATTCACTTTCTTTGTATTTTTTGTTTTTCTATACTATACCTTTTTCTACATCATTTTTATTTAATAAATTATTATTAATTCCACTTACCTTAATGCTGATTGTTTTTCCATGATTTTCTGCGTATTTCCTGCTTTTCTACGACTTTCAAAAGTATAACGCGGGATGCTATGGAGAAGGTATTGAAATAAAAAAGGACAAATCACTCCATAGAAATCAATGTTAAAACATGGGAAAAAATCAAACTTAGCTTATTTAATTAAATCCTTTTTACATAAAAATGTTAAAAAAAATTCCAAAATACTTAAAAAAACATTAGAGTATTTTAAAATTAATAATGTATTTTTATAAATTTTTTGGGGATATAATTAAAAAATCATATTTCTTTTTTTATTTTGTTATTTTTTAATTCTCCCTTAAAAGTTATATCAAACTAAAAAAAGATAAATTCATCAATAATCTAACTTTATTTTTAATTTAACTTAATAAATATTTTTAAATTTTAATAACTTTCAAAATTCAAAATAATACTAATAATAATAATAATAATAATTTCTGAAACTTTTAAAATCATAATAATACTTTTCAAAAACTAAATACATTTTTATAATAATATTATATATTTACAAGAAAGTACTTATTTAATATGAATACTACTTGTAAATTTTAATATTTCAAAATGTTTAGTAAAGTATTAATGAAGTACTTATATGTAAAATATTAATACTTAATGTAATAAATAAAAGGTTTATAAACAAAAATAATATTTTTTTAATAAATACTTCTTAAATACTTCATTAAAATTTAATCTATCAATTTTATTGTTAAATAAATAAAACCATAAATATTAAAAAATTAATTTAACTTTGAAATGTTTTTTAAAAAAAACATATTTACGATGTAAAAACATGCGTTGTAACAGCACTTGCGTTGTAATAGCATGCATTGTAAAAATATGCGTTGTAAAGGTACTTGCATTGCAAAAGTTGCGTTGTAAAAGTAATGCGTTGTAAAAGTTGCGTTGTAATGGCTGTTTCCCCTTGTAATACGCTGAGCCGGACTTCGTCAGTCCCCGCTCAGCATATTGCGTTGTGGCGCACCAGCGCCATCGCCAGGGAACAACTGTTCCCTGGCGCAGCTGATGGTCCACCACTGCAACAAATTTAGAAGTCGTAACATTGCAGACTGTGAACCGCCACTGCTGAGCCACGAGTCTGGCAGTCAGAAGACCACCAGACTCATATTCTGGCCCTCAATTGGCAATCAATCAATCAATCATTGACACTTATAAAGCGCGCTACATACCCGTAGGGTCTCAAGGCGCTGGGGGGGGGGGGGTGCCGCTACTGCTCGAACAGCCAGGTCTTCAGCTTCTTCCTGAAGGAGAGGTGGTCTTGGGTCAGGCGCAGGTCGGGAGGGAGGGAGTTCCAGGTCTTGGCGGCCAGGTAGGAGAAGGACCTTCCTCCTGTAGTCGCTCTTCGGATGCGGGGGACGGCGGCGAGGGCGTGGTTGGCTGATCGGAGGTGGCGTTTGGGAGCGTAGAAGTTGACTCGGCTGTTGAGGTAGCTCGGGCCTTGGTCGTGTAGGGCTTTGTGTGCGTGGGTGAGGAGGCGGAAGGTGATTCTTTTGTTGACGGGGAGCCAGTGAAGGTCTCTCAGATGTCCGGAGATGTGGCTGGTTCGTGGGATGTCGAGGATGAGTCTGGCTGAGGCGTTCTGAATCCGCTGGAGTCTCTTCTGGAGCTTGGCGGTGGTCCCGGCGTAGAGGGCGTTGCCGTAGTCCAGTCGGCTGGTGACGAGGGCCTGGGTGACGGTCTTCCTGGTCTCGGTGGGGATCCACCAGAAGATCTTCCGTAGCATGCGTAGGATGTTGAAGCACGCCGAGGAGACGTTGTTGACTTGCCTGGTCATGGAACGGGAGGAGTCCAGGATGAAGCCCAGGTTGCGTGCATGGTCTGTCGGTTTGGGTGCGGTGCCCAGGGCGGGAGGCCACCAGGAGTCGTCCCAGGCGGAGGGTGAGGAGCCCAGGATGAGGACCTCCGTCTTGTTCAGTTTCAGGCGGCTGGTCGTCATCCACTCGGCTACCTCTTTCATCCCTTCGTGCAGGTTGGCTCTGGCGGCGGCGGGGTCGTTGGTCAGGGAGAGGATCAGCTGGGTATCGTCGGCGTAGGAGATTATGCTGAGGTTGTGTTTGCGTACGATGGCCGCGAGGGGGGTCATGTAGACGTTGAAGAGGGTGGGGCTCAGAGATGATCCTTGGGGGACGCCGCAGATGACTTCGGAGGCCTCTGACTTGTACGGTGGTAGGCGGACTCTCTGTGTTCTTCCGTCGAGGAAGGAGATGATCCATTCCAGCGCCTTGTCCTGGATTCCGATGTTGCTGAGGCGCCGTACTAGGGTGCGGTGGCAGACCGCGTCGAATGCCGCGGAGAGGTCTAGGAGGATGAGGGACGCTGTTTCTCCATTGTCCATCAGGGCTCGGATGTCATCGGTGGTGGCGATGAGGGCGGTCTCGGTGCTGTGGTTGGCCCGGAAGCCGGACTGTGAGGGGTCGAGGGATCCGTTCCTCTCGAGGAAGGCGGCCATCTGCTTGTTGACGGTCTTCTCAATGACTTTGGCTGGAAACGGGAGGAGCGAGATGGGGCGGTAATTCTTGAGGTCGGTGGGGTCCGCTGTTGGTTTCTTGAGTAGAGCGCTGAGTTCGGCGTGTTTCCAGCTCTCAGGGAAGATGGTGGTGTCGAAGGATGTGTTGATGATGTCTCGCAGGTGGGGTGCGATGACAGCGTCGGCCTTGTTGAAGACGTGGTGAGGGCAGGGGTCGGTCGGTGATCCGGAGTGGATGGAGTTCATCGTGCGGATGGTGTCTTCGGTGCTGATCGGGGTCCAGGCGTGGAGGGTGGTGGTGGGGGGTGGTTGTTCGGTCATGGTGTGCGTTGGTTGGTTGTTGAAGCTGTTGTGTATGTCTGCGATCTTGTTGTGGAAGTATGAAGCGAGGGAGTTGCAGAGGTCTTGCGATGGGGTGATGTCGTTGTTTCCTGCGCTGGGGTTGGAGAGCTCTTTCACGATGTTGAAGAGTTCCTTGCAGTTGTGTGCGTTGTTGTCCAACCGGTCCTTGAATGCTGTTTTCTTGGCGGCGCGGATCAGCTGGTGGTGTTTCTGGGTGGCAAGTTTGAAGGAGGTCCTGTTGTCTGGTGTCGGTTCCCTTCTCCAGACTTTCTCGAGGGCTCGGCAGTTCTTCTTGGAGCTCTTGAGTTCGTCGGTGAACCATGGGGCCTTCTTGCTGCCGGGTCTGCTAGGCGGGGTCCTCAGTGGGGCGAGTTCGTCCGCGCAGTTGCTGATCCACTTCGTGAGGTTGTCGGCGGCCTGGCTGGGGTTCGCTGAGCTGGCAGGAGGGTGCTGGCTCAGGGAGGTGGCGAGCTGGTCTGCTGTGATCTTGTTCCAGCTTCTGCGGGTGGCCTGTTGCTGGTGTTGGTGGGTCGTTGTTCTCTTGAAGGTGAAGTGGACGCAGCTGTGGTCCGTCCATTGAAGCTCTGTGGCGTGGCTGAAGTCGATGTCTGTGCTGGAAGAGAAGACTGCGTCGAGTGTGTGTCCGGCGAGGTGGGTGGGGGTGGACACCAGTTGCTTGAGTCCCAGGTTGGCGAGGTTGTCGAGCAGGGTGCTGGTGTTGCGGTCGTTGTTGTTCTCCAGATGGAAGTTGAGGTCTCCCAGGAGGATGTAGTCAGCGGAGGGGAGGGCATGCGGGCTGACGAAGTCGGCGATGTCCTCGCTGAATTGCGTGCGTGGTCCAGGGGGTCGGTAGATCAGGGTGCCTCTGAGGGTGGTGTTCGGGTTGGTGTGGATCTGGAAATGCAGGTGTTCGGCGCTGGTCAGAGTGTTGTCGGTGCTGGTCGTGAGACGGATGGTGCTCCTGTGGATGATGGCGATGCCTCCTCCCATCTGGTTTGCGTTTCGGTCCCTCCGGACGATCTTGTAGCCCTCTGGGATGGCGATGGCGATGTCGGGAGCTGAAGAGGCGTTCATCCAGGTCTCCGTGAGGAAGGCAACGTCAGGGGCTGTGGCGTCTAGAAGGTTCCAGAGTTCGATGGCGTGTCTGTGGACGGAGCGGGTGTTGAGCAGGATGCACTTGAGGTGGGTTCTGCTGGTGTTCGACTTGGCGGGTGCTGGTGCGGGGCAGGTCCGGGTGCAGGTGAACTTGCAGGCGTGGCAGCTGAAAGGTCCGTGGGTACGTCGTGGAGTGGCTTGATGGCATTCTGGGAGTCGGCCGGTGTTGAGAGAGGTGAGGGTGGCGGCGGAGTACGTCAGGCGGGTCGGTCGGGCTCCTCGTGGGCCAGGGGTCCTGGCACTGGGCGCGGTCCAGGCGCGGACGGGCGTAGACGGGCTTACCTTTGGCGCGCCTTCGGCGCACAATCGGCGCGCCCGCTGCGCGTGACCGCTGCGCGTTCGCACGGTCGCCATTTAAGGCCAAGTGCGCGGGTGGACGGAGCAGCTGGGAGGCGGGAGCGGGGAGGGAACAGAAGAGAAAAGGGGCGTGGCCACAGGCGGTGGCGGGAGGCGGGAAGCGGGGAGGGAGAGCGGAGGGCGGCGAGGTAGGCGGGCAAACAGGAAGGAAACTGGACACGGCAAAGAGGAAAAATTACATTAACAGGCACAAATGGAGGGAAAAATAAGGCGAAAACAGGAAGGAAAAACGATGGTACAGCACAAGGGAATACAGGCACAATAGACGGGCAAAACAGAGGAAAAACAGCTAAAAAGCGATCGGACGGCACAGAAAAAAACAAGCACAAATTTTGGGCAAAAACACTGGCAAAACCAGAGGGGAACGGCCAGGCGTCAGCGAGGCCGGCGGCGAGGCAGCAGGCAGGCAGAGGGAGACACACGCAGCAGCTGGTGGCCGTGCGGCGCGGGGGTGTCCCACAAGTGGGTCACACTCACCTGCGTCGCACGGTCGCCATTTAAGGCCAAGTGCGCGGGTGGGCGGAGCAGCTGGGAGGCGGGAGCGGGGAGGGAACAGAAGAGAAAAGGGGCGTGGCCACAGGCGGTGGCGGGAGGCGGGAAGCGGGGAGGGAGAGCGGAGGGCGGCGAGGTAGGCGGGCAAACAGGAAGGAAACTGGACACGGCAAAGAGGAAAAATTACATTAACAGGCACAAATGGAGGGAAAAATAAGGCAAAAACAGGAAGGAAAAACGATGGTACAGCACAAGGGAATACAGGCACAATAGACGGGCAAAACAGAGGAAAAACAGCTAAAAAGCGATCGGACGGCACAGAAAAAAACAAGCACAAATTTTGGGCAAAAACACTGGCAAAACCAGAAGGGAACGGCCAGGCGTCAGCGAGGCCGGCGGCGAGGCAGCAGGCAGGGAGAGGGAGACACACGCAGCAGCTGGTGGCCGTGCGGCGCGGGGGTGTCCCACAAGATAGCAAGAACATAACGGGTCTCTGAAAATCCTACCACCATAATACTTCACACAGGAAACGTCATCATTAGTAGAAACATTTTTTGTTATTCCTATAACATATATAATATTGAAAATGGTAAAGGAAATCCATTTTGTACACTCCTCTAACAACAATGTTCCCATTACCTAGCAATTCAAAAGGCCGACTTATCACACTGCTGACAGTCACATTTGCATGCTTGCATTGCACTCTGACACACATGTATTTAAACAAACATTCATTCAAAACATTTAACTCCCACACTACTTACCTCTCCCGATGTGCAGGCAGTGATTTTTGACTCACAGTTTATGACTCAAGGTTGCCCCGAACAGCCTCCAGCTGTTCGCCAACCTCTGACCAAGAAGGCCAGGGGCCCGGCAGCACTAGGCCTCACCTAACTACCAGCGCAAATAAGAACAGCTGTGACTGGGAGTGGAGAAGGAGTTCTGAGATGGGATAGACATAGACATCTATGATATTCCTCTCTCACATACGTTCCTTGCATCCAGCGGAGATGCAGCGGAGGTCGTTCCTTCTCCTTCCTTACCGCCAAGTCCTGGAACAACTTCCCGCTCCACCTCTGAACCTCACTCGCCGACTTCAGTAAGAGACTCCAGACCTGACTCTTTGACTTAAGTCCTCCATTCCTCAGTCCTTGGAAACCCAGGGTGATAAGCTACACTATACAAATACTGATTGAATGATAGCTGGATGGCAAAGAAGGGCTTGGGGAGCTGATATGAGTTGCAAGGTAGATGTTCGGGGCTTGGGAGGGGAATAGGGGGCAATGACAGAATCTGAAGGCAGATGATGCGGGACAAAGACTCAGGTCTCTGAGGCAGCTTCACACTAGAGTCAAATGGCACTAGTATTCGCGGCTTTCAGGTCACGGCTCTAATTATCTTTCTCACAGAGGTGTCTCTCAGCTGCAGCTGGTGATGAAAGGAGGGAAATATGCGACCAGCACATGCCTAAAGAAGCAGTACTGATTGAATGCTCCCAGCTCTGATAGCAGGTTAGTTGAAACCCATCAGCCAGTCTACGAGAGAAGACTAAGGGCTACAGATAATGGAGAGCCAAGGGGAGTAGAGAGGGAAAGAGACTTTAGTAGCAGCTAGGAAGGAATTTGTGGAATACTTTGTACCATTGTACCAAAATTCCACCTCCTATTCCAATAGGCTGACAGTATCAAGTGTTAGCCACTCAGAGGAGGAGGCATGATCCTGGAAGGATGTACTCAACCTACGTAATAGATCATGGTGAGCTGATTACTTGATAGATGCCCTGGAAAAACTGCTGTTTTAGTGCCTGACTGCCCTCACCTCTGCCTCACAGACGTTCACTGCACATGCGACATTTGTGTTATATTGAAGTCGTCCACATCACATGTGCAGCGTGTGTTTATACACTGTTGTGCTGCACTGCTACTGCCAGACTGTGCAGTATGAGTGCCTCAGACCAGTCTTCCAATCTCCTTCTTCTCCTGCCTCCAAAACAAGTGGTGCTTTGGCCTCAATGCCCACATACAGAAAAGATCGCTGGGACAAACAGAGGTTGTTACAAAGCGAAAAAGCTGTGACTCAAATGGTATAGCCTTGATGGGAGGCTAAGCTGGCTTGAAATTGCTAATTCTATTTCTTTGAGATGTCCCCAACAGTATTGAGAACATTGTATTATGTGTTTCAGTTGGGTGTCCAAGAACAGGCCTTTATGATTTTTGTGGTTAAGGTGCCAAACCACTACTGACTAAGCCTTGTACCTCTCTTGCAAATTAACCAATATTATGTTATAGGGTTACTTCGGTTTTCAGTGTTGGCCACTGTATTGTCATCCCAGTAGAAAGTAGTTGAGGCACATTTTCCTAGAGAGAAATATAAGAATTGTCAGCCAAATGCATGATTTACTACATTAATAGAAGTTGGCATCTGCTAGGTTGTTGCCTCATTTTGTCTGGGAGTCAGAAGGAATCAGAAATGTGTGCTTTCAGCATTTTAATTGTATTACGCTTGGTTTCATAATGTTTTTAATCATTATTTGCATATGTTAGAAGACAGGTTTGTTTATTGAAAGCCGGGTTTGCAGTCATGTCTAGGGCTTTCATACTTCCTCTTTTAGTACGACTCGTTTTTAGGTCTTGTGTGGCGTTGCAGCGCAAAGCGCAGCTCGCCTCAGAAAGAGATTTTGTGAGAGAGGGATTTCAGAATGGGACTTGAAGCCCCGCCCCTCATTTCTATTGGCTGGCGTCATCGTTTATGCTAAACAGTGGTCTGCAATTGGAAATGAGGGGTTTTGGTTGCCGCCCTTTTGCCTGAAATCCGGACTGGGTCACCTGCTTTGCTGCTGTCGCAAAGCACTTTCTTATCTTTATGGGGCCATGTGTTTCTAATTAGAAACAAGCAAGCAACTTGCGAGGACACATGCAATGAGTGGAAGGGGTGAATTAATTTATTACTAAATAGCCAGAACAACTTAGCTAGTGGAAAGAACCTGTCAGTTGCAAACTAAAGTCACATAGTAAAAATGATTCCAATTCACTGAGACATTCTAATTAAGTTTTAATGTAAAAGAAAGGCCGTGGGTAAAAAAGAGAATAAACCTTTTTAATATTACCATTAATACAGTGTGTCCTTGCACAGTTTTGTTTATTGAAAGCCTAGTTTGCTAAGCTGCATAGAGGTTTTTTGCTTTCTGTTTCAATACTACTGCGGATTTGGATTGCTTAAAAAGCTTTCTTGCCCTTCCATAGCCCTTCCTCATCATCAATCAGGGAGCTTGAAAGCTGAGGTCATGTTACAGTCACATGATCATTTGGTTAACAAGGAACTAGCCCGCTACTTTATCAATAAAGTGGACTGTATCTACACTACTCTTGATGTGAGAAGGGTGGCTCCTAAATCATGGTGATCCACTTACGCACTGGATCCCTCCCTCTCGGTACAAGAACTTCCTCCTCTGTCTTGTAATGACATGGATACTCTGTCAAATAAGGTGAAATCAGGTTCCCCTGACAATCTTGTAAAACCTGACACTTTCAGGTATTTCCAAGACTGCATCTTAACAGAGGGCAGGACACTAATCAATAGGTCACTCCGGTCAGCAGTGCTTACCAAATCTTGGAAACATGCCAAGGTTGTTTCAATACTGGAAAAGCCTTCACTGGATGCAGTGGCCTCAGAGAATTTTCAGCCTATTCCTTGCTCCCTTACCTGGCTAAGGTCATGGAATCCCATGTTAACATCATCCTAACCAAGTATTTGGAAGAAAATTAGATTCTGGACAGTTCACAAAACAGGTTCTGGCCTAATCACAGCACAGAATACGCACTGTTGGCAGTCACAGAGCAGCTGAGAGCAGCACTGGATGAGGGTAATACCACAACACTGGTGCTGCTCGATCTGAGTGCGGCTTTCGATACAGTCTCCCACGAAATTCTGATCCAACGACTCAGGGAGATCGGGGACAGCGGCACGGCTTGGACCTGGTGTGCATCTTTTTTATCTGATCGATCCTTCCAGATCAACGCCCCTCCGTACCAGTCCAGTACGTACCCCTCTACTGTGGCGTCCCCCAGGGCTCTGTGCTGAGCCCTACACTCTTTAACGTGTACATCCGCCCTCTTTTGGCCAAAGCCTGGGAGATCAGTATGATATCTTATGTGGACGACACTCAGCTGCTATTTACCTTCTCTAACAACCCCGCCCTAGACCAAATGAGGTTCCAGGAGGATGTCTTGGCAATCTCAGATTGGTTGACGGAAAACTACCTCCAACTCAATTCCTCAAAAATGGAGGTGCTCTTGGTTGGGAGAGACTCTCATAAATGGGACTATCAGTGGTGGCCCGTTGTACTGGGTCCCCCTCCCCAGCCAAAAAATACAGTTAAGAACTTAAGGGTCCTGATGGACAACTCCCTCTCCTTCGAACTGCATGCCAAAAAAGTGGCAGGTACATGCTACCGGCCACTTACGTGGGTTGAAACCCATCTTCTGCTATTATGCCGCACCCATCCGTCAAGTGATTATTCAATCAGTGGTCTTGCCCGCCTTGATTACTGTAACAGACCTCTACTGGGTGCTCACAAATCAGTCATGAAGAGACTGCAATGAGCTCAGAATGCAACTGCCCGCACTCTCTTCGCCCTCCCTAAGCACTGCCACAACTCCCACCTCCTGCACCACCTACACTGGCTTCCAATCGAACGGAGAATTAATTTTAAGACTCTCTGCACCATCCATAAGATTCTGTACGATCAGGGCCCCCAGATTCTGCAGGGGCTCTGCTCACTCTATGTGCCAACTCGAGCACTACGTTCTGCTAACCTGCACCTGGCTTGCACTCCCAGGATGCGCAGGGGTAGAGCGGGGGGGGCGCTCTTTTGGTCCCCGGACCCTGCCCTCTGGAACTCTATTCCAATCTCAGCTTGACACACTCGAAATCACTGGGCTTTCGGGAAACAGATTAAAAACCTGGCTATTTTCCTGCAACTAGACGGGGACGCCTGCGTGGTGCATTTCTGCCCTGTGGCGCCCTACTCTGTAGGTGTTTTCAGGCAGTCCTTCCACCTAGCCTTTCACCTTCCACCATTGCTGTCTGTCCGCTAGCGCTGGAATGCCCAGTGACTGGGTAGCCATGCGCTATACAAGTTCCAATAACATAACATAACTTGTGTAACAACTCCTCCGAGGCATCTAGCACAAGTGTCCAGCCTAAGGTGGAGTTTTAGGACATATTCCTATTTGGCCCTGTTAGAGCCCAGGACCAGAAACTCTGCTTCACCTCTAAACCACTCAGGAGACATATATCACTGGATTATGTCCTTCCTGAGACTAGCTTGATGAGATAGCTACTACTAATTACAATGAGTTAAAGTAATGGGCCCTGAATGCAGCTTCTACTTTCCCTTTTGTGTAATACTTGCTCCTGGGTACTAACATTAACCACGTGGGTGGGATGACTGCTTCTAGATACAGACCTTATCTACCTGGTTAGGATACTTGCCCCTAAGTACAGCCCTAAGCAAAATTGCCCAGGTACTCCTAGTTACAGTTGTTAGCTCAATTAGACCCTGATGTTTCCATTCACAACAATCTTGATCAACTCCACTTTTATGACTTCATTTCGATATAACATTATAAGATAATCTCAACACACATTACTTCATAAGCATCATTACAGCTACTCATTATTCTAACCCACATCTCGTTCTCTACTCTCTCAACCTACCCTAACAACTTAAGTTACCTCTTCCACCCTCACCTCTTGCCCCTTACAACATCTACCCTATGCTCTCCAACCTATCTCTCTCCAAGCTTCATTGCTAGCAGCAGCTATCTTATTTCCTCCTCAACCAACATATTGTACTTACCTCCAGGGCCAGACTGGCCGTAGCGCGCACCGGATGTTTCCCCGGTGGGCCACCAGGGTGGGGGCCAGTTTTGGGCCTGTGGGGGCCATTTGTGTTATTGGGGGCCATCAATAACCGCCCCAGTAACAAAATCGGCCAAAACCAGCCCTAACAAATAACTCGGCCGCACTCCTCCCTCCCCTCCAGGGGGGCTCGCTGAGCAGTTTACCAGGGCCGGTTTTGTTTCCCAGTCCAGCCCTGCTTACCTCTAAGTGTCCTCATTCCTACTCATCCAATCATTTCTAGGCATAACTTACTGCCTTGCTCCACGTACTTGCCTACCCCAATCAAGGCAAAGACCTACTCAATCTCCTATCCCTTTTCTACATCCCACCCTGCTAATCACCCAAGCATTATCTTTAAGACCTCACCATCAGGGTCCTTCAAGTACACATCCGAGCTACCAACCTACCATACTCCCCTTTCAACACATACCATCTCCTACCTGCATTGCAAACCCATTGCCCCATTGCCTTTAATAAGTGTATGTTCTAACATGGAAGTTAGCAAAGTAAAGAGGGAGGAAGAGGTAGAGGATAGGTTTATCCTCCTGACAGTTACATGGTTAGACCAAAATATAGTGAGTATATCAAAGAAAACCTGCCCTTAGGGAATTAGATATGATACAGCAAGAATTTGTTATAATCCATCCCTTGTCTAGAAAAAATACTTTTTTTCTAGAGACCCCTTACCCACCGGGTTGCCGCTAGGTGGCATGCTTCATCATTGAGGTTCCTCTCTATCCTCTATGGATTGAGGCATGCTGCGACTTGCGAATTATGTAGGGGCACATTTTATTGTAGACTATGTGTAGTGCAGTTTTAGATTTTCTTCCCCTTTCCACTTCACATCACTGCACTACACATAGTCTACAATAAAAACTGCCCCAACGTAATTTGCAAGTCGCAGCATGCCTCAATCTGTAAAGGTTTGAGAGGAACCCAAGTGATGAAGCATACCACCTAGGGGCAACTCTGGTGGGTGAGAGGATATTTTTTCTATACAAGGGATTACAACAAATTCTTGATGTATCCTATCTAATTCCCTAAGGGCAGATTTTGTTCTAACATGGAAAACATGTTTAAATAGATTTAGCATCCTCACTTTCTAGTAAAGCATGAGCCAGCATGTTCTCCAACAGAATAGGAAAGTTCCATCACCTCATATTCAAAGGAGCCAATGCTAGCTCCTCAATTCATAAACATTCACTCTGCCCTAGAGTTCACCAACCCCATATATCGAATCAAGCATCCACAAATAATCCCACCATAACAAGATTTACCCCCATTCACCTTCAGAAGAACACCCTACCTCAATGACAATCCAGAAAGAAGCACACAGAAGACTATGATCCATTGCAAAATTTAGAGCTCATAATATGCATACCCACCCTCTCCCCACCATTAACACATACTCCATCCATCTATGGAAAAAAGAGAAGGTAAAGAGGGAACTTTTCATATTCAATCAACACTCTAGCCTCTCCTTTGTTGCATTCCAGTACACCAACTCCACTCTGAACAACATAATAAAATCTCCTACCCAGGGAAACCCTTCCAAATCTTTGCTAAGGGGCCGATTTCTATGTTGGACAGACCTGAGTCTGTCCGACATCGGTCTGGAAGTGGGATCGGCTGACCTCCTGTTGTCAGTCCCAAACCAGCAATTAGGATGCAACAGAATACTGCTCAGTCGCACTCCTATTCTTTACATTGGGAGCATGCATTCCAACGGGAATGCATGTTCTCATTGTAAAGAACTGAGGTGCAGTTCATCCCTGCACGCGATGGCAGGCACCTTGGAGTGCCTGCCACCACGTACGGGAATCAACAGGGGGTCACCATTGGTGACCCATTGGCCGCCATCCGGATATCTTGCACCCATGGGGGCCCTGCTGTGGGCCCTCAAAGTCTGATTCTGACAGCATTTCTGTGTCAGAAAGGCCATCACAGAAAGGCTGTAGGAATCTGCCATAATAATGCCTCTGGCGGAAAGAGCCACCCTAAGGATTACTAGGCTGTTTTCGAATGGCAGACGGGCTCTCCTAGCCCAGCGGAAGCTGTTCGGTAAGCCTGTTCGGATTCCTTTCCGACCGACCACATCATAATGGTTTGGTCAGAAAGGAATCCGATTGGAACATTTCGAGGTGGTCGGAACTGCTCCAACCAACGGTCGGTGCCGTTTGCAACTGCATCGAAATTGCATCGGAATTGGCCCCTAAATCTCTTTGAACAGGATGGCGACATGACAGATCTCAAAGACTGAGGACCTCTCCATAGATAAAATATTCGATATTTAAACTTACTTTTGCAAAAATAAAACCTGACTTTCACAAGTTTTTCCTCCTACCTAAGCTATATGCATCAATGTCAGATTGGTATCCCAAAACAAAGAATACATCTATGACCTACCACCTGACAAAAAATTGGACCTATATTTCATATAAAGGGGAGATGGCTGTGCAGTGATGTGGCTCCTGTACTCTAACAGGTGATTCTGACAGGATATCGGTACTCCACTCAGAACCGTCAGCGGAAAAGAGGAGGAGGTCTAGTAGTGATATTCAATGAAGACATTTAATATATATAGCAATCTTAGCCTAATGTTCTCATGTGCATTTCTACTACTTTACAAAAATCCACGAAATAATGGAGGATTCACCAATCTCTTTCTAGACATTAAACAATACTTTTCCATCAAATACTCTAATTTATATGTCCTCATTAGCGAAATATTTGGATCGACAATACAAAAATGGCCCAGTTTAATACCATCACATCTGGATTAATTTCTCTCGATCTCTCTCAAATCCATCTCTGGACCCTCACACACAGCGGGGTACATATTGAGCACTGTCTTTTGCAATATGTACCTAGTAAACATCAAAACAATTGCTTCAGTGCCTCAATATACCAAAAAACTAGGACATTTAAAAAGCTGAAGGTTAAGGGGCTTTTCTAATACATTATCAGCAATGAGGAATTACAAGATTGCATCAAAGACCCTAACACCACCAAATGTGAGTACTCATATTATCTGAAGGATACAACTCTTCAATTACAAAAAAAAGCTGCAACGAAAAATAATTCCTCCTTAGCATGACAGACGTACTCCTTGGCATGACACTGCCTGCAAGCCATCACCAGATTACTTTTCAAATTATATGTGTTTCATCCCCCTATACTCTCTGGCTCTTTACATTTAACATGATGAAAAATGGGTTATTTATATTTTCCAACAGCAGCAAATACAACTGTGTACTAGCAAACAAGAGCTTAACACACATTCTATATTGTATGACCTCTACACACTCTAATCTCGTAGATGCAATGAGGAATGAAAATGTATGCACAAATGAGGCACCTGCACCATTAACAACAATTAGCAATTAGCACTAGGCTAAAATTTGCATGCAACTAATTGCTATATCAATTCTAATAACGTTGCATAAAATACAACTAACACAAAAATTACTGCTATAACTAGAAGCTAAATTTGGACACCATGGAGTAGTCTGCTACATATGTGAACAGCATTTTATGCCTTGCCAGTGGCAATTGGAAAAACTAAATGTACTGTACAATACTATCTAATTTGACTAAAACTGTACTTCTGATGCATGATAGTAATGATTCCTGTATTTCAGTGTTATGGATCAAGTCAACATTACATAAATGACTTACGGCCATTTTCATGAACGGAAAATCGGCTCGCAAAGGGCCAGATTCTGAGAATCTGGCCCTTTGCGAGCGCAATTTTTGCATTTGGGATTCATCATCCCAAATGCAAAAATCGCTATGATAGAATTCGCAAATTTGCAAGGAATTGCATTTAAGGAATCTCTATTTGAGATTCTTTAAATGCAATTCATGAAACATTTAAAGATTGCGAATTCGCAATTTCGGCCCGCTATTTACCACGAAGTCAAACCTCGTGGTAAATAGCGGAAACTTAGAAATGCACTTAAGTGCATTTTTCTAATTTGTATGTTACACACACACATGTCCTTGGGACATGTGTGTGCGTAACACCAGCGTCTAATATCATTTCAGGGGTGCAACAGGGTGTCCTTTGGACACCCCTGCACCCTTGAAATTTCAAACTCAGAATGGATATGTCTTCCCATTCATTCCTATGCACCTTTAGGCCCATAGGAAGGAATGGGGAGTTATTCCTTATTTGCGATTAGCAATTATCTAATCGCAAATAAGGAAGCTGTAGGAATCGCAAACAAAATTGCGATTTGTACATGATTCCCATTTTGCGAGTCTGTAATAGCGATTCCTTAATAATCGCTATTACAGACTCGCAAAACGGGCCGATGATGAATCTACCTGTTAAATTGTTATCTTTAACTTGACCCCTGGTTTATACCTGAATATCTAACTAAAGGGGTCAGACATTGCTCCATTTTGCCAATATGTTTATCCGATTATTGTGTGCTACATAAATAAAATGTATACTTACCAGTACGTTTACCAAAACTTGCTGTGATGGCTTTGAAGCTGACATTACCTTATACCACAGTGTGTAATCGCTGATGGAGACTGAGGGGCATATTAGCAACAAATAGCGATAATTATCGCTATATGTGCTTTACGCTTTTTTTTTTATCGTCGGGTATCGCCGGATATTATCGCAGAGATAACGTGCTATTAGCAACGTTTATCTCCAAAGCGATAAAATATCCGGCGATAGCGGCTCAATGTGTGAATATCGCTGGAAATCCAGCGATATTCAGGCATCATGGCTAATTGGGACTTACCCTGAATATCCACCTCCCATTGGATATACAGGTTAAGAAAAGGTCTGAGCAGGCGTTAGGTTTTGGCGATAATCGCGCTTAGCACAAGTTTTTTTATCGCTTTACCTGCCTTACTAATAGGCGATAGCTGTGTTAGTGACTGCTTTCAGTCGCTAACAGGTTGAGTATGTCCACTTCGCATGTCATTAGCGATAAATATCGCTGACATGCAAAGCGGGCCCCAAACCTATAGCTATCGCCTACAAGCTGGTATATCGCCCTTGCTAATATGCCCCAAAGGGGCATATTAGCAACAAATAGCCATAATTGTCGCTAAATGTGCTTAGCGCATTTTTTTTATCGCTGGCTATCGCCGGATATTATCGCAAAGATAACGTGCTATTAGCAACGTTTATCTCCAAAACGATAAAATATCCGATGATAGCGGCTCAATGTGTGAATATCGCTGGAAATCCAGCGATATTCAGGCATCATCGCTAATGGGGACTTAACCTGAATATCCACCTCCCATTGGATATATAGGTTAAGAAGTGGTCTGAGCAGGCGTTAGGTTTTTTGCGATAATCGCGCTTAGCACAAGTTTTTTATTGCTACACCTGCCTTGCTAATAGGCGATAGCTGTGTTAGGGGCTGCTTTCAGTCGCTAATAGGTTGGGTACGCCCACTTTGCATGTCATTAGCGATAAATATTGTTGACATGCAAAGCGGGCCCCAAACCTGTAGCTATCGCCTACAAGCTGTCGATAACTGCTGTTAGCGACAGCTTGCTAATAGGCAGCAGCGGTGCGTCCATTGGGGCGTAGGGGCGTAGCCCCACTAAGCCTGGTGGACGCACCTGCTGCGGCACAACGAGCTCCCAAGTTAATATAATAAAAGCGCTTTCAGCGGGGGTTCCGGCCGGGACACACCCGCTGGAATAGGGAGTATGCAGGGGGTGGGGCTGCCGGGCTGGCTGGCTGGCTGGCATTTAAACTTAAAGTAACACTGTGTGGAGTCGGACCGGAGTTGCGCATTATGGGCAGAAACTTGCCCGAGCATGCGCGTCAGCGTCATGTAGACGCTGAGAAAGACCAAAGGGGCCAGGTGGTGCGGCTTTAGCCGGCCCCGTCGTTTGGAAGGCGAGAGGGCGAGTGCTGTGTGTGCCCCCCCTAGCCAATCCTGGCGCTCATGCAGCACCAGGATTGGCTGGTCCACCGCGCCAAGGACAGGCAATCCATCATTGGATGCCTCGCGTGGGTGGCTCAGCTCAGCACTATATCCTGCTGGCCAATCACTGTGACTTCAGCATGTGAAGCCATTCAGTGATTGGCCATGCGCGCCGACGCCCTTAGACATGTTGTTACTTGTTTCACAGTGGCGCGCTGCTCTCTCTCTCTCTGGAGTCGTCCGAGTCATCCCTCTCTGTGAGACACGCACTCGCCACTCGCCGACTGAAGAGACAGTCGATTCCCTGTCTTCGTGCCGGTGTTCGATTAATTATTAAAGTAAGAGGTCCGGCACAGTATTATGCACTTGCAGGAAGCAGAATCTGTTATTACACAATGGCAAAAAGATTTGCCCTCTCGGGCCCAAACTCTCATTATCTACCGAAGTTAGGAGCGCTCAGAAACCGTCCCTCGCTCCAAATGATTCACATGATGGAATGGATCCTTCTTTAACATTGTTAAAAATGTTACTATATTATAAGGGCATTGATTTGTTTCCCCAGATAAGCCGCAGTTCCCGTACTTGTCTCTCCCCGTTCACCGTCCACACCCCCCCTGGATGAAAATCACTTTGTGCCCATCACTATCAAATGTCACCCACCGCCCTTGCTAATAGGGCGATATAATATCACCGCTTTCGCAGGAAAAAGTTCAGCTAAAACGGCGATATTGCCCTTGCTAATATGCCCCTGAATTTGTCTGTTTTAAAATACCTTAAGATAGTGGGCACACTGTCTTAACTAAGGAGTAGTTCTGGGATATCAATAACAATAGCAACATTTCTTCTGCTATGCTGGGATGACCTGAAGGTATTCCTGTGAGTCTCAATTGATTTGAGGTCCAGTAAAAGTCAACAGTGCCAGGTCATTGAGAAGACGCTGCGTAAAGATGTTAAGGAGGTTGAACAGCAGCATAAAAATGAGGGAATAAGAGGCAAGAAAAGTGTTACCTTTGCAAGAATAGTAGCAATTGTAAATAACACAGCCGTCGGTGTCAAGATCTAATTCGCAGAAAACAGAGGACTCAAGTTCAGTCAGACAAAGCTTTGCATATTCTTATGTTGGTCAACAACAGACATACATGGTCAGAGTAATAATAATTCTAGGGAGACTAATGGAACTATTGTGAAAAGACGCATTCCAACACTAAAATTAACACTTTGTGTATGCTAACCTAATATTTAATTGAACTATAGAATATATAAGTGGATCAATGCAATGCATTACTTCTTAATACATTTAATCAATTAAAATCATTTTACCCTGCAACAAAACTACATGAAAAATAAAAAGAAACTGATTGAAATGTAAGATGCGACAAGAATAAAACTGCTTTATCGAACTTTCTTCAAATAAAAGCAGTTTCTCAGCAATGAAAGCGAACGCTCCCCACTTGCAGCTTCCTGAAATAATCTCTGTGAATTATTTATGAGGAATTGGCGTAGGGCAGCTTCAGAATTCTTCTTGCTGCACTGCCCTACGCCAATGTGTAAGGGCATGAATGCACCGTATCTATGAAATACGGTGGATTCAAGGGTGCATCCGTTGCAGGCTGGATTGTTTATGTTCAGGAAAGGGCACCTGCCTGCACAAAAAAAATCCCAAGGGACAGCACACATAGAAGAAGGAAAAAACAAGGAGACAAAAATATTTCTCCTTGTTACGTCTGCTCTGGGGAGGAGTAAGGTTTTAGGGCTGCCCCCAGGTTTACACTATTAAATAAACCTGGATCAGCGTCAAAATCCATGGGTGTTGAGTGGGAAAACCCATGCACCCTTGATGCAGAAAAAGGCAAGACAGCCATTTGCACTGCTTTGTCTTACTCCACATCTATCAGCCCATGCAAAGCCAAGCAGAGTGGCTTTGCGTCGCCTCATAGATATGATTTAGAGACTTGCACCACCAGGGTGTCAAAAAAAGTGGCGTTCAGGCAGTGCAAGCCTCTCATAAATAAGCCCTACAGTTTATAGGTTAGGAATTATCTGGCACATTACATGTCAATTAGTTGTCCGCAGCTTAAAATTTCATAAATTAGAAGTCTGTATTTTTTCTCTGTTATGAAACACTGTCAACCCATTTCAGATTAAAAAGCAATTGTGAAATCTGACCACATAGCTTGATGGCAGTCTCTTAAGGTATTGTTGATATTCTAGTGGATGTATTTAATGTTTAATTAATACCTATTGGTGCATGAAAATAATGAGGTCAGTCATATTTCCTTCAGAGTCAACACCCTAGTCATCCCTTTCATGCCCTAAAACATAGGAACTATTCAGAAACATCACGTGTTGTGCCATGGCAGAATTTCAAATCCCTTTGTAATTGCTGTAGATGTGTGAGTATGACTCTCTGTCTAGCTCTATGTTTGTGCATTTCCGATAGCAACCTTGCAACTGACTACTATACCAATCTCAATAATCATACAAAGTGACAAATCTCAAGATCTAATCATAACAGAGATGTTATGATGGTCTGAATAATAGTTACCTTTGCCCTCAAAATAATTTTTCAACCCTGGCACTGCCCCTGGTACACCTGACCTTAGGAGAATGCCACAGAACTAAAGGCCAGATGTACAAAGATTTTTTTGTTGTTGACAAAGTGCAGCCATAAAAAGACCTGTTTCAATGTACAAAGTCCCAATTTGCGCTCCGGTAACCTTGTACAGAATCGCAAATTGGGTTTGCTTTTCGGCATTAGGAAGAGGCCTGTTTAGGGCATTCCTTTCTAATACCGAATCACAGTGGTATAGTGTAATGTTTTGTGACTGAATTGCGGTCGCAAAACATTTGCATTTTACCATTTAGTTCAAGTAGGTGGTAACCCATTCACAAAGCAGAAGAGGTCCCCAAGGGACCCCTTACCCTTTGTGAATGCTTGTAAAAACATTTTTAAGAGTATGCAGTGGTGCCAAGGACCACTGCCTACTCTTAAAAGATTAAAAGAAAACTTTTTATCTTTCTTTTTTAATTGCATCCTGTTTTCCTTTAAGGAAAACAGGCCGCACTTCAGGAAAAAGTGCCTATTGAAAAGCAGTCACAGACATGGTTGTCTGCTGACCCCAGCAGGCCGCCATCCTTGTGATTTTTGCGATTCCCAATGGGTCGCAAACCGAGACCTACCTCATGAATATTAATGCAGTAGGTCTATTTGTGACCCACTGGGAATTCCAAAGTGTTAAGCACACATTTGTCCATGGGTGTTAGCAATTACCAAATAGCGAATCGCAAAAAATCACTAATTCATAACATACATCTGGCCCTAAGAGTGGGTCCAGGGATCTCAACTTTGCTCTCATGGAGCAAAGGGAACACGATTTTACTTTGACTACCCTGGGAATTTTGGTAAATCAATGACAATGCTGATTAGTCAAGCTTTTAGACAATATTTCTCTTTACAATAAAGGCTTTGAAAACAGCTATGTTTACTGCTTGAGTTAGAGGGAAGGTAGTAGAAAACTGCTTTAGATATCTTTTTTAAAATGTATCTGACACCCCAGGAAAATGGCTGCATATTTTTACATGCCCAGGTCATTCTATGGGAAGATGCGCACACATGCATGCAGAGACATGCACAGTTTAACTGAAATGACATCATGGTCACTATGCAATGCTTCATCCCCTCCAACTTTGACCTGCATGATTCTCATCACAATTGGGGATATTCCATATAACGTCATACCTGTAGATTATCAACACAGTACCCGGGTATTAAATAATTGAATTTGGCAAATTGACCCATTTTGTATTCAGAGTAGATATGGTTCCACATGTACGCCAAATTGTGTATTCATGTTTCAGATGACGTGTCAGCTGTTCAATGAAGTCACCTACTTTTTAGCATGTACATTATTCTGCATTATTTATGTCACACTTTTGTCCATAAATTATTGCTAATTCATTGTTTCATCTATTTTTGTTAGTTTTTGCACTTTTGAAAGCCACTCACTGATTTGTGCCCAACTTTTGTCAATGGGGTTCATATTGGGTGACATTGGTGCATGGAGGAGACTCAGTTCCCAGTTTGAGACTTCATAAATGCTGCTACTCTCACATGTCTTGGATTCTTTCTCAGCATGACAAACCCTTGGTGGTCACCTTGGGGATAGGCTAGCCTTGAACATAAACTAATGATATTTATTTTGTGATTACTTCAATTATTCAAATAAGCAGTGAAATATGTATATATGCCGTTTAAACAAATAAAATCAGTAAAGTGCTTGTCTGATATAAAAAAAATTATGCAGGTTAAAGCTCCAGGAGTTGATTATTAAACACATATAGGAAACTACGATGAGGAAATAGAAAACTTCTCATCTGCCATCACAATCTTGACAAATCTACAGTTCAATTGACTGCCTGCCCCATTAAGACATGCAATTAAGGCTCAGTGGCAACGACTGGTGTCCAGAACTGAAAAACAAGGATTTAAAAGGAGTAAATGGGCCTTTTAAAAAAGGACAGGCACAGATAATATAGAAAACTGACTCCTTTGGATATCCACCAAAGGCCTGATTTAAATTTTATTAATTTCTATAAAATAAAAATAAATGTTATAAGGTCGATAACCCATTTTTGGCAACTTAAAGAATTGCCCATAATTTAATTATTAAATAATGAAAATTGTTGATGAAATATGTAAATTAATGTAGTTTTGCAATTATTTGTACATTTTTTAATAATAGCTTAATTTTTTTAATAAGAAAATCAATCTGTTGTGATTTGGTTTTGTTTTTACTGTATATGTTTGCGAATTATATTTATTTTTTGCGATGAATTATGTAAGATTGTGAATTGTGTTTTATATTGTGTTATCATTGTTTTTAAAAACATTTAATTTAGTGTTATTTATTTATTATATTTAAAGCATTATATTTAAAAGTATATTGCTCTTAAATTTATTTAAAAGATGTTATATATGTTAGGGCAGCATTTTTGTTCTATGTTAGTTAGTAATGTTTAATGTGTAATTAATTAAGCTTTATTGTGTATTAAGGTTATTTTAGCTGTAGTTTAAAGTGTTAATGGTTGCTTTTGGAGAACAACAACTTACTCGGGGTCTCCCAGACAGGGTTCCGTCCAGGTCAGGGCACTGACATCGCCCTCCTGGCAGCAGTGGAGAAGGCCAGAAGCATTCTGGACACGGGAGGATCAGTGGCAGTGATCCTCCTGGACCTCAGTGCGGCCTTCGACACTGTGGATCACCTTACCCTAATCCAACGACTGGGAGAAATCGGAGTAAGGGGTACGGCCCTGAAGTGGCTAAAATCCTTTCTAGAAGGCCGCTCCTTCCAAGTCTGGGAGAACGACAGCCACTCACCCGCTATCCCCCTCCGCTGTGGAGTACCGCAGGGCTCATCCCTTAGCCCAACGTTATTTAACGTGTACATGGTTCCGCTGGAGAAACTGGTCAGTCCGTTCGGCGTATCAATCATCAACTACGCCGACGATACCCAGCTGGTGGTAACCCTCTCACACCCGCACCAATCCCCCTCTGATCTCCGCAGCTGTCTCACTGAAGTACACAGCTGGATGAACTCCTCTTCACTAAAACTGAACGGTTCCAAGACCGAGATCTTGCTGCTCGGACACAAAGGGCCCTCCCTGCCGCCACACCTCTGGCCCAACTGCTTGGGTGACCCCCCCGCACCCAAGGAAGAGGTCAAGAGCCTTGGCGTATGGATTGAAAACGACCTGAGCTTCAGAACACAGGCAAAAAAGACTGCAGGAATCTGCTTCGGACTTCTCAGGGCCTGCAGAAAGATCTTCCCCTTGCTCCCCGCGGCCGCCAAGAAACTCCTGATTCAGGGCCTCATCCTGGCAAGACTTGACTACTGCAACGCAATCTATCTGGGAGCTCCCGAAGCCACCCTCAACACCTTGCAGAAAGTTCAAAACGCCGCAGCCCGCCTACTCACTGACACTCCCGCCAGATCATCGGCAAAGCCAGCTCTTAAGCTTCTCCACTGGCTCCCAGTCAGAGAAAGGGTGGCCTTCAAGGCCCTCTGTCTGGCCCACAAAACCCTCCATAACAACGGCCCTCCCCTCCTCAAGGAATTCATCACCTCCTACAAAGCGGAAAGGGCCCTCCGGTCCAGCGGAGAGAACCTCATCACAGTCCCCAGAGTTAAAAAAGCCAGGTCCGGAGGCCGCCGCTTCTCGGTCCACATGGCCAAACACTGGAACAACCTCCCACGGAGACTGAGAACTGAACCCAATCTCTTCCAGTTCAGGAAATCACTAAAGACCCTTTTCTTCCCTCACCCATAACCCTCTCCATTGCTGAACCCCCTTGAGTTTCAGGTTCTAGCGCTGGGATGCTCTAGGGTTACTATGCGCTCTACAAAACCTTTAAATAAATAAATAAATTTTGCATTGCTCTATATGGGATTGCGTTTAGTAGGCCTGGGTGGAATTTCGTTTATGCCTGAGTAATCAACACATTTTAGTAATTCTACGTTAATCTTGATCCAGAATTACCCATAATTAGGAGATGACTCCTGCTGTGTGAGCACATTTAGCAAACACAAGAGGAGGCTCATGGTCCCAAATTGTGTTCTGCTACATTTAGTGTGATTTGTTAGTGCAAAAATGCACTCTTGTATCCATTTTGGATGTGAGGGGCCATTTTTGAGCAAGGAAATAGCTCTACAAGCAGAATTACTCTCTTTGCAAAATTCTGCGTAATCTTATGAGAGTTACGCCCATCCCTAGTGCTTAGTAAATATGACCATTTCCGTGCCCAATACCATCCCCAGGACGGTTATTTCGGAGTGCGAACAGTAATTATGACCCTTTTGGTGTCCAAAAGCTTTCTCAACAATCACAGCTTGCAATAATCATGGGTGGGGGTTTTCAACATTTCTGACTGGGCCCGCAACGCCTCTGCTCCTGGGCCAGGTCCCGCATTTGGCGTTTTCCTGCTCCTGTACAGGAATAGGCATGCGCCCTCCCCTCCCATAAGCCAATTACAATGCTGCAATGGCAGCGGTGTGATTAGGGTAGACAGCGTCCAGCCGGGCGCCTATAGAGAGGCCATTTTCCATATGTAGGCTGCATGTAGCCTACATATAGAAAATGTAGAGTTCGTATGACTGATTTGGTCGGCCCCAGAGGGCCAACCAAAGAGTCAGGGCCCACAAAAGTGGGCAATCCACTCCTCCCTGACCCACTTGCCTCCAACCAGACATACACTCTGGCCCGCCCCAAACCAGGCATACCCTGCCTTCTGTTTTCTTGCAGTGCGAGAAGCAGAAACATAAAATGGTATTTAAAATAATTGTATGTTTCTGCTTCTCGCACTCCGAGAAAGCAGTGGGGCGACGGTCCTCCGCCCAAATTGAGGAGCCGCCCCTGATCCTCAATGTGATTTAGTTTGGAACAATAAATGTACCTCTTTCTGTGCTTAACACCTTTCCTTCGAAAGATTTGTTTTGGAGTGAAATAGTAATTACAACCTTTTTGGTTTCCAGCACCTTCCCCAATGTGGTTTAGTTTGTCCCTTCTGTGTCCAACACCTCCCCTCAGGTGGTTTAATTATGTGTTCTACACTATTCCCAATGCGCTTTAGTTTGAAGTGGGAATAGTAAATGGAACACTTTCTGTGTCCAAAACCTCCCACCCAGATGATTTATTTCAGAGTGGAAATAGTAATTATGACCCTTTTGGTGCCCATCCCCTTCACCAGAGTTTTTAAGTTTGGGGTAGCAATAGTAAATATGGCCAAGACCTTTCACAATATAATACTTTTGTTTTTGTAGATGATTGTGGCATGAAGTTTGATTTTAAATCACACTAACAAAATCATTCGTTTTTTAACATATTTTCATTTGTAAAATGTTATATTTCATTATTTTACATTTTTGCATGTATTACTAACATTGGGTGTTTGTATTGATATAACGTTGTACATGTATTTGTGTAACATAATATATATGTTTTGTGATGTTATTTTATATTTAACCTTTATTCAGTACAAACATGTTTCACATTTTTAAATATGTCATACAATGCTTTTTCACATATTTGTTGTACAACTAAGTCGCTTGTAGACTTACTTTTATTTTTTAGACACTCTATTTTCATATATATTAAGTAGTACTATTATTTAAAATGTTCATATATATTAAATAGTACTATTAGTTAACACTATGTATTTGGATAGTACTATATATATATATATATTTATATGTATTACCTACTGGCGATAGCCAGTAGGTATATATAGTTAGGATTTTTTCTCTATGGAACTTTTGAAAATTCTATGTCTAATAACTTTGGCGTTTGTGGACTGAATCGGCTGAAATTATCAGGAAAATGGCACATTTTGTTTCTGAGCAGCCCCTGAAAATTTGGGGGGGTTCAGTCAAGGGGGGGCAGAGAAAAAAGGGCTGAATGGATTTGCACGAAACTTGGCAAAATTGTAGGGACTGTTAGCCCGATGTGCCTTTGCTGGGTCTCAATATATGTGCTCCAGTGGATTTTGAGAAATTAACGTTTAAAAAAACAAATATATCTGTGACAGCGAACCTGATAGCGCACCAGTTCGCGTACTTTTCGCGTAACGGAGCTTTGCGAAGCGAAGCTGATTGACTCTCCGGTGTCTGTCAACATTCTAAACAGTCCGGAGCGGCCGCCATCTTGTCTCTCGGTAGGATCGAGAGACAAGAGGAGGCCAAAACAAAGGGGGAAATGAAGGAAAGGGGGCAAGGTAGACCTCTTCTGACCCCTAGGATTGATGAGGGGGATATTAAAGTGGCCCGCGGGGCAAAAAAAAAAAAATTGCGATTTTTTGTCGTAGAGGCGCAAATCGGTACGTGAACCGGGCAGCTAACCGGCAGCGTAACGGGAGTCTGAGGAGAAGCTGATTGGCTGTCAACATTGTAAACAGTCTGGAGCGGCCGCCATCTTGTCTCTCGGTAGGATCGAGAGATAAGAGGTGGTGAAAAACGAAGGGGGAAATGAAGGAAAGGGGGTAAGGTAGACCCCTCCTGACCCCCTAGGATTGATGAGGGGGATATTAAAGTGGCCCGCGGGGCAACAAATAAAAATTGCGATTTTTCGCCGTAGAGGCGCGTCCCGGTACGCGAACCGGGCAGCTAACTGGGCAGCTAACCGGCAGCGTAACGGGAGTCTGAGGAGAAGCTGATTGGCTGTCAACATTGTAAACAGTCCGGAGCGGCCGCCATCTTGTCTCTCGGTAGGATCGAGAGACAAGAGGTGGTGAAAAACGAAGGGGGAAATGAAGGAAAGGGGGCAAGGTAGACCCGTCCTGACCCCCTAGGATTGATGAGGGGGATATTAAAGTGCCCCGCGGGGCAAAAGAAAAAAAAAGAAAATTGCGATTTTTCGCGGTAGAGGCGCTTCCCGGTACGCCAACCGGGCAGCTAAACGGCAGCGTAACGGGAGTCCGACATCTTGTGTTTTTGGAGCGTCCGGTTTGCGTACCGGGTAGCGTTCCGGTAAGCGTAACAAGGGGAAAACCAAGAGAAACAGTAAAATTAAATTTAAAGGAATAGATTTCCACCAAACTTGGCAAAATTGTAGGGACTGTTTGTTTGATGTGCCTTTGCAAGGCCTCAAGATATGTGCACGTGTGAATTTTGTCTAATTAAGGTTAAAAAAATATATATATATCTGTAAGCGTGCTCTGGCGCGCTTACGTTACGGGTTTTGTTTGCGCTGCAGAGACGATACGTCACGTTTATGCGACGTGTCATGAGGCGTCTCACGTGGCTACGTGATACGTCACGTAATAAAGAATATATTTTACAGCTATAGATATTAGCTTTTAAAAAACCAATGAAATTCACTGAAAAACCATAGGTTATAGACCATATATAGTTAGGAATTTGCATTTACAAAACCATGAAAATTCACTGAAAAAACCATTAGTTATAGACCATATATAGTTAGGGATTAGCATTTACAAAACCTTAATTTACTCGCACAAAACCATAGAAATTCGCATATATAGTTAGTTGCAATAACTATATATCGCGCACCCGCAATCCACTGCTGATGATGTCACATATTACAGCATTCATGACATGGTCAGTGACATCACTGATGACATCACTGATGACATCTCAAATGACATCACTGATGACATCACTGATGACATCTCAAATGACATCACTGATGAAATCACTGATAACATCTCATTTGACATTACTGATCACATCACTGATGATATCATTCATGTGATAATACGATGAACCTCTTCAGGCTCTAATATAACCTTAGATACAATCAATGTAAACAGACACTCACAGACTGTCACTCATCCATGGAGTTACTCACACACCTAGTCAGTCATGCAAATAATCAATCACACCTCCATTTCCTCAACTATACAGTTATACACACCTTACTTAATCAAACATATACTAACACATATTTACTCTCTTATACAATCACTGATACAAGTTCACAATGATCCATACAGCCACTCACACATTCACTGGCTCTTATGCACAGTTATTTATATATGTCAACTCTTACATGTACTGTGTTTTACATATGTACTTACTTTGACATGTAGCACTGAGAAATCCAATCACTCACCAATACACTCATGCAGACAGTCAACCGCCCATACAGCTGTTTCCACATGCACTTTTGAACCCATACATCTACTGAATCAACTGCTCACACATCTATGCACAGAGTCACATACCTCCCAGCCACCCCCACACACACACTCACTCTCCCATACAAATATTTGGGCAACCAATCAATAACCCATATAGTTACTCATATAGCTACTGATCAACACATGCAGCAGTTTACAGAACTACAGAAATAATGATGCACAAATTAAGACAGTTTAGTCACTAACCCATGCACTCAGTGAGACACATTTAATCATTCTCTCATACAGTCAGTCATGCACCTACTAAATCCTTCATCCAAACACTTATACATCCACTCATTCTTCAATATGTAAGACATATTTTAACTTTACAGAAACATACAGTCACTGGGTGTTGTCATCAGTGATGTCATCAGTGATGTCATTTGAGATGTCATCAGTGATGTCATCAGTGATGTCACTGACCATGTCATGAATGATGTAATATGTGACATCATCAGCAGTGGATTGCGGGTGGGCGATATATAGTTATTGCAACTAACTATATATGCGAATTTCTATGGTTTTGTGCGAGTAAATTAAGGTTTTGTAAATGCTAATCCCTAACTTTATATGGTCTATAACCAATGGTTTTTTCAGTGAATTTTCATGGTTTTGTAAATGCAAATTCCTAACTATATATGGTCTATAACCTATGGTTTTTTCAGTGAATATATATATATATATATATATATATATATATATATATATATATATATATATATATATATATATATATATATATATATATATATATATATATATATATATATATATATATATATATATATGCAAGCTCCAGGATGTGTCCATCAGTTTGGTTTGCACTCGACCAACAGCAGCAGAGAGTCGGACTCTCTTTAAGGTACAGGCGGTTGCCGCTTGAATCACTCCGTGCAGGTGTGCCTGACGCGTTTCGAAAGCTCCTCAGCTTTCTCTTCAGAGGCTTTCACGGAGATTCGCGCTCCCAATTTCAACAATGCACGCCCTCCAATGGGAAGATGATGTTGGCTGAGCATTGTGGGAGCGGTAGTTCTTATAGATGCAGATATGGACTCAGGCAGGGGGGTCCGTCTTGAATCCCTGCTGTTACCCCACATATTCGAAGAGGTGTCTTCTCCTCGAGTGGTCCCCTTTCTTTCGGGGAGGTGCACAACCCCGCGGCAGGACGGCCGCGTAAATATGCAAGCTCCAGGATGTGTCCATCAGTTTGGTTTGCACTCGACCAACAGCAGCAGAGAGTCGGACTCTCTTTAAGGTACAGGCGGTTGCCGCTTGAATCACTCCGTGCAGGTGTGCCTGACGCGTTTCGAAAGCTCCTCAGCTTTCTCTTCAGAGGCTTTCACGGAGATTCGCGCTCCCAATTTCAACAATGCACACCCTCTTAAAGAGAGTCCCACTCTCTGTTGCTGTTGGTCGAGTGCAAACCTAAACTGATGGACACATCCTGGAGCTTGCATATTAACGCGGCCGTCCTGCCGCGGGGTTCTGCACCTCCCCGAAAGAAGGGGACCACTCGAGGAGGAGACACCTCATCGAACATGTGGGGTAACAGCAGGGAATCAAGACGGTACCCCCTGCCTGAGTCCATATCTGCATCCATAAGAACTACCGCTCCCACAATGCTCAGCCAACATCATCATCCTATTGGAGGGCGTGCATTGTTGAAATTGGGAGCGCGAATCTCCGTGAAAGCCTCTGAAGAGAAAGCTGAGGAGCTTTCGAAACGCGTCAGGCACACCTGCACGGAGTGATTCAAGCGGCAACCGCCTGTACCTTAAAGAGAGTCCCACTCTCTGTTGCTGTTGGTCGAGTGCAAACCTAAACTGATGGACACATCCTGGAGCTTGCATATATATATATATATATATATATATATATATATATATATATATATATATATATATATATATATATATATATATATATATATATATATACTACATTTACATAAGTATATGCTTTTCTAAATTTTTTACATTAAATTATATTTTTTTCTTTATTGTTTTACTTATATATAATACATTCAAAATTATAATTTTTGTATATTTGATTATATTTTCATGGTGAATAGTATTTTTCGGGCGCCCACTTTTTCTATGACATCTTTATTTTTGTATTCAGTTAACCTCATTGTTTGGCTTGTTCAGTAGAAATTTGTTGAGGTTGCCTGCTGCTGCTGAAGTTCTAAAGTAAGAAGCAATTTACTTTATTTTTATGGCTTTGTGGGGTTTGGAATGTAGGAAGGGGCAGCAGCGTTGACTATTGTATTATTTTGTTGATTTTATGTTATTATGCTGTGTAATGTAGTATGCCTAAGTCTAGCTTGTGTAGTTTAACTTATTAGTGTAGGTGATGCGGGGCTTTTTAATTAATTAGGAAGGCATAACTCGCGTAATTCTGTGTATTTCATGAAATCTAATAAAAATTAGACTGAATTAAGGAGAACTACATGGGATATGTCACACACCCTTTGACCTTTGTGACCTTTGTGACCTCACAGGAAGTGACATTCATGACTTTTGATCTTGAATGTTCTGTAAAAGTGATGTTACTTCACCTTAACCCTAATAACATCACAATAACTAACAACATTAAAATTCCATAATTGGATGATTAAGTTCACAACATTACATAACATAGAGAAATGCATATTAGATAGCACCTATATTAGTGTGTTGTTGAACTGATATAATCTTTGGAAGTGGTGGGTGATAATTCTAACCATGGATTGTAGTGAGCAAGGGAATAGAGTGAGCAATACCTATTCCAATGAGATTCGTGGGGCTTCTCCATCTTTACCCCAGAGAATTCTAAACAAAATGGGATCAAATAGTGCAAACTTTAAAGCACAATATTCAAATAAATGTTCTAATAATCCAAAGGCTCTAAAATGACACTCTCAATGTTAACTTACATATTCAAGTCCTTTTACGGTGTGTCAAGCCAATGAAAATGTAGCACTCCCCAGTTGACACCATTTTGTTCCAAATGTGCTAGGGGTGCCCAATATATCAAAAATGACTTTCACTATGCCAGTATCAGAACTTCGCAAATAGAGTCATCCATATACCAGAGCTGATGCTTATGTCAAATATTACTTCTCTTGTGGCAGGGCCAGCTTTTTGTCGTTGTTGCCCCCTCCCATTTGGCACGATTGCCCTCCATCATGCCAAGAATTGCTTCAAATGTGCTAGCATCAGAATTTAGCATAGATCAAAAAATTACCATCAGTATGTGAGGGCTAATGGCCAATTTGCAGCCCATTGTTCTTTCAACTGATTTTGCCAGTTCTGAGGCCAGTGGTTGCAAAAAGGGATTGCCAAGGGTTACAAGCAATGAGAAAGCGAGGGGTTGCAGCTGCAACCAATAAATGACGCCTTTAAAGTTGCACTACTGGTAGCAGCCCTTCTGTGCTGAAATCAGACTGCCATTGGTTCTTCATCCTGTCTGTACCATTGTTCTCATGCATCTGCTGCATTACTGATCGTCACAACTGTGTGCTGCATACTGGGCGTAGTCTGGTTTTGTATTTTACATTGCCTGTGTTTATGTGCTATTGCACTTGTTGCACTACTGATAGCAGTGCACCAATGCTGTGGCCAGACTACGTTTAGCTCTTCACACACCAAGTGTGTCCTGTTGCTAACTTCCACCGAACCTGCTTCCCCGCAATAAGGCCTTGTGTTCCATGCTGGGAGCAGGGTGTTGTTGGCTTCTCACACCCAAGATCCTAGTGAAACTGCTATGCACTAAAGTATTATTTTCCTTATAATCCAATTTCGTTTATTTTATTAATGCACATAAAAATGTGGGTTACTGTAAACCCGAAGGTTATTGCAGTGACCCACACCTATACAACTCTGCAGCTATTTTAACTGAGTCAAAACAGTCAGGAGGCAGTAATAGAAAGTCAGTCACTCAGTGACCTCAACTCAGCATTTGGACCTGGCAGCATTGGGACCTGGCATCACTGGCACTGCAGTTCTATTTCCAGTGTCCAGAATAAATCCTTATCAGACTAGAGTTAATACACAGAGATCTCCCTGTATCTTCAACATGGCTCTGAATTTCTCTCTGGACTGCAAGTGAAATTAAATGTTTTCAGCAACAGAGGAAAAAAGACAAACGTTACTGTTTTACACTAGACAGCCCCTGTAAGAATCCTTAAAAGGTTGGTTGCTAGGTGACCGTTAAGCAGATGTTGGCTGATGGTCAATTGAAACATTTTGTAACAGTTTACTGCTCCAGTGAGCTCAGCCAGCCTAAGGCAAAGAAGCTTCCTTTTTATTGTTGCACATATATCAGATTGGCCTTGTTTCTGGTGCTGCATTTACATTTACATCCTCAGATTCTAGGGGTAGCACTAGCAACAGGACAGTGCCAGGGGGCAGCGGTTGCAAGGAGAAAGTCAGGAGTGATCTCTAAATGGTTTCCTTCAGTAGTGGCACTAGAATTATTATTATATTTAGTTCGGTGTCAATAGTTGACCACATACATTCCTCCACACCAAGTCATCTCTGCTAATACTGCATGACAGTCAAATATATTGTGCTGCAATATATATATTGCTCAGGCGATATATATAAATGTGCAGCTTAGTCATTTCTTTGACCTCAGATACGTATCTGGGGAAAGTATTGCCCTATGCATTTAATTAACCCCTTCGGCGCTTATGACTAAACCGTTCCGTCACGCGCCTCGGGTGAGCTGTGCTAGTGACGGAACGGTTCCGTCACGGCCCGCTCTGCGCGCCTGCGTGGCGCTGAATTCGCACCTGCACGGCGCGTTCTATTGAGCGGGCGCGTTCGTGACAGAACCGTTCCGTCACTAACACAGCTCACCCGAGGCGCACGACGGAGCGGTTCCGTCACAAGCGCAGGTGAGCCGTGCGACCCCCCCCCCCCCCCCCCCCCCCAGCACTGCGGCGGAATTACCGCTGCAGTGAAGGGGTTAATGTATAAATTTTACTTACACCCTTCATTTATTTCTGCAAGTGTGTGGTGGCGCTCCAATGACTTTAACTGGAGCAACCTTGATTGGTGTATTCTACTCTAGACGCAGGAGTCTCAAAGGTGTGCACCCCTTTGTGTGCAACTGTTTTAGGTTGTGCTGCACAACATGGTGCATAGGTAATAAATAATCCCAGGCCAGGCATGGCGGTCAGACCACCGGCGTAGCTAGGGGGGTGCGGTGGGGTGGTTCGCCTCAGGCGGCACTATTTTGGGGCGGGCAAAGGGATTCACTTAAGGCTCGGCTTTATACTGCACAGTTCTGTCTGTGCTGACCGTGCCACATGACACACACCCTACCCAAGCTCAGCAGCATTTTCATTGCCACTTAAACAGTTTAAGTGGCAATAAAAATGCGGTAACACGGTGCACTGCTAACATTCCGGCACTGACTTGCTGCCAGGCTGGCTAAGTCAATAAACGGTTAAGGCTCCTCAATTCTCCTCAGTTCTGCTCTGGCTGTTCGAGTAGTGCTGCTACAATGTTACATTCTCCGGCCCCAGTCGTGAGTCACCTTCCAGTCAGGCTGCATCCATTAATTATTCCCGGGCCGTTCGCGGCGCCACGCGGCTGTCTGAGTCACGGTGATTGACACCAGACCACTGCCGTTTAAAACCTGGGGGTCAGTTGCTACTAGTTGTGGGGTGCGCCCGTGGGGGTGGAGGGGGAATTATCTGGATGTTACCTCATGCAGCGTCTGTCCTGCACTGGAGGAAGTGAGGCCACCAAAAGCAGCAGGCAGCGGGGGAGCCTCGATAAGAGTCAGTCACTCAAGGCAAGTGCACAGACTTGCACCTGCCTCAGCCAGCGTCCTGCTCGGCTGGCTGGGCATAATTAATTAATTATAGCGGGCCGGCAGCGGCGTTGGGACCATCAGCAGCATCGACCCAGGCAGTCTAGACTACACTGACTAGACGACTCAGCATGATGGCCCGGGCAGCGCTGCATCAGAGGAAATCCGGGTGCTGCAGAGAGTCTGTCAGTGTGGTCATGGACTGGTCGATCATGTTGTGAGTCACTGCTGTGTGGCCGTAATCCCGTCACCATGACCCCATGCGGCTCACTGCTGCAGCCGCCAGACGAGAGACCGTGTGTGAGACAGTCAGCCTTGAGACTGTAAAGAAGACAGAGAAGACTTCACGTCACAGTTCAAGTATGTTTATACTGTCTTTGATTCATTCTAGTTACTTTCCGCCAGCTGCAGGTGCTTCTGCCACCGACTTAAGTAGTCTCTGTTACTCACTGTGTAACTTTAGCACAAGCGCACGCATGCTGCAAATGAGATCTCATTTATTCAGACTGAGACAGTAGACACAGAGTAAAATCTGCAGGGCTTGCTCTGTCTCTCATCCTGAGTGTGAGGTTAATCATCATGAGATCTGATTTCATTTCAGTTTAATCTGCAGGCCGAGCGGCAGGGCTGCTCGGTGAGCCATCCTTCTGAGGTCAATGTTGGGCACAACCAGTTAGTACTATAATCCTCCCGTCGCATTTGTAATGCATTCCTGCTGCTGCAGACACTGCATGGCAATGTCAGTCAGCCTAACAGAGAAGACGGCTGTGCTAGGAAAACCGCATCACAGGGATTGTAGTTTTAGCTGCATATTAGGCATATTAGTTACTGTTCCTCTTCATTATTATAACAGAGTTTACTGTCAACACACCACAAGATAGCGTGGGAGTGGCTGGAACAAAGTAGGACATAAAAGGCATTTTTATTTAGCTATATTCGGGTCAGTAGTTATATTGCGCAGTATAATTTCTTTCTAAATCTATTCCTCTATAAAAAGGTAGACTTACCTTTTTGTGATATTATCGCGAACTGGGAGTCTATTTTTTGTGTGAAATAGACGTAGCCTTACACTGCTGCATGACTACAGTAAAATTAAAATGATGACCTTCTCCGACCCCTCCTTCTAATTGCCGAGTGAGCGACGTTGCAGGACTTGACTCTCTAAGAGGCATGTGGCCCGTGACTCGCAGCCCAAAGCAACTGAGACTGGGCCCTGCATGGCAGTGCATGATCAGCTGCTTGCAGTCAGTGCCGGTCATGAAAGTCTGCCCTGGGCGTAGCTGTAGGCTCGAGGCAGCAGGAGAGCTATGACCAAGTGTGTACTGCCTCACAGCCGGAGGCGGCATTGCCCAAAATGCCCTGGGGTGCTTGCTGGTGTGTGCTGCCGCCGTTAGTTTTACTTCAGCCTCGGCCATCCAACAGCCACCGCTGTCCTTTACTTGGGACTAAGGCAGCTCATCTCTGTGCAGTAGCAGCGGGCAGCGGCTGACAGTGGCTGCAGGGATGGGTGGGATACCAGTGAAGGAGGCCTTCCTCCTCTTCGGACGCATCTTTGTCCCGTATACAGTGCATAATGTATGCAGGTATTTGTTCACGCAGCTCTCTAATGGATGTCACATGCAGTTTTTCTGAATCCCAGATAGATCATGCAGTCTATGTGTCCTCGTTTGTACTGCCAGTCACTGCCAGTCACCAGTGTATTCAACTGTATAGCCTTGGACCGTGTCATGTATGTGCATGTAACTTGCATGATCGAGGTAACTATTAGTGGCAATACTACGTGTCTCTTAGACCTCTTTCAAGTGTCTGCGTCCTTTTTCCCCAGCAACCCCCCAGTGGGGTGGCAATCTGAAGGATAGCCGGCATGCGCCGCAAGCTCTAGCTACCCCTCTGGGTCAGACAAGACCCTGGGCTGGGGCAAAGTTAGACAACAAACCTGTCTCTAAGTTTTCGTTACCCAGACCATTGGTCTACTCCCATCCGTCCATCCCTTGGTTGTGGCCCGGCACGATCGCCTCCTAATCGGAATACAACATTGGCAACAAGCGGGTATCAACTCCATTGCCCTGGCACTGTGTGGCGGCCACGTACTTGCAGTGAAGTATGCAGTGCTCGTACCACGTGACCGGTGCAGCCCAGAGCAGCCCAGCGTGCGCCCTGCAGTGAACAGGAGCCTCCCGTTTGACGTGTTCTGCGGGCAGAGCCTCATTGCAGAAGGCAGGTGCTTCTCCTGCAGGGGCTGAAGACTAGGACTTGAGGTTCTACGATTTCGGATTTCGGACCGTATCTAGCCGCCATTTTGTGTTGCCCTCACTCAGGCAG
This sequence comes from Lissotriton vulgaris, assembly GCF_964263255.1. NCBI lineage: Eukaryota > Metazoa > Chordata > Amphibia > Caudata > Salamandridae > Lissotriton > Lissotriton vulgaris. Next base: position 385,353,457 of record NC_141685.1, read on the forward strand.
CACGGCGAACAATGTGCTTTTGCTTTTCCAGCTGCTACGTGTCCTTTCGGTTAAAAAATAACTGCATTGTCCTTGTTCATGAAACCCGATGTCAGGGTCTGGTTGAGTTTGTTAATCCATGTCTGGCTCGATTGATCCTTTCTCGGCTGACTATTTGCCCTCTCCTATTCTTTCCTTATACTATCTTATCCTACTGACCTTCGCTATTCTCTCCTTGTATGCTCCTATTACACAACCATCCTTTGAGGCACACAATTGCGTCCTGCCACCTGCAAGAGGGGATTGTGGACACCATCACTGATTAATTTGTCGGGCCGGGTAGCACATGGGGTCTGAAAGAGGGGCGTATTTGAGACACCTGATAGCTTGTTTTGCAACTTTTCCTATTGGTCTGTTTTGTATGTGTAAGGAGAAAACTCCTTAAATGTGTTTCCTATATAAGATTGTGCGCCACGGATTGAAGTGGCAGTCTCCTTAGAATCCACCTTGAGTGTAACTTCTGGGACAACTGTGCTTAGCTGCAGCTAATAAACCTGGCTTCCATGCTCAACGGAGTGTCTTGTGTCTCTGTTTTTTACAAGGCAGGTGAACTCGGGGATTAAGGCGTGCCCTGCGCTGCCCGGCCCATCACGCGTCCGATTGTTTGGACGTTCAAGACCAGACAACTGAAACCTCCACAGAGGCATTATAAGGTTCTGCCCGGTCATTAGTTGCTGCCAACTCATCAGAAATCCTACCATTTTAAGCCTTGGTGTTTAATTTCCAATTCAGGCAAAAACAAGTCCTGAAGATGATCCCTATAAATTGAGCACAGGATCGAAATGTCGACTCTTTCGAGTAGACATACGTTTCACCCTATTATATTGTTGTATGTATGGTTTACTCCAGGACACACTGTTAATTCTGATTCATAGCAGTGGCCTGATTGCTCACCTTGTTTGCCTGATATTCCTTCACTCTACTACTCTCTCACTTTCCCTTCTCTTGTACGGTACAGGACTGTGCCCTACTGTAACTATAATGCCTTGTTGCTAATATGTACCCTTACCCTGAATGATTTGTTTGATTATTAAAATCCCTTTCCGGCTGGACTAGGGGCTGAAATTTAAAGTAGCCTATTGTGGTCTATATAACATTTTCTTGTACTTATTCCTTTATGCTGAGGACCTTTTGTCTACTTTAAAATACTTGATACCCATAGTCCCTAGCTACCCATTGGGTTCCCCTTGTCTTTTCAAATGACCTAGGCTGTCGGGCAGCCAAAGATCTATGCATCGTAGCCTTTGCTTTTGGCATACATCAGAAAGATTTAACTCACATCCTCTGCAAATTTCCTACCGTCTTTGAATTAATCGGGTGCTTGAAGGTCAAGGAGATCCACCTGCATATTGACCTCCCCGTGAGGCCAATAACCCTATGACATTGGCGCATTGCGTTTAATTTCCGACCTCTGGTAGAGAAGGAATTGGTCAAGCATGAGACTGCAGGTATCATTAATAAAGTAATTGTACCAACACACTGGGTATCACCGATTGTGGAGACATGAAAACCTAAACAGCCAGGTATGGTGCGAATATGCACAGATAAGTGCATGTCCCATGTGGCTATAAAGAGTGAGAGACTATAGATAACCTGATTGGTGAACTCAGCAGGGTCAGGTGGTTTTCGAAGTTGGATTTGTGTTCAGGATATCACCAGCTTATTCTGGATGAGGAATCCCGCTACATTACAACTTTTTCAACCCATGTCGGTTTGCAGCGCTACAAGCATTTGAGCTTTGGTATCTCCAGTGCTCCGGAAGTGTTTCAAAAAACCAATCAAGAACTTCTCGTTGACCTCCCGGGTGTTGTAAATGTCAGTGATGACATTTTAATCTATGCAAAGACTGTGCCAGAACACAATACGAGATTGAGGTGGGTGCTCCACAGGATTCAGGAGTCAGGCATAACTCTTCATTGCAATAAGTGCGAATTCCTGCAGCAAAAGTTACACTTATTCGGATATGTGTTCTTGTCAGAGGGAGTGACTATGTAACCCGACAAAGTCCAAGACATCAAGGAAGCACCTGCACTTGCCACTGTCACAGAAGTGTGAAGTTCCTTAGGCATGGTCAAATATTGTGGCTGGTTCATCAGAGACCTCACTACCCTGACACAGACTTTCCGAGGACTCGCAAAATTGTCAGTCCCATGGTGATGGAGCCTGAGTGGAGGTGGATTTTCAGGCCACCAAGGATGCTCTCTATTACAACATCATATTGGCCTATTTTGATCCCCAGAAGGACACCACTACAGCTGCGGATGCTAGCCCCAAAGGCTTGGGGGCAGTCCTAATGCAATGACCCATGGAGGAGGACGAGTTGGTCCCTGTGGCCTTTACAAGCAGCTCTTTAACCAACACCGAACAGAGATATTCTCAGATCGAAAAGAGGCAATAGCCATCCACTGGGGATGTTGACATTTCTACCTTTATGTATGTGGAACACCATTCACTGTGATGACCGATCACAAACTGCTAATTCCTCTATTCAAAGATATCCTTAGAGAATTGCGAAATGGATGCTCCAACTCCAGGAATTTAATTGTCATGTGAAATATCGCCCTGGGTCACAGAACCTGGCAGACTATCTGTCAAGGCTCCCTTGAGCGGCTACCTTGGAAGAGGAAGCCAACGTAGATGAAACAGAGGAATATGAATGATATGTGAGGAACTAATCACATTCCATTTCACTATCTCTGGATGTTCTATGCCAAGCTATCAGAAGAGATGAATGCCTTCAAAAATCTTTTGAGACTGTGAAGAACAATCAGTGGCACACCTTCGAAAAGAAGTGGAACCTGTTTACACCTGAGGGATGGAGATTCCTGGAAAGCTTGTATTACATACTTGAGGAAGAAGAGTCTTGAATATTGAGTGCTGACCCAAATTGGTGCCTTTTGAGTGGACATTGTCTAGTCATACCCACTGGCCTTGCAGATAGAGTCATCCAACTTGCCCATGTCGGACACCAGAGTATGGTCAAGACCAAGAATCGACTGTGCACGAAATGGTGGTTTCCTTTGAGGAATGAAAAGGTTGAGAAGATGGTCACATCCTGTTACTGGTGCTCAGTAACTGGTGATGCCAGTCCACCACCACCAGAAGTGACTGAAAAGGGGCCACAGAATCTTGTGTGTGTGTGTGCCAGTCTTGATTTTGGGAGCCTCCCAGATGGGTGCCATACTTTTGTGATGATTGATGACTACTCCAAATATCAGGAGGTAGAGATTCTCTCATCTCTGAATGCCAGTGAGGTACTGCCCAAGTTGAAGAAAGTTATGGCCACACACGGTTTAAGCAAGGAACTGCGCACTGACAATGACCCGACTTTTCAAGGACAAGAGATGGCATCTTATCTCACCTCTTTAGGGATTAAGCAGAGAAGGATTACCCCAAGGTTGCCCCAAGCAAATGGAGAGGCTGAAAGGGTTATGAGAACTTTGAACAGTCATCTGCATTGCCTCGGCTAGCCAACATTCTTTAGACCTTGCGATCTACTCCTTCCTGTGAGACTATCGCCAGACTCCCCATTCTACCACGGGGTGGGCCCCAGGGCATCTCTCTATGGTTCAAGTGGTACGGGACACAATCCCTCACCATCCGGGATGGTTTCCGGATCCTGTCACTGATCCCTTGGTGTATGATCGACGGAAAAAGTAAAATGATCAAGCTAGCTGCCGCAGAAGATCAAATGTGTCCAATTTGCAGGTGGGAATAGATGTACTAATTCAAGATCGTTGCCAGGCAGCAAATTTTGGTTACCATTTGAGCTTAATGCTTGGACCACCGTCTCAGTGCACAGCACTCAAGTCACTGCTGAGCCTGAACATTAAACCCTCCCTCTGAACATTTTAGCATTCAAATGGTTTCATCAGCCCCTCAGTTGTACCCAAGGAAATGGTAATGGAACCCCTGCTATGGATGAACCGGAGGGTAGCGTTGAAGGACACTATCCAGAACGGGTGTCAGCGGAGTCTGACACCAATGCACCTAAGACTCCCAGTGGGGCTAAAGTGTCTCTAAGGAGTTCCTCTACCCCTTTTTCTGAACACCATCCCAGCCGCAATAACTGTACTTGTTATGGTCTACTAAGCAACCCTGTGCCGTTCACACAGCTGAGAGATCCTTTGGTGTGAGATGGTTCATTGGTCTCTGGTAACGGGTTTGCCCTCTCAGATATGTGACTTTACCCCAGTGTGATATCAGGGTTCCCTGCCAACATGTGGCCTGTCATATTCAGTTGTCAGGTATATTGTTGCTTTAGTTCTGCTGTGTTCTCTTTTTGTGTTTTATGGAGGAATGTAGTGTTGCTACAGTGATGTAACTGGAGCGACCTAGATTGGGATATTCTACTCTGGATGCAGGGGTGTCACAGGTGTGCACCCCCTGGGTGTGTAGCTGTTTTGGGTTGTGCTGCACTATGTGGTGCATAAGTAATAAATACTCCCCGGCCGGTTGTGGCGGTCAAACAAGACCCGTCCAGGGTAGAGTTAGACGACAATGTCTTGTGTTACCCAGGCCATCAGGCCTATTCCCATTATGCAAACTATATCTTGGTAGCGGCCCCATGCTGGCGTCGCCTAATCAAAATACAACACAAGTGGTGAAACTCCCCCAGGAATATTTATTGCCATTTGCTACAAATTGGAGAGAAGTCTATTGATGTGTTAAATTAAAGTCCCTTTTACACTGAAACAGATAAAAAACTTAGGGGCATATTCTCAAGGAGCTATCACTGAGTTAACGGCACTTCATCGCAGCCAAAGTCACGATAAATGTATCGCCCAATTCACAAGGTTGTGACAACAGCCCATAGCACCAGTTTACCTGCGATAGCAGTTGCAAAAAACATCGTCACAGATGACCCCCGCAAGTATCGCTACTGAAATGCAGAGTAGGCATTCCCGAACAAAAAGCAGCAACAACACCACTTCGTAACATTCTCAACGACCAACCAGATCGGCGATACAACCACAAAACATGTGATAAGGCACGTTAGCAGCAGGAAATTAACACCTGCTCTAACCTGGTGTAAAGTTGGACGGCACCTGGCACCTGAAAAGGGAGCCCAGCCCACAGCCACACCAGAAGAACAACAGATGCCAAGAGCTATTGATCATGCAGCTCGGAGCCCTAACAGGCCCACAACACCCACCGCTACCACCCCCAGGCCCGCAACCACCTCCCAGACCCCGCACATCCCCCCAGACCACCACAGAGGTAGCACAGACACAGACCACAGACATTATGAAAAAGCACCAGCCTCACAGACTTAACATCAGAGTGTGTCATTGCCCACTACAGGCTCAAAAGGACAACCATCCTCCACATCCTGAACATCATTACCCACACGCTGATGGTACCAACACAGCGGATAACCAACATCCCACCTCAGACAATGATGCTTGCTGTGCTGCACCTGTTGGCCTCTGGTACCTTCCAACCAACAACCACCAGAGTCGGAGGGGTCTCACAGCCAGCCCTATCAAAGTTCATTAAACCTTTCCTGGATGCCATCATCAGCCTGGTACCCCGGTACCTATTCTTCCCCCACACTGCAGAGGAACAGCTGGAGACCAAGCAAGGCTTCAACACCATAGCTGCACTCCCGCACATGTTGGGTGCAATTACCTGCGCACATGTCCTAATTGTGCCACCTGCTGACACTGCACACAATTACCACAACAGAAGCACACGCATTCCATCAATGTGCAGGCAATAGTGGGTCTCCGGGGACTCTTCACCAATTTCATCGCCAAATACCCAGGAAGTGTGCATGACTCATACATCTTCTGACCGCTAAGTACCAAATGAACACACCACGCACCTAGACTCCACAATCATGCAACTCACAACTCTGGGAATGACCATGTTACAAACTCACATACAACATGCCAATCAACATGCCCACCTACCTGACACGACAGCACAAAATACCATGGGGGCCTGGGATAGCCATTTACACAAGCCATCAACGGCATGACACCTCTGCCACACAATAGCAGATTGTGGTGAGAGGTGGGAACCAGGCATGTGCAATCGAGCCAAGTGACCCATTAATAAGTATGTACACAATGCCAAGTGTGGCGTAGATGAGCTGGTCAGACTGCAGTATGCAGACCACACACATCTATGTGAACACTCACTCCTGGTAGCTTGTTACATTGCCCTGTAAGCGTGTGCAGAGTGGGATGGCCCGGGGTATGCCAGGCCAGCATAGGGGTGTGAATAAAAAGTATGTAACTCTGGGTGTGGTTCCCTTTGGGAATGCCCAACGTCTCTGCCAGGGTGGTGTCTCTCGCCCGCCACTAGGCTGACACCGTCACCGTGAGCGGTGTTGCCTGAAATCCGGTGTGCCTGATGCACCCCAGGCAGCTGGTTCCCAAACCAGTCTTGCCCGCCCCTGCGCCCCAGGCCTCAATGCCCAGCTGCTGACACCGGCATGTATCGAAGTGGGCTCACCACGTTCCGGTGCAAGAGCCAAGCCAGAGGCCCCCGACCGTGGCAGCCTCCTCAGATCATCACGGGCTCCTCGACAAAGGCCTGCAGTACTCCTTTCACGTTGACGTACTCCACTGGCATACACAGCGGACTAGTAGGTCACACATTTGGAACTGAGTCTTGATTACACCATGGCAGAGTACATTATTTCGGGCTGAGGTTATGTTCCTATACTCCCTTGATTGTGGTGCCACCAAGGCTGTGCATAGGACTCGCACCAAACGTGTCAGTGGGCACTTGCTGAATGCAGCCTATGGCCTTCACTGCGGTCCTGCAGGCCTCACACCAATCCAATGCAGTCTGTCACAGACAGGACATGGCATCGTCGCTGGCCAAACAGCTGCTCAGCTCTGGGGCCACTACCTATGTCACCCACAAATCTAATACACATGCCATTCCAACAATTGTGTGTTAGAGATCCAGGCAGAGATGGCTGGACAGAGGTTAACCCGCGCTGACCGCAGCCTCCGTCCAACACTGCGCCCAACTAGGTTGCATTTGTGGAACTGAGTCTTCATATCTTCATGGCATTGTTCATGTCACAGTAAGCAAGGAGAGGAGTAAGAGGAAGACATGCTTCATTCCGGAGGAGAAAATGCTTACCTTTACGCAGGTGATGAAACACTACCAACAACTTCACTGGAGACACTGACTCTGTGCAGCGCATGCCTACCACACCTGGCATTTGGACTATGATGACCGCTGGATCTATAACAATATGCGGTGGAGTAGGTCACACATTTTGAACTGAGTCTTGCCCTCTACATGGCAGAGTCCATGTAATTGTACAGGCCTCCTCGCATGCTGAATCCCATTCCAGCTATGTTGATCCAGAGTGTGTGCTCTGAAATTCATGGTCGATATCTGTCTGTACATGTGTAGCGTCTTGGCCCATGGGCTGAAGGTTGTCTTCCTCTACGTGTAGCTGATACTGACAAGGTGGAAAAGTGGTCTGTAGCATTCAACTCCGCAATTTGCCTGTTCTTGCTTGCTTCTGCCCTCTGCATCATGCCCTGGAGGGACACTTTCCACTATTCCCCGCAATCCTCTGCGACATTCCCCTTGGACATCGAGGAGTACACTTTCAGCTTGCGTGGCCCTACCTCAGTGCACCGCAAGTCACCATCCCGTGGTGGTGTGCCTGTGTCAGCCGCTGTGCATCCGGGGCCACAAACTCTGTGCTGCTCAAGTCAGGGACCCATGATGTCTGTATCTTGTACTGCTGATTGTCTGCTCACTGTTATGGTTTTTGCCAGCACCAACCAACCCCTGAGTGGTGGCTTACACTACCCAACACCCATCCAGCACACTCGTCACTGGAGATGTGACCCTGGCAGTAAAAGGTGCTGGGCGCATGTGTCCGTAGCCAGTCCCAAAAACTCACTGTGTGTCTGTGTGGTCATTATATATGCATGTGGGACCGGGCCATTTCACATTGCATTTTGCTGTGTACAGCGTGTGCAACCATGTTACCGCAGACAGGCGTGCGACAGTACTGAGTAGAGGTGTGGCTCCTCCACACGTGGATTTGGGTGTGGTTCAGTGGGGACCTTGCCAATGCTATGGCTGATGATTGTGTCTCTGTTCAGTGTCTGCACCACCTGTCACGCAATCGACAATTCTGCTATGTGGCATGTCCCCAGTGTGTGTGGTCGGCCAAAGGGGTACATGGGGCTGGTATGCTCACTCTGGGTCAGAGATCACACATGTCAATTGTTGTGTGTGTCGCTGTTAGTGCAGCATGCGCCAAAAATGTACCCTCAACTGCATGTCGAGTTCAGCCAGGAAGGTGCTCTACAACTGTGTCAGCCCTACACACATGTAGCCAGAGATATTCTGTGCAGCATCATCACTGTGTCATACTCAGGCTTGTGGACATGAGCAGACAGGCATGTCAATTGTGTGCCCTAGGGGTGCATGTGATGTAATTGGGCTGCGCACACTATTGAATGTGCTCGGGGGAGGGGCAGCAGGGAGGCTACATAGTGCACAGTGATGCAGCTCATTTGAAAAACGCAGTACATGTCATACAGAAATCACTAAGTCAAACATATCACAATGAACCAGTGAGCCTACCAACACATTATGTAGTATGTAGTTGTGACTCATGTCTCTCTGCACTGTCACAGGTGACCAAGGAAATGCACTCTGCCCTTGGATGATGACACCCATCTGAGCCCCGAACACACAGGCCCAGGGGCAGTACAATGTGGCCCACAGACGCACCAGGGGCATCGTGGAACGCACATTTGGCTTGTTGAAGTCAAGTTTCAGGTGCCTGGATTTCACAGGTGGAAAGCTCCTGTACAGCCCAGACCTTGTGTACAAGATGATCGTTGCATGTGGTGTTTAGTGCAACATATGTGTACGCAGAATCCTCATGGATACAAGTGCCAGATGCACCGGACGATGATGATTAAGATGAGGCAGGTGGACCACACCCCACTGCAGCCGCAGCAGGAATAGCCCGTAGGTACTACATCATTGACAATTTCTTCTCTGGTTGAGGTCACATTGTGTGGGTCCTTTGCAGTAATGGCACAGTACGTTTACTGCCACAGGCACTGCATATGCCAATAAAAGCATTCTGATACACATATTGCAGACCCAACCACCTTGACCAATCTACGACCCATCTCTCTGCTCCACACTCTCAGTAAAATAACCGAAAGATTTGTGAATAGGCAGCTCACCACATTCCTGGAAGCCAATAACACATGGCACCCTAATCAAGCAGGCTTCAGGTCCCAGCATTCAACTGAATCAGCCCTAGTTCAAGTTCAAGTTCAGGCATTTATATAGCCTGCTGCTCACCCAGAGGGTCTCAAGGCGCTTGGAATCATTATTTGTCGAATAGCCAGGTTTTAAGTTCTTTTCTGAAGGAGATGTGGTTTTGGGTAAGGCGGAGGTGAGTGGGGAGTGAGTTCCAGGTCTTGGCAGCAAGGAAGGAGAAGGATCTGCCACCCATGGTGGATTTTCGTATGCGCGGGACTGGGGCGAGGGCTTGATTGGACGATCTAAGTTGGCGGGTGGGTTTGTAGAAGGACAGTCGAGTGTTGAGGCATTCGGGTCCTAGATTGTAGAGGGCCTTGTGTGCGTGGGTGAGAAGGCAGAAAGTGATTCTTTTGTTGACGGGAAGCCAGTGGAGGTCTTTTAGGTGTCCGGTGATGTGATCTTGGTGAGGGATGTCTAATATGAGTCTCGCTGATGCGTTTTGGATGCGTTGGAGTTTTTTCTGTAATTTTGCTGTGATTCCGGCGTATAGTGTGTAACCATAATCCAGTCGACTCGTGACCAGTGCGTGGGTGACAGTCTTTCTTGTTTCAAGGGGGATCCAGCGGAAGATCTTTTTGAGAATGTGAAGTCTGTTGAAGCAGGAGGATGAGACTGCGTTGACTTGTCTGGACATCGAGAGAGAGGAGTCTAGGATGAAGCCAAGGTTACGTGTATGGTCTGTGGGTGTGGGTGCTGTGCCCAGGGCGGAAGGCCACCAAGAGTCGTCCCAAGCAGAGGGGGAAGATCCTAGGATGAGCACCTCCGTTTTGTCTGAGTTGAGTTTTAGGCGGCTGTGTTTCATCCATTCGGCTACTTCTTTCATGCCTTCGAGAAAGATTGGTTTTGGCGGTGTTGGGGTCTTTGGTGAGGAAAAGGATTAACTGGGTGTCGTCAGCGAAAGAGATGATGTTGAGGTTGTGTTGACGCGCGATGGAAGCGAGTGGACTCATGTAGACGTTGAAGAGGTGAAGGACTGGGTTTTTCTAAGACCCAGCGGTGCCAGGGATAACACCTAAAACCTTCGTGGGTAACCTGTTCCGGCGTACAAATGACAGAGACACGGGACACTTCCTTCGGCGTCAAAGATTCGAGGTTTATTACTGCAGGGAACACAGAAGTCACAAGAAGTACAACATGTGCAAGTTCGAGGAGTCTGCTTCAAATTGTATCTGTGGATCGCTCTTCTTATACAGTTTTTGGGCATAGGATAACATGGTACACCAAGGATTACAACCTGGTTCCCATCGTAAAGATCATAGGGGGTCACTTTCATGTATTCAGGGCCCGGAACATAATTACAGTAGCATTTGGCAGTTCCCAACTGTAAAAGTACATCTTCCCATCATTAGTACATTCCGTTCGGCAGTAAACGAATCGAGGAAGAGACAGAAACAGGTGCCGAGGAAGACGAGGACAGTGAACAGATCGAAGAGGGTGTAAAAGGGTGGTATCAGGAAACACGAGTTGCAGGCATCAAAGGGAAACGTGCCTAATGAATGCACAACTGAGACAATAGACCGGCACGGCAAGATGAGCCTCGAGCGGGGACATCTGCCTTACAGTGTCATCCCCCTTATCATAAAGACACCTTCAAAGGAACACGTGTCTTCCGCAGGAGTTTGGGAATCCCAGGGTCGCGAAGCGGACAGCGTCCGTTCGCTGGCTACTTGAGGGAAAGAAACAAAATGGATGCCGTATCTAAGATGGAACCTGTGGGTTCAGATGAAGAAACCCACGAAACAAACGAACGGTTTAGGCTAGCACAGCGAAAACACGTACACCCACTAAACTCATCATTTGCGGTTCATAGATACCAGACTCGACCATATTCGTGCGAGTCGAAAACACCACTTACAATTGTCACGGAACCTCAGACGCTCCTTTTGCCCTCACGTAGGCAAGCACTAGTCGGAATCATAATCGATCTCGATATTCATCAGACCATCTAGATGCTGTTGCAACATAATTCTATCCATCAGAGTTCCTTTGGTAACAGGCGGCCGCCTTATACACGTCGTAGCACAGAGGCCACATAAGGCAGGACCACACTGCACACAAAGACAACACGTGAACAGGAATGCTACAACAACCCCAATGATCATCAGAATCTTCCAACCCCAAGTCGACATTAGGCCCCAAAACCACCCGAGTAGCGTCCAATCACCTACGTCCACGTGTATGGACTCGGAGATCTTATGCAACTTCGAGATGGCTTGATAGACAGTCGGAGCGTTGTCTGGAATGAATATAAAACAACTCGAATGGATCACTTTACATACTCCACCTCGATCTGCTAAGACAACGTCTAAAACCATACGATTTTGTAACGTCATAATCCTGTCCGCCTGAAGCTCTGCTGTAATATTGCCAAGGGCACTGGCAGTGATATTAGCTGTCGATTCCACTACTCGAGTCAACTGTCTCAGGTTCCTACTATTGACCATAGGTCCCCAAAACGGAAAGAAACCCTTGAAAAAGTCTCCTGCCTCTTGACCGGCAGTGTCTTCTTTGCTAATCACGCCCCTCACAACTCTAGTCTTGTGGTAATCGGAGGCAACCGTAAAAGTCGGTGGCAGCAAGTTGGCAATATAGCAGGTGCCCGCGAAGTCAAGGGGCAACCACGTATATGCACGGTCGTAACAGACAAAGTACGTACCCTTGGCAGTCAGGAGAACAGGGGAAGAGAGCATTGGTAAAACATACGTCTCAGAGCAAGCACTCTCCCCGAGGTGAGCTCTCGGGCTTCGGCCACGACCTTTCAGACAGAAATTACCAAGGTGGGGTACGATCCATATTGGAGATGAGCTTTTAAGCTGTCTTTCGCCCACGAGCGCACTATACTCAACCTCACTCAGATCCCTATAGGCTCGCACCTCTTCCTCTGGGATGAGCGACGGCTCATAGATATCCCTATCTAAGTCAGCAATCGCTATTGCCAAAGGCTTATGGTACGGACCGGGACCAAAGTGTGGAGAACGTGGCTCTCGATTGGGGTAAGAACCTAGTGCGCTTCGAAACATTGTTTGGAATGCTCGAGCTGAACCCTGGGAACTGTAAGGAAGAACCAAGTACGGAATTCCCTTATCGGTGGTATGCGGCATTAACCCACACACCCAACAATTGGTAGTGTTCACCACCAACTGATGCTGGTGAAGGAGCTGAACGAAGGAATTGTTCATGAATTCCGCACGTCTAACCTGCTCGTGTTGAGGTAAGATGTGAAAAGAATGAGGAGAGACAGTGGAGGTAAGTTTAGGTTCAGAAGAGGGGGTAGGTGAGGCAGTAGGCAACAATGACTGTATCATGTAATACACCCCACCCACCAATAACGAAGAAACAGTTAGGAATAAAAGGAACACCTGAAACATGAAGCATTTTGTACGTGCAATTCTACGCAATTCGAATCTTTGGGCCTGAGCCTTTTCCAATTCCAACAGCTTCGAGAAAGCCATCCTCTAAAACCGTCCGCAACGTTCTTGACGCACTTCGTTCTGTGTAGCAGTAGTCAATCCCCAGGAGTTCCTAGGAATCGACGGCCTTCGACCTAGTGTCAAGACCTACTAACCAGAAGGAAGTACCCGCATGGCCCTACGGTCCACCCGGATTTAAGGTATTTTAATCAACAATATATACAAAATCTCCTAGCTGTGGAAGCAAAAACACATACGTGGAAAAAGACTCAAAATTTACAAAATCACAATTATGCAAGTGTGTTCAAACTGGACAGTGATAATGGGGTAACGTGGATGTCAGGGGAGAAAGCAAAGATATTTGTTTATTAGTCTCTGGTATTGGAGCGAAGAAAATATTGGCTTCTCCCAGGACGAGTCTGATCGTCAAACAGTTGGTCCGATGATGAAACAGAGTTCTGTTGACCAGTCAATTGTTCAGATCTTGAGTTCTGTGATGACAAATGTTCGACACTATCGTTCTGCTGCACTGAGGTATCTCCGACAGGCTTAGCGTCGCTGAAAGGGACAAAGTTCGGTACGGTCTCAACTTCAGACGAAGCGATGCCCTTCCTTACCCACGAGTCCGCTGGTAAAGGTATAGGTACCTTTTTGGTATGGGTGGCATGCATCCAATGCTTACGCCCTTCCAAACGAACAGCAGTCCTCGTGGCAAGGAGCACCTGGTAGGGTCCGGTGAAACGAGGCTCAAGATTGCGCTTTCGGCCAAAATTCCTCGTTACCACCCAGTCTCCGGGCTGGAGCTGGTGGCCTGGACCCTCCGTCTGCGTCTGCAGTGCTTCAAATACATTCTAGTGGTAAGGTTCCTGGCAGTCTCCTTAGCAACTTCATCAGCGAACGCATTGCCATGACCAACATCATCCGTCACCTTACGGTGTGCACTACATTTAATAATTGCCACCTGCTCGGGCAATGTAAGTGCATCCAAGAGATCATTCACAAGCTGTCCATGCTGAATCTTCGTACCATGCGACGTCATGAAGCCTCTCTCTCTCCACAATCGTCCAAAGCTGTGAGCAACACCAAACGCATACTGGCTGTCCGTAAACACATTCACCCATTTCCCTTTCGACAACACACACGCTCTAGTCAAGGCAATCAGCTCTGCCGCCTGTGCAGAATTCTGATTCAATCTCGCAGTCTCCACAACCGTACTCAATGTTACCACAGCATACGCAGTCGTTACATCACCATTCGGCAATTTAAAACACGACCCATCCACATACAAGGTACCATCGGGGTCTTCCAATGGAGTATTTTTCAGGTCAACACGACCTTTTGTTTCCTCCTCAGTTCGTAAGTAGCAGTCATGAGGTGCTACCTCGTCTGATTCCATACTGATTGGCAACAAAGTCGCTGGGTTCAGGACATTATAGCGTTTTATTTGAATGTGACTTGCCAAAAGCGTCAGCTCATACCCAGACAACCTTGCACTTGTCAGGTGTTGGGTTTTCGTACGATTTAAGAGAGTGTCAACTGCATGCGGAACCATCACCGTAAGCATATTATCCATGACCAATCCTGCAGATTGTCGGATGGACACCGCAGCTGCCGCTGTTGCTCTCAAACAACTCGGCAATGCTCTAGCTACTGGGTCCAAGGTCGAGGAAAAATATGCACATGGACGCTGCTTACCACCGAATTGTTGCGTCAAGACACTCAACGCACAACCTTCCCTCTCGTGAACGTATAGTGTAAACGGCTTACTGTAATCAGGGGTACCTAACACAGGGGCCGAACACAACGCATCACGTAGTTCAGAAAAACTTTTCTGACACTCTTCCGTCCATGGTAAAGGAGTTGGAACATCCTTGCACGTAAGAGCCACCAATGGTTTCGCTAGCAATGAAAAATTTGGAATCCATTGCCTGCAGTATGACGTGATACCTAAAAAGGCACGCACATCTCTCTGAGTTGTTGGCACAGTCATTCGAGCAATCGCTGCAATTCTCTCTGGGGTCAACCTTCTTCCCTCCTTTGACAATAAGTGACCTAGATAGGTTACTTCTTGGCAACAATATTGCAGTTTATAAGGTGACACCTTGTGATGTAAGTCACAGAGATGCTGCAACAACAACACCGTAGCAATTTTGCAAATGTCCTGAGTGTCCGCAGCCACCAATAAGTCGTCGACATATTGGATCAAGGCCGCACCGGCCGGCAACACAAACGCGTCAAGTTGGCTCTTTAAGGCTTGGCTGTAGATCGATGGGCTCTCACAGTAGCCCTGAGGAGCGCGTTTAAACCTAAAGCTGCGACCACCTAGAGAGAAACCGAAAAGGTCCCTACTCTCCTCAGCAATCGGAATGCTGAAGAAAGCATTCTTCAGGTCGATCACTGAGAACCAAGATGCAGAGGCTGGAATCAGAGTCAGTAGAGCCGTTATGTCGGGCACCACAGGGAACTGAGGAATCACAATTTTATTCACCTCCCGTAAATCGATAACAAAACGATAAACAGGAGGCTTTGATGGATCAGTGCGCTTCAGAATGGGCAGCACAGGGCTATTGCACACGTTTCCCCGAGTCTCCTCGATAACATCTTTTTCAATTAAATCGTAGATGATTGCTAACAGCGCTCGCTCACCATCAAGGGAGATACGATACTGGGGAATACGTGGCAATCGCACATTAGATTTCAGATGAACAACATAAGGGGAGATGTCAAGCAGGCCCACGTCATTGGGACCTGTGGCCCACAAAGATGCAGGAAGAGAACTCAATTCCGGTGGAAGCTTGTCGATGGACAAATACATAGGAGAGATTACTCTCTCACCCAATGTAAGCTTTACTCCCGCAGGAGAACAATACAAAGTCGCATACAGACGTTTTAGCAAATCCAGGCCCAAGAGATTTTCACCACAACCAGTAGTCAAAATCAAAGGAGCTTGCAGCTCTCGGGGCCCAATTGTAAGGGGCAAAGGGCGCAAAACCGGATTGCTAACAGGGGCGCCAGAGAATCCAACGGAAACATTTGTTAAGCCAGACAAAGGTGCGCCAGGGAGTTTCGAATGCATGATGGAACTTTTCGCTGCACCAGTGTCCAACAGAAAAGGCTCAACGACGCCCGAGGTGGCAACTGTGACGTAAGGCCCTCTCTGATCAACCGGAACTGATACTACTCCCTCCCCTTGTCTATGGCTGTCCTAGTAATTACCGTCGTCAGTGCCCTGATCGACGTAATAATCGTCCACATTGTACTGGGCAGATCTGCCTTGCGACGATCCACGCTGATCGAAACAATTATTAGAATCGGAAGAATTATTAGAACGATCATTTGGAGCGCCGCGGCCTCTACCACGTGGTGCCTGTTGAGGACCACTACGACCTCCTCTAGATGAACTACCACTATTTCGATCACGCAACACCGGACAATCGAATTTCAAATGACCCTCCCCCCTACAATAGGCACACTGATTGTACCCCAACGTAGATCTCTGCGAAGAGGAGTCATTTCGTGATTGCGACCTATTCGACTGAGACTGCGATCGATTCCGCTGTTGCAAATCATTCTGATTCGAACGTGGAGGATACGCTTGTTGCAACAACACTTTAGTTTTGAGCTCTTTCGTCTTTTTATCGGCACGATCATTTTCCTCTTTTTCCCTATTCTCATAATATTGGGCCGTAGCCAATATCTGAGCCAAAGTGGAAACAGCCCACGCACTCTCTGAATTCCTTAATTTGTTGCTTAAGTCCGGCAACAAATTTGACACGAACTTGTCCACGAACAATCTCTGACCTCCCTCAGTACCCATATCTTGACCACTATGATCAATGAATGCCTCCTCAAATCTCGTAAAGAAGTCAGAGACACTCTCATCCTTCTTTTGTTTGCAAGCGGACAACTTGTCCCAATTAACCTTCATAGCTGGCATAAGCGTTTTCATGAGAGTGATTATTCTCTGAGGGAGATCGGTAATGAGCTGTTCAGGCTTAGCCCCACCAATTTGTCGTGTGTCAGCCGCCACAAGAGCAGGCCAGTCACCGCCTAGCTCGGCTACATGGTTTTCCTGACGAATTTTCGCCCATACCGGTTGCGGAACGACATTGCCGAACAGCATATCGATGTCGGCAAGATTCATTATCGTAGCATCCACTAGCTGAGACAATTCTTTGTAATACCCTGCAGGATTTTTGCGAGGGTCGGGCAAAGTCTGTTTGACCTGCAAAACTTCCGATCGTTTCCACGGAAGATGTATCCACACTCTCTGGAAATGTGGCAAAATAATAGGATTAGCCTGTGCATCACCAGGCATCCACACTAGTGGAACTTCGCGCATAGGATACTGACCAGGCGCTGCTGGTGGTTCCTCAATGTCTTCTAAAAACAATGCCCGAGGCATTATAACAGGACGAAAAGATAGCAACTGCTCGACAGCACGTCGAACATTGCTACCCACCATTATTCCGCTCGCAAACTGAAGCTGAAGATTAGTTAGAGCAGCCAATACATCATCAGTCGCATCAGCTGATATTTGACCACGTAAAAGCTTGCACATTTCCTCAAACACGAACCTCTGTGTCGGTTCGTTGAATTGAGAGAACGTATCAAGCACCACACGTGGAGGATTCCTAAGGGGGTATCTAATCCAACTTGTCGCCATATTGTATAGCGTGTCACGTTCCCTACCATCAGGAAGCTGACTTCATCTTTGGGGAGCATCAGAACCAGCGGAGCTAAGAATCGGTCCAAGAGAAGTAAAGAAGTTAGCAGCAACAGAAGGGACACGACGTCGAGCAGACGGGGTAGAAGAGTAAAGCAACGGGGTAACAAGAGAAGTGTCAGGAACAGAAGGGACAGCAGGAGTAACCAAAACAGTAGAAGCAGCGGGAACAGGAGTATGAGGGAGTACAAGCGGGGGAGCAGTAGGGATGGGAGCAGGTAAGGGAGCAGGAACAGGTTGAGGAACGGGAACAGGTTGGGGAACAGGAACAGGGGGAACCACAGGAACTGCGGTACCCTGTGCATTCGGAGGTGGTGACTTCAAGAGGTATGACAACAAGGGGTCCTCTACTACGTCCTCCTTCTTATCCGTACCCGTTGGTAAAGCGGGGTAACACTTATCAACAGTCATGCGCTGCAATCTATCAAAAACTTCCTTTTCCTTTTCCTCCTTATCTCGCTGGAACTGCTCTGCGTTTCTTACCGTTGTAACAATCCCTTCTCTCTTATTACGTTTAATCTGCTTGATTTCTTTCTGCTTGGCTTCTTTACGCCATAACCGAAAGGAATCAAACATGGCCGGCCTTGCTTTTCTTTTGAACAATTTAGCTTCAAGATTATCTAAAATCGGGGCCTCAAAACTACCATGAGGTGGCCAACTAAGGACACCGTCTTTTTTAGTGTACCGAACCCAACACTCATTGAATGCAATTGGACACAAACCATGTCGACTGTATAACTCGTAAGTTGGAGTTCCAACCGGAGGTATCGGACACGAGTCCTCCAGTCGGGAATCCGCACCACGACCCTTAAAGCAACTGAACAAAGTACTACAGCTAGGCATCATGCACACTAACCGAGTTTCACAAACGTCAAGGGTTATAGGATTACAATGTCCCTGCAAAGAGCAAAAACCCTCGGTTTTTGGCGACTGCACACGTCAAATATCACAACAAAGAACAAAATACCAAGAACCACAAATGCAATGGAACCATGCAACAACTAAGCACCCACAACAAAGGACTCTGGGAGCGACCCACAAATACTTAACTAAAAGATCAGTGGCGTCACCAGGAAGGCCCGTCAACCGTCTCGCTGTACCAAGGTCTACGCCAGGCGCCAAAACAGGTCTACAGTCAGGGCAGCAGTCCGTCGCAGCCGTCAGGAGGCGGGAATCTTCACGAGAAAAGTCGTCGGGCCACTTATTTCGACAACAGGATCGATGAAGCGGGGTGCACCTTCCCTCGGAGATTTCACACAAAGTTCCTCACGATCGTCGGGCTTTGGACCGGTACCGCTGATGCAGCCCCACGTTGGGCGCCAACTGAAGGACTGGGTTTTTCTAAGACCCAGCGGTGCCAGGGATAACACCTAAAACCTTCGTGGGTAACCTGCTCCGGCGTACAAATGACAGAGACACAGGACACTTCCTTCGGCGTCAAAGATTCGAGGTTTATTACTGCAGGGAACACAGAAGTCACAAGAAGTACAACATGTGCAAGTTCGAGGAGTCTGCTTCAAATTGTATCTGTGGATCGCTCTTCTTATACAGTTTTTGGGCATAGGATAACATGGTGCACAAAGGATTACAACCTGGTTCCCATCGTAAAGATCATAGGGGGTCGCTTTCATGTATTCAGGGCCCGGAACATAATTACAGTAGCATTTGGCAGTTCCCAACTGTAAAAGTACATCTTCCCATCATTAGTACATTCCGTTCGGCAGTAAACGAATGGAGGAAGAGACAGAAACAGGTGCAGAGGAAGACGAGGACAGTGGACAGATCGAAGAGGGTGTAAAAGGGTGGTATCAGGAAACACGAGTTGCAGGCATCAAAGGGAAACATGCCTAATGAATGCACAACTGAGACAATAGACCGGCACGGCAAGATGAGCCTCGAGCCTTACAGTGTCATCCCCCTTATCATAAAGACACCTTCAAAGGAACACGTGTCTTCCGCAGGAGTTTGGGAATCCCAGGGTCGCGAAGCGGACAGCGGCCGTTCGCTGGCTACTTGAGGGCAAGAAACAAAATGGATGCCGTATCTAAGATGGAACCCGTGGGTTCAGATGAAGAAACCCACGAAACAAACGAACGGTTTAGGCTAGCACAGCGAAAACGCGTACACCCACTAAACTCATCATTTGCGGTTCATAGATACCAGACTCGACCATATTCGTGCGAGTCGAAAACACCACTTACAATTGTCACGGAACCTCAGAGGGTGGGACTGAGTGTAGATCCTTGTGGTACACCACAGATAACTTCAGTGGCCTCTGAGTTGAATGGGGGAAGTCGGACTCTTTGAGTTCTCCCAGCGAGGAAAGAGATGATCCAGTCCAAGGCTTTTCCTTGTATGCCGATGTTGCTGAGGCGTTGTATAAGGGTGCTGTGGCAGACTGTGTCGAAAGCGGCGGAGAGGTCGAGTAAAATGAGGGCCACTGCTTCTCTGTTGTCCAGTAGTGTTCGGATGTCGTCAGTCGCTGCAATGAGGGCGGTTTCGGTGCTGTGTTTGGCTCGAAACCCGGATTGAGATGGGTCGAGGGAGTTGTTGGATTCAAGGAAGGCGGCGAGCTGGCTGTTGATGGCTTTCTCAATGACTTTGGCCGGGAATGGGAGAAGGGATATGGGCAGTAGTTTTTAAGTTCAGAGGGGTCTGCTGTGGGTTTCTTCAGAAGGGCGCTGAGTTCGGCGTGTTTCCAGCTTTCTGGAAAGGTGGCAGTGACGTAAATAATTAATTTACTCTCTTAATTTCTATGCAGGTAAGTACTTAATCAATGATAGCTCAATAAAAAGAAAGGAAACAGAGTCCGTGGTGTTAGAGTTTCTAAGGGTTTTATTCCTCATAAAGGAATCAGGATATCATGTTCTGGCCACCACAGGGGTGTCAGAAGGGATAGATGAGCGCGCTCCCGTTTATTGACATTACATAGCTTATATACTTGATTTACATCATAGGTTTCAATGCGAGAGGCGTAACAGCTGAGAGAAGACAAGATAACAGTATACACGTGGTACCAATACATCATCAATACATCATCAAGGGGCGTAAACTAGGCGTGAACTAGAGGTGTGTGCAAGAAACGTCACTGATAGGTGACGCAAGTGGGTGGCACCAAGGGGTGGTGCTAACAGAATGTTGCAATGTCAGCAGAAATCGGAAACTTGGATGCGCGCGCAGCTGCATGACGTGTGATTGACGGGGTGCAGGGGTCTTGACATTTACACTGACGGAAAGAGACAGAAGTCTGGCATGTCAGATCAACTTGTACTTCTATCATATCTGATATCTGATGTTTAGGAACTATACTATCTGGGCGGAAAGGTCTCTAGGGTAGAAGCTATTCTATGCTAACTGTGAATGCGTGTATAAGCGCCTGAGTGTCTACATGTGAAGCGTGGGGGCACGGGGCCTTCCATGGAAGCATGGCAACGGAGGCTATGAATTACTTGCATTAAGACAGGTCGGCCTTTTGGCTCTGCAGCTGGAGAGGATGTTTACAGAATCTAGTAGGCAGGAATGTATTCTCGGGGAACGGAACAGATAACTCGAAGGTTATAGTCAGTCTTGGCAGAAAGCAGGCTTGAGCTGAGCACGAGGGGCCGCGCTGAATATAGGGCATAGTTCATGAGTACAGAGGTAGCCTGGGCAGAGCCAGGAGCCACAAAAGAGGTTCAGATGGCAGGAATTCAGGGCCTACTCTGGCTAGAGCAGGAAAAAGCGAAAAGTGTACTACAAAAAGACGTTGGCATAGCATACTTAGGAACGGACTATATAATCCATTCATGGTGCGTTTGAAAGAGGACAAGTTGACGGTGGACGCAAATGTATTTGCGTCTTCATAGCTGGCACAGGAGGGAAGTTACATGCACTTTAAGCTGGTACATGGAGTCGGTGGGGTACGCGCTAGGGAACACAACATGGCCAAAATTTAATTTTCCTCATTCCCTCCTTGTTCCCTACGGACCCTTCATGAAATATCGATCCTCATGAATCGATCAGTCTGTTCTTGTAACATCATTTGTTCTTCTTTCTTTCTGTTACGTTTTGAGTGATAACTGGAGTGTTCAATACAAGAAGTGGCACACAGTCCACAAATCGCTGGCCCACACTGTAGGCACAGACAGCAACTGAATACTAGGACTAGGCCAATGCCTAGGAAGGATAGGATTTTCCATCCCCAAGCTGTTAACGTTGTCCAGAACCAACCGGACCAAGTCCAGGTGCCTGGATTCTGATGTATCTGATTTGCAATTTTATGAAGACGGGTGATAGCTTGATATACAGATGGTGCATTCTGTGGAATGAAAACACAGCAGCTTGACCCGATGACCTTACAAGCTCCACCTCTATCTGCCAAGATGACGTCAATTACAAGACGGTTCTGAAGGACAACAACCCGCATAGCGGACTGCTCCTCTGTTAAGTTTCCTAAGGCGGAGGTAGTTTCATTTACTACAGCTTCAAGTGTTCTAGTTAATCTGCGTATTAATTTACTATTCTGGACAGGGCCTAAGAAGAAAAAGAATCCTTTATTAAAGTCAGTGTACTGTTCCCATGCCGTTTCTGTGTAGTCGACAAGGGGGGCATCTCTTCTGGGTCTATTCTTTACTAGATTGCTATTTCTATGGTAATCAGAAGGAGCTAGAAAAACGGGTGGCAGTAGGAATGCAATGTAACAGGTACCATCCCAATCTGGAGGTAGACGAATGTATGCGGTATGACCACACACAAAGTAAGAGTGACTGATAGCTTTGAAGGATGACTTTCCATCATCACTGAATTCGACCACAGTAGTGCATTTACTATGACCTAAGTGTACTGAACCTTTTTTCTTGATACATAATTCACCAGTGACTGGCAGTACTGACATAATAGGTAGAACTGGTGCAGCTTCGGATTCGACAGTAAGAATCATAAGGCTAATGGTGTAATTACCTAATCCATATACTTCATTTTCTAAATCAGTTCCTTTTCTAATGGGGAGTCCCTCCTTTTCTATGACCCTCGGCTGGAATTGTCTGAGCTACTAACATTTTCATTTTCGTGTCTTTCATGCGCTTCTGTTCCTGCTCTTGTTCTTCCCTAATTCTATTCTGGTGATATTGTAACATTTGTAACATCTGGGATGGCGTATTTGCCTGCCAAGTACTTTCAACCTTGTACACTCTATTTTTAACCAGTGGTAGGGCGTTCTCTACTAGTTTCGTTACAAAAAGGTGTGGATATGACTCACTACTTGTTTTTAGACCACTATTGATAATGAAACATTTCTCGAATCTTGAATAAAAGTCACTAGTATCTTCATCTTGTTTCTGTTTGCAGGACGAGATTGCGTCCCAATCTTCCTTTCTAGTTGTCAATAATCTTGGCAGAACCTGTACTATTAAACCTGGTAATGCTTTAGTCTTATCCCCAAGGCCTAACCCTGGGATTCGTTTGCTTTCTTCGTCTTCTATCTCCGCCCATGCTATCTTTGATTCTCCCACTTCCCAATCCTTCTCCTTTAATTTCTCGTAAATGCCCGTGGGCAACAGTACTTTCAACATTTTCATAATATCATCATACGTGTAATCTCCCATTAATAACATGTCTTTAAGCTCTCTGTGGAAACCTGCAGGGTCTTTATCATGGCACGGAACTAATTTCTTCATTTCTAATAATTCTAACTTAGTCAGTGGTGTGTGAACATACACACGTTTCAGGGTATGATCCTCGCCCATAACTGGATGTACTTCTCGTAAGGGATTCTGGCTTTCAATGCCGCCACCGCATTGCATGTGGTACATTTTCCTTTCTGGAGGCGGGGCGGGGACATATTCAGAGCTCAGGAAAGTGTTATACTTACGTCGTTGTTCTAGAATTATTTGTATTAATTTGGTACTAAAACCTCTCCATCTATCCATGATTAGCGCTTCTAATGTTTCGTGTAAGGGACCTGGATCAGAATGATGGTTTCTGAACTTGATAAGGAGGTGCTGAATCATGTATACACCTGCTATTTTCTGCTCTTCCGGGGAAAGGTTCAAGAATGTCTGTACTAACGTGTCATCATTATATATATCTGCGTTTTCTGCCCACAACACGGCGGACCGGGCTAGTTCCTGTTCATCCATAGAATTGAGTATATGGTACCCTACTCGATCTCGAAGCCTTTTATCAGTTTCCTGGAACTGATGTTCAGAAGAATTCGGATTTGTTAAAGCGGAGAAAAGAACTCTCTTGCTCTCCGGACGGACACCTTTCCTAAGGTAGTTTCCCCTACCTACATACGCTATAGTGTCTGTAGACTTTTGTGATGTTTCATCTTCATCTTCTTCCCCGGAGGAAGTTTTATCAGTTTCTTCCTGATGTGTAGTTAATACTGCCCTTCTTATTTTCTGGGACATGGTGGCTATGCTAGTTCCCTTGTCATGTTTTGCTTCTGCTATATTTTGGCCCCACTTGTTTAATGCGTCTAATTCACTCTGATCTGTCCCGGGCCTGTCTCGTTCTCTTATCACACAATTAATAAAGAATCGTAATATCTGTTTTTGGACGTCAACTTTCTGTTTATACATGGCAGCTTGGACACTGTCGGGGTCTTTCCCCGTCTGTATGAATTTGTATAGCCTGTCGAGAGCTTCCTGCATTCCTACACAGCATAGCAAGCTATCGGTGGCAGATCTTAAGCGTAGTGATGCTAATACCATCAGATCGTCTGTTCCGGGTACTGGATCATATCTGCAGAATGACATCCTATCTTTGAGGGCGTCAAGCCGGGCTGAATAAGGAGACTGGAAAGGATTCTGTGTGTCCTTTAAATGTAATCTGTGTGTCGGTGGAGGGGTCTGTAGACCCGCCGTCGCACCTCCTGAGGCCGATGCTTGGGCATTATCTCTCCGCGGAGTCTGTATCTGAACTTGAATCTGTCTTTTAGTAAGATCAGGTAGTACTGGTTTCGGTAGATCCGTTTTAAGAACGGGGGGTGGCGGAGCTGGGGGAGCGGGAGAGGTCTGTTGCTGTACCGGTGGAACTGGATCTGGGGGCGTAGTGCCACCCCCATCCCTGTCAGTAGGCAGGGCACGAACAGGCAGATTGGTGTAAGCTGGTGCTACATCCTCGAGATAGGAATTCAGGAATATATCTTTAGTAGTTTTATGCATTACTTTAGTTGGAACTAATGGTGTCGGTAAGTTTTTCGGTATTTCTGATTCAGTTTCGGATGGGCCATCTGCTACGAGATACATACCGTTTACAAGATTATTTCGGGCACGGTCTACTTGTTCTGTTTTCACTCGAATCCCTTCAATAACTAATTCGTTTTCTCGCTCTTTATCTGATTCTTTAAGTCTGTCTTCTCTACGGAGTGCTTTGTCAGCACGCTTACGTGATTCCTTACGCCAGAATTCTATGGCGTCCTTCTGAGACTGCCTAGCTTTCTTTTTCCATAATGCTTCTTCTACCCTCATGATGCACTCGGCATCCCACGTTCCGGTAACAGGCCATCTGTGTCTCTCGTCTAGGTGTTTGGTATAATCGGCCCATAAATCTAGATATAATATGGCATCTATGCCGTGCTTCTGATACATAAAATTACCGGGAGTGTCCTTAGGGGGAATAGGAATTTCTTCCTCTAGTAACCCTTTCCTAGTTCCTATCTGTTTTAACTTGCTGAGGAACGGCATCTTGTTTACTTATTACTTGAACGCTAGATCTTTATTCCTTGATACGAGTTGCTAGTTGATACAAGAAATACAATAATACACAGTAAAACAGTCACATTCATACCACGACATTAATCACATGAAAACATTAAAGACACTGAAGACATAGCTGACTACCCCCTACACTTGACTGTACCGCTCAACGGTACGGATACACTGCTGTAACAGTGCAGAAATTCGGAATACTTTATATACTGCTAAACAGTACAGATACACTGCCTAAGAGCAGTGCAGACCGGACTTGCGTACCCAAACCCGTCTAGATACGACCCAGCAATGGTACTCACCGGGAAGCACGGAAACAGAAGGCCTCTGAAAACTCGACTGGACTCGACTCGGAACTTCGGAAAACTTCGGAAAACTTCGGAAAACTTCGGAAAACTGGTGGGCCTCTTCACACCTCGGACCTTGCTTCTTTCGGCTGGGCTCTGGTCGGGATCCTCCGCACTCCTCACCGCCTCGTCTGGGCACTGATCGCAGTCTTCGTCACCTCCGTGTGTCAGAGGGGGATGCAGGAAATCCTGCCAGTACACGTGTTGTCCGTCTAACTGATGGCAGGGGACACGGATTGCAACGCACCTTCCGGCGCGTGAGGTGGGGGAGGGGTCCCTATTCGGGCGCCAAAATGACGTAAATAATTAATTTACTCTCTTAATTTCTATGCAGGTAAGTACTTAATCAATGATAGCTCAATAAAAAGAAAGGAAACAGAGTCCGTGGTGTTAGAGTTTCTAAGGGTTTTATTCCTCATAAAGGAATCAGGATATCATGTTCTGGCCACCACAGGGGTGTCAGAAGGGATAGATGAGCGCGCTCCCGTTTATTGACATTACATAGCTTATATACTTGATTTACATCATAGGTTTCAATGCGAGAGGCGTAACAGCTGAGAGAAGACAAGATAACAGTATACACGTGGTACCAATACATCATCAATACATCATCAAGGGGCGTAAACTAGGCGTGAACTAGAGGTGTGTGCAAGAAACGTCACTGATAGGTGACGCAAGTGGGTGGCACCAAGGGGTGGTGCTAACAGAATGTTGCAATGTCAGCAGAAATCGGAAACTTGGATGCGCGCGCAGCTGCATGACGTGTGATTGACGGGGTGCAGGGGTCTTGACATTTACACTGACGGAAAGAGACAGAAGTCTGGCATGTCAGATCAACTTGTACTTCTATCATATCTGATATCTGATGTTTAGGAACTATACTATCTGGGCGGAAAGGTCTCTAGGGTAGAAGCTATTCTATGCTAACTGTGAATGCGTGTATAAGCGCCTGAGTGTCTACATGTGAAGCGTGGGGGCACGGGGCCTTCCATGGAAGCATGGCAACGGAGGCTATGAATTACTTGCATTAAGACAGGTCGGCCTTTTGGCTCTGCAGCTGGAGAGGATGTTTACAGAATCTAGTAGGCAGGAATGTATTCTCGGGGAACGGAACAGATAACTCGAAGGTTATAGTCAGTCTTGGCAGAAAGCAGGCTTGAGCTGAGCACGAGGGGCCGCGCTGAATATAGGGCATAGTTCATGAGTACAGAGGTAGCCTGGGCAGAGCCAGGAGCCACAAAAGAGGTTCAGATGGCAGGAATTCAGGGCCTACTCTGGCTAGAGCAGGAAAAAGCGAAAAGTGTACTACAAAAAGACGTTGGCATAGCATACTTAGGAACGGACTATATAATCCATTCATGGTGCGTTTGAAAGAGGACAAGTTGACGGTGGACGCAAATGTATTTGCGTCTTCATAGCTGGCACAGGAGGGAAGTTACATGCACTTTAAGCTGGTACATGGAGTCGGTGGGGTACGCGCTAGGGAACACAACATGGCCAAAATTTAATTTTCCTCAGCAGAGTTAAACGAGCAGTTGATGACATCACGGAGATGGGGTGCGATGATGGAGTCAGCTTTGTTGAAGATGTGGTGGGGGCAAGGGTCGGTTGGCGAGCCAGAGTGGATGAGTTCATTAGGCGGATGGTGTCTTCAGTGGTGATTGGGTTCCAGACGCTGAGGTTGTTAGTTGGCGGAGTAGGATCTGAGGGGGGTGGGGAGGGTTGATCGCTGGGAGTATTCTCGAAGCTGTTGTGGATGTCGGCAATTTTGTTGTAGAAGAAGGAGGATAACGCATCGCAGAGGTCTTGGGAGGGAGTGATGTCGTTAGATGCTGCGGTGGGGTTGGTGAATTCTTTGACGATGTTGAAGAGTTCCTTGCTGTTGTGAGTCTTGTTGTCGAGACGATCCTTGAATGCTGATTTCTTGGTGGATCGAATCAGTTGGTGGTGTTTGCGGGTGGCTGCCTTGAGGGTGGCCATGTTGTCGGTGGTTGGGTTTTTTCTCCATGTTTTCTCCAGGGTGCGGCATAGCTTCTTGGATTTTTTAAGGTCATTGTTGAACCAGGGAGCCTTTTTGCTGGCTGATTTGGTCTGGTGCTTTTTCAGGGGTGCTAATTCGTCGGCACTGTGGGTGATCCATTGCTTGAGATTGGAGGCCGCTTGGTTTGGGTCCAGTGCGAGGGTGGGAGGGTTTTGGTTGAGTGATGTGAGGAGTTGGTCGGAGGTGATTTTGTTCCAGTTTCTCTGAGGAATAGGTTGTGGGCGGTTGTGATTTAGGGTGGTTTAGTAGCTGAAGTGAACACAGCTGTGGTCCGTTCAATGGAGAGCTGTGGTGCGATCGAAGGAGATGTGCTTGCTGGAGGTGAAGATAGGGTCTATTGTGTGTCTGGCTACATGGGTGGGGGTGTCAACAAGTTGTTTGAGTCCGAGATTGTCCAGATTGTCCCGAAGGGAGTTGGTATTGCTGTTGTGGTTGTTTTCAAGGTGGTAGTTGAGGTCTCCTAAGAGAATGTAGTTCTCGGAGGCGAGGGCATGTGGGCTGACGAAGTCTGTGATGTTGTCGCTGAATTGAGTGCGGGTACCTGGAGGTCTGTAGATGAGGGTGCCTCTAAGTGTGGTCCTAGGGTCGGTGTGGATTTGGAAGTGGAGATGTTCGGCGGTTGCAAGATTATCGTCGGAGCTGGTGGTGATTTTGATGGTGTTCCTGTGGATGATGGCGATGCCTCCTCCTGTTTGATTGGTGCAGTCTTTTCGGATAATCTTGTAAGCGTCCGGTATGGCTATGGCGATGTCGGGTGCTGATGATGTGTTCATCCAAGTTTCTGTAAGGAAGGCGATGTCCGGTGACGCAGTGTCGAGTAGGTCCCAGAGTTCAGTTGCGTGTCTGTGGACCGAGCGGGTGTTAAGCAGGATGCACTTCAGGCGGTTGGAGTCGGAGCTGTGTGTGGAGGAAGTGTGTTTGGTGAGGGTCTTGAAGCAGTAGAATTTGCAGGAGAGGCAGGCGAATGAGCCGTGGGTACGTCCTGGGGTGGCATCGCAGCATTGTGGTGTGCGTCCGGGGTTGAGGGCGAGGAGGGTTGCGGCATCGTATGTGAGTCTATTGGGTTGGGAGCGGCGGGGACCAGGGGGACAGGCGCTGGGCGCGGTCCAGGCGCAGACGGGCGCAGACGTGCTTACCTTTGGTGCACCTTCGGCGCGAATGAGGCGCGATCGCTGAGCGTGATCGCTGCGCGTGACCGCTGCGCGCGAATGCATCTGTCATATGTGGAAAGTGGAAGGGGAGGGGCGAGGGAGGGTCAGCTGGGAGGCGGGGGCGAGTGTACAGACGGGCCAGGAGGCAGAACAACAAACAGCAAAATGGCCGCAAGATAAACACGATGATTCCAGGCGCTGGACAAATAAAGTTACATCAATGGGCACTGGGAGCAATGAAGCGCTATGATTATAAAGCCCGCTGAGGAATATGTTCTTCAAAATACTAAGCGAGGCTTACGATATGCTACAGGCACTTCGCATGCAATAATGACAATGAAACAGCTGATCTCAATGAAGCGCTGCGATAGAAATCATACACAGAGGAAATGGGCTTTAAAGCGTCACAAGGAGATGCAATAACCAAGTAATGTGCGCTGCTATCAAAACGAGGCAGAGATACTTAAGTGGCCAGGGAGCGTGGTGGAGCAACCGCTTCTGAGTGAATCAGGACGGTCACAGCGCTTCACCAGGCAGGACACTCCAGAGCAACTCGTGGGAGGGAGGGTCAGCTGGGAGGCGGGGGGCGGGGTGTACAGACGGGCCAGGAGGCAGAACAACAAACAGCAAAATGGCCGCAAGATAAACACGATGATTCCAGGCGCTGGACGAATAAAGTTACATCAATGGGCACTGGCAGCAATGAAGCGCTATGATTATAAAGCGCGCTGAGGAATATGTTCTTCAAAATACTAAGCGAGGCTTACGATATGCTACAGGCACTTCGTATGCAATAATGACAATGAAACAGCTGATCTCAATGAAGCGCTGCGATAGAAATCATACACAGAGGAAATGGGCTTTAAAGCGTCACAAGGAGATGCAATAACCAAGCAATGCGCGCTGCTATCAAAACGAGGCAGAGATACTTAAGTGGCCAGGGAGCGTGGTGGAGCGACAATGGACCGGCAATGGACCGAGGAAAAAAAGGGGTATTGGTGCTCCTGGACCTGTCCGTGGCATTTGACACGGTTTCACATACCATCTTGGTGGACCGATTAGCCACGGCAGGGATAGCCGGAAGAGTATTAGGGTGGCTAAAAAGTTTTCTGGCCGGAAGACGCCAAATAGTCAGCATAGGCCGTTTTAGATCTGAAGAAAAAACGCTTACTTCGGGAGTGCCTCAGGGCTCGTGCCTGAGCCCGACACTTTTTAATGTTTATTTGGCCCCCCTGGTTGCACTTATATCATCCTATGATATCTCCACCATATCATATGCGGATGATACGCAGCTCATCCTGGTGATGGAGGACGACACCGGAGAAGCTGAAAGGAAGCTCAAGACCTGCCTCAAAGCCACCTTCCAATGGATGAGTGCAAACCATCTCAAATGCAACACAGGGAAGACAGAGATTCTGCCCTTCGGCAAGGAGAATCTGGTCAACCCCTCCCTATGTTGTCCGGAGGAGGTAGATGCCCCCCCAACACCGTCACATCAGCCCGGAATTTAGGGATCAAATTTGACTCATCACTGACTTTTAAACATCAGGCAGTAGTGGTGGCCGGAACATGTTTCGGCCTCATTAAAACACTGAGAACATTCTTTGCTCTCATACCATTTCAGGCACGGAAAATGGCTGCAGTAGCAATGATAACATCTCGTCTTGACTACTGCAATAGTCTATATGCAGGGACAAATAAAACAATCTGCCATAAACTACAAATGGTCCAACATGCCGCGGCAAGACTGGTGTTGGCCTGGAATAGAAGAACTTCAGCAACAGCACCAATGGATATACTACATTGGCTGCCGATCCAGAAACGGATCCTTTTCAAAGTTCTTCTAATAACCTTTAGGGCCTTCCATGGGAAAGGTCCCAGCTACATCCAAAAGATGTTCAAACGCTTCCCCCCCCTGCGCAACCTCAGATCTCATAAAGCTAGCCTCCTGACAATTCCCAACTTCAGACTAAAAACCAGAGGAGGTAAGGCCCTAGCAGTTCTAGGATCTAAGGCCTGGAACTTTCTTCCGCTGCCCCTTTGCCAAATAGAAAAAGAAACAGACTTTAGAAAGGCACTTAAAACTTGGATCTTCAACTTATCAAGTACTATCTGCAAATCCCTAATCTGATACAGCATACCCCTTTCTCAATGCGCTCCCCACTAGATTCTGCCTTCTTTCTTTCAAGCGCTCAGATGCTCCCTGGAGTGCAAACTGCGCTCTACAAAAACCTATTACATTACATTCCCTGCGTGCATGTCACTCATCTGTACAGGTATTTCACTCAGACAAGTGTGGGTCCGACATGTTGTACTGTCTATTGAGGAATTTGTTGATGTGTGTGTGCACTGAGGCTGTTTATGGTGTCACGTATTCGAACTGCCAATTCTGTGTTTCACAGTTGTTATGGTATCCCACTCTTTGGTGTTTCACATGTGTCCCAAATCATTCCATTTTGGCTGTCATTTGTGGCCTACAAGTGACAACATGGATTCTTTTGTGCTCTGATATGTGCTGCCATGATGCACCCTGTGACTCAAGTCCCACGACATTGGCAACATGTACATAAGGGGAAGTCACTGCCCCTACATTAGTCTGTGCTTTCATTCTTGTTTGATCATGGACATGGCACGTCGGTATGCTGCAGGGGGTGTTATTTGTCCCTCTGCAATGTGAGGGGGAGATGCAGTTTCACAGTGTGTACCATGTTTCTTTCTACATTTGCGCAGGTTACATACTGAATGCATATCAGTGTGCACTATGTCTGTTTGTGGGGAAATGCCTATCTGATTTGGAAAATGGTCATTTGTTCTGAGTCACAGCTGTGGAGTTCTGCTCGCACATTGTCATCGGACCATTTATTTACTCTGCTTTTATGGTACATTTTCCCGCCAGACACGTTTTTCTTTCATTGCTGCTTTGTGTATCGCGCTTGGCCTCATCACAGCTTTTTTTGCGTTCGTGTTTCGCATTTTTTGGGCGTAGCATTGACTTTAACGCACCCATTTAACGCGTTATCTAGTGACTATCACATGGTACCGCCGGGTTGTGAATCCTTGTGTTAGACTTGGCATCTTTTGGCGTGTTTCCCCTGTGTTTTTGCTTTCTGACCTCCTGTTTATTACTCTGTTTTTTATGGTGTAATGATTCTGCAAACTTTCCTCACTCTTGTCCAGTGGTAAACTGCGAGTACTCCTATATACATTGTGTTATGGATTGGTTTCCATAATTGGCCTATTTGATATATGTGTCAGTCCCTAGTAAAGTGCACTGCGAGTGCCAGGGCCTATAAATCAAATGCTGTTGGTCGGCTGCAGCTCTGGATTGTGCCACCCACACAGACAGCCCATAAAAGTGTAATTTTGGCCTGCCATTGCAGAGTCTGTGCGCAGCCTGGGTCTGCCATGTCGACTTGGCAAGTGCACACATTTGCAAGTCCCTAAACCTTCCCTTTTCTACATGTGAGTCGCCCCTCTGGTAGGCCCAACATACCCCATTGGGTAGGGTGTATTTTATGTGAAAGGCAGGACCTGTAATGGTGTGTGTGGCATGCCCTGATAGTGAATTACAGCCTACTTCGTTTTTCACTATTGCAAGGTTACCTGTTCCCCATAGGCCAGAGTGGGCAGTTTGATTATAACATCCTATAATCCTAACTGACCCAGGGAACATGGCAGAAATTCAAGTTTAGTATGCCTGAACTCAGGATGATAGAATACATTTTTTAGTGAAGTTGGTTTTAACATTCTGTATTTGAAAATACCTCTTTTAGAAAGTGGGTATTTTCTTTTTTTTTTTTAAGTTTGAAGTTTATTAAGGCATAAAGAAGAAAAGACAGTTCATGAAGAAACAATCAGAAGTTATAAAAACAATAAAACTCTCTTACATCAGAATAATATTGATCAAAGAAAGAATGTGAAACAAAAACAATGGAATTTAAAATTGCAGAAATATTGAGGGTTGGGGGAAAAAACATGAGAAGCATACGTCATAGAAGTGATAAAAAAGAAAAAGAAATTAGGATGCATTAATAAATTTACATATACTAAGATAAAAACAGTTCACGGTGGTTTTTGAACTTCAACAGTACGTGGTGGAGAAAGGGGAGATGGTCTGGCAATTCTAGATAAATATTCGGTGAGGGGAAGCCATAGAAGGTCGCGTTTAATTGCTAGGGAAATAGGGGAGACAAAATTGGTGTCTAGGCGGTGATTAAAACAAACTGCATTCCACCATGCAGAGAAAGAAACATCTTTAGCCTGTTTCCAATGTGATGTAATGTGATGGAAAGCAATGGCTATCAGGAGATCAAGTAGTTTGTGTTTATGGTGGGGTCCAGAGAGGTCAGGGGAAAGGGAGCCTAGGAAAACATGAAGGACAGAAAAGGGGAAAGGAGTTTAAAAAGTTTTTGTATTTGAGACCAAACTAAATGCCAGAAATGGAGAATGGGAGGGCATTCAAAGAGCATGTGTTTCAAATCAGCCAAAGGGCAGGGACAGGACCAACAAGTGGGAGAAGTGTCTGGAGAGAAAGAAGACAAAATTACGGGAGTGTATAATGTACGATTATAGATAAAAAATAAGGTTTGAGTAGTATTGGCAGCTCTAGATGTACTCTGAATTTTGGACCAAACTTTATCCCAAAAAATAGGGGGCCAATTTTGAGACAAATCATCCTCCCATGCCAACTCAATTTTGGATTTAGTGCGTTCAACAGATGTTTGAAGGGATTTATAAAGAAAAGATGCAGATGGGGATTGGTCAAGAGCATTTGAGATGGAAAGGTGAAGTATAGGAATAGTGTTGGTAGCAGGGAGAGAGGAAAGATACTGGGTAAGGGAGGGAAGAAGAGATAGGTATTGTTTGCGAGAAGAGGAAGGTAACGAAAATTGGGTTTGGAGTAAGTGGAAAGGGAGAGGGGAAGAGTCAGAGACGAGTTGAGAAACCCATTTTAAACCACGGGAGTGCCAGGATTTCCAATAGATTGAACGATTATGAATTTTAATAAGTTTATTATGCCAAATAGGTTGGGAAGAAGTAGAAGATGCAGAGGGGTAAGTGGATATCAAATATGGTTGAAGGAGAGAACGTGTATGAGAAATGATGGGAGATCGAAGAGAGGTGACGTCAGATGAGAAGGAAAGAACTTCATTGAATTCATAAGGGTGAAGGAAAGATGATTCTATTGTCAACCAAAGCGGAGGATAATACGGAAGATCCGAAGAAAGCCAATGTAAGGCTTGTTTTAAGGAGAAAGCAGTATGATATGTTTTAAAATTGGGAAATTTGACTCCACCCAAAGAATTGTCTTTCTTTAAAGCAGAGAGGGCTATTCTGGATTTTTTGTCTTTCCATAAAAACTTCAATAAAATAGAATCTATTGATTTGAAATGGTGATTGGGAATGCGAATGGGAATCATAGAAATAGTGTATAGGACTAAAGGAGCTAGCATCATTTTTATGGAATCCAGGCGACCCCACCAGGAAAGAAAGAGAGGGTTCCAACGATTGATGGAAGAAGTGAGCTTAGTAGAAAGGGATTCGAAGTTAAATTTGAGGGTGTCAGAGATACGAGGGGCGAACCAAACACCTAGGTATTTAATCTTAGAGGGTTGCCAGGAGAATCCAGAGGTGTCAAATAGATGTTTTAGACATAAGGGATTCAGGGGTAATATTTCACATTTGTCCGTGTTAAGTCTATAGCCAGATACATTAGAAAAAGTGGAGACTTGGTTTAGGAAGGAAGGAAGAGTTGTTTGAG
Source organism: Lissotriton vulgaris (assembly GCF_964263255.1). Lineage (NCBI taxonomy): Eukaryota > Metazoa > Chordata > Amphibia > Caudata > Salamandridae > Lissotriton > Lissotriton vulgaris. Next base: position 385,387,899 of record NC_141685.1, read on the forward strand.
GGTCTGAGCAATAAAATAAAATGTCGTCAGCGTATACCGATAATTTAACTTGTTGTTGTTGGGGACCATATTGAAAACCGGAAATATTCTCGTCGCGTCTAATTTTGGTTAAAAAGGGTTCTAAAGCTAGAATAAACAAAAGGGGGGATAGAGGGCATCCTTGACGAACTCCTCTTTGGAGGGGAAAATAATCAGAAGTGATGCTGTTAGCAAAAATGGAGGCATGGGGACTAGAGTAAAGTAAAGAGATAAGGGAAATGAATTTAGGTGGGAAACCGAACCAACGAAGAGCTTGGAACATAAAATCCCAGCCAATTCTATCAAAAGCCTTCTCGGCATCGAGAGAAATGGCAGCCAATGGGGAAGTAAGAGAAGAGGCTCTACTCAAAATGTTGAAGAAAACACGAGAATTATCTGTTGACAAACGACCTTTAACGAATCCAGATTGTTCCGGACCGATAAGTTCTGGTAATAGAGGATCTAATCTAAGAGCTATAATTTTGGCAAAAATTTTATAATCTGTATTGACCAGGGAGATAGGGCGATAGTTTTTACATAGAGTATGATCTTTGTCTGGTTTGGGTATTAAACAGATTAATGCTTCTTGGAAAGTCCCTCGAGAGGAACCAGAATCAACAAATGACTGAAATAACAGGAAAAGTTTAGGGAGGAGAAGGGAAGAAAAATGATTATAGAATTCAATGGTGAAACCGTCTGGTCCCGGGGCTTTACCTTTACGTAGGATTGAGACGGCATGAGAGATTTCAGAGGGGGAGATATCTAGATTTAGCGCTTGAAAATCAACATGTGAAGATTGCGGGGAAGGAATATCTCGAAAATAAGCAAGAAGATCATCAGGATCAGGGATAGATTCAGGAGTGTATAGAGTTTGGTAGAAAGAGACAAATTGAGCTAATATATCTTTATCTTTGAAGAATGAAATACCGGTTGGACCTTGTAAAGATTCAATTTTTGTTTTTTCTTTGCGTATTTTAAGGTAATTAGCTAGTAGTTTGCCCATTTTGTTTTGTCCTCCGTAATAACGGGAATTACATTTTAGGAGAGAGTTTGATGCCGCATTAGTGGTAAATTTATTAAATTCAATTTTGGCTGAAATAAGTTCGCGAAGTGAGGATTCAGAGGAAGAGTTATAATAAGTGTATTCAAGTTTCTTTATTTTATCTAAAAGTTGAGTTGATTTGGTGATTGATTGTTTTTTCTTTTGAGAAACAAAATCGATGATAAAACCTCTAGCAGCTGTTTTGAAGGAATCCCACACCGTAACAAAGGAAGACCCAGGGAGATGATTTAGTGTAAAGAATTCAGAGGTAAAAGCTGTAAATTTAGTGGAGAATATGGGGTCTAGGAGTAAAGAGTTATTAAATCTCCAACGTCCTGAGTGAGGAGAGAAGGGAATAAGGTCAATATCAACAAAAACGGGAGCATGGTCTGAGATTAAAATGGAACCAATGTCTGAATGTGTGGCTAATTGTGCTAGGGGTTTGCTAAGGAAAAGGTAATCAATACGGGATTGGGAGTGATGGGTGGGGGAATAGAACGTGTACTCTTTAAGGTCAGGGTTACATAGTCTCCAAATATCCACTAGAGCATAATTCCGAATAGAGGCAATAAACTGAGAATGCATCTTAGAGGGAATAAACTTAACCTTGGAATTCCTGTCAAGAAAGGGGTCCAGAACTTGATTGCAATCACCACCAAAAATAACATATTTCTCATTAATTGTAACTAATTTGTCAGAAATAGCAGGCCAAAATAATTTATCAATACCTGTAGGAGCATAAACATTGAAGATAACAATAGGAATTTTATCAATAAGAAGGTTAGTAATAACCCAACGACCATTGTCATCATTTTCATGGGATACAACTGAAACATTTAACTTTTTATGACATAAAATAACAGTGCCATTTTTCTTACCCAAAGCAGGAGAATGAAAGACATGTCCCACCCAGCAACGTTTAAGTTTGTTAGCCTCCTTGTCTGAAAGGTGGGATTCTTGGAGGAGAGCTACATCAGCTTTGAGCCGTGTCAAGTGGGTTAGGACACGTTGACGTTTAATGGGGTTATTTAACCCCTTAACATTCCAAGTAACTACTCGGAATTTGTAACTTCAGTAGAATGGTATGAAAAAAGATATATTGAAAAGTGAATAGGAAAAGAAAGATAACAGTAATAAGAATGTAAGAAACAAGAGGTGTAAGAGAAAGAGAGCAAAAGAGAATAAAGAAAGTATAGTAAAGAGATAGAAGAGAAAGAGTTGAATAAAGGGATAGAGAAAGAGAACAGTAGAGAATAGAGAACAAAGCATGTAGAAAGTAGTAATATCATAACAGATAAAAAGAGGTCAAAAAGGACTGAGGGATGACGACGCCAGAAGAGGACGACATCAACAACGGAGACTCACATCGTCGAACACCTGAGGAACCAGCGAAGGGACGAAATGGAGGGAAGTACGGATACACCGGGATGAATAAACACGGGGAGAGGATCTGTAAGAAGGTAAAAAAAGTAGAAGAGAACATTAAAAATACACATGGTAGAAGCAATAAAAAGTAGCACGAGAATATTCTACAAAGGAGGTAAGATATACAGGGGTGGAGGGCACTCAGTCATATACAGGGATCAGAAACAAAAAAAAAAATGGTAGGGAAACGTATAATCAGACAAATGAGAAAACATGGCAAAAACAGACAAAACAGAACAAAATGGTTAGACGGGTCTTGCAGTGTCCATGTTTTCGGCTTCATGGTGACGCAGGAACTCTTCAAGGACGAGTGGATCTTCAAATGTAGTTGTTCTTTCTTTGTAGGTCACCTTGAAGAGGCAAGGATGTAGTAGTCCATATCTGGCGCCAAGGGCTCTCAAACGAGGTCTCAAATCCAGGAATTGCTTCCGACGGTCGGCTGTGACCTTAGCAACATCTTGAGAAAGGTATAGCCTGCGGCCCTCCCACATAACTTGTTTTTTAGTCTTTACTGCCGAAAGTACTTGGAGGAGATCAGTGTACTGAAGGAACAGCATGATGACACCGCGAGGTTTACTGGAAACTTTCGGGCCAAGTCTGTGCGCACGTTGGATATTTAGAGAGGTGGAAGGAGGGAGGTCCAAGATTTTTGGTAGAAAGGTTTGAAAGAAAGCTGTTGGATTGGATCCCTCTGTAAGTTCCGGAAGATTATAAAGACGTAGGTTGTTCCTCCGGTTGCGATTTTCCAACTCCTCCGCCTGTCGCTTCAGGAGAGAGACATCTTTTTCTAAGAGCGAGATTTTTGCACATGAGGCATGAAGATTCTCTGTAGATTGTTCCACCAAAAGAACCCTTGATTCCAACGTAGACCACTTATCATGGAGAAATTGTAAGGTTTTAGTGGTTTCGGCCATGAAGGGTTTGAGTGCCCGAAGTTCCTCCAGAATAAGATCCATTGAAGCAGATTGTGATGAAGAGCCTGGAGATGGAGGGTCTTTTTTCAAACGTTTCGTCGAACCAGGTTGTAAAAGCTTACTGGTTGAAGTATTTTTAGGAATTGCGCCGTGAGTAGCGTTAGGTTTGAGAGAAGCAGGATCATCCATAGTAGGTGTCGTGGAATCAGAGTCTGAGGAAAGTTGTGGTTTGGTTTTTGATGCTGTGAGCTTGAGGGTACGGAGCTTCCCCATAAAAGGCAGGGGAAGGAAGTACAATGCCACCACAAAATTTGGATGAGAAAAGTGTTGTAAATAGGAGGCAAAAGGCGCTCTTTATAGTGAAAAACATCAAAAAGCGTATAGTTGCTGCACGAGGAATGACGGAATGCAATCAAATGACAGTCAATTAAACATATAACCTTTCCTCAGATAGAGCCAAAAGAGTTTCGTGGATATAAACTATCACCTCATGTCAGAGAGTTTCAAATGGAGACGCTGAGTGCAACTGGAAATGTTCAATAGGCTTTATGCATAGCAGCGCGCCGCCAAATTATGTGGAGATAAGCGTCAGACATGAGGAAACACCGAAGAGATATGGTGAGTGAAAATGACAGTATTTCTTCCAAGAACCAGTAGTTGGAGTCACAAACTGTGAGATTTGAAGCAGGAAAGGGGTCTTTTAAGGCATGAGGCCGGTGTAGAGAGCAACCGCATTACGCATGCTGAGGTATAAAAGCGGCGCTCGCTGGTGAAGGAGTTGCGCGGCAAGTGAAAGAAAATGGCGGCCGCCGGGAGGTGGAGCGCGTCACTTACGAGAGAAGCGCATTCCGTCGGAGTAGAGGAGAGCAGCTCAGGTCTTCCTGCTCAGCTCACGTTCCGACGTCCAAATATAACATCAGCGCTCACTAAGGTCCGGTGAGTGCGGAGAAAATCGCCGGCTCCGGTGATCGACTTGCGGAGCTCCGGTGCTAAGCCGCCATCTTGTGCGGCGTTCAAGCCACGCCCCCCGAAAGTGGGTATTTTCTAACCTAACCATCCAGCCTGCCTCTGCTAGCTTGTGTATTGTCGGTCTGGTTTCTGAGTGACAGGGGCTGGGGGAGACTCCAGGAGACAGGGTGAGTCAGCACAGGGCTGAATAGACCTATCTGCACATAGATGGGTGGGGGGAGTAGCACCTGGGCCGGAATAGGACTGAGCTTGCCTTCCACAATACTTGCTCCACCTCCTGTGGTACGTCTGAGGACCCTGGCCCACACTGACAAAGGAAGAAGGGTGCCACTGGCAGGATGCAGCTAAAACTATTTTGAACTAGGCCCAGGCTCCTCTGCATGCAGAGGACAAAGGAATTGCTGGCATGAATATTGGGCCCAGACCTCAAGACTTTAGAACTCTTTTGGACCTGGAAGACTGCAAAGTAGAAGAGCTGGAGAAGCTGTGAGGAGGGACTTCCACTTTGTTGTGTGCTTAGCTGTGTTGGCCTGCAGTGGCTGCATCTGTCTTGGGCTGTGAAAGGACTGGACTGAACTTTCTGCAATCTACTTTTGTGAGTTTCTCCAAGGGCTCCAGGTAAAGCTTTCCCCCTGTTCAAGAAGTCTCAGGAACAGCAAAGACTTCAAGCTTGACACCGACTACAATGCTACTGCTGACTCTGTGACCTGATGGCACTGCAGAGGGCAACGCCCCAAAGCCTCAACTTGACGTTGGTCTCACCCACGATGCCTGCTGAAGCTGCCACCGAGCCGCTGCTCGCACCTCGACCTGTGGGCACCACACTCCACACCGCCTCACTTCACGACGGTGCCGTGGTACCCCTGACAATTCTGCTCCATGCCAGACTCGACGCCACTGCTTGCACCGTGGTTTGAGGGCACCGCTCATAAAGTTACATAATGCTTCACCCTCATCCCGCACCACAGCCTTGGCCTACTGATGCCTGTGTCATCGACTCCAGTTCGCCCGCCAACGACAGCACTTCAGCAACGACGGCGCTGCTGCTTGCACCGCGACCTGCCAGCACTGTGACGAGCACCGCCTTCATCTCACACGCGACCCTGGTCTCACTGACGACGCCATCTGACGCTGCCACTGAGCCAATTTTTGCACCACGACCTGAGGGCCCCGCATGCCGCACCGCTGCACTTTGTACCGCAGCACCTGACGCCTGCCGATGCCAGCACTCCTGACTTCACCAGAGAGGAGTTCAATGTGCGACGCGTGTGACTTCGAGGGCCCCGACGACCCCTGCAACGCCCTCCGGAACCGACGCCTGCAGATGCAGTGTGTTCGGAAGCTCAATGAGAGGTCATCGACGCAATGCATTTCTGAAAGGTATTGTTTGTGGGTCTTCCCGACACCTTAGCTGGCCCGCGGCGTCACAGTCAGCCAGAACTGTTTGGATTTCTTTGGTCACAATGCCGTGAATGCCCCGGACGGAGCTATCGACATCAAAGAACTGTGGGGCATATTACCAAGGGCATTATCGCCGCATTAGCGGGACTTTTTCCCGCTAATGCGGCAATAATTTTATTGCCCTTTTACCAAGCTGTCGCTAACACCAGTTAGCAACAGCTTGTAGGCGATAGCGGGAATTTAGGGGCCCACTTTGCATGTCAGCGATAATTATCGCTAATAACATGCAAAGTGGGCGTGCCAAGATGTTAGCGACTGAAAACAGTCGCTAACATCTCTAACTCCTATTAACAACTTTTGGAAATATTCGCGCTAAGCGCGAATATCTCCAAAAGCTAACGCCTGCTAAAAGCAGTTCTTAGCCATGTTATCCAATGGAAGGTGGATAACATGGCTAAGAGCATTGTCACGATAATGCATGAATATCGATGATTTTTCAGCGATATTCATTCATTTTGCAGGATTTTTACCGCTTTTGAGATAAACCTTGATAATATCAAGGTATCTCAGCGGTAAAAATCCTCGGTGCTCGGCGATATTTTTTTCCCGCTAACCAAGCAATAGCTATTGCTTGGTAATATGCCCCTGTGTTTCAACATTATTTTGACAACTGAAGATTATTAAGTACTGTATGGTGGATTTGTATCGTTTTGGTCTTGTTTTAAGTACATTAAAAATATTGGCTATTTTTCTAAACTGGTGTTGTGACCTTTTGTAGTGCTTACACTGCATTACTGTTGGTTATGTGAAAATGCTTTACACAATGCCTCTAAAATAAGCCTGACTGCTCGTGCCAAGCTACCAAGGGGGTGAGCGGGGTAATTTTAGGAGTGTAACTCCCATATCCTGACTAGAAAAAAGGGTCCCTATTTGGACAAAGGTGCAAGCCCTTGCCAAGTAGAGACTCCAATTACTAACAACTTGGTTAACACGGTGTAAATTTCCCACAATTGACTGTGATTTTTTGAGGTTGCGTTAAGTAACTTTTGCGATGGTTATCACACGTTCTTGAGAATATGCCCCTTAGAGTGGCCCTAGACGTTGCGATCTAGCTTAGTAATACTGTGGGTGGATAGGGAGAGGTCATAGAATGTTGGGTCATTATGATTAATACAGTGGAATGCATATATTTGAAAGGGAACCAGGCAGTTTTCTGTTGGCCTGCATCCCTGTCAGTCCTGTCACAAAGATATTCAGAATAAACCTGAAGTTACTTCACTCACTTTCTTCAGTGCATCTTTTTACCTGATAAACAGCCACCATATGTGACTGTCTGACGATACTTTGTTATTCATAAAGTGGGAACTTCCAGATATCTTCTTCTTTCATCAGACCATACAGATGTACCTGCACCAGTGTTCCAGGGTGTGGTGGGCACCAAAGGCAAACATCGGCATGAGACATCAGCACATCTATGCGGGAAATATTTGGAACTGAAGCAGTGGCCTACTGCTAGCTTATTGTGCTGGAGGATGGGAAGGAGGAGCTTGTGAAAGCCACCACCACCAGAGCTGCCAAGCTGGCATTAAATTAAAGGCCTCCAAAGGGCCAACGCCTCTGCAGGTGACAGCCTCCTACGACCACTGCCAACCCCACTGTCACCGCCAACTCCACGAGTCATGGTCTTTTGTATCAGAGGTGACGATCCAAAAGGAAAGCACAAACAGCACAACACTGCAATATAGAGCATACTGCTTCCTTTTAATTCATATAGTGTTGTGCTCTTCGTGTTAGCAGTGGACACACCAAACACTGGACACAGGTTAGTGAGTGTAATCCTCTTTTAATGGTTGCACAGGAGCGGCCACCTGCACGTCTGTCCTCTGGTCAGTCCTGGTTCTGTGTGTCGTCCTTCCTGTCCCCCTAACCAGATGTGGTGTCCGGCGACCTGGTCACCTCCCTCATGACCCACAGGGTCCTATTGTCCTCCTATCCTGTTGCCCTATCTGTCGCCTGTCTGTCGGGTCACGACATATAGCAGCATCATTTAAGTGGCGAAAACTTAAAATGCCAATGAGGTCAAACAGAAGACACGAGTGAAGATCAGCAGGTCAATGCATTTGCTGGTAAAAATAAAAAGATGGACCATGGTAACCTTACTTCATCAAAAGGGTTTTCTGTATTGAAAACAAGAATAATGCCCACAGAGTTAGTACTGTGGTCGTCCTGCTTATGTCCTAAAATATCAGAAATATTCTGAAAAATCAGTTGGCTGTTGAAATAGAAGAATATAGAGAAAGTATACAGATATCTGGAATTTATTGAGTATTAATAGTCATATCTGAATATTTCCCTTTAGAGTTTTGAGTCAAATGTGATTGGAGAAGTGAGCATAACTATATTTTAAAGTGATAACTGATTTTAGGTCTTTCCATAAACAGCTTTAGCTGTTGGTTAAAGTTCACATGATCACAAAAAAGACTTCAAAATTATGATATGTCTGGGAGCATTTGTCTGCCCAGCTGTAGTTCTTCCTGGGCGTTTGATTGGGTATCAGTTCAGTTAGACTACCTATGAAGTAGAATGAATCTTCCATCATGAAATAGCTACATAGCACTATTCCAGTCATGTTCTTGTTTAAAACATGCGAATAAAGCTTTTATAGTAGAAAAGTAAAACACCCTAAATACCAACAGCACTCTCACACTACTCAAAGGTGAACAATCGCACACTACCAGAAGCACTCTCACCCCCTCACAGAGCACCAGCCACACTTTACTGGAAGCGTTTCTACGCTTTTCATATAACAGCAGTCTTCTTCAGGCTGCAATTTTTAACAGAGATTCTTAGTAAAAACAAATCCATGTTACTCCAGTGAAACTATGAGAGGCAGAATCAGTAACTTGGCAAAGATTGGCCCAACGTATTTATATGTGTATTGAAGTTCACATGAAGACATATGTTACACAGGCATGACAGAAGGAGTAAAGTTCATACTCGATTCACTATTTGGCAAAATATAAATGTTATGATAAAAGCATCTAAATTTGAGTCATTGGTAAAAATATGATAAACGTCTTATCGGAACTGCGCGCCAGTGGTCTACTGTAAATTATAGTGAATTTCAGCCTTATAAGCATTATATAGAGCCCCTCGCATTGCCCCTTCTTCAGCGATGCGTGGAACCTCTTGGGAATTGATCACGAGACTAACCAGACTTAACAATCAAGAAACTAAGGTGTAAAACGATCCTGACCAGGTAAAAGCCATAATGACAATATCTGAGAGTGGCTTTTTGAATATAATTTTCAACGTTGCTTCAAAACGATTTCCACAAAGAAAAGAGCTGATACTAGAAAGAGCTTGATGGACTCAGAGAACATCCGTTTTCCTATCTCTAAACACGGAGATTTACATAATACCTCTGAATGCAAAAAGAATAGATTGAAAAGAAATTTTGAAGCTTGGATTTAGAGAAAAAAACAACGAAATTGCTGCTTCCAATTTCGGAAAGTGCTTATTGTGGTAGAATAATAGTCTGTGCATAAACTTGCCCCAAGAAAAAGGAAGCGAAAATGGTAGAACATAATCTCAATTTAACACCTTTAACCTTCCATCTAAGAGAAGCGCGTGCCAGCTTTCTTTGCCTCCAGAATTCACAGGCTGCAGCCGATAAACACGACACAGAGCGAACAATGCACACCGCATCGCGGTATCTGTCCCTATTTTCAATTCTCTTTGGAATATAAAAGGAAGTGTGAGACAAAATGGAAAACGCCCAAATAATAACGTTCGATGTTAGCAGATAACTCCCTGCTAAGAGATGAGAAATGTAATAGACTTACGGAAATGGCCTGTCCACGCTTATTGGAAGAAAGGTGGCACAAAGAGTGACATGTTCAGAATAAACCAAGACGAGCTTCTGTCCTAAAGTTTGCAATACTGTACTGTGCTAAGATGAATCCCCAGGCCACATGTCCAAAAGGGTAGGGACAAAAAGAGAAGTGAAATGTTATACAGCAGGGTGGTTGCCCTCCAGACCCTTTCATAGTACATACACTAATAACGCTCTCTTTTATAGTAGGGTGGGCTGAGTAGTTCGGCTTGTCAGAGGGTAGCGCTAAGCATTTGTTGTACTCCCAGAGGAAGTAAATGAGACACGCACCAAAATAAGAAATCCGAGAACAAATTAGAAAAATTACACTTCTTTTTGTATACGTTTCAAAACCAAGAATTTAGTTAAAAGGTAAGTATTGTTTTCAATAACAATTCGTACAGGTAAATACAGTTTTTAAAGTTGTGCGCCTTTATGCACAATGCAATCCTATGGAAGGAAGAGTCAAAAACGCATAAAGGTAGGAAGAGTCAGTTTCAGCGGCCTCATTTATGACTTTTTGCCGTAGGGAAGCGCAGCAGGCCTTCCTGCTGCGCTTCCCTACGGCAAAAGAAAAGGGCAGAAATGCGCCGTATCTATAAGATACGGCGCATTCCTGTCCTTTTCCCCTCCGCCGGCGCACAATGGGCTGCCTGCGCCAGCGCAGGCACCCTTGCACATTGGTGCAAGGGTGCCTGCGTTGCGGGGAAGATTATTTTTGTACAGGAAGGGAAACCTTTTTTGTACAGGAAGGGAAACCTTTCTGTACAAAAATAATCACAAGAGGCTTTTCCTCTTTCTATGTGTGCTGCAGAATGCAGCACACATAAAAAAAGGAAATACGAGGAGAAATAAAGACATTTCTCCCTATTGCGCCTCCCTTACGCCTCCCCTGGGGAGGCGTAAGCTTTTGGCACTGCTTCAGAGTTACGATTTCTCGTAAATCTGGGGCAGTGTCAAAAGGCCATGGATGTTGCTGGGAACGCCCCCAGCAACACCCATTGCACACCCCTTTAACGCAGAACACTGCGTTAAAGGGACTGATATTTATCAGGCAGCAGTATGCCACAAAAACTGGCGTACTGCTGCCTGATAAATACCACGCTGGCTTCTGCGCCACGGAACTTCATGAAAAGTGAAGTTCCGATGGCGCAAGGGGCCTCATAAATGAGGCCCCAGGAGTTCACCTGCTCGTGAAAAAACATTTTTATCTCAATAGCCAAACACATAAATATAAATATTTATTCATATATATATATATATATATATATATATATATATATATATATATATATATATATATATATATATATATATATATATATATATATATATATATATATATATATACTTGTAACATGCGTTCTGAACAACAAAATAAAATTATATTCAGAGGAGCAGAATTGTTAACGTGACATTTATAATAATCATCGCTTAAATGTTGTTGGACTTATACATTTTATAATTTGCTGAGTAGGTTTTCAAGAGTTCCAGTCATTAGTGAGTCACGAAAAAGTGGACTCATTAAAGAAAGTATGTTGCAATTAACTAGACAATTTTACTTTTCAAATCAGCATTCGGCATTCATTAATTGCACGACTTCTATAACAAAATGAACAAAAATACAAGCATTAATATTTACACTGATTACTTAGATGACTGTAAAATGCCTTCAACACTATGAGCGAGATTCTTGAATGCAAATCTACATGTGAAGATGTTCACATAAATAGATTTCGACCTACATATGGGCCCATATCTCTGCCTAGCTGGAGTTCACCAGTTTTAGATGAAAATATTCTTCCAGTAGCAGGATTTCTAAATCTCCTTTCCCTTGTGGAGGCTTTTAAGACAGAATCTATTACCTCAGAGCTACTGCTAGAAACTGTAAGATCATATTGTAGATGTAGACTATGAAAAAATTACTCCGAAACACGGATGTGTTTCTAATCTCTTTATTTAGGTTCTCAGTAATTAAACGCGTCAGCCACCTGGATGCTCAGCTGTTCCGTCACTTTGGAGTTACATCTGACTCTACCAACCTCCTCTTTTAGAACTTATGATCCAGAGTCCATTTGGTATCCTAGATACTACACTTCTTCCCCTTTACAATTCAGATCTACTTTAATCTCTTTGAGCGTGAGACCCTCCCCGTCTTGATAATCTTGGCAGCAAGGAACACATTTTACAACACAGAAAACTGTTCAATTGGTAAAAGTAAATTATTACAACACCGATTAAAGGAAAGATGGGAAACAGATTACCCTCAAACAGTTCAATTGCAACAGATGAAGGAGATAGTGGGGAAGAGGTTATTCTGAAACAATTCAATAGCAAACTGAAGATATATAATTACTAAGCTTGTAGGGGCGTGGCTGAGCCAGCCAAGATGGCAGACGTGCCTGCTTAGGGTTCTGGGAGCAAGCCCAACCTCGGCTCTGATCCTGGCCAGTGGTATGTTGTAGAGACCACACAATGCCAGCCCCGGGGGAAGTAAGGTCGTAGACCAGTCTTCCCCCGGGGTGTTTGAGCAGTGATGACAGGAATGACAAGCTGTCGGGGTCAGGGGGTTAGGGAGGGGTATAGGGGGCTGGAGAGGAAGGCTCTTCATCTTCCTGCACCCAGCACCATTGGGAAGGGTTGCAATAATTTTTTGTAGTGTAGGTTATTGAGGAAGTTAGGCCCTGAGGGTGCATTTGAACAAATCGGCAGATTTATTTTATTTATTTATTTATCATATTTGTAGAGCGTACAGCTACTCAGAAAAGTGTCCCTGAAACAGAGCGATTAAAAGAGGGAGGCAACATGTACAGGGAGGGCCAGACTTACTGTTACAACAGCCATGTCTTCAATAATTTCCTAAAGTGCAGAATGTCTGGCGCTTGTCTGATTGCTATCGGGAGTTCATTCCAAAGGTGAGCAACCCGAACTTGAAAGGAACGCCCTCCTAAGCGGGCCCGATTTAATTTAGGCACGCTCATCCGATGTTGATGAGATGATCTGAGGGCTCTCCCGGGTATGTAGTAGCTCACTCTCCTCCTGATATAGATGGCCTCAATACCATGTAAGACCTTAAAGGCGATGGACAGGGCCTTAAACTGGGTTCTGCGGTGAATGGGGAGGCAGTGTAGTTTCTTGCATTGGGGCGAGATGTGGGCTCTCTGCTTCAACATCAGGATGGTTCTGGCGGCCGAGTTCTGGATGACCTGTAGTTTTGGGAGACCTAGATAAAGGACATTAGCATAGTCCAGTCTGGAGGTGATAAGGTCCTGGACCACCGTCCTTCTGTGGGAGAGGGACAGGAGGGGGAGAAATTTCAGGAGCATTTTCAGAGTTCCGTAGCAAGTACCGAGCACTGATAGAACTTGGCTCTTCATGTTCAGTGAGTTATCCAATTTAACCCCAAGGTTTTTGGCTACTCCCACAGAGGTCTGAGGGGGGACATATCAGGTGGCCACCACTCTCTCCAGACTTCCTGGTCGGAAACTCCGAACAGAATTACTTCTGATTTAGCGGAGTTACACTGAAGCTGATTGTGGCCAAACCAGGAGAAGACCTGTCTTAAGCAGTTCCTGATTATGTCACCATCCAGAGCCTCACCCTTTTTACAGGTGAACAGTAGCTGAGTGTCATCCGCGTAAGAGATGATCATGGCACCAGCTGTTTCTGCCAAAAAGGCGAGGGGAGCCATGTATAATTTAAACAATAAGGGGCTCAAGATAGAGCCCTGAGGGACCCCCACCTCCGTAGGAGACATAAGGGAGGAGAAAGGTGGGATCCAGACTTCCTGCCTTTGGTCTTCTAGGAACGACGAGAACCACATCAACACCATGCCCCCTACCCCACAATCTCTAAGTCTCTGTAGGAGTCTCTCATGGGGCACGGTGTTGAACGCAGCAGATAGATCTGACAATATTAGAGCCGCTCTCCCGCCCAAGTCAAGTGTCATTTTAATAGATTCCGATATTTCGAGGAGAGCTGATTCGGTGCTAAAATTAGCACTGAATCCTGACTGACTCGGGTGGGAGCAGTTGTTTGACTCCATAAATTCGGTGGTGACAGAGTTCACGTAATTTTCAATGACCTTAGCTATGGAAGTGGTACAAAAGGGGGTGGTACCCCCTTTTGTACTGCTTAGCTATGGAAGGCAGGAGCGAAATGGGTCTATAATTAGACACTATCAAAGGATCTGCTGTAGGCTTCTTCAATAGTGGCAACATTTTGGCTTGTTTCCAAATGGCTGGAACCAGGCTGCTACTCAGGGATAGATTCAGCACCGAGTTGACCTCGGCATTAATTACCTCGGCCACTGATGCCAATATTTTTGCCGGACAAGGATCAGAGGGTGAACCAGATGTTAAATTCTTCAAGATTTTAAGCGATTGCATTAGCGTAATTGGGGAGAATTTGAGGAAGGTGGCATTAGGTGAAGGATTGACATGTGTTGGTTGTATATTGATTGGCTGGGTAATTGTTTAGGGCACTGAACAGTGAGTCTACCGCAGTGTAGAGAACCTCAGCTGGTGTGTCCTGATGACTGCTCCGGATGAGGAGGGCCTGGAAGATCTCTCATGGCCCGGCATGCTCGACCAAGCGTGGGTCGGGCTGGCCCGCACCACGAGTCGATGTCAGCTGGAGTTGCCGCTGCAGTGATGGCGTGTTTGGACGAGCCACCACCGGGACCCAGAGGTATGTCGGGCAGGGGGTGGGGATGGCCAGGAAGGAGCCACGAAGCACAGGGGCAGGCGTTGGAGCCTGCCTGTGCGGCTCAGCGAGACCGCGGCTGCTCGAACGTGCTCAAACAAGAAGAGGGAAGGCCAGTGGCCAGCGTTCCGCCAATGGGGAGGCACCAAAGTCAGTTGGGGGCGGTGGGAGGGGGCAGGGTGCTGCTGAGCCAGCCTGGCAATGTGCTGGGGCCGACAGTTGAAAATCTTTGAGCGAGGAGGGTAGGGGGTTGAGGGGGGGACAGGCACAATGTAGGCCTTGAATGTACCCCTTAACAAGTCTGGGACAGGAACATGATGTTGGTCACTGGGAGGAGTCTCCCATTGATCTTACGTGGTAGCCAACTCCTAGGCCCCCACAGTAGCATACGGGAGTTGGGACAGAAGGCCCAGGGAGGTGGGGTCTGAGGATGAGGCACATGGAGTGCAAGGACAGGGGGAGGGGATGCGGAGGTCAAAGCCCCTGCCTATTCTGCCCAGGTGGGTGGGTATCTCCCTGGAGGACAAGATCAGGGAACAGCGTAGGATCATCCAGGAGTTTGAAGCCAGGTGGGAAGAACTTTGTGCGGCAAGGGAGGGGAAGGGCCTGCCACTCCCAGATCAGAGAAGGAGGCCTGGACAAATCAGGAGGCCAGGGCGGGGGGGTCTAAGGGCAAGTGGGTGTGAGTAGAGGAGTGTTGTCTCCCCCAGACGGGGGCAGGGACCGCCATGACGGCAGGGAAACCTGATGGTGCTGGGGACCCCTCAGGTTGGAGCAACCTGGGGGGGGTTTCAAGCCAGCACTGGTGGCTGGCAGGATGGTGGCGGGGGTGGGGGCAGCGGGACGCAAAATGGTCCAGAAAAGTCAGCTTGAAGCAGCAGGGGGGTCCGCTGCAGCCTGTCCTCCAATGAGGGATTGGGCATCTGCTGCGCATTCGGAGGAATGTAGTGGTGCACTTGCTAAGAAAGAAAAAAGGTTTGAAGAGAGCTGTGAGTGTGGTGTTGTGGACACCTGCAGAGTTGGAGCCTGAGCTGCTGTTGGACTACGGTGATAAGAGGGATGAGCTGGAGGAGGGAGAATTGCGAGATGATGAGGATGTGATGGTGAGACCTGCAGGCGGTGGGGGAAAGGCAACCAGACAACATGGTGTTTTGCAGGAGGTAAGTGCGGCCAAAGGCAAGACCAGGTTGGGCAACCCAAAGAAGATCGGCGCCAAAGGAAAGGATGGAGAAGCACCAGCAAACCTGACAGTTGAGGGGGATTGGTGAGCTGCTTGGGACAGGGGTCCAAAAGGGGGGTGGAAGAAAGCCTACCTGTCAGTGGGTGTGGGAGAGGGATCGGTAAAAGACACATGGGCGCTGCCATGCACACCAGCGGTGCTGGCGCCAGGGGAAAAAGACGCTGGGTCAAAGAGGTTGGTGGTAGCAAGTGTCCAGACCGACAAAATAGAAGGGATAGATGGGAAAGGTGAAAAAGGGGATGACAAACGTCACAAAAAGCTACCATATATGGGTCTGGCCATGCCTTTAGGCTCCCACTTACCAGAGGCAGGATTTGGAGGCATAGATATGTGGATGTCTTTAAGCTCTTACATAGAGAGATCCCAGTAAAAGAAGGCTCCAAAGAAGAGGAGTCTGAATTTACGAGGAGGCCCAGGGTGCCAGTTAAAATGGAGAATTGGGCCTCAGCGTTTCTAATATATGCTAGTATTTATTAAGTAAAGCACCTCAAGATGGCATAGCATTGTTAAAATACATGGACATCATCAGGAAGGCCCAGGTGCATTTCCGGGGGTTTGCGTGGTTAAGTTATGATGAGGAGTTTAGAGCTAGAATCAGTATAAACCGGGATAAGCCATGGGGCGAAGTAGACCAGGAGCTGTGGATGCAGTGGATGTCATCCACGGAGTCGTCCGCATCCACACACACAGCCAGTGGCGTGCCGGTGATGTATTGGTCTTTTCCAGCGTGTCCTGCCTAGGCTGGGATGAGAGGAAGTAATGTTAGTACGGGGAATAGAGGTCCACTACCTAAGCAAAGGGGAGGCGCCACAGAAAGCCTGTTGGAATTTCAACAAGGGTTTCTGTTTAAGATACCCCTACAAATGTAAGCATGAATGCTCTAAATGTATGGCAAGACACCTGTTCGCACAGTGCTTCATCATGGCCATGCTATCAGAGCACTGGCAGGCCACTAAGGGCAGAGGACAGGCTGGGCCAAAAGGGTCCTACCCCAGTTATGATCGAGGCCACGGTCCCATGGCTCTCGAAGTACCCAGACAGAGAAGCTGCATTAAGGATTCAATCGAGATTAACCAAAGGTGTACGGGTGGGTTATCAGGGTTCTCGAGAAAGAAGGTGGGCAGAAAATTTGAAATCGGCCAGAAAGTTGCTCAAAGTGGTAGCAGCAAAATTGAGAAAATAAGTTGAGGAAGGAAGGATAGTAGGATAGCAGGCCCGTTTGTCGATTGGCCGGTAGAATTCTTGATTATTCCACCTCTAGGGGTGGTCCCTAAGAAAGAGCCGGGTGAGTATAGGATGATACATCACTTATCCTGGCCAAAGGGGAAGTC
The DNA here is from genome assembly GCF_964263255.1 of Lissotriton vulgaris. Taxonomy (NCBI): domain Eukaryota; kingdom Metazoa; phylum Chordata; class Amphibia; order Caudata; family Salamandridae; genus Lissotriton; species Lissotriton vulgaris. The sequence goes on from NC_141685.1 coordinate 385,404,817, forward strand.
CGTCAACCACTTTGTTGCAGTGGAGGATTCGAGGATGGTGTATGCCTCAGTAGACAATGTGATCCACCTAGTACGGTCGTGTGGGTATGGGGCGGAACTGGCTAAATGTGATGTGAAATCGGCTTTCCATCTACTACGTATATACCCTAATGATTTCTTATTTCTGGGGATGCAGTTTGAAGGGGCCATTTTTGTAGACAAGGTCTTGCCAATGGGCTGTGCGATATCTTGCACATTTTTTGATATGTTCAGCACGTTCCTGCAATGGGTTTTCATGAAAATAAGTGGTCCTCAGGAAGTGTCTCATTACCTGAATGATTTCTTATTCATCACCAGAGGAAATTCAGGAGATTGTGGGAAGGCGTTACAACAGTTTCAGGCCATGGCACGGTGCTTTGGGGTTCCCCTAGCACCAAAGAAAACAGCTGGACCCAGCTGTAGATTGATGTTCCTGGGCATCGAACTGGACTCGGTCCAGTGGTTGGACAGGTTGCACCAGGGAAGGTGATGGACATACAGGCTTTCCTGTTATGGGTGATCAGTGAAAAGCAGACTGATTTGAGGACAGTGCAACAACTCATGGGTTTCTTGAATTTTGCTTGCCGGGTGGTGAGAGCTGTGAGGACGTTCTGCCAACGCCTTGGCATGGCCATGTCTGGGGTAGTGCTACCAGACCATAGAGTCAGGATTTCAATGAGGTGTGGGGTGCTAGAGTGCGATGGCAGGAGATACAGGAGAGGATGTTGAAAGATAAGTGAAGAAGTGAATGGAGACAGGGAGGGGGTCACGGAGTGAAACGGGAAAAGAGAATTGGAGCAAAGGGAAATTGATGGAGCGAATGAAAGGTTTGATGTTGGGGATTGTAATGGTTAATTGATGTTTTTGATAATTATTGTGTTTTACAATCTTGTCCTAATAAATGGCCTTTCATGCTTCAAGTGTAGCGTGTAGTGTGATTATTGTGCGAACCAGTGGGAAGCTTGCTGTAATGCACTGCCCCCTTGCAGAATCCATGGGGCCATGGGTGGCCCTTCTGGGTAAGCTGCTGATCTGTTACTGTGGGTTATAAATGAGGGGGTTACCCAAATGTAGTCACTGGGACCTGGGTTCAGTAAGTACTAGGAGGAAGGGGTCCCAGTGTGGACAAAGAACATAATAATACAATTCACTGAATTAATCAAAAACAATTATTTGATCCGCGGAGTTTTATTCACTGTGGGATCCAGTGTAACGAATACACGTAATAAACAATCAACTGTATTGAAGGTCATACAGTGCCCCGGGAAGGAGGAGGGAAGTGATAGTGGTGAGGATAAGGGAGTGGTAGGATTGTGTGACAGTAAAATCTAACATTTGAAAAACTTTTTATGCTATAATTAGTATAGCAGCAACGGCCATGAAGAATGGCGGCAATATTTTCAGAGAGGCATACATCACAAGGTACACTACATATACACAATATTGACGTGAGGTTGCCGCACAATAGAACAACAATCGATGTTTCGACCCTCTTATTAGTGCAGGAATTGTTATCCTTGCTGCGGGGTCTTCATCAGGACCAGGGGATTGGGGCAGGTAACGTTTATCGGTTTTCCTTAGTCATAGATGTTGTCTCTAATTGCCTTTGTCCTTTATTGTACAATTTTATGGGGAGCGGCTGCCAGAACTTTGGAATTTCAGCACGGAGGCTGAACGCCAAACTTTCATTTTTGGGGGCGTCACCTTTTCTGTCTTTTTAGTTTAACCGCATTCGCTTCAGATTCTTTGTGGTTCAGGTTGTTCCTGCCTGCTCCCGTCTCGAGTCGAGAGCAGGTAGGAACAACCTCAACCACAAAGAATCTGAAGCAAATGCGTCGACTGTTGTTCTATTGTGCGGCAACCTTACTCCAATATTGTGTATATGTAGTGTACCTTGTGATGTATGCCTCTCTGAAAATATTGCCGCCATTCTTCATGGCCGTTGCTGCTATACTAATTATAGCATAAAAAGTTTTTTCAAATGTTTGATTTTACTGTCACACAATCCTACCACTCCCTTATCCACACCACTGTCACTTCCCTCCTCCTTCCCGGGGCACTGTATGACCTTCAATACAGTTGATTGTTTGCTACGTGTATTCGTTACACTGGATCCCACTGTGAATAAAACTCTGCGGATCAAAAAATTGTTTTTGATTAATTCATTGAATTGTATTATTATGTTCCTTGTCCACACTGGGACCCCTTCCTCCTAGTACGATCTGTTACTGTGGCGCTGTCTTGGTGACGTCCGTGGGACTGCATGGTGAACAAGCAAAGAGGCCTCTCTCCACCGGCACTACCCCTCAGGGCACCGCGCCCTTGGCAGAGTGGGGCCTTCTGTACCTGAGGTAATGCACCACCTCATGCTGCCTAATCCGGTGCTGCTGCCGCAAGTGTGCAGGCGGTCCGATCTGCCAACCCGCGAGGTGAAGAGGCAGAGCAAAGGATCCTGCCATGGGGCCCCCTCCTCTCCTCTCTGATCCCCTGGCCCTAAACATGTGAGTTAGTGATCAGGGCCGCAATGTCAATTACCCTGCCACATGTAGTCCCTACGGGCCCCAGCTGACAATGCGGGATTGCCCCATGCCATGGGCAGACTACACTTGACCCCCTGGTATGAAATTCTGGCTCCTGTGCAACAGCCCTCTTCAGCCCCGGTGCCCTGCAGGGAGAGGAGGAAACTGCACCGGCCCTTACCACATCTGACAAGCTGGACAAAGTGCTGGCTGCCATAGAACATTCCAGGATCACTTGAGAAGACAGGTTCGGAGCCTTGGCCACCGACCTTAAATTTCTCCTAGGGGACTGACCCCATGGCCTACCTAGAGACCGAGGGGCATATTATCAAGGGTAAGGGTGGGCGTAAAATCCGTTTCGCGGGCGAATTCGCGGATTTTCCGCGATTTCTCGATCCGCGAATCTCGCAAAATCGCGGTAAAATCCGCGAATCAGCGGGGACAAATTTTCAGCCAAGCAAGGGTTACAGCAGCAGGTGCAAAAGTTGAACCTAATTTCTTTGTAACCTTTTACAAAAGGGTTACAAACAAGTTAACTTCAGCTTGGACACCTGCTGCTAATTGCTTCCTGGCGCCTCATTGCCTACTTGCAACTATTCTCTGACCTTGCTCTGACCCTTGAAGCAGGGTCAGAGAATAGTTACAAGTAGGCAACGAGCCACCTGTCCAAGGAATTAAACCTCATCAGGAAGCACTTACAGATATAAAAAACAGGAAGAAGGGAGAGGATGGCAAATACACCCATTTTGAGGTGTTAGGAGGGGTTAAACTTAAAGAGACCTTTACAGCACAATTTACATATGCATTTTGCTAAAAATAAAAAGCTGTATGTTCTGTAGGGGCAACTAAGGAATCTGGCCCTTCAGAGCTCCGGCCTCTCTTTCTTTCTCTCATTCTCTCTCTCCCTCTCTCTTTCCCTCTCTTTCTCTCTATCTATCTATCTATCTATCTATCTATCTATCTATCTATCTATCTATCTATCTATCTATCTATCTCTCTCTCCTCTCCCATAAACGACTGCATGGGTAACTTCGCTATGCAAGCGGCTCGCGAAGACGCAAAAATCCCCGCGAACATGCAAAAAAACCCCGCGAACACGCAAAAAACTAAAATCCGCAAATTCGCACAAATTCGCGAATTTTGCGGATCGCGAATTCGCAAATCCGCAAATTCACGGATCGCGAGTTCGCAAAATTCACCCATGCTTAATCAAGGGGATTTATCTCCGCTTTTTTGGCTTTAAAAGCCAAGAAAGCAGAGATAAAATTATCTCCCTATTACCTAGCTGTCGCTAATACCAGTTAGCGACAGCTAGTAGGAGATAGCGACCATCTTGGGCCCCGCTTTGCATGTCAGTGATATTTATCACTAATGACAAGTAAAGTGGGCGTGCCAAGATGTTAGCGACTGGAAACAGTCGCTAACATCGATATCTCCTATTACCAACTTTTGGAGATATTCGCGCTAAGCGCGAATATCTCCAAAAGCTAACACCTGCCCTGAGCAGTTCTTAGCCATGTTATCCAATGGGAGGTGGATATCATGGCTAAGAGCATTAGCTCGGTAATGCATGAATATCGCGGACTTTTCAGCGATATTCATGCATTGCGGCCGTTTTTTTATCGCATTTGCGATAAACCTTGGTAATACCAAGGTTTATCTGCGATAAAAATCACGCAGGTCAGCGATACATTTTTGTCTCTAACCAAGCAATAGCGATAATTAGCGCTATTGCTTGGTAATATTCCCCCTAGTTCAAGTCATTCACGCCCACCTCGGACCTCACCCCCTTTATGCACCTTAAAAGGGCTCATCACCTCCCAGCACACTGCCCACCTCTGGGCTCCTCCCCTCATCCAATGCTAGCGAAACTCCTTCACTTTAAAGACAGGGACATGGTGCTTCAAGTGGCAGAGTGGGACTTTCCAAGTGAAGAACAAGCACATCCTGTTATTTCCCAACTACACCTACGCTGTCTAGCGTCAGCAATCCTCTTTACTGGAGGTGAAGCGTTGCATCTGCCAGTGCAGAAATACAATATTCGTTGTTCACAGCACTCCTCAAGATCATCTTCCAGGGGGCTATCTTCTTCTGCACCGGCCCTCTGAAGCATGGGACCGGACTGACCAGCACTCGAAAGACTCTCGGCTGACGGACGCTGACTACATCCTGAAGGCACTCAGGCCTTAGGGCAAGTGACAACACAAGAAAGGTACCCAAGCTTTAGATTTAGAGAGCTTGCCCCGGAGCACCCTGGCTAGCTCTCTCAATCTAGAAAAAATCATTGTTGACCGCAGGCGTGCCCTGCAGGCAGTGGCTGATTTGAGACCCCCCTCTATGGCCACGCACAGTGAGAGGGGCCCCACATCTTCATTTCTGAGGAAGACCCCAGCGGTTTGGGCACCTCACGGGCCGACATACCAACGCCTCCCATTGTGACCCCCAGACTGCAGACACTCTCAGCTATTCCACCCTTGCCTCAGCTCCAGTAATAATTTGGCACTTTTTTGTGTCTCCCTGTCGCTACAGGCCTCTCTTTCATAGTGAGGTTCTTTTGTAGGCAGCTCTCCTTTCCAGCTCTGGGCACTTGCTTTGCTCGCTCCCCACGATATATTAGAGTAGCTGCATCATGATCTGTTTGGATGTACTGTCAGTTGCGGTTGGTCCCTGGTGTTGAATACTCCCCTCCGTTGTTGCTATTCATCCCTGTTGCCCCTTGGTTTGGTTGATCCACCAGGATACTGAATCCTGCCCCATTGCTGAGGTGGTCACCCCTTCCGGGAATTCGCACCAAAACTGGGTTCCGGGAAGCCTTCCCCGACTATTATGTCATCATATAACGACCACCGCTGGCTGACCAGTTGGAAAGAATGGACAAGTTCATAGCGGGCCTCGTCATACCCCAGATCTCCCCTCTTATGTGATCCTCCCTGGATGTGGAGATCACACTAGCTGATGTATAGCAGGCGTTCCTTGATTTGTCTGGAACTAAAACTCTGGGCCTGGATGGCTTGTCCTTAGAATACTACATCACTTTTTCTGCTCTCTTGGCGCCTAGTTTTTTGGCAATGTATACAGCAGCTCTGGAGAAAGGTGAACTTCCCCACTCGCTTCTCGAGTCCCTCTGAGTCTCAATCACAAAACCAGCCAGAGACCCAACCCTGTTAACTTCTTATTCACCAATTGCTATCCTAGGGGTGTATTACAAAATGGTGCACAAATACTAGCTGACTGCTATACCCAGGTCCTCTGGGACCTCGTACACTTAGACCAGAATGGCTTCGTCCCTGGCAGAGGCCCCTCTCACAATATCCGCTGTCTTTTCCAATGACCAGGATTGAGCAGGGGGCCAGTTTCCTCGTGCTGCCGGCCTCGTTCTCGACTAGAAGAAGGCATTTTTCCCCCTGTCCTAGGCTTACCTCTTTACTGCGCACCGCTGTGAGGGAGTGGGACCTAAACTTTTACCCTACACAAAGCTATTATACTCTAATCCTTCCTCCCATATCCGTTTGGGCCGCTACATCTCGGCTTTCTTCCCTGTGGGACACAGAAAGTGCCAAGGATATCCACTCTCCGCCTACTCTTTGTCTAAGCTATGGAGCTCCTAGCTGTGTGCCTCTGGGGTAAGGGAAGGACTGGCGTATCACCTTAGCGGGCGAGACCCACTGCATATCCCTCTATGCAGACGGCCTTCTCCTCTACATGCAAGATGTTTCGGCCAAACTCGACCCTCTTCATGTTAGCTGTTGATCTTAGCTGCTGCAGAAGGACTGCAGGTCAATTGGGCAAAGACTGACGTTTACCCTCTCAGCCCTAACCTTCCCCCACAAGAGGTGTGCATTGGCGGCTCTCAACTCGCCTGACATGTGCAGGTGTCTATATAGGTATTTGTCTGTACCGTATGCCCCAAGACGTGGATGAGGGGAATCACCACAGGGCTTTAGCAGGTATACTCTTCCAGGATGACTCTTGCAGGACCTTTCCCCTAGCCCATATAGGAAAGATCACCCTAAGGAAGGTTTTCATTCTGGCCTGCTTTATATATTACTTTGAGAATCTCCCAGTTATCCCCTGTTCCTTCTTTAAGGAACTGGACACATTGCTCTGCTTCCTTAAATTGGGGAATGGGCGTCGACGAGTTGCTCTGGAGAAGCTGCAGTTGCGAGTGGACCTGGGAAGCCTCTGGCCCCATCTTTTGAGGCATACTTTCTGGCACCGCAGCTCCAGTGGCTGCCTCAATGGACAGCGAGGTGCTACCTTGGGGAGTCCTGCTCAGAATCTGGAGCTTTACCGTTGCTGATGATTCACCGTTTACTTTTGCCGGGAGCCCAGCCTGCCTTGACCTATCCCATACAAGTGACTATAGCACAGGCAAGCATGCTTCTGATCCAGTGCCTCTCTCAGGGGACCCAATTCTAAATCCCATTGCTGCTGCTGGGTGACCTGTCTTGCGGCAGGGGCTATTACACAGCCCAGAAATTACGAACCTGGACTGAACACTTGCTTCTCAAGGTGAAGGCTCTATTCTCTCAGGGCCAGGTTTTTCCTTTTGACCAACTGGCCGACGAGAGTGGGCTCCCCCGGGACAGTTCCTCCTCCATCGACAACTTACACATGCTTTCCGGCATCTCTGGGACCTATCTAGAGGTGAGACCACCACTCACACAGTGCTCCAGGCGGTGTTAACTATGGGCTCTGGGGCGCCATCTCATTACCTAGCTGTATAAGGCCATACGAGACCTGACACACATCACTCTCGCCCCACTTCGCCAAAAATGGGAAGAGGAATATGAGAGGCCACCTAATGACAAAGAATGGGAGTGGGCTCTTGAATTTCCAAAGAAATTCTCCCAGAACACCCCCTTCAAGAATATACAGTACTTCATGCTGCATCAGGCATATCCGTCTCCAACACAGCTTCATCAGCACTTCCTAGAGTCCCAAATTGCCTGTCTTTGTTGTCACGCTCCTAATGTGGTGCTCTTGCACATGTTCTGAGATTGTCCAACTTTGCAGCACTATTGGCACACTATTAATGCTACACTGAGAGAGGTCACAGGAGTCCCAGACATTGAATCATGGGAAGCCTTTTCACTATGCGTATTTAGATGTAGGACCCAGTTCAAGACTCAGACAACCTTCACTGCCCTGGCCCTCCTTTTACCCAAGTGAGCTTTCACTATTTATTGGTGCCCAACAGCGCCCTCCATCCAGAGGCCTGGACAGAACCTGCACGCTAGTGGGGTGATGCAGATGAAGACGCACTCTGAAATGAGGAGGTGTTTCAAGTACGCCGATGCCCCCTCTCCCCCAAGTGGGCCATGCTACTCATGCTCTTCCGCCAAACCGCTACCAATGATGCTTCACCCCCGCTGTCACAAAACCTGCAAGGCTTGCCCAGATTAATGCCCCCCCAGGAGGTGAGACCTACCCCCCCATGAGGTCCCCAACTCCCCGCCCTCTAAGTGCCTCTACTGTTGTTAAGGTAACTGACACATCACAGGGTGCTCCCCTATGCCAGTGTCTGTTCCACCGTCATCAGAACGCATCATACGCTATCATCCGCCACAGCACACATCTGTATTCACATCCTGAGTTGTTGTTTTTTTAAAACTTTATTTAGCATTTTTGTGAAAAAAGTAAAGCAATGCACAGAGTTCAATTGCAGTATATATAGGGTACATCTTGAACATACTCAGCACTACAAGGCAAAGAAGGTACAATAGGACAAACCAGGGGTGACAAAAACATATTTGATATACATGAAGACCTCTTCAAGAGGACCACCATTGTGTCAGTCCAAGGGATCCCTCCCGAGTCCCCCACCACAAACATATACCAAAGTCAACCACAGGCCCATTTATTGTGTACACATGGAACGTGTTAAGGAACACGTATGTATGCAGCTAATCCGACTAACCCACCCCGTCGTAACAATGCCCTGCTCTTGTTTTGAGGGGGCATCCTGCGGCTGCAGTGCAAGAAAAGCTCGGAAGGGGCCCAAAATGTTCTTCGGACTGAAGGAAGGTGGGATAGTGCCAGCGTACAGGTCGCTCTTCATAGAGCAGGTCGCTAGGCTTTGGATCCAACCAGTTGTCGTCGGTGCTCTCTTGCTACCCCAATAAATTGCAATTTCATTTTTGGCCAGGAGGAGGGAGATAGCAGCGAATCTGCGTACTTTCAGGGGGATCTGGACTACATGTCCCAAGAGGGCTATCTCAGGGAAGGGCACCAAAGGAATCTGTATCATTTTGCTTAAGAGTTTGTGTACTGCGACCCAGAAGGTATGGATGCGAGGGCAAGTCCATGCAAGGTGTGAGAAGTCAGCCTGCGGGGTCTGGCAACGCTGGCAGCAATGCGGTCTAGAGGGATCTATCCTGTGTACTCGGGCAGACGTACCATAAATTCTACGTAAAAATTTGAAGTGTATCAGTTTATGTCTGCTGTTTAGGGAAACTGTTCTAGTAACACTGCAGCAAGCCGCCCATTGCTCTTCAGTGATCGGGTTTCCTAAGTCCGATTCCCACGCACTACGTAGTTGTCCATCGTCCACTGGGATCAGGTCAGAGCACGCCCTGTACAAGTGGGATATGAGATGAAACCCTTTGTTGCTAGTTATCACCAATGTAAGGGGTGAAAATGAGGATGGTTCTAGTGGGTAATCAGGAAGCCGGGCTCACAGGGCAGAGAAGAATCCGGCCATTAAAGTGGCATCTGAGAAGGCAGACATATCCTCTGGGTCAAACACGTGGCCTGCCGGGTAGAGGTCACCCATCATGGCAATGTTAAATTTAGTGCAGGTCCTTTGCACCAGCTTTTTGCTAGTTATGGGTAGGAAAGGGGCGTTGGGGAGCGGTAGAGAGGAGGAATACAAAGGTTGTGTATGAGTGACACGGCTCAGCTTCAGCCACGCCCAGCTGGTAGTGGAAACTAGCTGTATGTCCTTGGGGTCCCTAGGGATACCAATGGGTAAAACAGTGGTGAGTGTGTTAGGTAAAACCTAGTCAGATTCTGGGCGCAGATATGTAGTCCTTGCGTCTGGATGGTACCATGATCCAGGTCCCCGTAACCTCCTCAGTCATAGGGGATTGTCATCGCCTGCCATCTTACCCTGGGTGTTTTGTCACCCCATACAAGTCTAATTAGGAGTGACTTCAGAGTGTTGAAGAATTTGTTAGTGAGTGGGATTGGTATATTGTGAAACAAATATATAACATTTTGGGAGAACGATCATTTTTACCAGTGCAACTCGCCCAGCCATGGAAAGGGAAGCTTAAGCCAAGAGTCGTTCTGCGTTTCCAATTGGGAGATGGCCACACCGTAATTACAGCGTATAATCTGGTCCGTGTTTAGATAGATATGTATCCCTAAGTATTTTACCGAATCTGTGCACCAGTCTAAAGGGAATTCTGGGACCCATTGGGATGTGCCAGCCATGAGGGGAAATATAACTGATTTGCGCCAGTTTATCCCCAGCCCGAAGAAGGTGCCATATTGGAGGATCTCTCATAGAAGAGGACCCAGGTTTGTTTGGGGTTCACAAACGTACAGATTTGTGTCATCGGCGTATAGGGAGACCAGTAGTGGGACTGTGTTGAATTATAGTACCCTCTGTAAATGCTTTTCCTGAAAGTGTCGAATCTGTGGGTACATTGCTAGGATAAATAATAAGGGGGAGAGGGGACAGCCCTGCCATGTGCCTCCTGACAGGAGAAATGGGGTCGACGGGGTGCCGTTTAGTCAGAGCCTAGCTGTAGGTCGTGTGTATAGCAAGGCAGTAGTAGCAATGAATCCCTGGGGCATCCCCATACGTTGCATTGTGGAAAGAAAAAAGGGCCACTCCAGGGAATCAAAAGCCTTTTCGGTGTCAAGTAGGATTGCTGTTGCGGGGGTGTCTGGGTTTATCCTGTGTAGGAATTAAACGGGGTGCGAAGATTGAAGGCGGTGGATCGGTGAGGAATGAACCTGATTGTGCAGGGGTTATTATAGATTGCGTAAATAGCAAGAGGTGGCATGCCAGTGCTTTGGCGAGGATTTTGTAGTCTAAGTTTAACAGTGATAGGGGTCTATAGGAGCTACAGTCCAGAGGATCTTTGCTGGGTTTAGGGAAATATAATAATAACTGCCTCTTAGAGGGTAGAAGGAAGCTGCTGCTTTTCCAGAGTTTCAGCGTAAACATCTAGAAGGTGGGGGATCAAGAGGTCTTTATAGGTTTTGTAGAATTTGCCTGTGAATCCATCCAACTCGGGGGCTTTGGACGGGTTTAGGGCTGTGATGGCTTCATTTATGCCATCTGCCGTGATGGGTTCTGCTAAAAAAATTTGCATGAATTTCCCCAGATATACCAATGCTATCTCGGCGGGGTACGACTCTTGACCTGTACGGTCACGCCCTAGTCTGGTGGTATACAGTGCCTTAAAACAAGTTAAAAATTCCTTCTGTCTCAACAGTGGGTCTGTAAGTGTAGTCCCTGATGCAGAGTGGAGTTCTGTGACATATGCTTTCGCGTGAGGGGGTCAGAGCATTTGTGCTAGTATACGTCCAGGGCGATCCCCTTCCCCGTAAACTTTAGCATTATGATACTTCCCCATGTAGAGTATTTCCCTGTTAGCTACCTCTTTGTACTCTAAGAGCAGCGCTGCTCTTTTCATCTTGTAGCCCGGGTCGGCAGTTGTTGTCTGAGCAGTGTCCAGTGTAGTCAGTTCATTCTACAAACGGGAAAGTTTGCCACGTATGTTGCCGAGCACCCCAGAGCTTTTTGAGATACATAGTCCCCTCATATAGGCCTTAAATCCATCCCATAACATCACCTCAGAGTCCACAGAGCCAGTGTTCAATTAAAAATAATCCTCTATGGCTACATAGAGTTCCTGTTTAAACACTTCATCATCCAGAGCACGGTTCGGGAATCTCCACTGCCTTTCGAATCCTTCAGGGCGAGGGACCAGTAGTACCAGCAAGACTGGGGAGTGATCCGAATATGATCTGGGCAATGTTTGTATCCTGTGGAACCATCTAGAGAGTTCAGGGGAGGCCAACCAATAATCAAGCCGTGTCCAAGTGTCACTTACGCTGGTATAATGTGTATATGTGGTGTGGACCGGGTCGCAGACCCGTCCAAAGTCTAGTAATGCGAGGTTATCGCACCTGGAATGAAGTGTTCTGCATGCTCTTGGTTTAGGGTCTGGGGCTGTGGATGTGCTGTCAGATATAGGATCGAATGTGACATTAAAGTTGCCCCCCAAAAGAAGAGGCGTGGAGCCTAGTTGCAGAAGTTTGGAGTGTAGAGCATGGAAAAAATCAGGAGAGTCAATGTAAGGGCCATATATACATCCCATCCCAGTCTTGTGGTTAAAATATGTGCCCTCCACAATCACAAATCTGCCTGTGTCATCATATTCAATTGTGTAGAACTTGAAGGGGAGCCGTTTATGAACGAGAATGGCTGTTCCCCTGGCGTAATTGCTGTAATTGACAATTAACAGTGCGGGCCCCATGAGGCTGCGAAGCGTGACCGATCACCAGGGGGGAGATGTGTCTCTTGAAGAAAGGCGATGTCCACCTTGTGACAGATCAAGTAATGCGCTACCTGCCTCCTTTTACGGGTGTTGTTTAAACCCCGCACATTCCATTTGGCCAAAGTCACACCTGAGGGGCAGGAGTTGTGACCTATTTGTGCCATGATAGTGCGTTGTTTAAAGTACTGATGTAGAACCAAGGTCTGTACCCTGCGAAATTGTCCATGATTAAATATAACATAAACTCAGTTCAAAGCCTAAACTTTGATTTCCTTCCCACCACCCGCCACCCAGCCTTCCCGCCCATTCGGTGAGGCAATCCCCATTTTCCAGGTACATTGCATTGAACCTGTAAACCTTGAAACATTTGAAAACCATTCTAATGGGGTACATGTTGTCTAAACCAAGTCGATCTTAGGTGTACACCAAAGGTGTGGACGTACACTATCCAACGGTCCAGTAACCAATGACTTCTATTGCTTCCTTTTGTGCAGACAAAACCCAGTATCAACTATAAACAAACAAAGTGGTGGCAGTACATGCATACAGAACAATCAACCATGTCCCGAGCAGGAGAACAGATCCGTGCTGGCATCTGACCCACTATGGGGGGGAGGATGTGGCTGCGTCCGAGGAGTGTTTAGTGTTAAGTTTGTAGGTGCAGCAAAAGTCTTGCACCTCCGTTGGATTTTCGAATATTCGGGAGAGGCCATTGAGCTCCACCCATAACCTGGCAGGATAGAGCATGCCATATTTTAACCCCAGGTAGCCTTAGCTCCCTGAAACTTTCTTCTAGCGTCTTGCACCATAGCAGTGAAGTCAGGATATAAGGACTGCCAGGAACCCTACCATGTGAGTTCGTTTTTTTCACGGGCCAGGCGCAACGCAGTGTCTCTAACTCTAAAGTTCATTATCCTGGCTATGATGGGTCTGGGTGGGAGGCCGGGGTTGGGTCTCGGCCCTAGCGACCTATGTGCGCGTTCAACTACACAGAGCCTGGGGTAAATGCCTCTTTACCAAAGAGGTCGGTCAGGATAGTTTCCACCAGAGTATCTATGCGGCCAGCAGCTGTGGATTCCGGAACGCCCACGAGGCGGATGTTGTTTCGTCGACTCCTTGCTTCTAAATCCTTGTTTTTTATTGCGACGTCCTTCAGTATGCACTCCATACGATCTACCCTTTTCAGGGACTGGGCCATTCCGTCCTCCAAATCGGATGTACGGGATTCCACCACATCAAGGTGTCTGTCATGTTTCTGGATCTTCACCCCCAGGTCCGCCATGTGCTTGTCCAAAGCATCAAAACGAACGTCTAGTGCCTTGAGTGCCTTCCTCGAGACGACTGGATCCCTCGACCCATCTCAGTCAGGCTTCCGGGCCAACCACAGCACCGAGACCGCCCTCATCGCTGCCACTGACGACATCCGAACCCTGCTGGACAACGGAGAAACAGCGGCCCTCATCCTCCTGGACCTCTCTGCGGCATTCGACACTGTCTGCCACCGCACCCTGGTGCAGCGCCACAGCAACGTCGGAATCAAGGAGAAGGCACTGGAATGGATCATCTCCTTCCTCGCCAGAAGGACACAGAGAGTCTGCCTCCCCCGTTCAGATCAGAAGCCATGGAAGTCATCTGCGGCGTCCCTCAGGGCTCCTCGCTCAGCCCCACCCTCTTCAATGTCTACATGAGCCCCCTTGCGGCCATCGCACGCCAACACAACCTGAACATCATCTCCTACGCCGATGACACCCAGCTGATCCTCTCCCTGACCAACGACCCCGCCACCGCCAGAGCCAACCTACACAAAGGGATGAAAGACGTGGCCGAGAGGATGACGACCAGCCGCCTGAAACTGAACACAGACAAGACGGAAGTCCTCATCCTGGGCTCCTCACCCTCTGCCTGGGACGACTCCTGGTGGCCCCCCGCCCTGGGCAACGCACCCAAACCGACAGACCACGCACGCGACCTGGGCTTCATCCTGGACTCCTCCCTCTCCATGACCAGACAAGTCAATGCCGTCTCCTCGTCCTGTTTCAACATCCTGCGCATGCTACGTAAGATCTTCTGGTGGATCCCCACCGAGACCAGGAAGACGGTCACCCAGGCCCTCGTCACCAGCCGTCTGGACTACGGCAACGCCCTCTATGCCGGAACCACCACCAAGCTCCAGAAGAGTCTCCAGCGTATCCAGAACGCCTCGGCGAGACTCATCCTCGACGTCCCCAGACGAAGCCACATCTCCAGACACCTGAAAGACCTGCACTGGCTCCCGATCAACAAAAGAATCACCTTCCGGCTCCTCACCCACGCACACAAAGCCCCACACAACCAAGGCCCGACTTACCTCAACAGCCGCCTCAACTTCTACGCTCCCAAACGCCATCTCCGCTCGACCAGTCACGCCCTCGCCGCCGTCCCCCGCATCCGTAGAGCGACAACAGGAGGAAGGTCCTTCTCCCACCTGGCCGCCAAGACTTGGAACTCCCTCCCTCCCGACCTACGCCTGACCCAAGACCACCTCTCCTTCAGGAAGAAGCTCAAGACCTGGCTGTTCGAGCAGTGTGGACCCCCCCCCCCAAGCGCCTTGAGACCCTCCGGGTGAGTAGTGCGCGGTATAAATGCCTATGATTGATTGATTGATTGAATCCTGCCCTCATCTCTAGCAGCAAGGGGTCCAGCTGGTTAATGTCTTCCGCCAGTGCATGTGGTGTCTGCCCTCCAGTCGCCATGTCGTTAGCTGGTTCTTGACTTGCTTCCGCAATTTTTTCAAAGGGGAGTTGGTGCTGTTTCAAAGTCTTGTGGCCCATGCAGCGTGAATCTAGGAGGGCGTTCCAGGGGGTGGTCTATGGGGTGAGTCCATGGAGCACCCTCGGTGGTGGTTTATCCTTCAATGAGGACTCCCTCATAGTGATTTGCACGTATCCCAGCTCGGATCAGGCCGCACCATCTGTATCGGCGCGTGATGGCACAGTTCATGCAGGAGAGCACCGAACATTGAGTCTATGTGGTCAGCAGGCTTATCTTGCTTCTCGAGGAGCCTCTAGTGTGTCGCCAAATTGCCCCCTCAGTGGCGTATATGTTGCGTCCCCTATGAAGTCCAAAGCCAGAGAGCAATACAGGGTCCCTACAGATCCTTCACAATGGCGGCGGGCCCTCAGATATACAGGCAAGGCGTGCAGGTCGCGGCTGCAGCCGGGTGATAATAGCCTGGGGGCCTCCTTGCTACCAGGGAGCTCGAGGGAGGGTGGAGAGAAGACCCAGCGCGTCCCCAACCACCAACAGCGGCAGCCTCCAGTGTTTAGGGGCGCTAGTACAGTCGGCCGTTAAGTGCCACAATTTGGTCTAGCCAGCGTTTGCGGGTGCAGCGATGAAGGCCCCTCCCCGCTGCAGCAGGGCCCGCGGTGATCGTAGGGGCAAACTCCGCTTTAGCAGCCCGGCAATGTTGTAGTGCACAGAGCGCCTACCACTGTGCAGGGCTCGGGTTAGGCGCCACCGCCACTCACCGCACCGCCAGCGCTGGATGTAGATCGCCACTTCTCCGTGCCGCCGGGGATAGAGGAGTGCAGCTCCTGTCATGCCCCCATCTTGTAAAGTGCGATCGTGCGCTGCTGCCTGGGTTTCAGGAATAGCGCCGTCAACAGTGTCGGAAGCCAGTCCCCAGTTCGCCTAGTCGCTGCTCCAGTGCTCCGCCAGTCTTACTGCAAATGTGGGCCATGCAAGTGGCTGGGAAATGTCCCAATGGATTACATGGACCAGGAGAGCTTTAGCCCAGCGCGGCCATTCCGGTTGTCAGCTAAGCCACGCCCCCTTCACATCCTAAGTTGACAGTTAATGTTTCTCTCTTGGGTACGATGCCAGGAGGCAGCACTTCTCACAGCGGTGGCTCCCAGCTACTAGGGGACCCATTGAATGCTTCCTGATGCCTCTACGTAACTATTGTGTGCAATACTTCGCTTCAAATGTACAACTGTATCTACTATGTACTACGTGTAATTTTATGTGGCAAAATATGTATGACACTTCCGCATCGAAAACCCAATAAATGTTCATTAAAAAACTATCATTACTAAGCTTGAATTACCCAAATGAATATGATATTTTCACAGTTTCATTAGCTACACAGAAAACCACATGTGATTTTCTTACATCTCATAATCTTTCAGATGTTATGGCAGGCTCGCTCTTCTGCTACTGCGTCATGGCTTGCTGTGGCTTTGTTGTTCCCTTCTATCTTGTTGTTAATTCTTTGTTAATTCTCTTCATCTTCATTTTCTCTTTGATTTTCTTCTTCTTTCCTTTGTACCACAACCACCCTACTAAAAGTCCAAACCTGATTCTCACTGAACTTAACCGAATTCCTAAATATTTTCACCACTTTTTGTGGCTTCCCATAATTAGAGGATTTTACCAACCCTGTGGGTAGTTTCACTCTTTTCCAATCTCCTACTGTCACTATCTTTTGCTTTAACATATTTCTCCTATCATATCTTTCCTTGGAACATGTTTTCAGCAGTCCTGCCAAGAAGACTGTACCCTTACAACAAAGACTTGTAAGGCCACGGGGCTTGGTATTGCTCTGAGCCCCCTATGTGGAAACAGCAGAAAAAGCGGCGGAAATTGCTAGTTAACTGTGCAGATGTCGTCTGAGGCCCACCAGAGGACTTAGCAAAATAAAAGAAAACATTATTCATAATGATATGGAGCAGCACCCACTTGAGAGTAAGAATTTCATCTCAAGCACCACAAGTCCAGCATGCAATGTACTGCACCACTCACTTGTGCGGCCCACTGGAGGGCGGTATAGTTAACTTATAAAGCATGCGCAGGTGCTTGTGATTAAGCTGCCAGTCTCATTTATCGTGTGAACAAGGAGCGAGGGGAGCTCCGAAATGCGGGAAGGCTAACAAACAGACTGCAGAGGCTGGTTACTTTGAACTAAAAGGAAATAAATGATTTGTGATAAAATCTACTACTGTGGAGTGCGTCTTCATCTTAAGGGCAACTCCCCAAATGGAATATATATATATATATATGGATATGGATATAGATATAGATAGATATATTACCTACTGGCGGTCGCCAGTAGGTATATATAGTGAGGATTTTTTTGAATAGGGATTTCTGAAAATTCTATGTTGAATAACTTTGGCGTTGATGGACGGAATTGGCTGAAATTTTCAGGAAAATGGCACATTCTGTTTCTGAGCGTCCCCTGGAAGTTTGGGGGGGTTTCGTCATGCGGGGGCCGAGAAAAAAGGGGGGTCCCAAAACGTGTTTTTAACATTGAGTTTTCCATAGAGCGGTTGGACTCACTTTTAGCTCGAACGGCTGAATGGATTTCTATGAAACTTGGCAAAATTGTAGAGACTGTTTGCCCGATGTGCCTTTGCTAGGTCTCAAGATATGTGCTCCAGTGGATTTTGAGAAATTAACTTTCAAAAAAATATATATATCTGTGACAGCGTCCCGGTTAGCGCCCCAGGTTCGCGTACCAGACGCGTAACGGAACTTCGCGAGGAGAAGCGGATTGGCTCTCCGGTGACTCTCAACATTCTAAACAGTCCGGAGCGACCGCCATCTTGTCTCTCGGTAGGATCGAGAGACAAGAGGTGGAAATAAACGAAGGGGGAAATGAATGAAAGGGGCAAGGTAGACCCCTCCTGACCCCCTAGGATTGATGTGGGGGCCTATTAAAGGGCTCCGCGGGGCAAAAAAAGAAATACATTTTTTTTTCGATTTTTCGCGGTGGAAGCGCTACCAGGTACGCGAACCGGGTAGCTCACCGGTAGCGTAACGGTAGTCTGCCATCTTGTGTTTCGGACAAATTTAGTCACAAGATGGAGGATAAACAATGTTGGGAATGGGTATAAGGGGGCACGGGAGGCATATCCTGACCCCCTAGGTTTTCTGAGGGTGGCTGAGGAGGCCCATATATGAAAAAAAAACACCTTTTTTTTTTAAATTTTCGCACGGTTAGCGCCCGGTCCGCGCACCGGGTAGCGTTCCGGAAAGTGTAACAAGGGGAAAACCAAGGGAAATAGTAAAGTAATATTTTAGAGTGCTTTGAGGTAGGGTAGCTCTGAATAGAGCTGTTGTGTTGTGTGGGTGATGTAAGTACCAACATGTAGGTACCAGTGAAGAGTCTAAAATTCAATGCACACCGTCTCCTCTGTAGATATTTTGTATGTTCTAATATGGGTTATTTAAATGTAAATGTGTGGAAAAGCACTTCATGCTTTAAAGCAATTGTATTTTTGAACTGATTGTTCTTTCCTCTTAGTCCTCCTCTTTGGTTTTTTTTCCCCACACTCTTCTTCAGCATGATAGTTGATAAATTTGTTCCCTCAAAAAATGTATATACATACAAAATTTATATTAAATACATATAAAATATATTTTTCATTTAAAAGAAGAATACATTTTACAGCTTTTGATATTTGCTATTAAAAAACCATTGAAATTCACTGAAAAAACCATAGGTTATAGACCATATATAGTTAGGAATTAGCATTTACAAAACCTTGAAAATTCACTGAAAAAACCATAGGTTATAGACCATATATAGTTAGGAATTAGCATTTACAAAACCTTATTTTACTCACACAAAACCATTGAAATTCGCATATATAGTTAGTTGCACTAACTATATATCGCGCACCCGCAATCCACTGATGATCATGTCACATATTACATCATTCATGACATGGTCAGTGACATCACTGATGACATCACTGATGACATCTCAAATGACATCACTGATGACAACATCCAGTGACTGTATGTTTCTGTAAAGTTAAAATATGTCTTACATATTGAAGAATGAGTGGATGTATAAGTGTCTGGATGAAGGATTTAGTAGGTGCATGACTGACTGTATGAGTGAGTGATTAAATGTGTCTTAATTTGTGCATCATTATGTCTGTTTTTCTGTAAACTGCTGCATGTGTTGATCAGTAGCTATATGAGTAACTATATGGGTTATTGATTGGTTGCCCAAGTATTTGTATGGGAGACTGAGTGTGTGTGTGGGTGGCTGGGAGGTGTATGACTGTGCATAGATGTGTGAGCAGTTGATTCACTAGATGTATGGGTTCAAAAGTGCATGTGGAAACAGCTGTATGGGCGGTTGACTGTGTGCATGAGTGTATTGGTGAGTGAATGGATATCTCAGTGCTACATGTCAAAGTAAGTACATATGTAAAACACAGTACATGTGAGAGTTGACATATAAATAACTGTGCATAAGAGCCAGTGAATGTGTGAGTGGCTGTATGGATCATTGTGAACTTGTATCAGGGATTGTATAAGAGAGTAAATATGTGTTAGTATATGTTTGAATAAGTAAGGTGTGTATAACTGTATAGTTGAGGAAATGGAGGTGTGATTGATTCTTTGCAGGACTGACTAGGTGTGTGAGTAACTCCATGGATGAGTGACAGTCTGTGAGTGTCTGGTTACACTGAGTGTATCTAAGGTTATATTAGAGTCTGAAGAGGTTCATTGTATTATCACATGAATGATGTCATCAGTGATGTGATCAGTAATGTCAAATGAGATGTCATCAGTGATGTCATCAGTGATGTCATTTGAGATGTCATCAGTGATGTCATTTGAGATGTCATCAGTGATGTCATCAGTGATGTCAATTGAGATGTCATCAGTGATGTCATCAGTGATGTCACTGACCATGTCATGAATGATGTAATATGTGACATGATCAGCAGTGGATTGCGGGTGCGCGATATATAGTTAGTGCAACTAACCATATATGCGAATTTCAATGGTTTTGTGTGAGTAAAATAAGGTTTTGTAAATGCTAATTGCTAACTATATATGGTCTATAACCTATGGTTTTTTCAGTGAATTTTCAAGGTTTTGTAAATGCTAATTCCTAACTATATATGGTCTATAACCTATGTTTTTTTCAGTGAATATAGATATATATATATATATATATAGATATATATGCAGAATCTTTCTGTCCTTTCCCAAAGGCAACACAGAAACAACTGACCACCAGGCAATGTGGAAGATAAGCAGGTCGATTTATTATCCCTCCTATTTACCCAGCATGACGCGTTTCGGGTAACCAGTACCCTTGATCACATGACGAGTCAGCAGTACAAAACAGGTTCATATGCAAATTTTTTTCGTTTTTTTCTCCATGTGAGCATAGACAGTGTAAAAATACTCTTTGTGCAAAACACGCAAATCAAAGGAATTAATGGTACATGATTACACCAATTCTTAAAAGATGTTAGCTTATTCTCCAACCAACATATAGCAGCATAAATATATATATAGGATTCCACAATCCTGTAGTGCCAGCAACCAGAAGAAGGCTCGAACACAAACCAGGTACAGACCACAACAAGGGTTTCTTAGTGAAATAAAGTGCTTTATTCCATCGATGGGAACGGCAACATGATGCGTTTCTTCCGGGGAACCCGGACTTGCTCACATGACAAACCCAGAGATACATGTGGTTAAATACTGGCAGTACTACATATGGCCCCTCCCATGAAGTCAAGGACATAGCAAAAATACTACTTATAACTAGAATGGCTGGCAAAATTCTGAAACTTTTCAAAGTTCACTAATAAACATTGTTTTTCATAATGATAAGTTCGTAATATCGCAGTATTGGAGAAATTTCATAACAAAGGACAGGGTTAAAACCATATTTATTCCTTAACTATCTCCATATATACATTGAAGAAATTAATGAACAGAATACAGATATAGGGCAAGTGCCCGAGTTCATTGTCAGCCAATAAAGGTAACAATAAAATTGTTAAATAATATATCTAGTCCCAGGCGGTCCACCGGACAAAATCCAGTAAAAACGTTAAAAACCACATACTGAAATTGTGCAAGAACTAGTGCAATAATTCGAATCCATGAAATGGACCAGAGCAAGATATTTTCTAAAACTAACAAATTATCAACAGCCAAACAAAAAAATATTCAATAATGATAAAGTGCAAAGTGCAATAAAGTGCAAATCACTGGCAAATATATACAATATGATAGGGAATACAGTGAGGGAATGTGCAAAATTACTGCAATTTTGAAAATAGATCGAAAGGATATTAAGAATATATCCAGTAACTTGATCAGAGGAGGATAACACTGCATCAAAAAAGAATTTCATTAATCATGTACAATTGCATAGAGTAATCCACATATAAGCCAAATAAGTTAACAATAAAACATCCTCAGCACAATATAAAAATAGGTAAAACCATATAAATAGGTAAAAAAATCATTAAGATACTGTTCAAATAATGGAATAAACTGGAATATTTACAGAAAATTGTGAAGATCTTCTCCCATGTTTAAGCCATTAGGAGTCTTACTATTAAGCAGAACTATATAATGGCTTTCCAATTGTCTTAATTTCTTTTCTCTATCTCCTCCTCTTTTTGATAAGGGGACAGCGTCAATAACAAAATACTGCAAATCATTCAGATTGTTATTGTGGACCAATTTAAAATGACGTGCCACTGGGTAATTGGGGTCAGAATTAACTATGGCCGAAGATGCTGTAAATGCGGTTATATACTTGTAATTTAGTGCTGCCAACATATAGCAGCTCACAAGTACATTTTAAAACATAAACCGCATGATCAGTTTTGCAGGTGTAAACACTGTTGATCTTAATGACAGCATTAGTGAGTCCTTCAAAATATTCTGTAGTATTGACTCCAAATTTACAAGCCGTTCAAGAGCTACATTTGCGAAACCCAGTTCTGTTGGAGAACCAATTAGGTTTAATAATGACCTTTGGACTGGTTTTTACCAGAGCATCCCTCATAGAGGGTGCTCGGGGAAAAGTAATACTAGGCATGTCCTCCAAAAGTGGAGCTAATGTGATGTCTGTTTTTAAAATGGGCCAATTGGATTTCAATATTTGTCTGATCTTCCTTTCTTGAATATTGAAGGTGGTGATTAACCGAACAGTATGTTTATCAGTCTTAGTAGGCACCGAGTATCAGTAATGATGGCCTCAGATTCAGAAATAAGACCCGTCTGGTTTGACATCACCTTTTTAAGGGAGCTGGTAAGAGCATTTTTATCATATCCCCTACGTAAAAATCTCTGATAGAACCATCAAGACATATTGCAAGATCAATCTCATTATTGCATATGCGTCTAATTCTTAAAAATTCCCCATAAGGAACACTCTTAATAAGATGGCGAGGATGATTACTTTGGGCATGTAAAAACAGAATTTCCAGCCGTGGATTTTCTATGCATCCTAGTCATGATATTATTGTCCTTAATGTAAAACTCTACATCCAAGAAGTCTACACTCACATTGTTGATATTAGCTGTGAATTCAAGGTTCAAAGAATTGCTGTTGATGTTATTAACAAATTCCTCAGCAGAAGATTTACAACCTTGCCAGATTATAAATCTGTCGTCAATAAAACGCCACTTTTTAACAATGCCAGTCTCACAGTCCCCCAAACGATCACGGAGCCCGCCAAGAACATGTCTTTCCCACCAACCCACGTGTAAACACGCGTAGCTGGGGAAGAAGCATGCCCCCATCGCAACACCCCGCAATTGTTAGTAGACTTCATTGTTAAATAAAAAGAAATTGTTCTTGAGACACAAATCAATCAAAGTAATCAGCATTTTGCTGTGTTCAAAATACTTAATGTCCCTTTAAGACAGAAAATATTCAATACCTGTTAAACCATCACTATGATTTATAGAGGTGTAAAGAGAGGTAATATCCATTACTAAAAACATGTAATGTATAGATATATATATATATATACATATATATATATATATATATATTATGTACATATGTGACCTGTTGTACCATTATTGAGGCAATTTGTTGGGTGTCAGAAGGCAGTGAGGCAATGGAGAGGAAGGGTATAAGGGGGGCGTGGCTTGGATGCCGAGGAGGTAGGCAGCGTGAGCTCGGAGCTCCGCGCCTGATCCTGAAAAACATCCTGAATACCTGATCGGACCCCAACGAAACTGATACAATCCGGTATTGGAAGGTGCCACGGAGGGTCCGGCGCCAGCAGCGGTCGACCCGAGGCCGTTCCCAGCCCGGGATTTGAATCTGAAAGTTGGTCTCAGGCGTGAAGTCATCGAGCTAAGATGGCGGCTGTGGCCTGAAGCACGGGGACGACGGAGTCACGAGCCCGGGTCCCCTTAATGGGCTGCTGCTCTTTTCTGCTGAGAGGTGTAGGCGGACATTTCTGACCTCCTTCGGGGGTCTAGAGTGGATCTTTCGCGCGCTACCAGCTGTGGGTGGGAGCCGAACCCTTGGTAGTGGTGGCGACAACATGGCGACAACCCAGTGACGATGGCCCCGGCTCTCTGAGCACGACTGGCGCCGGACGGCTCAACGGCCCATCGGAAACCCTAATCCCAAGAGGCAGCTTTGGCCCCGGAGTTTGGAGTGGTGCTCAAGGCGTGGAACGCAGTGGGCCTTCCCACTACTGCTACACGGGGACTTTCCTGAGGGCGAGGCCCTGCAAAGTAGGGAGCGGGTGCAGAGGCGGCTTTGGAGGCCACCACTCTCTCCAGCCCAGATGGGGAAGCCGAAAGGGAAGGGGGATGGTGCGACCGATACCGAAGCTACAGAAGGAGCGGATCGGGACCAGTCGGCTCTTCAACGTATGCAAGACCGTATCCTGGAGGCCATCGCCACCACAAAAGACGCCTTGCAGCAGGACATAGCCCAAGTGGCAACGGGCTTGGGCCTCCTGAAAGCTGACCATGATAAGCTTAAGGACACGGTGAAGTCCGTGGAAATCACGGTTCAGGAATTGGCCCCGAGTCATGCAGCGGTGAAGGCACAGATGGCGGATGTGATGGATCGGTTGAAGGTGCTGGAACGGAGGGCTGAGGACGTGGAAAACCGGAATAGACGCAACAACGTGCGCCTCGTAGGCCTGCCGAAAAAAATCGAAGGAGATGATATGGTGGGCTATCTCGACAACTGGTTACGAACTGAGGTGGCGCCGGAGGGATTGTCCCCCTTCTTCTCCCTTGAGTGAGCACATAGGGTGCCAGCGCGTCCGCCGGCCCCGGGCCTCCCGCCTCACCTAGTGGTGTTCAAGTTGCTCCATTACAGGGACAGAGACTGGTTATTGCACAGAGCGAGGGAGGCAGGACCTTTTCAAGTGGATAACAACAGGGTCACTATGTTCCCAGATTACACGTTCGAGACTCAGAAGCTCAGGGCCAATTTCTTGTCCCTTAAGCGGGAGCTCCGTGATGAGGGCATTAAGTACTCCCTGCTCTTCCCAGCGAAGTTGAGAGTGGTGGTGGATGAACAGACACTCTTCTTTACAACCTCGGCGGACGCCTGGGCCTGGTGGGACACCTACAAAGCGGGAACAGATGGCGCCAAGGCCAGGGAGGAGGAGGCTAAGGTGACACAACCGATCAGGAAATCTCAACGGATCAGGAAGAACCGCAGGAGGACCGGCAGGCCTTCGGTGTCGCAGACGGAGACGGAGAGGCAGGCGGCCCTGCAGGCTGTGGTGAACTTATCCAACAATACCAGGGACCAGTCCGGGAAGTGTACGGAATCGGAGGACCCGGGTACGGGGTCAGAGACGGGACTCTCGGAATTTGGTGGAGCCCGAGGCCCTATTGTGACGCCGCAGACTTCGGAGGAGATCCTCGAGGCGTGATACACTGGACTGGAGGAGCGGACTTGCTGGTTAGACGCTGGGGCGTTGTGCCCGTGGCAGCGGAACACTGTTACTTGAGGTTTTGGGGCGCTATGATGTGGGGATTGTGGGGTGGAGTGTGCGGGCCTGATTTGCTTTCACGAACCTTTCGCATCGATCCGCGCCCTACTGGCCCTTATGGTCATCGCAGTGGAGACTGCGAATATTACTGCCTTTCTTTGAGGGGTGGTTGGGTGTGCTAGTTTTGATGGGGGTACTTCCATTTGCGGGGGGCCTGTCCTGGGGGGGTGGGAATTGAGAGCAGTTGGGGTTGCTCTGGTTGTTGTTGTTGGATGGGGGGTATGGTTTCCTGTTTGGAGAGGGTGGGGGGGACAATCCGTGGTCGAGGAACGTGCAAGGTCAATGATTTCTATTGTTCGGTCTGGATGGGCGAAGGGGAATGGCTAGTACCGGGGCATTGAAATGTGTGTCCTGGAATGTGCGGGGTATGCAGTCCATGACAAGTAGGCATAAAGTTCAGGCGTACCTCAAGCGTAGGGGGGTGCACATAGCGTTCCTGCAAGAAACGCATCTTAATAGGCAAGAAGGGATTGCGCTGCAGAGGCGATGGAGGGGGCAGCTGTTCAACACGACGTTCTCAGCTTTTGCAAGAGGGGCGCTAATTTGGATACGAGCGGGGGTTCCCTTCCAGGTCACTAAAACACTGGTGGACCCTGAGGGTAGATATGTGGCAGTGGAGGGGAGGCTGAGAGGCAGGGTAGTGTCTCTCTGCAGTGTGTACGCTCCCAATGTGGATTTGCCCGCATTTTTGTCCGCACTTTCGGGTAAACTGGCGAGCTACTTGGCGGGGCCGGTGCTCCTGGGGGGGGATTTTAATTCGGTGGCGGATGTGGTTTTGGATAGGTCCCATCCCCCGCTGCGCACGTCCCCAGCACATAGGATGGCCAAGCGCAGGCTGGAATGGCAGGAGAGTTGGGCTCTTACAGATGCATGGAGGGCATTGCACCCCACTACTAGGGATTACTCCTTTCACTCGCAGTTGCATGATCTACATGTTAGGCTGGACGCGTTTTTGTGTTCATCGCATGTGCTTTCCGCTGTGGGGGGGGGCGGAATATTTGGCTCGGACGATGTCGGACCACAATCCTTTGTTGTTGTCCCTGAACTTGATGGTGGACGTTAACTGCGTACCAACATGGCGCCTGCAACCCGACACCCTGGATGACTTGTTATTCAGGGAGGCCCTTGGAGACTGTATAGAGCGTTATTTTGAGGAGAACTGTGGCTCCCCCTCCACGAGGGCGGTGGAGTGGGATGCGTTTAAGGTGGTGGTACGAGGGCACTGTATTGGGCACACGGATGGGGCTCGCAAGACTTTGATGGATGATTTAGATAAGGCGGAAACGCGGTTGAGGGAATTGGAGAGGGGTCGCCCGAATCACCCTGAGTTACAGGAGGGGCTTAGTGGTGCCAGGGAGGAGCTGGCAGTGGAACTGGAACGGCTGCGCAGCTTTGATCATAAAGCGTACATGACGAAGGCGCATGCGGAAGGCGATAAGGCGGGGTCTATGTTGGCGTGGCTTGCCAACCCAGTCAGGAGGGGTATGCCGATCATGATGATCCAGGAGACGGGGGAGGAGCCTTGCCATACCCAAACCGGGATACTGAACAAGTTTCGGGCGTATTATGAAGGTCTTTACGAGAGTGGAGAAACAGGGGGGATGGATGAGCTGGGCGACTTCTTGGACGGGTTACAACTGCCGAGGGTGGAAGACTCGGAGGCAGAGGAGCTGGGTCGGCCCATTACGATCGGGGAGATAGGGTGTGCAGTAAAACAAATGGCCAGAAATAAGACCCCGGGTCTCGACGGCCTCCCGATCGAGTTCTATGGTAAATATCTGGAGTACCTTGCTCCCCAGCTGCAAGCAGTTTACAACGAGGTACAATCGAGAGGTCGGCTCCCGGGCTCCATGTGTGAAGCCCTCATGATCCCGCTCTTAAAAAAGGGCAGAGAGGGAGCGGCTTTATCCTCCTACCGTCCGTTGTCCATGCTGACGACGGACTACAAGATCCTAAGTAAAATCCTTGCCAACAGGCTGCTAGTGCACATGACTGGCCTTGTTCATAAGGACCAGTGCGGCTTTATTCCGACACGCAACACCACCCACAATATCCGAAGGCTTACGAGATTGATGGGGGCCGACTGGCCGGACGTCGTCTCTCCATTTGTTCTCTCTATTGACATAGAGAAGGCCTTCGACAGTCTTGAGTGGGGATATTTATATGAGGTGATGCGGCGTTTCGGACTGGGAGATGGCTACATAAACTGGACCAGGGTCCTGTACACCGACGCGGTAGCGAGAGTCCGGGTGGGCACTCTGATCTCGAGGCAATACCCCGTCCGGCGAGGCACTAGGCAGGGGTGCTCCCTCTCTCCTCTCTTGTTTGCCCTGGCGATGGAACCCTTTGCTGTGGAGGCCAGGTCGGGCCGCCACTACGCCGGATTGTCGTATAAGGACAGGCCACATCTCATCTCATTATACGCAGATGATCTGCTGATGTTCTTAGCAAACGCGGGCTCAGAGCTTTTGGGTGCGAGATGGCTGTTGGAGCGGTTTGGGCGGTTATCGGGCCTGAGGGTCAATTGGCCTAAGTCCTGCTTATTCCCCCTGAGATTAGGAGAACCGTGCCCACTCACGGCGCAGGAACTCCGGTGGGAACCGCACTGTTTGCATTATCTGGGAGTCTATGTCTACCACACCCCGGCGGATATGCTGGAGGGTAACATCACCCGTTGTATTAATGCTCTGAGAGGGAGCATGGATTTCTGGTCTACACTACCGCTATCCCTGGCTGGTCGGATCTCCCTGCTTAAGATGGTAGCCCTGCCCAGGCTGTTGTATTATTTCAGGACGCTCCCGGTGTGGATCCCAAGCACTGTTTTTCAGCGCCTGAGGTCTCTGGTCATAGCGTTCTTATGGGGCACGGGGAGGAGGCGTATAGCGCTGGACACTCTACTGCGCCCCAAGGATGAGGGAGGATTAGCGGTGCCTGATTTTGAAGGGTATTATCTGGCGGCGCAGTTGCAGGTCTTCACACAGGAGGTCGCGAGAGTGTATAGAGGCCCTGAGGAAGCAAGAGCAGAAGGTACCCCGCGACACGTTCTGGCGTACATCACATTGCACCAGAAGCTCATGGTTAGGGACCTGACGGTTGAGGAGCAGACGTTCCGACTCTGCTGGAACCGGGCACGTAAACGAGCGGGGGTCCGCCTTATGTATGCTCCTGAAATACCGTTGGGGATGGTTACGGCCCTCCCTCACGAAGGGGACTGGTCGCGCTTGCTGGGGTGGGAAGAGGCGGGGATCCAAATGCTGGGCGACTTATACGAGGATGGGGTACTGCTGCCGTTCCAGGAGTTGCAGGAGCGGTTCGGCCTACCGCGGGGCGACTACTTGTTGCACGCGGCGGTCACGGGCGCTGTGCAGGCTCATTGGGGGGAAGGCTTGCAGGAACCGGGCGTCTCTATGGCATGTCAATACACGATGATGGCAGCAGGGACCTTTAAGGCCGTCACTTGCTTGTACTCCAGAATGCTGCGGGAGACCCTACAGCCTCTAGCGGCTCTGAAGGCCAAGTGGGAGTTAGACCTCCAACTGGAGATCCCTGATACGACCTGGGGCCAGCTGCTGCGGCGAGCATGGAAAAGCTCGAGGAACGCCAGGTTTCAGTTAATTCATTTTTACGTCATTCACAGGGCATACCTCACGCCGGGGAAAATACAACAATACTTTGGGGTGGAACAAGCTGCTTGCCCCAGGTGCAACACAGTTGGTGCGGACTTGGGTCACATGTTATGGGATTGCCCCTCCCTGGGGGAATACTGGCAGGAGATTGGGAAAGCCCTCAACAGTGCAACAGATAGGGACATTCAGTACATGAAAGCAGTGGGGGTCCTCCATTGGTTTCCACACACGCCTAGAAATAAGACTACCAGCAAATTCATAGACTTAGGGCTAATTCTGGCTAAGCGGGAGATAACGAGAAACTGGAAATCGAGAATGGGGCCCACATATAAAAGATGGTATAGTGAATGCTTGCGGTGGGCGGCATGTGAGGGCACCTTGAGGTACCAGGTGGCTTGGAGAACGAATGATGAGAAGGCTATGGAGAGGGCGACTGCGTGGGAATTGATGGTACAGGCGCTCCGAGAAACCGCCGACGAGGAGCAAGAGGACGTGGAAGAGCTGGGTACTGCTAACCCCGTCACCTTACCGGGGGACACACCTTAGTGAATGTATGAACTTCCTAAGCCACAACGGACGTTCTTTCGACAGTGATTTAGCACAGCGCGACCACCGGGGGGGCAGGTTGTTGGAATTGGTGGGCTGTTGGGGACCGAAATTTTGGGGTGGGGGAGGGGTGAAAATCACAAAAGCAACCCATCTTTCCTTTGGTAGTACTAGCGTCAGGCAATGTAAGGTATCGCAAGAACTATTAGCGGACGGAGGCCGAGTTGCACCTAAGGAGGGGGCGGGCCTCCAGAACGGGGAACAATGGAAAATGTCATCTCTTGCTTTATGTTGAATTGCAATTTTGATTCTAATGTCTGTACAATTATATTGGTGATGCAATAAAAATGATGTTAAAAAAAAAAAAATGGAGAGAAAGGGTATAAGGAGTATCACATAGAAGACCAAATTGCAATATTTGTTATAATGTGGTAACCAACTGAAGGTTGCACACAATCTATGCATGCATTCATTCAATGTTATTATTATGGCTATCTGTTGTGTTGAAAGTTTCAAACACAGTCTGTGATTAGGCATGGGGGGTGAACTCCACTCCGTTCACGGAGTTTGCAGAGTATTTCTCACTCCTCGCTCCACTGTACTTGCAGAGCTTTTTCCCTGCTCGAGCTCGCCAGTGGTAAGTCGGTGAGAGTGAGTGTGGAATATCCAACGCAAGACTGCTTCCCAGTGTGATTTCTCAATGCGGGCAGGCGTGGATGGTCACTATCCCTCACGTTGAAAAATCTTTCCTTCGCGTTGAGTAAGCTGCTGCTCGAGTAGAACTTCTACTTGACCGGCAGAAAGAAGTTGTACCCTCTTGCACGTGATGCCATTTGTGCCACTTTTACAGAGTGGGACAAACCACACAGTGCTAAATTTCAGAACGAACGGTACAATGTGGATCTCTACATATCTTGGTGGAGTTTTTGTCACTTTGCGGAATTCCCCATAGCGGAACTCCGCCGATGCCTATCTGTAATGCCATTCTCTTGCTATACTTGTAGTTCCAGTGTAATTCAGGGAAATGTACCCAGTGGCAAAGCCCCCCCTAAATGCCTAGCAACCGGCATTCAAGAGGTGACTAGTGTTAAGTGTAGCTGTTGTGCATGGTCAAGGAAAAGCAGCATAGAAACACTGCAGAAACTCCTGGCATCTCAGGCAATTTACATTGTTATAGAATGGCAGTTGTGTCTTCTGCAGAAAATGTGTACCCTGCTATGGGGTGTCTGAAATGTTACCTAATACACAAATGAAGTGGGCAAAGGATTAAAAGCTTGACAACGTATTCCCTCTTTACAGCAGCAGATGTATTTACATGCGAATAAAGTATGTTTGTAATATATGCTAATACAATTGAATTGCAAAACTTATTTTTTACTCACAAGAAAGCTATTTGTGTGTTTACATCAGACTAGCTTGGCAAATCAGGACCAGTGTATCACTGATCATATAAGGAAGTAGGAACTGAGCACTAGGCATTCATTTTCATTTTGTGAGTTTGTAAACGTTGTTCTTTACAAAGCTTGGAAAGTTTGGCAAGCCTATAAAACCTAACTTACAGCTGAAAATTACTTCTCAGATGCCTGCAACACCTTTACTGCCTCCAAACTTCTCCAGATGCCATCAGTCTGGCAAATCCTCTGCCATCGTGCTGCCTCCTGCAATATCCCCTCCAACATCTAAGGTCTTTCTTGCAGCATTAATGCTCAGGAAAACCACAATCAGTAGTAGCAAGGGGCTGGTAGCTTTCATGCATTAGGAGAATATAATCCTTTCATGGACTTCCCCTCCTTGTAGCTACAAACTCAAGCCAGCCCCTCCAGAAAACAGATTCTCAACAGCAATCTTCTATACCTCATTAAATTTTTATCCCTTTGAGTGGGAGCCTCAGGATCACCTAATCCCGGCATCTCCCTGACTTCTACACTTTTCAACCTGATGCTACTCAGGCAAGACCCTACAGGCCACCTTGCTATAAACCAAGACCCTGCCACCAATATGATGTTCCGGGATTTATGTGAGGACTGAAGGTCACAGAGACAGATCACAAAACGTGGCAGCAAATTGTGCGCTGACTTTCATAATCCGTTACTGATTTTGCAATGTTACATATGTACGAATTGTAGGTCATATCACAAAATCTCCAGTTACTGAATGACCTGTCTAATAAACATGTATTTTTATACATGTTTAAAGGCATTTTGTAGCAGCAGGCCCTCCGAGTTTGTGAATCACAGGATTTGTAAATGTAAAAGGACTGTGTACATCAAGCCCATAATTCCATCTATTCTCACCTGATAAATGTAATGAATTTCCCATCATTTGGAAAAAATAACTGAAAGCATTCTCCCAAAGACTTATCATAGGAGAATGATCTAGGCTAGGCAGTATGTCTTACAATTTGGTAAACTAATCTATCTCAGCCTTTATGCTATGCTAAGAAGAGGGCCAGGCGTACCATATTTCAATTAAAATTACTCCGAAATATCAATCACCTCTTTCCTAAACAACGCTAAATGATGACACATCCAGCCATAGTTATTTCACAAACTACCTATGGAAATACCTTACTGACTGGTCTTTCCAACAATACTCAAAATTCAGGTCAATGTGCTATTCTACTTAGGTACCCGAATGGTCTCTGATGCAGAACGTTTTGACTGCATCACACTTGTTTCTGTCTCCCTGAGATGGATTTCTCTTGAAGTCTGTTCCACCAGCAAAACTGTGTGTAGCACATAAAAGGTAGTCCATCTGATAACC
The DNA here is from genome assembly GCF_964263255.1 of Lissotriton vulgaris. Lineage (NCBI taxonomy): Eukaryota > Metazoa > Chordata > Amphibia > Caudata > Salamandridae > Lissotriton > Lissotriton vulgaris. The sequence continues at coordinate 385,436,604 of NC_141685.1, forward strand.
AAGAACATCTAACTCATATTTTTCAGGTCTCCACCAGAAACACTCGCCTGCACATCAACACTCAAATGTTCCGAGTCTGCACGCAAGGTTTGCAGTGCTCTTGCATCACACACCAGACTGGTCTTCTACATGAGTTGTTTTTAAGGGAAGCCTCAATCACCTCTTAGGTAAGTTTGGTAGTTAATACCCAGCCAACAAGTTAGAGTATCAGAAAATACCAACTCTTTTATCTATAACACTATCATATTGTGCTGTAATCATAATAGTCAAATGGTATTGCTTTCTCTAATTTCTTTCTACTGCACCTTTGATCCACATAATCTGCTGTGAACTTGATTTTGAATAGTGAGCACTATAGAGCTTTATGATTTTGCATTTATGTTCCCTTCTGTAATGAGGGCCTTTATTACAATCCATGCATTTGTCTCTCTCTATACAGAATTTCTGACTTCTCTGTTAAATGCCCCTTTCCTCTATTTTTGACCTCTAGTTTTGTTTTAGAACTCAGTTTTTTACACTTCTACTGTTTTATTCAGTTTAACTCTGTTGTGTTTTCCTGATGAGTAGTGTAGTCTCTATCTACTAGATTAACGGGAGACTCTAGAGCCAAATTATTTTGGTAAAAGGTGTGGGGTGATTGAATATTCAGGTGATTATTGGGATTCAGCCCCGTGATTGTATAATGTTCAAAAGCTATCATTCTTAAAAATGCCTCACAATAATATAATCTGATGTTTTGATGAAAAGTCAATCAATCAATCAATCATCGCATTTATATAGCGCACTACTCACCCAGAGGGTCTCAAGGCGCTGGGGGAGGGGGGTCTGCTACTGCTCGAACAGCCAGGTCTTGAGTTGCTTCCTGAAGGCGAGGTGGTCCTGGGTCAGGCGGAGGTGGGTGGGGAGGGAGTTCCATGTCTTGGCGGCGAGGTAGGAGAAGGACCGACCCCCTGTGGTGACTCTTCGGATGCGGGGGACGGCGGCGAGGGCGTGGCTGGTCGATCGAAGCTGGCGTTTGGGAGCGTAGAAGTTGAGGCGGCTGTTGAGGTATCCTGGGCCTTGGTTGTGTAGGGCTTTGTGTGCGTGGGTGAGGAGACGGAAGGTGATTCTCTTGTTGACCGGGAGCCAGTGCAGGTCTCTCAGGTGTCTGGAGATGTGGCTGCAACGGGGGATGTCCAGGATGAGTCGTGCTGAGGCGTTCTGGATCCGCTGGAGTCTCTTCTGGAGTTTGGCGGTGGTTCCGGCGTAGAGGGAGTTGCCGTAGTCCAGACGGCTGGTGACGAGGGCCTGGGTGACTGTCTTCCTGGTCTCGGTGGGGATCCACCGGAAGATCTAACGTAGCATGCGCAGGATGTTGAAGCACGACGAGGAGACGGCGTTGACTTGTCTGATCATGGAGAGGGAGGAGTCCAGGATGAAGCCCAGGTTGCGTGCGTCCCAAGCGGCGGGTGAGGATCCCAGGATGAGGACTTCCGTCTTGTCCGAGTTCAGTTTCAGGCGGCTGTTCTTCATCCATTCGGCTACCTCTTTCATCCCTTCGTGAAGGTTGGCTCTGGCGGTGGCGGGGTCGTTGGTAAGGGAGAGGATCAGCTGGGTGTCGTCGGCGTAAAAGATGATGTTGAGGTTGTGCTGGCGTGCGATGTCTGCGAGGGGGCTCATGTAGACGTTGAAGAGGGTAGGGCTGAGCGAGGAGCCTTGAGGAATGCCGCAGATGACTTCGGTGGCTTCAGATCTGAACGGAGGGAGGCGGACTCTCTGTGTCCTTCTGGCGAGGAAGGAGATGATCCACTCCAGTGCCTTCTCCTGGACTCCAACGTTGCTGAGGCGTTGTACTAGGGTACGGTGGCAGACAGTGTTGAAGGCCGCGGAAAGGTCGAGGAGGATGAGGGCCGCTGTTTCTCCGTTGTCGAGCAGAGCTCGGATGTCATCGGTGGCTGCGATCAGGGCAGTCTTGGTGCTGTGGTTGGCCTGGAAGCCAGACTGCGAGGGGTCGAGGGATCCGTTCATCTCGAGGAAGGCGGCCAGCTGCTAGTTGATGGTCTTCTCGATGACTTTTGCAGGAAACGGGAGCAGCGAGATGGGGCTGTAGTTCTTGAAGTCGGTGGGGTCGGCCGATGGCTTCTTGAGTAGGGCGCTGAGTTCGGCGTGCTTCCTGCTCTCCGGGAAGGTAGCGGTGTCGAAGGAGGTGTTGATGATGTCCCGCAGGTGGGGTGCGATGACAGCGTCGGCCTTGTTGAAGACGTGGTGAGGGCAGGGGTCGGTCGGTGCTGCATACTAGAGAAATAAACATGATTTTTTAAAAGACCCCATCATATTTTTGTATGACTTTTATGTCACTATCTGAATTATTTTCAGGTCTGTGATGCTGCAAGAAAGGGGTCATATACCTAAGCTTGGACCATGTATCAGCTCTCTCTGTTAATTTATTGGCCTCATTAGCACCTAAAAAAGATGGCAACTGCAGGGGTGAGGTACCTATTTTAATAGTGAGACATTTGAAGCAGAATGTTAAGCCTTATGTTAATTGTGTTTTACAATTAACAATTCAATTTAAATGTCTCCTAATATTTCCTTATATTAAAGAAGTGTTTTACAGGGATCTTTCTTTAAATTGAATCAAGTACCTCTTGTAAGTTTTTCCTAGGTGCAAACTGGAGTCATGATTTCCATTTTCCATTTCCCCTTTATTTCATAAAACTTTGGGGAAAATGAATGTAAAATTATGTTCCTGGCTCTGATTTGTGGCCAGGCGCAACTTACAAGGTACTTTATTTATATAAAAACAAAAGATCTCTGTAAAACGCTGCTTTAATTTACCCACTCTACCCCACAAAGGCAAGCTCAATAGCCAATGTGAGCAGCTGGTTCATCTGACAACAGCTGAGCACAGGGAAGAGGCCTAACAAGACTTAAAAATAAACATAACATTAATGACACGGCCCTAAAGTGGAAGTGGATGACAGGGTGTACTGATAGGGTGTTGGCGAGCTACCAGTAGCATGCAGTCAGCTGGTTGGAGACCCCCTGTTCTAGGGAGTCTGTCTCCCACTCCAGGTTGAGGGAAAACATTGGATAGAGGTAGTCTAGAATTCATCAAATCATCTAAGAACTTATCATCCATTTCACTGTCTCTTTCAGGTTCTCTCAAGTCACCCCAACTTACTCTCATTTTTTTTTAAATCTGTTTTTATTGGCATTTTAATAAACAAATATATGAGCAGTTGTTTAATTTTTTTCTGCAGTTTGTAACGACATTAGATGGTGGGCGTCACTGGACATCAATATACATTAATACAACAGTAGAATATACATTTCAACACAGTATTTTAACTTATGGTTGCTTTTAGTATAGTATTTTCTCACAATCAATACATCTGATGTATTTGTACATGTTGCGGAGCAGGTTATGTTTAATAGTCAATTTGGTGCAGACAGACTGGATGAGCTGTTCATGTGGCAAGAACTGTGTACATGGGGTGTTAAACTTGGAGTAGGGTTGGATTTAGGGGTGGGCGGAATTTGCGGAATTGCGTTACGTAAATCTCTGCGAAATTCCGCAAGCACGCGGAATTGCTTGTTCACAATGCTTTTTTCCTGTTCGCAATCGCTGTTTGGGTGCTCGGGGGAAATATCTCATGATCACGCACTTTGAGAACGCGAACTAGCAAACATTTTTGTGCAGTCGTGGCAGGCGGAATTTTTGGCAATGTTGCGTTCTCCGCGGAATGCGAAATTACCCACATTACTCGAATTCCACGGACGGAACGGAATTTACCACCCAGGCCTAGTGGAATGCTCACGCAGGCTGGAATATGTAGAATGTTGTATATATGCCTCCGAGGGTGCCCCTTAGCAGCGTCATTGACATAAGGTTATGATGCGCAAGTGCATCAAAGTAGCATCGTTTAGCTTGTGGCCCATGATCGGTTGCGGAAATGTGATCAATGAGTGAGGGTCACATGTGCGGTGTTTAGGTCAGGTGCCTGAAGAGACTGGGTTGGCAGATCTGTGGATTGCTGCGATGTTGCCAGGATCGCATCCCAGCTTTCAGCTATAGATAGATTCCTGAGACCCACTAGTTCTTCCCGCTTGATGGCTATGCCTTCTGCTCTGGCCCACACAATGATGGAACGTTTCCAGGCCTGTACTTGTGGGGGGTCTGGCGCTTTCCATCATTTTGTAATTAGCCGTTTGGCAGTGGCTATGCCCAGGTTTAGGAACCGTGAGGTGACCTTAGTATTCCGTGTCTACGGAAGACATGTAGCAGATATGTTTGCCACTCAAAGGGTAGCTCTCTTTATGAACAGTGCATCTGCCACTTATCTCCAGTAGGCGCTGAGGTTGCGAAAGCCCCAGAGCATGTGCACTAGGTCTGCATCAAGAGTCGCACAGCAGGGACAGGCAGAGTAGAGTCGGCTCGATGGAAGTATCTGTTAATATTAGCTGGCGTTAAGTATGCACACTGCGTAATGAAGTATTGTATTTGCCTGAGTCGCATGTTTCGTGGGATACAGGTTGGGCTGGCCAATATCTGTGTCCAGGTTTTATCTGAGAGTTGGCGTCCCAAGTCATGCTCCCACTTGCTTCTGAGGGGATCTAGGTTGATAGCCGCGTGATGCCGCAGTAAAGCGGTGAACCAACGTATCAGGTGTCTGCCCAGTCCCATGACATGGAGGTATTGGATAGTGAGGTGCATCTGTGGCCACCAGTGAGCAATGTAGGAGGAATTGTCCTGCGGGAAGTTCATCGTTTGCTGCTAGTGTCGCATAAGGAATCAGTGAGCCCTTGTGATAAAGATCACCTAAGGTCCGTATCCCAGCCTCATGCAATGGTGCAAGTCAGCAGCTGTGCACACCGCCGGACCTCTGGGAGTGCCCTCTAAAGGGATGGAGGGGGCATAAGGTGTGACATGTCGTGTTACATAAAAGCTCAGTCGATAACACCTATCGGCCACATTCAAATATAAGGGTTCCGGAGGGCATGTGGGGGTACCAGGATGGAAGAGCATAAGGATCCGTAGCAATGTGTATGGTGGACGGGTTGATGCAGTGTCGCTGTGCTGTCGGTCTGCAAATCATCTGCTGATCCATTGGAGTTAAGCCGCAAGGTAATAGTGCTCGAGGCAAGGAACCGCTAGACCCCCCCTGATCTGTGGGCAAATATAGTTTTTGGATCGCTACCCTGTGCCGGTTGGGGCCCAGGATAAAGTCCCTGGTTGTCTGTACTGGCTGGGTAAAGAAGGAGGCTGGTACATAGTTAGGCAGGTTGACAAAGTAGTACAGGAGCCTTGGTGAAGCCACCATTTTCACCAGTGCCACTCTGCCTGTGACTGCCAGGGGGAGTGTGTTCCAGAATAGCATCTGAGAGCGAATGGCTGTTAGTGCCCTGCCTAGATTGCTGTCAAAGAGGTCCTCCGGTTGCCGATAGACTCGTAGTCCTAAGTGACGAAACATGTCTGCGCTCCTTTGCACTCGCACCCTATTGAGCACAAATCCTGGATCAGGGACTCCTGCTCCAAAGGCATACAATTTGGACTTAGCAGCATTAACCTTTAGACCGGAAATGGTTGCAAACTAAGTATGGGCGAATTTTGCGAATCTCGCGTTCGTGAATTTTGCGGATTTGCAAACTTGCAATCCGCAAAATCCGCGAATTCTCGCGAATTTGCGGATTATTTTTTTTTATGTTCGCACGGGTTTCTGCAAGTTCGCGAGGGTTTTGTACAATTTCGCAAATTGCGAAATTGTACAAAACGCGTGCGAACTTGCAGAAACCCGTGCGAACACAATGTGCCCAGTAGGGTATGTGCCTCTTGTGTGAATAAAAGGTCAGAGAAAGATCAGTTCAGCAGATGAAGAGAAAGAAGCTCCTGGTCACAGGAACAGCACGGGTATTGCGCTCGTGAAAGTCAAGGATGCAAAGCCTATCCAGCATCACAGCTGATTTTCCACGGTAGATTTGGGAAGATGGCACACCTGTCCAGCCTCGACGACGCTCACGATTGTTTTTGGGCTAATGAATGAGTCACTGAATTTGAGCATCAACTAGTTCGAGCGACCATGTGTGTGTTACTATGCAATCGCCCCGAAGGGCGCAGGGGTCCCTTGAGTGAGCTGCAGACCTGTGCCCAGCCATGCAACTATTTTACAATGGCGCCAGCAAGCTGCCAGCGCCGTTGTAAAATAGTTACAAAGTTAGCTTGCACAGGAAGCACTTAGATAAAATAAAGCAGCACCTGCTTCCTTTTATCTAGTGGTTCCTGTGCAAGCTAACTTTGTAACTATTTTACAACGGCGCTGGCAGCTTGCTGGCGCAATTGTAAAATAGTTGCATGAGTGGGGGTTCAACTTTTGAACCCGTTACGTTCGCAGATTTTTTTGGTGGATTTTGCGGGAAATCCGCAAAATTCGCGGATTGCGGATTTCCCAAAAATCCGCAAAATCCGCGAGTGTAACGGATTTCCCGCTCACACTTATTGCAAACTCCCCCAGAACACGGGCTAGGTCTTCCAGAATCTGACTGATGTCCCTGCAATATTTCATCAGATCATCGGCGTATAACGACACCGTGTGCACCTCGTCGCCTAATGGGATGCCATCCTGCAGTTGGGTTCTCAATGACTCTGCAAGTGGCTCCATCGCCAGTGCGAAGAGGAAAGGGGACAACGGGCAGCCCGGCCTCGTGCCCCGTCACACTGGGATGGCCTCAGAAATGTAGGTGCTCACCCTCACTCTCATCGTCAGCTTTGTGTAAAGTAATTGCGTCAGCTGCAAAAATGTGGGGCCTAACTGGTACTGCTCAAGGGTCGCAAACATGTATTCCCATTCGAGGAGTCAAAAACCTTTTCAAGGTAAAGTACAAGGCAGCCCGCCCGCGGCCATTCGCATGTGGTGTAGGTCGCCACTCGAAATAAGCGGTGCAAGTTAAGTGAGGTACTATGGGACAGTACAAAGCCGTTTTGATATGCGTGCACCAGAGAGGGGACTGCTTGCGCCAATCTGTCCACTAGAACTTTAGCCAGTATTTTGTAATCAGATGAGGATAGCTAGAGGTCTGTACGAGCCCATGTCGATGTGATCTCTGTCAGGTTTAGGTAACGAGATGAGATGTGCCTCACGGAGTGAGGGGGGAAGGTGTCCCGCACCCCCAAGGCTGTAAAAAGAGTATGCAGTTCCGCCACTAATTTTACGTAATACGCTTTGTAATATTCGGCCGGGAAGCCATCAGGCCCTAGAGGTTTGCCCGTGCTGGCGACAAAATTACCTCCCTGATTTCCTCTAAGGATATCCTAGCGTCTAGAAGCTATGTGTGTTCCGGCGACATCTCGGGCAGCTGTATCCGGTTGAGAAAGGATGAGAGGGCATATGGGTCTTGTAATTTGTGGGACTGATATAATTGCTTATAGTGATGTATCAGAGCTGTGTGAATTTAATGTTTTGTATGCACTAGTAGCCCAGTGTCAGCCTGTAGGATGCTTATTGGCACGTGGGTATGTTCCTGCCTGATGAGCCAGGCTAAGAGTCGCCCCACGCAGTCATCGGTGGCATGCATGCGGGCTGTGTGTGCTGCGTAGTTATGGCAGCAGAGGCGCTCCAGCAGTTCGGAGTGTTGTGTGCGTAGTGCCTCTAGGTGAGGGTGGTCTCTACCCCTGTCCTCGGCATGCGCCTCGTATCGTAGTAGTTTTGTTTCTATTTAAGTTAGGTCATGCTGCAAAGTCTTGCCTATGTTCCAGGTCATGCCCAGACAGTGTCTACGCATTGTGACCTTGAAGGCCTCCCACTCCACTAACATGTCCCCGGTGGTATCCTCGTTAAGTTCAAAGCAGTCAAGGATGGCCGTCCCCAGCGACAAACAAAAGGACTGGTCGTCAAGTGCCGCTGTGTGTAATCTCCAGACGGGGCTGGGAGGGCGCCCAGTTTCCCAGTTTAGCTGTAAGAACTGGGGGTTGTGGCCTGAGTGTGTACGGCCTAGGTATTCTATATGGTATATCAGCGGGAGCAGTGCTGGGGACCCCACAATACTATCTAATCGCACATGCAACTTGTGTGCCGCCGAGTAATATGAGTAGACCTGAGTAGCAGGATTAGTGGCATGCCGTATGTCTATTAGTGCCCTGGAAGTCAGCCAGTCTGCGAGGGCCCGCGCGTTGGATACTGCGGTGGTCCGCATGAGAGGTGGAAACAATCTATCCAGTTCAACATCTAACACTGAGTTAAAATCTCCTCCGATGAGCCAGGGAACCCCTTTCCAATTGGCAGGTTTCCCTGTGAGGCTGTCTCAAAAGGCAGACTGGTTGACATTGGGGCTATAAACGGAACCCAGGAGAATCGGCTGGCCGTTGAGCCTCCCGCTAACAAATGAATATCAGCCCTCCGGATCAACTAGCGTCTGTTCACTAAAAATGGGACTCCAGCCCTTACCCAGATAAGAACACCCCACGCATGGGCCGAGTAGATTGAGCCGTATATATGACCCCTCCATCTACCTCGCAGTCTCCCGAGCTCTATATTTGATATGTGGTTCTCTTGGAAGAATGTGCAGGGACTCGGTGAGCTCTTTCGATTACAAAGTGGGCAGATAGTGCACCATCCGTGAGTAGTTCCTTAATCCATTTTTCGGCGTATTCTTCTGGGTTTCACCCCTCTTTGCCTTCCAGCAGACCCACCACACGGATGTTATTGCAGCGGGAGCACCCTTCCGCATCCTTCACCTTGTCTTCTAGGTCATGTACACGGTCAATAAGGTCTTGCAAGGCGGCTGCATGACTTTGAGTAATTGGTTTCAGTTCCGCAATTGACTGCTCCTGCAAGCATGCTCTGTCTAAGAGCTTCTGGTGGATGGCACGCAGCAAGTTAAAGTTGTGACTTTATCAATTTTGGACTCAAGCGAGGTGCGGATCTGGTCCAGTGAGGATCCTATCTTTTCTACTGCAGCCAGCACTGAGCCTAGTTTGGTGGCTAAAGCGGCATGTGGCGTTTCAGCTGCTGTTCCTCCTTGCGTCATTGAGTATCTGCACTGTTACTACACACATTGGGGTGCTGGTTGGTGGCACGTAGTCGACCCATCACCAGCTGTTGCGCCGTTGGCATCCGGTATGTGGCTGTGTGAGCAGGGCTAGACGTCCATTTTTCTTACGTATGTGCCCTTCTGGTGATGCCCCGTATCTTCTGCTGTGGGCTTCGGCGTTCTCTATTGGTCGGGTGTGTCCTCCGGAGATCCTCAGTGAATTTGGCGTGCCCAGCTCTTCGCTATCTCACGATGCAGGCACTGCCTAAGGTGAACTGACGGTCTTTCCCAGATTCGTAACGTGTGGAGGGGGAACAGGTCTGTCCTGCCAACCAGAGGTGCTCGGTATCTGGTATCTGCCGCAGTTAGTCTCAGCCCAGTTGCATTAGTCTAGGGGGAGAGGAGAGGAGAGTCACGGGTGAGGTGCGTGTCTCAGTACTTATACCTAGTACAGTTCTGTGGCGCGGCTCCTACTGCACTGCCACAAGGTGACCAGCTGCCGCTGAGGGCTGGAAGTGTAGTACCAGGCGTCCGATCCGTGTTTGGGTTTGCGGCAAGACGAAGAGGGTCTTTCTTGTGCAAAGTCTCAGCGTGTCGACGGGTGGCAGGGGGACCGACCGTTTAAGTGGGCACCCAGTCCCGTTCGCGCCAGCAGTCTATCCCCTTAGCGCCTCTCCCGCAGTGTGGTAACAAGTATTGCGATCTTCTGCCGTTCTTTACAGCTGCTAAGGCCGGTGTGCTCACCAATCACCTTCTAGTGAGGGCCTGCTGTCCACGAGTGGACTCGGTTCTCCCTTTTCTATTTGAGGGGGTATTTATAAAGCGCAGCGTTCGCTCCGAAGGGAGCATCATGGCGCTGAAATTCCTGAAAGCCGGGTCAGGGTGGCGGAAAGGAGGTTAGATGGCGGCTTTGGTCCAGTCGTCGGGAAGGTTAAAAATCCAAGTCTTAAGAAGTTTTCTGAAAGGCTTCTCTAGGGTCTGTTGTCTCAAGTGTTTGGGCATGGTGCAGCGTAGGTAGTAGAGAGTAATCGCCATCAGTAAGTCAGGTTGGGAGAAGGCTGAGAGGGGAATCGCCCTCAGTACCTTACCTGCAGCTAGACTGATGAGGCGGTAAAGCAGAGCGAAATGTCCCCCTGGAAGCAGAGTAGTGTTGAGGTGAGGCAGCAGGCAGGAACTGCCAAAAGGTCTCCACAAGATGCAGTGACTGCTCAATCCCGTCCCGCGGACAGCAGGCGAGGCTCCCGGCTTCACTGTTCACCCAGTAACGGCCTAGGCCCGATCCAGCCCCCGGGCCCAAGTCACAGCAGGGCCGCTCTCCCCAATGTCAGGTGGCAGAGACAGATTCCCCCTGTCCCCACGTGCATGGGATCTGTCCCGGGGGAAAGGGGCTTTCTTCTCTGGAGCAACAGTCACCAGAAACTCTCCCGTATTTGCCCACCGGCCCCCGAGGCCTTCTGCTCACCTGCGTCTATTGCTCTTCCCAGAACAGGGGGTCTTCACGACGAGCACGGCCGTTAATCTGCTATCCCCGCGAGCTTCAGTGGGACAATGCATATACTGCAGCACCCCTCTCTGCAGAAATGTCATGTAGGCCGCAGCAAGCTTAAAAAAAGCGGGGGAGGGCGCCCGCGATCCAGTTTTGCGGGCGTCAGCCTTCCCTCTGTTGTGGCAGCAATCACAGTGCTATGTAGGGCTAGCAGTTGGAGGGCTGCACTGGCAGGTCTCGGTATGTGCAGTTTTGGCGGGCTCAATAGGGGCCGGCTAGCCCAGGGCACAGTACCCTAGAGAGGGTGTGAGCGTGCGACACGCACCTGTGGGCCTCAGCGCGTCACCTCTAGAAGGTCTCTCCCTCGCATCGCAAAGGAGCCGATCACCGCATCTCATACGGTAAGGTCCAGAGTCTTGCTCCCACTTACAGCGGCTACGGGGGAGTCCGTTGTCACTCCGCAGCTGAGAGGCCCGGAAGCGCAGGTGTGCAGATCGGAGGCCTTGTCTGTGGCAGCGGCGCCGCGCTGCCTAAAGGACATCTCTCCGGTGAGGCACTCAGCGCCCGTGACCCCAGCTAGCAGCAGTCCGCCCACACAAGACTGGGTGCATGAGCGGCACACAGTAGTACAGGCTCAACTCCGCGGCTCGAGTGTGTCTCGGTGGCGGGGAATAATTAGGTTTAGCAGGATAATTAGGGGTTCTCAAGCGGAGCTCTAGCAATTTGCGTCTGCCATGTTTGGTTGGCTGGCCACGCCCGTCACTCCAATTTACTCTCATGATTGTTTTGTTGGTGTCTCTTTTTTTGCATTCAACGGGTTTATATTCACACCCTGAAGCACACTCTCTCGCCACCCCTATTGTCTCACATTTAGGCCCGGACAGAGATATAATTCAGGTTATGGAATTGGCGGAATTTGAGTAATTCCCCATTACACTTGCGTGGAGGTCCTGCCAAATGTATCCAATTAGCGTGTGGTGGAATTATTCTGAACAACTAATCTCAGTGCCAATGATGTAGCTCACAACACAGAATACAGCGATTCACACTTCACTCTGATCTGCTTTGCATAAACAAAATAGCACACAAAAAACATAACAATCCTTGTCTGCTTTACCTTATGGAAAATAGAATTGGCATTCGTTGTAAGGGAAATAGGGAGTAGTACCTTCCTGGTACTACCAAACACACAAAACAAATTATTTAACCAGCAGGGAGCTCACTGAGACTAATGTGGTCTGCTCCTGTGCACAAAGGATCAAACGAACACTAATCTCAGTTAGTAAAATCTCATGTTTGAAGTTTAATAAGTCTCTATCTTTGGTAGGGCCATAGCTCCTCACAGTCCAACACCTCAAAATTACCAGACAAGTCAAATAGGAGTTAAATATATCTATTCCAGGATTTTGGATTTCAACAAATCTGATGCTCTGTACAATGAGTGCAATACTCACAATAAGCACAAGCGATTAATATAAAAGAACACTCAAATCCTCAATTCAGCTCAGAGTCCTCCTGAACACAATTAGACACTGCAACTCATCAAAGAATGCAAACACTCCAACTCTCAACAATTCACAATCAAAACTGCATAATCAAAATGCACTGCTGTACTTATACTCACACTTCTAGGATACTGCAATCATTTTCAGGAACGCTGGAACACCCTCAATAATTTATATGAGACCATTGAAGATCACAAACTGAATTGGGGTAAAGTTTTAAATTCAGTAGTTAATTTCAAATCATCCTCTGCATTTGTTTGTGTAAATTTGAGAACCCTATATTGCTTCCCTCAATGGACTGGGAACAGTGTTAATCACCCAGATTTCGGTGCTCCACCTCCTGAGCCTGGTCAACAAATCAATACATTCAATGTTAAGGCTCCAAAAGAAAGACATAGAATATTGTAGTATAAAGCCATGAATTTTATTAAAGTTTAGTGATTTAGAGAAGGCAAAAATCAGTTTAGCCTCAATTAGTAATCAAAATGTGTATGCTTCGATTAATATCAATTAATTGAATCAAAATCGAATAACTCAGAGGACGACCCAGCATGAAGTCGCCTCACTGGGAAGGACAAAGAAAAGTAAATTCTCTCTCTGAGAGAGTACTATAAGATCTCCATAATCATTATCTAAACTAGAAATGCACAGGCGCTAACAATTTACACATTAAACTGTCAAATCAGGTTAAAGCGAGATGGTACAAGTATGTGCTCATTAGGGGCTCAAGGTTTCTCACAATACAAGCTTTCTTCACAAATACTCTTACTGTAACAGGATAAGATACATGGACTAGTCTGAAAACTGTATGTGTCTTCTTGAATGCACTATTCATTAAAATGTTCCACGATAATAAAAAAAAAGAAAACATTCCTTCACATGGAAAAAGAGGGAAACGAATATTAGTTTGACAATCAGGACTCTAGCTTGCTTAGAAATAAAATCTTCATGTGTTGCAAAACTAGATAACAAACAACATTAGCCTTTTTTTAAAATTCAGGCCTACATTAGCTACAGTCACTCTACACTTGAATGAACATAATTGCTCTCTACCTATAGCATTAGCATGTCTATGTTCTAATGTCATATGAATGCAAAACATTTCATATAAAAAACTTTTCCACATGTGAGATCACTTCACAGTCACACATGAACATTGTGAGAACTCAAAACGGCAAACATATTTAGTGAACAAAATTAGGTGAGTGAAAGGATGGCACATTAGCTAGAATTAAGAGCCCAATTTATTCTTTCGCCTTTTTTAAATATGCAATGTTAACGTTTTTCATTTATACTAGAATTATTAGAATGTAGTGTTCACCAAAGAGAGTTTTTAAAGGAGGAACAGAACTTTTTTTGGTATTAATGATTCCAAATTCCTTGCAATGTGCAGACAGGCAGCATGGTACTTCTTCAATTTGATTATCAGCATTTGGTAGGCGTCCTCATCAGGCCAGGGGGTCACTGGATCCTTCACAAAGGGATACACCCTATTGGGTTTGCGTCTGGCTGTAATTAGATTTACAAAGAAGCTTGGTTAAACATTTTTTTTTTAAGTTAAAATAAAGTTTATTGACAGTCATATATGCCATATATTGAACGTATACATAAAAAAGGTATAAAAAGAGAACTACATAACAGAATAAGTGAAATAATCATTCAAAAGGAAATAGCCTACAGACATAACCAGCAATAATAAAATATGCAGCAATTATTAACATATGATGAGCAAAGGGATGATGAAAATAATAATAATAAAAAATTAGATAAAGCGACGAAGGGAACTCATGGAGGTTTAGCAACTTCTTGTTGGAAGGGAGTCAAGGGAGAGGAGCCGAGGGCAGACGTGTAAGGTTAGAGTTTTGTTTGGATAGAATAAGTGGGGAGAGTAAGAGTCGATTGTACATAAAAAATAAAGTTTGAGTAGTGTTTGCCGCCCTAGAAGATTTCCGTATCTTTAACCATACCTTGTTCCAGATTGTAATAGGCCATGAGGTACCCATATCCACCTCCCAAGCCTCTTCAACTTTGGTCTTTGTACGTGGTGATGCGGGTGCATGGAGCAAAGCATAAATCCTAGATCCTGTAGTTAACAGAGTACACAAGTGAGAAGTCATAGGAGATTCCTGAGGGAGTATGGGTGACAGAGCAAGATACGAATCATATGCCGACTGAATTGCTTGTGTTAATTTAAAGTACTGAACACAGAAGGAAGAAGGGAGATGAAAAGTTGCAGCGGCTTCTGCAAAAGAAATGATGTGAGATTGCTGGAATAAATGACGTACCCATATAAGACCCCGACTTCTCCAAGACTTCCAAAAAAAAGGTTTATTATTTATTAAAATCGACGTATTGTGCCATATAGGTTGGTCCAAAAAAGAGGAAAATAAAGGGGATGGTAAAATCATAGATGTATATTTTAGAATCGGAGTCGATAAAGATTGCGGTGGACGAGAAAAAGAAAGGTACTCTAGGAAGGAAAAGGGAGAAATATATGCTAATTCCAGCGTTGACCACAAGGGAGAAAGGGTGGAAGAGACTTCAAACCATCTGGATGCTTGATTTAATATGAAGGATTTATGATATAGGGAGAAATTCACTCCGCCTTCTGCTTTTGGACGGGATAATTTGGATAGAGACATGTGAGCCTTTTTATGTCCCCACAGGAAAGAAGATCAGATAGAATTAATTTTCTTGAAATGGTATAAAGGAATAGAGAACGGTATGTTAGAGATTATGAATAAAACCAAGGGGGAAAGCATCATTTTGATGGTATCTAATCTAACCCACCAAGATAGATATAAAGTATGCCACTTTGTAGTAAGATCCTTCAACTTTTTTAAACATTCTTCCATGCAACGAGAAACTGTACCGGAGAGAGTGGGAGTAAAATGAAGACCCAAATATTTGATATATTTAGGGTTCCATGTGAAACCCGAAATAGTGAAGTCTGATTTATAGGTAAATTTGGTCAAAGGTAAAATCTCGCATTTATCTTTATTCAATTTGTAACCAGATACAGAGGCAAATGAATCAACTTCAGTCAGAAAGGCAGGTAACGAAGTCGCGGGCTCAGATAAAAATAATAAAACATCGTCGGCATACGCTGCCATTTTAATTATGGATTGCTGGAACTTAAAGCCCTGTATGATATTATTTTGACGAATTCGCAATAGGAAGGGTTCTAAAGCGAGATTGAATAAAAAAGGCGAAAGAGGACAACCCTGACGAACCCCTCTACCAAGGGAAAAATAAGAAGAAACACCACCATTAGCCGCGATGGCAGCTCTGGGGTGCGAATATAAGAGAGAAATGAGGGTGGAAATTCATGGGCCAAAACCAAACCACTTCAATGTTTGAAAAAGATATGACCATTTGACACGGTCAAAAGCTTTTCCCGCATCCAACGCTATTGAAGCGAGAGACTGAGAGGAATGAGAAGTCTTAGATAGAATGTCAAAGAAAAGTCTGGTATTGTCTGAAAGCAATCTACCCTTGACAAAACCAGACTGCTCCTTCCCCAATAAAGCTGGTAAAAAGGATTCCAAACGGAGAGCTAAAGCTTTAGAAAAAATCTTGTAATCGATGTTGACTAAAGAAATGGGCCTATAATTTTTACAATATTGAGGGTCTTTGCCTGGTTTGGGAAGAATGCATATGAGAGCATCGGAAAATGAACCTGAGGAAGAACCAGAATCTAAGAAAGAGGAGAGAAGTGCACGTAATTTTGGGAGAAGTAATGAGGAGAAATGAAGAAAAAAATCTACTGTGAATCCGTCCGGACCTGGAGCTTTATCTTTTCTAAGCAATTTCAAAGCACAAAGAAGTTCTTTTTGAGTCAAATCAGATTCTAAGGGAAAGAGATCAGGAGGGGTGTCGAAAGGAGATTTAATATCAGAGAAGAACTTGGATATGTCCTGGGTAGTTGAAGTTGACTCGGATGAATATAATAGCTGATCTTCTGACCTGTGTGCCGAGGCTCGCCTTTCTGTTCCCTCCCATCTCCCACCTTCATCGTCACCGTCGTCGATTCCCGGTTTCCGGTTCCGAGGCAGCAGCAGCAGCAGTGTCGGCGGCGCAGCGCTACGTGGACACCTCCTGGGTTTTGCCTCACTGTCCTGCGCTGGATTCGTTGGAGTCGGCGGTGTAGTGTGGTGCTTCACGGGACGTTACACAGTGTGGCTGCTTCTGACCAAGTGTCGACCAGTGTCGTCCTCACTGTCCCCCGTTTGCAAGGAGTAAGAGAGACGCCACTGCGGATCTTGGGCGCCATCTGGTGGTCGGAGATTGCTGGAAGTTGCTGGATATCGCCACTAGCAGGTTAGGGGAAGGATAGTGCCCCCTGGATCTATAACCTGCAAAAGTACACGGGAGCTGAGCAGGACTGGAAGCTCGTGTACCTGAAAAAAGTCTGAGGAAAGGAGGAAAAGGTGGTGGAGACATAGAGAGTGGCAGAAAGCGGGCTCACAGGACAGAGGTAAGTGGATAACAGTAAAAAAAAAAAAAAAAAAAAAGGGAAACATTTATAGCTGAGGGTCTTTTGCAAGAGGTAATTCAAGAGGTGGCTGTAATACACCTTGAAAGCAAAAGGAAAGGAAAAGCGAAGGAAAACAGCCTGGAAAGCCCCTACTCCCTTGGAAGCAAGTAAGCGGAGAGGGAGAGCTTAAAGACATGGCGCCAGGAAAGAATAAACGTCGGAAAGCACCTAAGAACTCAAAACTTCCAGGTAATACAAGCGAAGGAGAAGAGGATATAATAGATCTTCCCACTGACTTGGAAAATGTGTTAACTACACCTACCAGAAATATAACATCGGTACTGGTGTCAACAGCATCCTCCAGTACAATTAAACAAAAGGGGCCGATGTCCGCTAAGTCTGCAGGTGGAAAGGGTGGCTCCTCAGTCTCAAAATCTATTAAAGACTTCTTTGGTAAGCATTTTAAAGAAAAGGAGACACCAGAAAGGGAATCAAAAGCGGTGGAGACCCCAAAACTGACTGAGATCATGATATCAGACACCGATTCCTTGAACCAGACAAATTTTGACACTGCTAACATCCCGATAGTACCTCGGCTGTCTTCCTCCCCACGGCTGTTTCAATCAGTATTAAGCCAAGACTCCGAGGGAGAGGGGGAGGAGGAAGAGAAAGAAAATGAAAATCAGACCGATTTACACCCGGCGAGGGAAGCTGCTGAAGCTGGTCTCAATGAAAAAGACAGTATAGAGAACGTAAATCTGGCCTATACTGTGATATCAGGCCTACCCGTGAATAGTCTAGAGGTGACGGGTACCTCGAGCTCATCAATGCTTGAGGTTATGTTGATGCTCCAGAAAACTCTACAAGGAATCCTAGAGGTTTCAGTGGTAAATAACGACATTCTAAAAACCCATAGCAAGCAGTTTAATAACATAATTGGGGAATTGATGCAGATTAAAGTCCAAATGCCCTCCCTTGTAAGACCTGTAGAGAACGAAGCTAACGAGGTGGGAGAAACATCAAGGACAAATACACCAAATGAGGAGGAGCCCAATGTATATATTTCCCGCTGTCCCATGATCGTAAGGAGATATGGCGAAAGTAGGCGTTGCCTGAAGAGGAGAATAGGGAAAAAGGTCCAACGGGTTAGACCGGCTGTAGAAAAGGGGATCAGGAAACAGGCACCCTATGACCTAAGGCCCAGGGACAAGGCAGGAAGAGTAGAATTGGATAATGTAACCCCAGTAGACACTAAGGCAAGCACCCCAGGTCCCCAGGAAAAATCAGGTTGGGTCCAAGGTAAATGTGTGACTAAGAACGCAAAGGCCGCTAAGAGGATGCCAAGGGGGAGGAGAGAGGCTTCAGAACCTATACGGGAAATAGAAATGTCCACCGAGGCAGGGCCCAGCAATCTATCCCCGGTAAATAATTGGATGAAGGGTGAGAGAGTAGTAAGCAACCTGAAGAGAAGGAATAAAGACCCAGAGGAAAGTCATAAGTCTCTACAGGCACCTAAGATCGTGGACACCTGGCTATACCTAGAACCAATGAGTCAGGGATATGGGGGGAAAAGGGGTAAGAAATTAAAACCCCTAAACCGCTCGCAGTTACTATTCTCATTTGCTAAATGCCCCAGCCTAAAATATGTCAGTTCTGAGGATTTAAAAGAAGTGGGGTTTTTGGTTAATGCTAAAGGTGAGGAAATAACAAAGGTCCTTCTCCACTCAGCTTTGATAAAAGTCGCAGTGGAAAAAGCAGAAGCAGAGATGTTAAGAGAAGGAATTAGACTAGTAAAGAGAGAGGATCTGAATATGGTTAACCAAGGGCACAAATTTCTTAGAAACCATGCAGGGCTGGGAGAACGGCAAATACAAATTATTTCATCAGGATGGAGTAATAAGGAAGGCCTGGCAATTACAATTGTTCCTAAAAAGCTGGGGTGGGGGGATGAAGATGTCTTGGATGGGAACAGGTATAGAGAGCTGGCTTACTTAGACCAGGAGGAGGAGGAGGGGAATTTAAGTAACATCGATTAGGAAACTGGGTCGTCGCACAGCCTGCGTATCTTGTCTTGGAATATTAATGGCTACAAAAGAATATGGCCTCAAGAGATTTTCAGAAATCTCCTCGGTAAGACCGATATCTTGTGCCTACAGGAGACATGGCTGTGCGACGAATCCCTTGTTACGGAAGGTTTTACCAGTCACATAAAACCTGCAAGAAAGAATAAAAAGGGTAGGGCGTCAGGTGGTCAGATGACGCTGGTCTCCACAAAGATAGTGAGAGACATCTTCCATCTCGACTTAACATGTATCTGGGCATTAGGGAGCAGAGTGTTGATCCTAAATAACAACATAAGGGGTGAAGGTTTTTGTATTATCAACGTGTACATACAGAAAGGCGAAAAACATGAGTATAAAGCAGAGTTGGATCGCTTAAAAAAGGATTTAGAGAATTTACAAGAACTCTACCCAGGAGATGTGGTTTTAATTTTGGGGGATTTTAATCATAGATTGAATCCCCTAAAAACAGATGCCTGGAATAGTGATATACTAAAAGTGTATAATATAGAGCCTGCAATGTTCATCAACACCGAGCTCTCAAATCAGGATGTGGAGCTTGGACGGCTGCTGGGGGCTATGGGTCTGGTTTGTGTGAACGGTAGGAAAGAAGGAGATCGGCCCGCTAAGCGGACATTTAAAATAGGACAGCAATTGTGCCCGATTGATTATGTTTTTATTCAGGCCTGGTGCTTCCACTCAATTCTACATTTTGAAATTCTTCAAGTAGAGGGCAGCGATCATTTCCCTTTATTGTTAGAAATGTTGGTAAGTAAGGCTCCGCCAAGACAGAAGGTGTTGAACGTCGAGGTCGAATATCCGAAGCGACTTACAACTCGGATAAGTGAAGAACATCTAAACAAACTGAAGGACTTTCAGTTAGTAGCTGACTTAGAAAACCTAGTAATGGGGGAAGAGCTATCCTGGTATGAGGAAATGATAAGACAACTTGTAGAATGCCTTAGAATAAACATTAAACGGGGGAAGCATAGTTTGACAACGAAACTTCCATTACATGCTACTAATAACCCATGGTTTGATGCAGATTGCCGCAAAGCAAAGGCTGCTATTAGAAAGAGTGAAAGAAGCCTTAGGCACAGTTACAATGAATTCGAACATCAAACCCTTAAGAAACAAAGGATAAAATATAAGGCATTAATTAGAGACAAAAAAAGATCTTTTAAAGAAAATTGCTGGAAGAGTCTATTAGTGGCAATTGAAGAAAAAAATGTCAAAGGCTTCTGGAAATTGATACAGGAATGTACAGGGAAAATATCAGGGTCCATGCAATGTTCTGTTCCAGAGGACAAGTGGGTAATTTACCTTGAGGAGATCTATGGCAATTGGCCAAGGAGGGAGGCAATACAACCATCTAGTTGGCCAGGAGTGAGGGAAGAAGTAATGGAGCAGTTCTCCCTAGGTCACATCAAAATCGTGATAGCGACCTTAAATTTAACACGAGCTGCTGGCCCAGACAATTTACCCGCCATTATTATAAAAACAAATATAGATTGGTGGGCCAATTTGTTTGCAAAGACGTTCTTAAGTATACTAAAAACAGGAACATTACCAGATAGCTGGAAAGGGGCTATCATTAGACCCATACACAAAAAAGGTGATGTAAACTCCCCCAAAAACTACCGCCTGATAAATCTCTTGGACATTGGGGAAAAAGTGTTCTCTAAAATTATTTTGGGGTTGCTAAAAGATTGGGCTGAAGAAAATGGTATAGTACCTCCTGAACAGGGGGGTTTTAAAGAAGGCCATTCAACTGTGGATCATTGCTTTGCCCTCTGGGCGGTAGCGCGGAAGTCCATAGAGCAAAGGGGTAACCTGTTTTGCTGCTTTGTGGACTTCCGCGCAGCATTTGATCTTGTAAGCAGGGAGCAACTATGGTCTACCTTGAAAGGCTATAAATTATATGCAGACCTGTTAGCCCTTATCCAGGCCTTGCATACAGACAACTGGGCCCAGGTAGTCCTGGATGTGGAGGGTGGATTATCTGGTAGGATCCAGATTGGAAATGGCCTTAGGCAGGGGTGCGTATTAGCCCCGTTGCTCTTTTCTTTGTTTATAGCGGACCTACCCCAGATCCTAAAAGAGGTTAGAGGGGCGAGTCCAAAGTTAGGGGGTAACCATATATCCTGTCTGCTTTATGCAGACGATCTGGTGATCATGGACCAGACGGAGATAGGTTTGCAGAGGAAACTAGATATGTTCCATAAATACTGCCTAAATAAAAAATTGGTAGTAAATATGGAAAAGACTAAAATCCTATGTTTCGGCAAAAGTAAGACCCGGTTCCCTTGGTATTTGGGTACGGAACTTCTTGAGAGAGTATCGGAATATAGATATTTGGGTGTATGGTTCACGAGTAACCTGAATTGGACCACCCATCTGGAGGCTTTAAAAATTAGGGCAGCAGCTTCTATAAAGGGCTTAAAAAGGTTTAATAGCTTTTACGGAGATTTGTCAGACGGGCCGGTTATTAAGGCCTATCTGGCAATGGTCCCCGCGCAATTCCTATATGGATCAGAGGTTCTCCTCCTCAGTGGGAAAAAAGGTTGGGATAAAGAGGAGGGTATGATCCTGAAAAGCTTATTCTCGTTACCTAAATCAGCTATGGTACAGGCAGCAAGATTGGAAATGGGAGTCACTTCCTGGGCAATTACAACCAGGATGGCACTAATACGGTTTTGGCAGCGTCTGGAGATAGGGGAGGCGCCCAGAAAAATATCACAGTGGTGTAGAGAGGAAATTACCTCCAGTGAGTTATCATGGGCTAAAGAAGTCAGACTCTCATTAAAGGAAGCTTATGGGAAGTTAGGAATAGAACTAGATGCCCAGTTAGGACACACCAATATAGGCAAAAAAGAACTACGGTCGTTGGGAGCGGATGTGTCCCGTACTTGTGATCACGAGTACCTTCGGCAAAAAATATCAGTGTCCCATATGATCCAAGTATGGAATTCAGAAGATCATCCTTACCCGTACTTGGATAGGCTGCCGAATCAGAAATTAAGAAGAGAGGTTTTAAAACTGAGAATGGGTGTAAACCCCTGTTATGTAAATACCAGGGTTAAAAACCTCATGATTAATAGTAATGGTAAATGCACATGTACATTAGGCTCCACCTGTGACATTACTCATGTTTTATTAGACTGCAGGAGGACCCTTGATATACGTAAGGAGATTTTAGGCCCGTTATTCAAAAATTACAGGATTACGAATAGGAAGCAGGCTGCAGAGCTCCTGGTGGGGATGGGAAACCTGGATATAGCCTGTGCCTTGGGGAAATACATGATTCGAGTTAGGGAGCTCCTCCAGAATACAGAGTTATAGGCATATGTTATCGAGACTGAACTCTAATGTATGTATTATGTTTGGAAGGTCTAGTCAGATATGTTTTCTCATGTGTTTTTAACATCTCAGGAGGATACTGTTAGAAATAATGTTGCCAGGGTTATCCTCCGGGAAATGACTGAATTGCAATTTTATAAATTTTAACTCGTGTTTTTATAAAGTTTATAAATGTATAGTGTATACTTTTATGGTTGTAATAACTCAAAGTGACTGAATATAATGTTTTATAAAATTGAAGAAATGCCGTCAGGATGTCATCATCTTTATGATGTAGTGTAGAATCTTGACTATATATGCTTTCTATATTAGTTTTATTCTTCTTGACTTTCAGATAATTTGCTAATAATTTGCCGGCTTTATTTTGACCCCCATAAAATTTGGCACTAGATCACAGTAAGAAATTGGAAGCATTATTTGTAGTACCTTTATTAAATTGGAATTTGGTGGTTATAAGCTCATGCAAACAATCCTTTGACTTAGAAGTAAAGTAAGAATGTTCCAACATCTTGATCTTAGAAAGAAGGTCGTTAGTGATTTTTTCTGCCTTCCTACGTTTGCGGGAAACAAAACTAATAATAAAATCCCTAGCGGATGCCTTAACGGCGTCCCATACAACTGGAAAGGATATCTCGTTAGAGTCATTACAAATGAAGAAGTCATGAAAGGAGGAAACAAAACCAGAATCAAGAAGAAGGGAATTATTGAAGCGCCATTTCTTAGTATGAGGGGGCTTCTGCAAAATGTCAAGGTGTATGGAGACTGGCGCGTGATCCGAAATCAAAATAGACCCAATTTCAGAGGCAATTAATGATTGTGAGAGATGGTGTGAAATAAAAAAAATAATCTAATCTAGATTGAGTCTGGTGAAGCGGAGAGAAGAAAGAATACTCCCTAAGAGTGGGGTTGCATAATCTCCAAGCATCGATGAATTTAAATTGATGAATGAGTTGCGTGAAGACTTATGTGATTTATGAGGAGAATAAGTGCTTGTAGAATGTCTATCTAAAAAAGGATCAAAAACTTCATTGCAGTCTCCTGCCAGAATAAATGATCCTCATAATATTGGGTAATGTGAGGGGATAGTGAAGTCCAAAAAGAGGCGTCTCCTGTAGTAGGAGCGTAAATATTTAGGAGGGTAACGGGAGTATTATCTATAATGAATTTGACTAAAACCCATCTGCCTATTTGATCTGCGGAGTTAGCAACTATTTTGACTGAAAGGGCTTGGTGAAATAGAATGAGAACTGCATTACGCTTGCCATCACCAGGGGAAAAAAAGACCTCCCCAACCCAACCTCTTTGTAATTTAGCAGATTCTTCAGGGAAAAGGTGTGATTCCTGAATATAAGCAATGTCTGTTTTAAGCTTGGCTAAATGTGTTAAGACTCTCTACCTCTTTATGGGAGAGTGCAAACCTCTAACATTCCAAGAAACAATTTTTAAAGGCATTCAACAATAGATGAAAGATATATAATAGGCTGGTTAAAGAAAATCATCATTAGAAGAAAATTACCAATAAAAGTAAAATATACAATACACTGCAAGAAAAGTAAACTACAAAAAACTCTAAAAGTGAAAAAATATCTAGTGAACTGAGTACAACATATTTGTATGAGGGAAGAACCTAAGCTAATCAATAAAAAACGTTCAACACAGTAACTAATTGAATAAGGACTCGAATCATAAACAATAAGACCATACAAAAAGCGAGTATTCGATATTTGGAGAGAAAGAAGAGAACAGGAGAGAAAGAGAGAAAACAGAAAAAGGACCAAGAGAAGATAAATGAGACTGAAAATGCTGAAAGAGAAATATATCCCAAGGAAGAAGAATAGAAGAAGAAGAAGAAATGCAAGAGGTATACAAAAAGGGTAGGAATGAAGAAACAAGACTTACAGAACATCCAAGACATGTACAAGGAGGGAGGATGGAGGCCACGTAGAGAAAAGACGGGTCCGAAACTCGTAAGGGAAGGCGGGAAGGACGGACGTCTCAGCAAACTCCATGCATAAAATGTGGGGGGAAGACACGTAGGGAAATGATCTATGGAAAGGAAAACAAAGTATCAGAAGAAAAAACATTAACAATTAGAAATTTGAAATAGTAATATAAAACCTTATCTAAAAACCAATGTTTTAAGGCAATACATGCAGTTGAGCAGAACCTTGAATCAACAATAAAGAAAATCAAGTAAAATGAGACGTAGATGCAACATCCATCTCAGTAGAACTATGAGAGTAAAGAAAACTATTCAGCTTCAAAGGATCCTCATAAGTGGTGGTTCTATTGTTAAGAGTCACCTTAAAAAGACAGGGATGGAATAGACCATATCGTGCTCCAAGCGAGCGCAATTGAGGACGGAGGGCCAAAAATTCCTTGCGTCTGTCAGCAGTAACCTTGGCATAATCCTGAGAGAAAAAAAGAGGATTGCCCAACCATAAAATTTGTTTCATTGCTCTGGCAGCTGATAAAATTTTGAGCAAATCAGTATATTCAAGGGAATAGATGATGACGCCCCTTGGTTTCGTAATAGCCAAATTGGACATCACAGCTGGAGGAGGATCCAGACGATGCGCCCTCTGTATATTGAGGATGGTACTATCCGGTAAGGAAATAACTTTTGGTATGAAAGTCTTGAAGAACACAAGAGGATCTGAGCCCTCTGTTCCTTCCGGAAAGACCATAAATTCGAAGGTTATTTCTTCTATTCCGATTCTCTAAACTTTCGAGTTGTTTACGCATGTCCAGAACCTGTGCACACAACGGATCCACTTTAGAAACAGAAGAATTCAAGGAAGAAACATCCTGTTCCAATTGGGTGACACGACCATCTACATTCAGTAATTTTTCAGTAATCGTTTGTAGTGTGGATCTAGTTTCATCTATTAAAGGACGCAACACCCTTATCTCCTCCAATAGGATATCCATAGTGGCCGTGTTAGATTGCTTTGGGGGAGAAGGAGGATCTTTTTTTAACCTTTTTACAGCACCCTTAGTGGCAGAAGAGATTGATGGGTTTGATGATGGTGGTGAATGCTTAGATGATGATTCAAGCGAATCCTCCATTGTAGGACACTGATACCTGGAGCTCATGTGGATATTGAAGTTACTTGAAACAACTAAGGAATTATGCAAGTCCTTGGATAACTTGCCCATCAAGGAAAAAAAAAACACTCAAGGAAGCTGAAATACAAAGCAGTAAAAACCCAAGTGTGACGCCTCACACTACAATATAGAATTACCACAAGATCTGTAAAAAGTAAACGTAACACAAAAAGAATGGGTTAGGTAAGCATACAAGAAAATGGAAATGCTACTTATTCAGAAATATTAACTCCAAAAACCTATTATGCACCCAGTAATGATAGAGTAAAACTTAGCAAAATAAAATAATAATATGAGCTACGCAGGAACAGCTCCTGAACCAACCTGTACCTAAGAAAAAAGGAGGTTAGAAAGAACATATGCAAATGCGTTCAGAATGACATTGTAATAAAGCCACAGTTCAATGGGTAAAACAGAACATAACATGTGAAAAACCTTACGAATAAAAAGAGAGAGGAAAAAAAAAAAGAAAGAAATATGCCATTCCAAGAAACAATGAAACATGTAGAAGTTCCAAAATGCCATCTAGAAGAAGTATGAAAAACTTGGCGCCAGAAGTTCAATTGTAAATAAGAAGGCTAGACAACACAATGAAATCAGCGCTTATTGAACCAATGGGACTATGGCTAACTGTAATATCGGTAGAAAATTCGCACACGCATGAGTCATTCTGAACACAGTGATGAGTAATACAAAAACAGTCTCCACATGCATGTATTAGAAACTGCGCCATGAAGCAGGCTATTTTGGTGATGAAATGGAAGAAAAAAAGGCTTGAGTTATTCACTTGACAGGCAAACAGCGAGAATAGTAGGTATATGGCCACATTTGGCAAAAGTGGCGTTAATTCAAAGGTGCAGCATTAAAAATGGAGTAAAGTTACAGCGAGCGCAGCACCCGACATTATGACCAAGAAGCCAACAGGAGCCAAGCTCTGTCAGTGAGTCACACAAAATGGTGGCTGCGTCTCATCAGAGAGATGTTTGTGGCGTTATATATCTGGTCAGGAGCTGCTTGCATAAAAGGAGGCTCATTTATGGGTGATAAGTCATGTAAAGCAAGACTCTGAAGAAAGCGGCAAAGAACATCCACAGGAAGCGAGAATGAGATATCCAAACCGCCGTTAGGAGCGAGGCTCCGTCAGCGGGGTCCAGAAGATGGCGGATTTGCTCTCACCGGGCTCCGGCGAAAACTGGATGTGGGCTAACAGGTTATTCCGGCCGCGAAATCGCCAGGGAAGGCTTCACTGCGGCTCCTGAAGGCTTCCCACGTCTCCTGCCATACTTCAATGGATTCGAAGCGGGAGAAGGAATCTCGCCAGGCCGTCCCTCATCGCCACCTCCCGGGAGAGTCACGTAAACGTCGCCATTCTATATGGGCGCTAGCCACGCCCCCCCTTGGTTAAACATTTGAAGGGAAGAATTTGTACCTGTCTTATGCCATTTAAGTTTTATCGTAAGCAGGGATAAGCAAAATATTTGGGAAGATCATGTGCATAGTGTGATTTCATTTACATAGGAAGGACAGGCAGGAGTTTTGTATGTTCTGGTAAAAATGTTTTATGGACAAGGTTTCTGTATTTGAAATATGTGTGGACATAAATGTGAATATATATGGCATCATGGTCGCTCACCGTTTTCTCTGATGCCATTCTTGATTATTTTTGTGATTCTTCGGGGGCCGTTATTTTGCACATCTTGCCCCAAACTCTGGAATCTTTTATCGCTAATTCTTAGACAGACCGATAATCTAGTAAATTTTAGAAAGCAACTGAAAACCCATCTGTTCGCATAAGCTCTCTGTATCTGAGTCAAGTAGACCTTAGCGCTGGGAGGGAAGCTCATCCGGGTAGCGGTGTGCTCAACTAATTCTTTGAATATCATTGGTAACCTATGACTCGCAAAGAGTATGGTGTGCAAAATTCGCAGAATCTGCTTTTTTTAATTGTGCAAAATGTTGGGAACTCTCTGAAATTGAATCTAATAACTCGAAATATAAATCCGTCATTTCTCGCTATACTTCACACACACACGAAATGCGCCCTCACACCAAATTTCGACGCAAGGCACCATTTTGCGCAAAATAAGGGCAAAAACCAAAAGCACAGCAAACTTGCGTTCTGTGGTTCCAGTGCACTATGAATGCCAGATTCGGGGTAAAACTTTACTGCAAATGACGCTTAATTACACATTATGCCTTAATGGAATAACAGGCATTTTGCATAACAAGAACAACACAAAATTCCCAAAGTTATTTGAATTACGCCAGAGCAATCTAAATTTCACCAAAATTGGCCTGTTACAATCCCCGTAATTTTAGCCGTTGGAGTTTCCAGTGTGGGGTTCCTCAAATACAGAGTTGGGGAGATAATAGGGAGTGCTAGATTTTGGTGTTTTGGGCCAATTCCCACATGTTTTAAATCCACGCGTGAAACACCACAGTTTATAATTATGATGGGCCCAGTAACTCCTATTGCCGGGCCCATAGAAATCGATGGGCCACTTCAAATTAAGGCATAAGGGACATAAAAGTGACAGTGGGCAGTGTTTAAATCAATAAAATAGCCTTACAGGCCACGTTAATAGAGGCTTTCAATAATGTCAAAATATATCAGTATTTATTGTCCACATGATTGTTAGTACTTCACCAGAATCCCCAAAAATGCATTTCAGGACTTTTTGCTCGATGCATACACTCATTTCAGAGTTTGCATCCGCAAAACAATTATTTTAAATTTACCATACCCATTTTAGGAGTTGGAATTTTTTTATATAAATCTGAAATTGATTTAGAAACAATGCCTTTTGTGACCAACTCCCAAGTTGCTGTAGTAACTTATTCACTTGAATTTAATAGCAAGAAAGACAGTAGAATTGAGGCACCTGTGTTGACATGAAATTATGTAGATCAGACTGCAACCCAGTCTGGCCTATTAGCACACCGCAAAATAAATTTCTGGTCACAAAAAGAAGAGACTATGCAATTCTTTTGCAATTAGTGAGTGTGGAAGAGCTGCAACGGTGTGAATACTTACTCAGAACAGTATGATTCATACTCCTAACCCGATTTAAAAAACATAAATAAACATTGAACACAAAACAGAACAATAAATGTGCACTAGATTTCATTTAGTTGTAACAAACGTCATTGAGCTTTGTGTGACATCAAAACACCATCAAAACAACAGCAACACCAAAGTGCACTGACATGGCTTCCTAACACAGTATACATCTTAAGGCTAGGCACAACAACAAGGGTGGAAGACAACTGAGAGCTCATCGCAAGTCTCTGCTCACCCTGAACAATCCAGAGTACTCCCACCAAGTTCCTCATATCTTCGCATGTTTGTTATGTTATGTTGTATTGATTTGTATAACGCACTAATCAATAGAGAGGCTATCCAGGCATGTGTTTGGAAGAGCAACCCCTGGCCCTGTACATTGATTCCTGCATCTTGCACATTTGTCCTTTCCTGATCCCCAGTCAGACATCTTGGGCAGGAGCTTGACTTTCCCTCATTGCCTAATGTAATAGATACTGTGTTGGATGATGTGGGCCCCGTGCGGTGATGGCGCGCTCTATTAACAGTGCTATTCTGCTTCCTTATTCCTTATGATGGTGCTCAAGGGAGGAGGAAACATCCACTCCTCCAGATTTGTGACCCCTGGGGATATATCTAACAATTACACGCAGGACCGAGCACACACAAAACTGTCGTCATTTGCTAAATTAAGACAAGCACATTGCACAAGGTTAATCAAAATAGATTCTTGTATTTTGATTGTCTTTCTTTGGTTGATCTAGCCAACATGTGTTTCGTCATCCGAGAATAACCTACAACTTCCTCAGGGCTGGAAAGACAGTTATATGAACACACAACAATATCTTGTATGGGATAATTTACAATTCACATTGTGATTTGGTGGAACCCACACTTCAGTTCGTATCAATATAGACCGCTGACATGGCTCTGAATTGTGATACAGCATTAATTATGATCTGATATGCCACTGCAAGTTCATGGCTCGTATTTCTATAATTACACAGCATGATGTAATATTGTTGGAGGGGGTGCACCTCTCAGTATCACTGCTGGTGCAGAATAGTGGGCGCACACAAGAAATTGCTGTGATTAGATGGAATCGGGAGTGCTCATATCAATGTCATTGCAGGGGCAGAATGGTGGTCGCACCTGGGTTTGGGGTGGGGAGTGCTCATATCATATAGTTTCATAGTGCTAGTAAACAAGAAAAAATGCGAAGTAATTGTTAGAGGCATACGCCGATAAGCCTATAACATTCATATAAGTGTTATGTGAGCATGCATAAAGATACATTTTTAGTATTCATTACTGTTGGACTTGGCCCTTAAGGCAGGTTCACCCCTAATCTTTTTGCTTTTAATCTGTGATATGCGTGGATGATTTTCTGGTCTGTGCGCACTTTTTCTCTGTGTCCCAGAGTAAAGTGCGTGCATGTAGTTAGGCTGGCCTGCTCTCCCATAAGGATGCATGGGGAATGTCTGTGTCTCTAGTAATTCCTGATGCGTGGGGAGTGCATGCTCGAATTTGGTATGTGCGTGT
Source organism: Lissotriton vulgaris (assembly GCF_964263255.1). NCBI lineage: Eukaryota > Metazoa > Chordata > Amphibia > Caudata > Salamandridae > Lissotriton > Lissotriton vulgaris. Next base: position 385,466,188 of record NC_141685.1, read on the forward strand.
TCGTGGGAATGAATGCTTCGCAATGATGTATGTTGCGTGAATGTGGCATGTGAAGAAATGCCATTTCTAGGACTTGGCATATTGCTGGAAAATATGCCTGCAGTGTGATTGGCTGGAGCTGGCTGGTGAGCCTGGCTCCAGGAAGGCTGGATGGGTCTGCGGGTGGTGAGTGTGAGATCAGCATGCTTGATGGCTTGGGAGGAGTGCACTTGGTCCCTGCTGGGCCTGGACTTTCCCCGGACAATGCTGGCTCCACCCCCTGTAGTGCGACTGATGGCCCTAGCCCTGCCAGTGAATAGAGAGGGTGGTTGGGGTAAACAGAGTACTTCAGAACCAGCTGCAACTGGTTTCTCCCCCACCCTGCACCAGGAGACAAAGGAATTTGCTGTATAAGAAGGGGCTGTGTCCCCATACAATTGGTCCTGTTCTTGGTTCTGCCTAAGATCTTGCCAGAGGGGGCTGCTGCTGCTGCAGGGGCCAAGAGGACCGCCACTTGGCTGTCTCCTTGCTTGGAGACCCAGTGTGCTGGCTCTGGCCCTGCCTTGCCCCTCTGCCTGCCTCCAGACTCTGCTGGAGCTTTCCTGTGCCTGGAGGCACCCTGATTTTGATTTATAGCGCTAGGAGCGCTTTCCTTGTGCCCCAGCGCTTTGCTTGTCTTTCTAGCGCTGAGCGCGCTGATCCTGTGCTCCCTAAGCGCTTGGGAGCGCTGTATTTGCATGGCCGGTGCCCACCCGGCATTGGAGTCGACTTTGCCGATTTTTGGGCCTAGCGAGTGCCACCTCGCTTTATTTTAATTCGAGGCCGGTGCCACCCGGCATTGCCCCGTGGTCTGTATTTATTTTCGAGCCGGTGCCACCCGGCATTGCCCAGGACATCACCGCCGCAGCCCGGGCGCACTGGAAGCTTGCCGGGCCGCCGCGCTGCCTGCAGCGACCCGGAAGTCCCGCCTCCTGACCCCCAGGGCCGCGCTGCCATTGGCGGCCCCGGCGGAAGTCAGGCGGCGTGTGGAGGAGACAAGGCCAGGCGGGAGACGAGGGAGGCAGCCGGTCGTGTCCCCGAGGCTCCCCGAGTAGAGAGAGGAGCCCCGGGACGAGAGGAGCCCCGCCCGCCCTGAGACTGCCGGTGAGTGCCGAGGAGGGAGAGGGGCCGCGGGACACGTTGTCGGTGTCCGCCCCTCCCCCGTAGCGCGATCGTGCGCGCATTGCGTTAGGAAGCCTGAGGGCTTCAGGGGGCATTTTTCGTGGAGGTAGAGTCCCCCGTGAGGGACTCCAACGCCCCCCATCTGTGCTGCAAGGGCCACGAGGCTCTGAGGGGCCATTCTGTTCTTGAGTCCCCCGTGAGGGACTCCAACGCCCCCATTGGTCCTTTGTAAGCCCCGAGAGGCTCCAGAGGCCACAGTTGTTGCCGAGCCCGGCGAGGCTCCTTGCCCTACCTGTAGTTACGAGCCCCGAGGCTCGAGGGGGCATTTTATTGATTTAGAGCGCTGAGCTCTACATTGCACATTTCTTCAGCGAGCCCTGAGAGGCTCTAGGGGGACACAGGCAGTCAGTTGGTTGTAGCCCCGAGGCTCCCACACTGTGTCTCCCCACCTTGCTCTTGAGCCCTCCTGGCTCCAACGTTGTGCATCTGTATTTTACAACTGTCCAGCACTTAGTGGACAGTTGCCACGTTTAGGCTTTGTGTTCTGTGCTGCCTGCACAGCCTCCCTGACATTAAGACTCAGGGCATTCCGCCCCTTTCGAGGCCAGTTGGCCTGAGGGACACATTTATGAGTGTTGTGCTTTGTGCACCCCGCGCATTGTAATTTCTGGGTATGTAATTCTTGCGCATGTGTTCTAACCTGTACCTTTTCTAAGAGTGACCTGATTAGGTATTCTTATGGTGATCCCTCTTTGCTAAATGTGACCTGCAGAGAGGATTGTTTATATTTATCCATTATGCTAAATGTGACCTGCATAGTAGATTGTTGATGGTTCATGTTATGTTTAGGTTTCCTTCCCTTGGCTAAGAGTGAACTGCTTAGGTGTTGGTATTCCTTCCTTAGGTCCTAGTTACCTGTGTGATTTACCTACAGTGTGTTAGGGTTGCGTAGGAGGTCCTTACTGTTCCAGTGATTACTGGATGTGTGTTGCATTTATAATTTTGGTGCTACTCATTCTATGTTTACGACATAAGTGTATATCTACCAGTATTATTTTTTAACAAGTGCCTACCCCTGACAGTGGTCCATGTGGCCCTGTCCTGTACATAATTCCCCTTGTAAATTCTGCCCGTGCCTCTGGCACATTGTACAGTTTGCGTGTGTTATCTAATGTGTTTTGTTTATTATAATACAAAGGCTATTTTTTATATATATCCTTGTGTGGAGTCTTTCTTTGTGGTGGGCCTTGGGTGTTGTTGCTGGGGTGCGTGCGCAAATACTTAACTCATACCGCCTCCAAGTTTAGCCTTGACTGCTCGCGCCACGTTACCTAGAGGGCGAGAGAGGGGTTATCTTGGTGTGTGACTCCCTTGCCCTGACCCTTAGAAATGGCGATCCCTGACTGACCTCGACGCGAGTCTTGGCCGGCCAGGGTCCCGTTTCTAACATTGGCGGCAAGCGGTGAGGATAAGGATTTGTGTTTGCGCTGTACCACAGTGGCGACAGGCCACACTTCAAAGCTCTGCATTTTTTAGATAACCGCATTTTGGGGATTATTGTTTTTAGGGAAGTTCAGTTTTGCTTCTCCTGAAAGGTGTCATTTGTATTTTGTCCAGTGCCTTGTTCCCCGCCCTGCTCCCAGAGTTTGGTACCTGTGTCACTAGTGGTCAGGTTGAGAGAATCAGGGGTGGTAGAAACTGCCTTACCAGTCCAAGGGGAGGGTTGTGTGTGAATGAGTGTGTGTTACGCTGGACAGTGGAGTGCAAGTTCTCTGAGATAGGAATCTTGCTGAATTGTGGTTGTAATCTCCTGTTTAGCTCAGACCCCCAGGTTCCCTGTGTCAAACTTTTCCCGAGAACGTCCGTCAAAATGGAGCCAGTTTTTGATCTCTGTAGTCTGTTTAGGTACAGTAGGTTAGAGCTGGTCAGATTCTGCGAAAAGGGAGGCATAGAGGTGAGTGAGTTGGTTACTCAGTCCCAGCTTAGGGACAGCCTGATCCAGTGGCAAAAGGATCAGTGGGATCTCGAGCACAGAGAGAGAGATAGGGCCCGGGCCGCACGCCATGAGGGTGGTGAGTCTGTGGGGAGCCCTGAAGATTCTGTTGATGAATGTGAGTTGGATGGTGATGACAGTGGATGGATGTCAGCAGAGAGTGAGGACCCCATAGATAGGGAGTCCCTTGCTGGGTCCAGTGTCAGTACCAGCGCCCCGTCCCTTTCCCTGTCCCCAGAGGAGTGGTTGGATAGGAAGGAAGAGAGGGAGTATCAGCTAGCGTTGGAACAGCTCAGGTTGGAGCATGCCAAGCTAGAGGCTGAGAGGGCCTTGTTCAGGGAGAAGGTAGCCCAAGAGAGTAGGTTACCCCCTGAGTGCATGTGTAATTGTCTGGATTCCCCAGGGAGGGTGGAGTCCAGTGGTGGCAGCTTTTTAAATGTTGGTGTAGACAGTCCCACTCCCAGTTCCCCGAGTATGTTGCCTGTTTCCCCCGCAGAAGAGTTTGGGTTGAAGTTCAGGAGACTTAGGAAACTGCCTCATCAGTCTTGGGAAGACTTTGAGGATGAGTGTTGTGGAGCACTGTTTGATTGGGAAAAGGCTCACGTGAACGACAAGTCTGGTGGATTGTTTTGCATGGTTGTCACAGAGCACCTGCTCAGTTATTGTGTGCCAGAGTTGCGCCAGCACCTGTTGAAGTTTGGATCGTTTAGTGCATGTGAGCTTGCAGCGGAAGCCGACCGATGGGAGGGTGCAAGAGGTTCCTTAGCACCGCTAGTGAGTGATTCCAATAATAGTGGGTCAGGTTTTCTCCAACCCAGCGTGGTGGAGGAGGGTGAGAGTAGCCCAGCTAGGTCTCAGTATAGTGAGGAGGGTGTAGGGGCTTGCTGTCTGTCTCAGTGGAGCGGAAGTGAGTGTGAGACCGAGAGTCCCCAGATGCCCGAAGCCCTGCCTCAGAGCCTGGATGGTTTCTTTAGGGAACACCAGGGTGGGGACCTATGCTTACCTGTTAGTCCACTTGAGGGAGATCTCCTAGTGTGTGGAGGACCTGGAGCATCTGTGAGCGAAGCTTCTGTAGTTGTGGAGTCTGGCAGTACTGCTCCAGTGGGGAGAGTACAGAAGTCCAGTGAGATGAGTGATTTGGGAGTGACCTGTGAGTCCTCAGAAGTCCTGGAGTGCCAGGCAGTGATTCCACCAAAGGTTCTATACCGGAGGTTGGAGGTCCAGGTTCAGGGTTTGCCTGACCTGAAGGGTGGGAATACTGTAAGCAGTGTCCTAACCAGTTCTTTCTCCAGAGGTACCGCCCCGGTTGGGAGGGAGCAGGACTCTGGAAGGGGATGCAGAGGGTGGGAAAGCCCACCTCTGACCCCGGTACCACCTGAGGGGTTAAACCCTAGGTTGGCAGAGTGGTGTTTAGAGGGTACCCCTCGCAGGAGGAGGAGGAACCCTAGGAGAAGAGGTAAGGGGAGGAGAGCCTTCCCTGAGACTCCTGGTCCACCTAAGGTTGTAGACCCTAGGCTGGAGAACCAGTGGCAGTCTAGCCCTGTCTTGCAGACAGGAAGAGTGGAGCATGGCTGTTATGTGCCAGGGGTTACTACCCCCCACTTGGTGAGTTGGCAGGAACCAGTGGCACCTGGGTGGCCTAGGGCCTGGTCCTCGCCGAGGGCAGCTGGAGATTACCAGTGGGGTAATCCAGTGAGTCCCTACAGTAGCTTTAGAAAGAACCCTAGGGGTTCACAGTGGCGTAAAACAGGAGGGTGTCCCTGCAGTTGCGGGCCCGCGTCCGTGTTTTATCGCCCCAAGCAGGTAAGTCCATCACGGTGGTGATTGGTCTGCCCTGCGTTTTGGCTGGTAGGGGGTTGTGTTGGACTTGGCCCTTAAGGCAGGTTCACCCCTAATCTTTTTGCTTTTAATCTGTGATATGCGTGGATGATTTTCTGGTCTGTGCGCACTTTTTCTCTGTGTCCCAGAGTAAAGTGCGTGCATGTAGTTAGGCTGGCCTGCTCTCCCATAAGGATGCATGGGGAATGTCTGTGTCCCTAGTAATTCCTGATGCGTGGGGAGTGCATGCTCGAATTTGGTATGTGCGTGTTCGTGGGAATGAATGCTTCGCAATGATGTATGTTGCGTGAATGTGGCATGTGAAGAAATGCCATTTCTAGGACTTGGCATATTGCTGGAAAATATGCCTGCAGTGTGATTGGCTGGAGCTGGCTGGTGAGCCTGGCTCCAGGAAGGCTGGATGGGTCTGCCCGGTGGTGAGTGTGAGATCAGCATGCTTGATGGCTTGGGAGGAGTGCACTTGGTCCCTGCTGGGCCTGGACTTTCCCTGGACAATGCTGGCTCCACCCCCTGTAGTGCGACTGATGGCCCTAGCCCTGCCAGTGAATAGAGAGGGTGGTTGGGGTAAACAGAGTACTTCAGAACCAGCTGCAACTGGTTTCTCCCCCACCCTGCACCAGGAGACAAAGGAATTTGCTGTATAAGAAGGGGCTGTGTCCCCATACAATTGGTCCTGTTCTTGGTTCTGCCTAGGATCTTGCCAGAGGGGGCTGCTGCTGCTGCAGGGGCCAAGAGGACCGCCACTTGGCTGTCTCCTTGCTTGGAGACCCAGTGTGCTGGCTCTGGCCCTGCCTTGCCCCTCTGCCTGCCTCCAGACTCTGCTGGAGCTTTCCTGTGCCTGGAGGCACCCTGATTTTGATTTATAGCGCTAGGAGCGCTTTCCTTGTGCCCCAGCGCTTTGCTTGTCTTTCTAGCGCTGAGCGCGCTGATCCTGTGCTCCCTAAGCGCTTGGGAGTGCTGTATTTGCATGGCCGGTGCCCACCCGGCATTGGAGTCGACTTTGCCGATTTTTGGGCCTAGCGAGTGCCACCTCGCTTTATTTTAATTCGAGGCCGGTGCCACCCGGCATTGCCCCGTGGTCTGTATTTATTTTCGAGCCGGTGCCACCCGGCATTGCCCAGGACATCACCGCCGCAGCCCGGGCGCACTGGAAGCTTGCCGGGCCGCCGCGCTGCCTGCAGCGACCCGGAAGTCCCGCCTCCTGACCCCCAGGGCCGCGCTGCCATTGGCGGCCCCGGCGGAAGTCAGGCGGCGTGTGGAGGAGACAAGGCCAGGCGGGAGACGAGGGAGGCAGCCGGTCGTGTCCCCGAGGCTCCCCGAGTAGAGAGAGGAGCCCCGGGACGAGAGGAGCCCCGCCCGCCCTGAGACTGCCGGTGAGTGCCGAGGAGGGAGAGGGGCCGCGGGACACGTTGTCGGTGTCCGCCCCTCCCCCGTAGCGCGATCGTGCGCGCATTGCGTTAGGAAGCCTGAGGGCTTCAGGGGGCATTTTTCGTGGAGGTAGAGTCCCCCGTGAGGGACTCCAATGCCCCCCATCTGTGCTGCAAGGGCCACGAGGCTCTGAGGGGCCATTCTGTTCTTGAGTCCCCCGTGAGGGACTCCAACGCCCCCATTGGTCCTTTGTAAGCCCCGAGAGGCTCCAGAGGCCACAGTTGTTGCCGAGCCCGGCGAGGCTTCTTGCCCTACCTGTAGTTACGAGCCCCGAGGCTCGAGGGGGCATTTTATTGATTTAGAGCGCTGAGCTCTACATTGCACATTTCTTCAGCGAGCCCTGAGAGGCTCTAGGGGGACACAGGCAGTCAGTTGGTTGTAGCCCCGAGGCTCCCACACTGTGTCTCCCCACCTTGCTCTTGAGCCCTCCTGGCTCCAACGTTGTGCATCTGTATTTTACAACTGTCCAGCACTTAGTGGACAGTTGCCACGTTTAGGCTTTGTGTTCTGTGCTGCCTGCACAGCCTCCCTGACATTAAGACTCAGGGCATTCCGCCCCTTTCGAGGCCAGTTGGCCTGAGGGACACATTTATGAGTGTTGTGCTTTGTGCACCCCGCGCATTGTAATTTCTGGGTATGTAATTCTTGCGCATGTGTTCTAACCTGTACCTTTTCTAAGAGTGACCTGATTAGGTATTCTTATGGTGATCCCTCTTTGCTAAATGTGACCTGCAGAGAGGATTGTTTATATTTATCCATTATGCTAAATGTGACCTGCATAGTAGATTGTTGATGGTTCATGTTATGTTTAGGTTTCCTTCCCTTGGCTAAGAGTGAACTGCTTAGGTGTTGGTTAACCCTGGGCGAAGAACTACGCTCCGTTCGCGGAGTTTGCGGAGTTTCGGCAACTCCGCGCTCCGCGGAGAACGCAAAGTTGTCGAATACTCCGCAAACTGCTGCGTAGCGTAGTTCTCGCGCACTCAATAGCATTTTCGCGTGCGCGAAGATGCTTGTCGGTAAGATCGAGTTTCCGAACATGCAGAAACTGCAATCTGGCACAGAATAACTCGCGAACACGTTAGTAGTGACCGAAAATAAGGGGACGCGAGCGGGCGGGACAAACCTCATGGGTAACTTCGCGCGCTACACATCCCTAGCATGCAGGCAATCAATCAATCAATCAATCAGGATATTTGTATAGCGCGCTACTCACCCAGAGGGTCTCAAGGCGCTAGGGGGAGGGGGTTCCGCTACTGCTCGAACAGCCATGTCTTGAGTTGCTTACTGAAGCAGAGGTGGTCTTGGGTCAGGCGGAGGTGGATGGGGAGGGAGTTCCAAGTCTTGGCTGCCAGGTAGGAGAAGGATCTTCCTCCCATGGTGGATCTTCGGATGCGTGGCACGGTGGCGAGGGCATGGCTGGTCGATCGTAGCTGGCGGGTGGGAGTGTAGAAGGTCAGGCGGTTGTTGAGGTACCTGGGGCCCAGGTCGTTGAGGGCCTTGTGTGCGTGGTTGAGGAGTTGGAATGTGATTCTCTTGCTGACGGGGAGCCAGTGAAGGTCTCACAGGTGTCCGGATATGTGGCTGTGTCGGGGGATGTCCAAGATGAGTCGTGCGGAGGCGTTCTGGATGCGTTGGAGTCTTTTCTGGAGTTTGGCTGTGGTTCCGGTATAGAGGGTGTTCCGAAGTCCAGTAGGCTGGTAACGAGTGCCTGTGTGACCATCTTCCTTGGTTTCGGTGGGGAGCCATCGGAAGATCTTTCGGAGCATGCGTAGGATGTTGAAGCATGATGATGAGACGGCGTTGACTTGTCTGGTCATCGAGAGGGAGGAGACCAGGATGAAGCCCAGGTTGCGTGCGTGGTCCGTTGGTTTCGATGCGCTGCCCAGGGCAGGGGGCCACCAGGAGTCGTCCCAGGCAGAGGGTGATGATCCAAGGATGAGGACTTCCGTTCCGTCTTGTCTGAGTTCAGTTTCAGGCGGCTGTTCCTCATCCACTCGGCTACGTCTTTCATCCCGTCATGTAGGTTGGTTCTGGCGGTGGCTGGGTCATTGGTGAGGGAGAGGATCAGCTGGGTGTCGTCGGTGTAGGAGATGATGTTGAGGTTGTGTTGGTGTACGATGGCTGCGAGGGGGCTCATGTAGACGTTGAACAGGGTGGGGCTGAGTGATGATCCTTGTGGTACGCCGCAGATGACTTCTGTGGCCTTGGATCTGTACGGGGGAGACGGACTCTGGGTTCTTCCGGTGAGGAACGAGATGATCCACTCCAGTGCCTTCTCTTGGATTCCGATGTTGCTGAGACGCTGCACTAGGGTGCGGTGGCAGACAGTATCGAATGCTGCGGAGAGGTCCAGGAGGATGAGGGCCGCTGTTTTCCCGCTGTCGAGCAGGGCTCGGATGTCGTCAGTGGCTGCTATGAGGGCAGTCTCGGTGCTGTGGTGGGTGCGGATCCTGGACTGCGAGTGGTCGAGGGATCCGTTCGTCTCGAGGAAGGCAGCAAGCTGTCTGTTGACGGTCTTCTCGATGACTTTGGCAGGAAAGGGGAGGAGCGAGATGGGGCGGTAGTTCTTGAGGTCGGCGGGGTCCGCTGATGGTTTCTTCAGGAGGGCGCTGAGTTCGGCATGCTTCCAGCTCTCCGGGAAGGTGGCGGTGCTGAAGGAGCAGTTGATTATGTCCCGGAGTTGGGGTGTGATGACGGAGTCGGCCTTGTTGAAGACGTGGTGGGGGCATGGGTCGGTTGGTGATCCGGAGTGGATGGTGTTCATCGTGTGGATGGTGTCTTCGGTGCTGACCGGGGTCCAGTCGCGGAGGGTGGTCTTGGGGGGTGTCGGTTCGGTGGTCTTGCGAGGGAGTGATGTCGTTGTTTCCGGCGCTGGGGTTGGAGAGCTCTTTGACGATGCTGAAGAGTTCCTTGCTGTTGTGTGCGTTGTTGTCGAGACGTTTCTTGAATGCTGTCTTCTTGGTGGTGTGGATCAGCTGGTGGTGTTAGCGGGTGGCGTGCTTGAGGGCGGTCATGTTGTCTGTAGTTAGGTTTTTTCGCCAGGCTTTCTCGAGGGTATGGCAGTTCTTGGAGTTCTTGAGGTCGTCGTTGAACCAGGAGGCTTTCTTGCTGCCCGGCCTGCTGGGATGGTTTTTCAGAAGTGCAAGGTCGTCAGCGCAGTTGGTGATCCACTGTGTGAGGTTGTTGGATGTTTGGTTGGGGTCCGTTGAGCTGGCGGGAGGGTTCTGGCTCAGTGAAGTGGTGAGTTGGTCGGTGGTGATCTTGTTCCAGCTCCTGCTGGGAACCTGTTGCGGGTGGTGGTGAGTCGTGGTCTTTCTGAAGCTGTAGTGGACGCAGCTGTGGTCTGTCCAGTGGAGTCCGGTGGAGTGGCTGAAGGAGATGTACTTGCTGGAGGAGAAGACTGGGTCAAGCGTGTGTCCGACGTAGTGGGTGGGGGTGTTCCCTAGTTGCTTGAGTCCGTGGTTGGCGAGGTTGTCCAGCAGGGTGGTGCTGTTGTTGTCGTTGTTGTTCTCCAGGTGGAAGTTGAGGTCCCCTAGGAGGATGTAGTCAGCGGAGGCGAGGGCGTGCGGGCTGATGAAGTCTGCGATGTCTTCGCTGAATTGTGTGCGAGGTCCTGGGGGTCTGTAGATGAGGGTGCCTCTGAGTGTGGTCTTGGGGTCAGTGTGTATCTGGAAGTGAAGATGTTCGGCGGCTGTGAGGGTGTCGTCTGAGTTGGTCGTGATGCGGATGGTGTTCTTGTGGACGATGGCGATGCCTCCTCCTGTCTGGTTGACGCGGTCTCTCCGGGTGATCTTGTATCCGTCCGGGATGGCGACGGCGAGGTCGGGCGCTGAGGAGGCATTCATCCATGTTTCCGTGAGGAAGGCGACGTCTGGAGATGTGGTGTCGAGCAGGTTCCAGAGTTCCACGGCGCTCCCGAAGACGAAAAACAGCTCACGAACGGGTCAAGCAAGCTACTACGCATGTTCGCGGAGTTATGCGTAGTTCGCGGAGTGCAAGTGCATCTTCGCGTAGCTCCGCGGAGTGCGGCTACGCGAACTACGCCCAGGCTTAGTGTTGGTATTCCTTCCTTAGGTCCTGGTTACCTGCGTGATTTACCTACAGTGTGTTAGGGTTGCGTAGGAGGTCCTTACTGTTCCAGTGATTACTGGATGTGTGTTGCATTTATAATTTTGGTGCTACTCATTCTATGTTTACGACATAAGTGTATATCTACCAGTATTATTTTTTAACAAGTGCCTACCCCTGACAGTGGTCCATGTGGCCCTGTCCTGTACATAATTCCCCTTGTAAATTCTGCCCGTGCCTCTGGCACATTGTACAGTTTGCGTGTGTTATCTAATGTGTTTTGTTTATTATAATACAAAGGCTATTTTTTATATATATCCTTGTGTGGAGTCTTTCTTTGTGGTGGGCCTTGGGTGTTGTTGCTGGGGTGCGTGCGCAAATACTTAACTCATACCGCCTCCAAGTTTAGCCTTGACTGCTCGCGCCACGTTACCTAGAGGGCGAGAGAGGGGTTATCTTGGTGTGTGACTCCCTTGCCCTGACCCTTAGAAATGGCGATCCCTGACTGACCTCGACGCGAGTCTTGGCCGGCCAGGGTCCCGTTTCTAACAATTACGTATATGAATTCGAAGCATAGAATGAGATAGTCATACCTCTGTGCAGGTTATAATTCCGTCCCGGCCGTTAGGAGGCAGGGAAAAGGTCAAGATGCTCCAAGTTTCTAAGTGGGATCTGAAATATGAATAATAAGTGTCCTTATTATTGTTATTAGTAATTTTATATGTGGAAAGAAAATTACAAGATGGCGCAGAGTGTAATCCACAGCAATTCCTGATCCTGCATCTGCATAGGGCAGTCGATCGAATGTCTCCTTCCCTTCCATGGTGTGCCCATCAAACACGAAGGTTCTGATCATTCGCCTTGATTTTTCCCCCCAGTATGACTACATGGAGTGCCTTGCAATCTAAGTACGCTACTAATAGGTATTGGGTCATAATATGATCAGGCGCGCAGGCTGCACCATACTGTCATGAGATAAATCATAGTTGCTAGGGCAGTCATCTACAATATGCGTTAGAAAGCTCAAAAGTATCACTTCCTTAGAGGTAGTCTACCGCGATCGCGTCAGATAAACCCATAATCCCAGACTCTCTCTGATATGCTTGTTGTATCGATTGTTCTCAAGGTTGCATGCTAGGTTACAGGATGATAAAGAATATCTAGCATAGTGTCAGTGAGAGAGTTGACGAGCATCCAGTGTAAGCTCATTAAGGCATTGTAATGTAGAGCAGTCAGATCAGTATCCACATATCATTATTACAGTTGTAGAGTGTCCTCTCTGATGTGTCTCAATCTTACCTGTGCACGGACGTTTTTCAGATTCCAACACCAGCTACTACTATGGCCGCTGTGTGTGAGGAAAACCGGAAGTCACCAGTGTATATGAAGGGGGCGTCAATGCTGAAACCTGTGTTCACATTTCCCCGGCTAACTAAATACGCCATATTGGGTTCCGTAAACTCCCCATGGTGGTATGACAGCATATTGTCGTTTAACTCTTAATGTCTGCCCTAATTGGCACGGTACTAAAGGGGTAATAATATTAGGATAACAATATTAATGGCATGAGTATAAAAGGTGTGCAACTTTGTGATCAATATAAAATCAAATGGTGGTGAGGGATGGGGATGATTAAAAGATAGCGAAGAGAATTGAAACACTCAATTGAGTCATGTATATATGGTCATGGTTATAAAAATGATATAAGATAAAGGGCAATGGAGAAAATTGTGGCAGTATTGGAAATTAATCCAAGATAGTTGCCAGATTCAGTATAGTACACTATTCCAGCAGGAGACGATAATGCGTCATGTCACACAATATGAGGTGAAAACATCCTAATGTAATCCTTTATATAATTGAAGTTTCTACATCATTTATGATGGCTATACTGAGTACAGTCTCAGACATTGTTAGGTACATCATTATTCTGGCCATTGTCCATATAGTAATCAATACATTTTCATCACCTATATGCCAGTATGTCATGTCACACAATATGAGGTGAAAACATTTATCTTAATGTAAACCGCTATATAATTGGAGTCACTATATCAATGATGGTGCCTATATTTAGTACAATCATGGATATTATTCAGTACATTATTATTCCGGTCAATGTCCATGTAGTGATCAATGATTCTTCATAAACTCTATGACATTGAATGCATGTACAGTCATTGTTTTTATAACATTGATAATACCACAGAAGAATATCAGGCAATGAATACATAGGAGGTTGTTATTCACCAAACAAGTAGTGTAATTCATGGTCCAAATTCAACCCACATTCTACTGCTTGTAATTTCATAATCCATGTAGCCTCTCAAAGTCTGAGCTTGGATTCCTTATTGCTCCCTCTGGGATCTATCTCCACCTGATCTATGCCACAAAAAGTGAGGGTTTTGTGCAGACCCTGAGATGTACATTCATTTATATGTATTGCTGTTGGGCATCTGATGCCTCGATGTTTGATGGCTCTCACATGTTAACTAACCCGTTGCTTTTACGGTCTGATTGTACTACCAATAAAGAATTTGCCACATTTACATTTCAATGTGTATATAACATATTTACTACTGCAGTTGATCATCTGTCTGATTTCATACTATCTGCCCTTACTATCTACAAAGTATTTTTTGTTGTCCATTGCTATATCACACATCCTGCAGTCACCAAATTTAAGGAACCCTATGCATCTCTGGGACAACCAATTGTCTTTGGATTTATGTTTTGGATAACTTGAACTTAGTATTGATCTGATGGTTTTGCCTCTCCTATATGCGATAAGTGGTACATCAGTAATGTTACTACTCAGCGATTTATACGAGCATAGTACCTGCCAATGTTTCCTCATGCTCTTTCTTAGAACTATCGACATTTTATTATAGGCTGCAATCAGTCTTCGTTTAGAGGGTGCCTTATCTTTAGGCTGTCTGTCTTTTAAGGTGTCTGTTCTGTTGACTGGTAATATTTTACATTGTGCTTTGTTGATTGTATGTGTGTTGTAACTCCTAGCTTGGAAGCGTTGTTTCATATTGACCACACACGATATGAAGTTCATATCATCACTGTAATTTCGCCTGGCCCTAGCAAGTTCTCCATAAGGGATTGCTTTGATTTGGTGCCTGGGATGTGCACTGCTTGCATGCAGTACTGCATTGCATGAAGTGGGCTTGCCATGTAGTTTGCTGTGTCTCTGATTATTCTCAATGTATAATGCCACATCAAGGAGTTATATTTCTTTCTGACTGTAGTTGTATGTGAATTTGATGCCCATATCATTAAAGTTGAGAAAGTCACAGAATACTTGCAAGTTGTCCATTGTTCCTGACCATGTCATAATACAGTCGTCTATGTATCTGCCCCAATAGATAATGGATTCACACAATTTGGTTCCTCTTGAGCCCCAGAACCACTCCTCCTCAAACCATCCCATGAAGAGATTGCCATAGGAAGGAGAGAATCGGAAGCCCATGCCTACACCTTGTATCTGTTTTTTCCATTGATATTCAATTTTGGGTCATGTTCATCAGCATTTCCACATGTTCCCATTGTTTGGCAGGTCTTCTGCTTAAAAATTTTCTGGCTGCCCGAAATCCTAAATCAGTTCTAATGCTCATGTAGAGTGCAGTGAATATGCTTATATCTCTGACATAAGAAGGAAGATTTTTTACCATTGGTTGTAGGAAACAATCTACACATTGGGACAATTTTTCCGTAGGTCCCCCAATGCTAGAAATAATTGGTCTGCCTGGTGGAAATTGCAATTTTAGTGCACTTTAGGCAATGTATATATGCATAGGAATCTGGGCCTCTCAACGTTACGATAAAGATATTCATCTTGTTCCATCAGACCCTTGTTGAGTCATTCTCTTAGATGTGTGTTATTCAGATCAGTCATGGAACAAATGGGGTTATCATTGAGTTTCTCACAGCAAGTTTGATCTCCCAATTGAGACAGGATCTACATATTGTAGTCCTGTGTATTCAAAATGACAATGTTGCCCCTCTTGTCTGCTTCTTTGATGGTGATGTCTTTTATCTCTTTAAGGTCTTAAGTTTAAGTTGACGCAAATATAAGTCGATAAGCCTATAATATTAATATGTGTTATGTTAGCATGTATAAAAATACATTCTTAGTATCCATACATATATAAGTTCCAAGCAATATACAGTTACAAAAATGGGGCCTGACCCACCAGTATTCACTGACCCCATTAGCTGCCCATATCCTCCAGAATCCCCAGAAGAGCATAAAGGAGGTCTCAAGAACCCAGACAACTCCCTCTCAATAGCTTGGCAGTATGTTGCTATAAGAGGGCATGGAAAAATCATGTGATAGAAGTCAGCATCCTGTACAGAGCAATGGGTGCAATCAGGGGAACAAATGTTACTGGCATGCTAAAGCCAGTGGGGTGGGTAATATGTAGTATGTAGATAGTTTAATTGTATCAACCGCAGCTGTGCCAAAATGGCAAAGGATGTGAGGGGATATTTGGGCATCTCTACAGTCTGCATCATCCAGTTTGCCCACCCACCACACCGATTTGTGTTTAAGGGTTGTACATTTTTGCGGGGCATTAAGGATTAATGACTTGTGGATCTGAGGGTTTCCTCCGTTCTCTAGTGCACCCATAATGAGTTTGCCTTCCAGAGGACTGAACTCAAGGAAGTCATGCAAGAGTGTGGAGTTTGCTTTGACAGCATGTCTAATGTGGAGATATTTGTGAAATTGCTTATTGTAGAGAAAAAATAGGTACTGTAGGTCTTGGAAAGCATTCATCACCGAGCTCTGCCCGACATGTCTGAGATATGTGATCCAGATCCTACCCCATTTGCTGAACTTGGCAGTGTGGTGGAGACAGGCACTCATCCAGAGAGGCATGGGCTTCCTATCCCAGCTCATCATTTGGGTCTCTCTCCCCATATCTGAAGGACCAATCTGGTGGGAGCTGGGAGGTCGCAAGGTATCATCCCGCTGTATAACAAATTATGAACATTATCTAGTCCTAGGAGAGATAGTTCAACTTCATCATTAGTCACTAATTGATGTGATGTTATATAGTAGAGACGTATGTTGGCCATATTGAGCCCCCTAACACATGTTGGCTGTCAACATGTATCTGTGTTACAGCAAGCAAATGATGGACGGAATGCTGACAATGCAAACATTCTCCCCCAGTCAAATGTCCTGGGTTAAATCCATTGTTCTTTTGTCCATTACGCCACCTCAGTTTGGACCCAGCAATATTCAAATCAGTGTTGACCCTGTGCTCAATGGGAACAGTCCAGACCGAACTGCCAGGCCAGGTTCTGCCTGGACCGGAAACGAGCCTCCCGGGACCAATTTCAGGGTACGTCACCCTTCATCAGCCAGTCTAGCTTGAATCCAGTGAGCAAGGAACCCACGTCCGGGTATACCCATCCCACTTAGGGCAAAAAGTGTTACAACAAACAAATGACGGACAGAATGCTGCCAATGCTAATATTCTCCCCCGTCAAATGATCTGGGTTAAATCCATTGTTCTTTTGACCACTACGCCACCCCAGTTTGGACCCAGCCATATGCAAATCAGTCTTGATCCAGCACAATTTAGTGTTAGCGACTGGCCCATAAAAAGGATTGGATTGTTTTTCTTTGATCTCGAAACCATCAGCCCGGTATTGACACAGGAAAGCTCTGCTGGGAAAGGAGAAAGTGTGGCAGGACTTTCATTTTGAAGAGGGTAACTCTTCCGAGGATCTAAAGCTGGAATGTTGCCTATCGTTGAAAGGCCCCTTTTGTACACACTGCCAGTGGCCTTAGATTAATGTTCCAGGCATATATAAACACTCAGGTATTGCAAAAAATACTGTCTCATGAGGATGGTTATTCACCATGTGTCAATATCCACTTCTCCATATAGAGGAATAAATACAGGTTTTGACTAGTTGGGTTTGGAGCCATGAGACCTCCCTGAAGAGTATGAGGATGCAGAGTGCTCGTGGCCCCACATCCTGGGGGTGGGCAAGGAACAAGAGTACATTGTCTGTATATATGGGCTATCCCGTCCTCTCTTCCCCTGTACCAATTCCAACCCTGGACTTAGGAGCTGCAGTGAGCGACCCTGACCAGGGGCTCAATCTAAAGGGTGAAATGAAGGGGAGATAGTGGGTACCCTTGTCTAAAGCAGGAATGTGTTCTGACAACACCCTGTTAACACAGACCAGGGCAGCCAGGGAAGAGTGGAGTCCCCTCACATAATGATGGAAATGCCGGCAATACCACATTCTGTCCAACACTGCATCCAGGAATGACCAATTGATGGTATGAAACACCTCATAAAATCAGCCCTGTTCCTTACCCTAACCCCACTAAAATCGGTATAAAAAGTTTTATTTTCAATTTCCGGTCATTAGATAAACAAGCAACTGTAGTATGGGACTGAATTACCTCTCTGTCCTGGACATTTGCTTTCTTATGGAAACATGGCTGAATGCCTCCAACCTCCTGGCCATCACCCTAGCCATCCGGGATAACTATCAACTAATAAGGTGGGAGAGAGGCAAGAAAACTGGAGGGGGCACCGCCATATCTTTTAAAAACACACTCAACAGTTCATGGATCACAACCACTAGTACCGACTTGATGGAATAAGGCATTTTAAAAAAAATATATTTTATTTGCATTTCAAAATAATGCATCATAACTTTCAGTAAGTATACATAATAGATTTTGCACAATATCCTTCCAGCAGAAACAAATACAATTATTACGGGGGAGGAGCCAAGATGGCGGACGGGACGGACGCTTAGGCTCCCGGCTCCGCGAGCCGCCTGGCTTCTTTCGACAATCCTGCTTACTTCTCCTGACCTGCGCCGCTCTACCACCGTGGGATACCGGCGCTGGAGTGACTGGCGTTCTCCCGACACCTTTGCCGGCGGATTTGGCTGCAGATTCGGTGTTTTCTTCGACTTCCAGCGCCGCCCATGGTCCCGGTGTCGCTGGCTGCCGCTGGCCGCCGAGGGACGTGGACGGGAAGACGAGCTGGGGTACCGCTGAAGGTCACGGGGGTGTAATGCGCTGGCCGCGCGATCGGGGTCGGACCCTTCTATCCGGGTCGGACTACCCCTCGCGCTGACTGGGTCGTGTACGAAGCTGGAGGCTCCCGTGACTGGTTCTCCTCTGCCACTCTGACGACGAACGGGCGGACTCCATCTTGAAGTGTTCTCCCGCAGTGGACGGCCGGTTCTCACGATCAACGTGGAGTGCCTCTCCCTGTGCTGTCCCCGACTTGTGTTCGGAGCTCCCCCGGTGGCTGCATCTTTGCTTCCTTGGCTTATTTGGACACCCCCGTCTCGCCACTAATTGTCTGCAGTGGAGGTGAACATGGCGCCTGTTCTTCCTGTTGGGACGCGGGCTGACCCTGTGTACAGTGTACTTGTTTGCCCACATGCCCCGGTGCCATTGACAGTACCGGGGGAGCAGCGGGATGGTGAGGACCGGTGTTTGCAACTGAGTGATCCGACCCGTGGGGATGTCCTGGCTGCTCTAGTGGCGTTGAGGGTGGAGATGCGGAGCACTGCCCGGGAGCTGGCCCGGAGACTCGATGTGGCGATGACTACCACGGGACAGCCCCGGCTGGAGTATCTTCCGCCGCCCCTGCTTCCTCCTGAAAGGGAAACAATGTTGCCGAGCGACGAGACGGCGGTGCGGCGTCCTCATGGTTACAATGTAACGTCTCTGCTCGTTGACGAGGATACAGTTGCGGAGACGCCCTTCACTTTGGAAGCTGTGATTCTGCCTATGAGCTCACTATCGGACCCCAGTTCCTCACTTTCCTTGCCAAATGTGACCCTAGCTGTATTTTTCACTGGAACAGTTGTGGCACGTTACTCCTGGTCTTGGGCCCCTGCGGCACGATGCGTCTTCATTGTTTCCATTCTTCGTGAGCGGCCATCTTGCTTCTTTGTCCTGGTTGAAGGTGACTCGCAGCAATGGACAGGCCTGGAACACTTCTGCCGGTCCGGACAGGGGTGATGGTATGATCGTTGTCACTTTGGTTGGATCGGCTGGCGGAGGCCTGGACTGGCACACATTTTGCAATACTGGCTGAGTACTCTCTAATGTCCTGTTGTTTGCTACATGTCGCTGTCGAACTCTCCTTATGGTCACTTATTACGCTGGGGGGAGGACTCGTGCTGTGTTGAGGTACTGGGTGGTATTGATTCGGGTTCAATGGGTTTACAGTTTCTGACATTGTGTTGTACACGGCGCAGGAGGTAATGGCGGCGAGGAAGACCGGGAGTTTGGTTGTTGGGTGGGCTCCTCCCCGCTTTTCCCCTTCCCTTTCCTGGGAGTAGTTGGGTGGTATACTCTTCTTTCTCTCCCGGGTCTTATGTGAATTGTGCCTCTTTTTCTCTTCCTTTTCCCTTTTCTTTCTTCTTCTCAATTTCTCTTCTCTTACTGCATTTCGGGTTTTTTGGGGAGATAAAACACTCTGCTAGGGGGGGGGGCAGGCCGTAGCCTCTGCATGTGTGTAGGGTGGGGGGGTACATTTTAGTTGGTATTATTTTCTATGGTGCCTTTTGTTCTTTTCTAATGTTTTCTTTTCTAGGCCCGTGTTAGGCAGACTGGGGGATGGGTGGTGGCGCGGTGTTGATTGGGTATGTTGCGTCCTCCTTTGGGGTGTGCATACTGTGTGACCGTCCTCTGGCTGGGACTTGCATGTTGTGAGTAGCACTGATTGACCCGAGTGTTTGCTGTCGAATCCCACCTGCATGGCCCTAGTTTTTTTTTCTTGTTTGTATCAGTACGGAATAGCACGACCTGACTTTAATTGTTGCGATGAAAACCTTAAAATTAACCTTCACTGATCCTGAGACATGGTAATGTGATAACTACAGTGTAACCCATTTAATGCTTGCCTATAACGAATGATATTGCGGTGTCGCCGTAAAGTCGCATTGATGCACAGATGTTTTCGTGGCCGGCCGGAAGGTTGTAGGCCCGTATTTGTTCTGACTTGAAGCACAATAAAGGTTTTAAAAAAAAAAAAATACAATTATTACACAGTCACGAGCATAGTTCAGTTCAATAGTTAAAGTAGGAATTCCCCTAGCATACAGAGGTTTTAGAGTCCTAATCTGAATCTGAGGTAGTATCATCATTATCAGAGGGAGGTTCGCAGATGTCTCCTCTATACTTATTCCATGCCCCCCAAATTTTACTCCATTTGTTAGGACAACCCCTGTTGCGGAACACCGCCCTTTCTGAAATCATTGCTGCATCCATATCATGTTTCCAAGCCGCCAGTGTAGGTCTTACAACCCCCCCCATCTCTGTGCTATGTTTCTTTTAGCTACTAGCATACCCAGCATCATCCAACCTTGTCCCGAGCGTGTGAGATCGTTGGGCTCCCATATATTTAAGAGGCAGCAGGGAAACTCCCTCCGATTGAGACATAGTTCTCATTACTTGTGTCCAGTAGTCGGTTAGTCTTGGGCAGTCCCATATGGTGTGATAGAAGGTCCCTTCCTCACCACAACCTCTTAGGCAGTATGGGTGTGCTATCAGTCCTATCTTGTGTAGAGTGGTTCTAGTGTAGTACGATCGATGTAGTATTCGTAACTGCCTCAGCGAAGGCGTGAGTGGATGCCTACTTCCTTCTGAGATGCCAGCGCCTCTTGCCACTCCGAGTCATCAATTGCCCCGCAGTCATGGGACCACTTCTCCCGCAATGGGCCTGTTGGGTCGGGTACATTATTTACTAGCTTACGATAAATTAGGGAAGTCGTTTTCCATGGCATGTAGTCTGTCAATAGCCTGTCCTCGAGGGGGGGATGCTTCTGGGACTTCCGATTCAGGCGTTAGTGCTGTCATTAAGGCGTGGCGTATCTGTATATATCTGAATTGTTCTGATGGGGTTAACTCATATTGCTGTCTCAGGGTCTCAAAGGGTAGTACTTGTCCTTTCTGCCACATATCCCCAATCGTCGGAATGCCAATAGCATCCCAACGGTCGAAGCCCCTGGTGTGCCTCAGCTTCCCCAACCTCTTTGTGTCCCACAACGGAGTCAGATCTGTCAATACCTCACACCATCCCAACCTGGCCTGTGCTGTATGCCATATTGTGAGTGTGTGCTTCAGTGGTCCAAACCTTGAGAGGGATAGTATTTTATCGTAAAAGGGGGCCAACATACCAGACAGTCCCAACTGTGCTCTGTCTGCCTTTAGAGCAGATTGCGGAAGATGTAACCACTGATTAATGACTTTTAACTGTGCTGCCCAATAGTAGAGACAAATGTCTGGGAGCGCTATACCGCCGTCGTACCAGCTTCTTACTAACTTGGCCTGTGCTATACGCGCAGATTTACGGCCCCATAATAGAACCGACACCTGCGCTGCGATCATTTTAAAGTAGGTGGTATTCACAGGGTACGGTGTGTTTTCTCAAATATACAGGAAACGGGGCAGAACCATCATTTTAAAAAGTGCTGTTTTGCCCAGCAGAGTCAGTGGTAGCTACTCCCAGTGACGTATGTCACGTTTGAGACGTTCAAGAGGGGGTTGCAAATTGTATTTATAGAAATCGGCAGAGCTAGCCGTGATGTGAATCCCTAAATATTTAAATGTGCTGTGTGCAGTCTGTAGCGGGCAGCCGCCCAGTAAGCGGGGCGGTGGGCATGGTGGATTTGGACCTATTAATAGAGTAACCGGACGCTTGCCCATAGGCTGTGCAGACATCCAAAAGAGTGTTAATAGAACGCCTAGGGGGGGAGAAGTACAACAGGATATCGTCTGCATATAGGGAGATCATATCTTCCCAATCATTAGTCCACTTAAGGCCCTTAATAGTAGGTTCCCATCTTATCCATTCCGCCAGTGGTTCCAAATCTGGGGAAAATAGTAGTGGTGACAGCGGTTAGCCCTGACGCGTGCCTCTGGCCAGGGGAAAATCTGGTGACATATGGCCGTTAGCAGTGACATGTGCCATAGGCTTCGCATACAGCAGGCGGATCCAGGCACAGAACCGCAGGCCAAACCCCAAATGGTGCAGCACCGCAAACAGAAATGGCCAATGGACCGTGTCGAACGCCATATTCACGTCCAGCGAGAGTATTACTGCTGGTGCTTGGAGGTATTCCGCACGCGCCATCACCCCATGCACTCTCCTCAAATTGAGCGCTGTGTTTCTGCCAGGCATAAAGCCAGACTGGTCTTTATGTATGAGTTTAGATAAATGTGGTGAGAGACGTAGCGCCAGCAGCTTAGCAAGTATTTTGGCCTTGGCATTCATGAAGGAGATCGGCCGATAAGATGTACATTGGTCCGCAGGTTTCCCAGGTTTCAATATAGCTACTATAGTAGCTGTGCATGGGTCCGGTGGTAGTTCTCCGGTCTTTAGGCTGTCAGCAAACATATTTAGTAGATGTGGTGCCACCGAGTCCGACATTTGTTTATACAATTCAACTGATATGCCGGTGGGCCCCAGCGTCTTGCCCGACTATAATGCTTTAATAGCTAGCGCCACCTCATCCGGCGTGAGGTCCTCATCTAGGGATTGTGCTTCTTCCGGGGTTAATTTGGTCATCTTAAGGTCCTTGACGTATGTGAATGCCTCCTCCTCTGAGATTGTAGAATGTGAGGAATATATTGTTGTGTAATGTTGTGCTAGCATGTTTACTATCATGTGTGGGTCTGTAGTAGGTTGTCCTCCCACCACTGCAAGCTGTGGTATCCATCTGTCCCGCCTTTCCCGTTTGTCTAGCCATGCTAATAGCTTGCCTGCCTTTTCCCCGATATCATACATTTTGTGTCGCGTATTTACCAGTTGTTGCGTGACCATTGCAGTCAAGTGTGCCTTGTGTTGGCGCTGCGCTAACCCTAAGCTAAGGGTCGCTGCAGGGGTTAGGTCATTAGCATGCTGTACCTCTGCATCAGCTACCGCTGTTTCTAAAGCTAGAAGTTCCGATTGTCCCTCACGTTTGTGATTCACAATAGAGGCTATTGCCCTCCCTCAAACTACTGTCTTATATGCCTCCCATAATGTAACAGAAGAGGTCACAGAACCAACGTTGTCCTGAAAATAATGTTTAGTCACCGTTTTTAGTTCCCTCCTTATCTTGGGATTATGAAGGTAGCCAGTGGTGTATGTAACTAATAATGAGGGGGGAATGATCAGAGATGCCCCGTAGTCTAATTTCCACACCAGCGACATCGCAAGGTCCTCCCACCGACCCCAAAAAATAATCAATTCTGGTGAGGCTATTATGTACTCCAGAATGATATGTGTATTGACGGTCCAAAGGGTGATACTCCCTCCAAAGGTTCACAAGTCCCAGAGCTGCTATGAAGCTTCCCAAACGTGATGTCCCTGACGTAGCCGGTCTGGGAGGGAATCTATCCACTGATTCATCAATCACCAAGTTAAAATCCCCTCCAATAAGTAGTTCACCCTCCGGAAGCCCCAATTAAAGGGTTTTTTAACCAGTATACCAACCCCCCTAGAGCCTGAGGTAAATTCGGAGTGGACCGCAGAACAAATTACTGATTGTAAAGCCAAGTTTTCAAAGCCTTTCTAAAGGCAAGCAGATTGGAGGTACGGCGAAGATCAACAGGAAGGGAGTTCCATAGTTTGGGGGCGAGATGTTTAAA
The DNA here is from genome assembly GCF_964263255.1 of Lissotriton vulgaris. Lineage (NCBI taxonomy): Eukaryota > Metazoa > Chordata > Amphibia > Caudata > Salamandridae > Lissotriton > Lissotriton vulgaris. The sequence continues at coordinate 385,489,296 of NC_141685.1, forward strand.
GGAACGTCCACCTATCCTGACCTTCCTAATGGGAGGAACCGTTGCCAGGCCGAGACATTCAGATCGGAGAGATCTGGTGGGTTTATAGAAAAGGAGCCGTTTCTGAATGTACGAGGCCCCAACCAGATGGAGTGCCTTATGGGCTAATGTGAGAGCTTTGAAAGTAATACGCTTCTTGACAGGGAGCCAATGAAGGGAGGAAAGCAACTCAGATGACCTAGCTTGCCGAGGTAGGCCGAAAATAGCCCTTGTCGCGGAGTTTTGTACTACCTGAAGTTTATGAAGGAGGTAATCCGGTAAACCCAGGTAGAGGACATTTGAATAGTCAATCCTGGAACAGATCAGAGCCTGTACTGTCAACTTCCTGTGGACTAAAGGAAGCAGAGGAAGGAATTTACGCAGCATTTTTAGCAGACCAAAGCAGGTGCTGGTGAGACCTGTGATCTGTGTTTTCAACAAAAGGGTATTGTCGATTTTGATCCCCAGGTTTTTAGCAACCACGGAGGAAGAGGAAGGGGGTGACATGCACACCGGCCACCATTCCTGCCAAGGCGGGTCTGCCTGACAGCCAAAGAAGAGCACCTCAGATTTATCAGGGTTGCACTTGAGGCTGCTTCGCTGAAACCAGTCGAAGACAGCCCCAAGGCAACCACGGATGCTCTCCCCGTCGAACTCCATGCCTTTCTTGCAGGTGAAGAGAAGCTGGGTGTCGTCAGCGTTTGATATGATCTGGGCACCCATGGACTCCGCAAGTACCACCAATGGAGTCATGAAGATGTTAAAAAGGGTCGGGCTTAGCACCGACCCTTGTGGGACTCCGACATCCATAGGCGGCACCTCGGCGGAGTACGGCGGGGCCCAGACCACTTGTCGACGACCCGCTAGGTAAGATCTCAGCCAGCTCAACACCGTCCCTCTGAGACCAATCTCGTGAAGTCTTCTCAAGAGGGCCTCATGCGGGACGGTGTCGAAGGCCGCCGACAGATCCAACATCACCAGCATAGCTCTTCCACCTGCGTTGAGAACTTCCTTAATGGCTTCATTTACTTCCAATAGAGTGGTCTCAGTGCTCAAATTGGAGCGGAAGCCATATTGGGTAGAGTGGAGTAACACGTTCAACAAAAAGTTAGGGAGGGTCTAAGGGCAAGTTTACCGACCAACCAGATATGAGCCCCAAACTCAATATATCACAACAAATAATATCTGGGGGTCAACCTGCACTTAGCAGAAATTGCAATGAAGGAGAACTACTTCCGCTTTGAGGACACATTTTACCTGCAAACGTCCGGGACCAGCATGGGCAGTGTTTTCGCGCCGAGTCTGGCGAACTTGTACGTGCACCACTTTGAGCAACAGAATGTCCTCACAACCACCAATCCATATTTACCATCAATATGTATATGGAAACGCTATATTGATGACATTCTAGTGGTATGGCGTGGCACGGAAGAAGACCTCATGTCTTTTCACGCTTGGTTGAATAGCAAGAATGCATATCTCAAGTTTACCATCGAGCACAGCAGAACATCTCTGGCTTTCCTAGACCTGAAACTGCATGCGACTCCTACCGGCATTGAATCGGAGCTATATCGCAAACCCATGGCCAAGAACGCATTGTTGCGATACGACAGCTGCCATCCACGAGCTCTGAGGGACAACCTACCCTTTGGTCAGTTCCTCCGGGTTCAGAGGAACTGCTCTAAAAAGGAATCCTTTGAGGTACACTCCAAAAGTCTGGAGGAACAACTAAAGGAGAAACAATACCCCAAAACACTGACACTGGGCCATCCTCAAAACTGGAGGTGACGATATTCCCCAGCCCATGTTCGCATACAAAAGAGGCAGGAACTTGAAAGATCAACTGGTTCACACACGCCCACGCAGCAAGGAAGGGAGGCAAGTGGGCACCCTATGGGACCTACCACCTGTGGTTGGACACCACCCATGCGGGAATTGTACCGTCTGTCCCCAGACCAATAAATCCACTGAGGTCGACATTGGCACTAACCGCCCATGGACACAAAACAAGTTTACGAATTGTAACAGCAGTAACTTGATTTACTTGATCAAATGTCCGTGCCAATTAAAATACGTCGGGATGACAACCAGAAAGGTACGCACTCGTATTCAGGAACATAAGAGCACAGTGCGGTGTCGTAAACAAGCCACCAGACTGACCGCACATTTTCTGGAGAAGGGTCATGGTCCTGAGGAGTTTTATTGGACAGTTCTTGAGCAACCGCACATTCCTGATTCGTGTGCGGATGTCAGCCGTTTTCTGTTCAAGATTGAACAGAAATGGGTATACCGCATCAACAGTGACAAAGAGGGCCTCAATGAGCCCATACCCTGGATGTCCCTCTGATTGTTGTTCTGTTAGATGTCCCTTTGAGTGGTGCTCTATAGAATGCCATTACGCATCGCCTAATATTTTGTCTGTAAGCCACCTAGCAACTGTACCCCAGTACACACATACCACTTTACCAATGCCAAGACAGCCTCGATACCGTGATTTTATAACACACACAGTACGATACTTGCATACCTTCTTTCATAATATCGAGGTAGAACTGGGTAACAAACTACATCTCCCAGAATCCCCAGCATCACGTGACGGCTTGGGTCACGTGTTGTTTGTAGAGTTAGAACCATACAAAACATTACCTCATTCCGAGATCGGCGCCCCCCCGAGCAGTACTGAAGACTGCCTGGAGACACCGACGGAGAGGTGAGTGAACGCTAGGCGCGTGGCGTTGGTTCTTCCCCTGCGCGGATACGCCGCTAGAGGCCACTCCGCCATCAAAAATATAAAGCGTTCTGGTGCGGTTTTAAATTAAACCGACACGGAGCGGTTTTTCTTACATAACTTGTCTTCATTGGGTAGTCAGCCTTACGGATTGTGATAGATCACGGCGGTTATTCCTGGCTTGGTCACCATTTGATTTTACAAGAGGTTTTGATTAGCTCTTATCTCGAAGTACACTCTTTTCTCATTTTTTACCTAGTGTCACATCACTAATCGCTCTGATTATTCACAGAGCGGTGCTCCTTTTACCTGCGCTGCAGCCAGGTGGGGTGAAGCTCCTCAACCTACACATAGGGTGAGTCTATACTAGAAATTTTGTCCTAGTATGATCAAACATATTGCAATGCCATTATGATTACAAACAGAAACAATGTAAATAACATTTAGTGCTGTATTTGTTTCTCTGTTTGTTTGTCTGTTTGTTTTTCATGTTGGATCTCTTGCCATTATGCACTGACAGTATACGGTTGAGCACGCCTGGATGTCCAGGTGATATTTTTACTATTCATTTTTACAAAGCAGTAGTGTACCGTTTTCTGGTCCTGAGGAATGCATTAAGAAAATCTTGCAATATGCTGAAACATGTCGACCACCATTAAGTGCGGTTATTATTTAAAACCTGCACCCACACCTGCCTTTTAATCTTAGGGTTTGGGGGATATTAATAAAATTTCTTTTTTCCACCCATTCACCTAATTTTACAATTACCCTTCACCTTTTCACTCCAATCACTTTACACTGCTTTTTTTCATTAGCCACTATCATACCCTTCTGTTCTGCCCTCACATCACATTTCGGTCACGGTAAATCACTTACCGGCCGTCTTGTCTCCTGGGTAAGGAGATCCCACATGATGATAACAAGGGCGGTACAGTGTGGCTTCTGATGGGAACAATACATTTTTCTCCATGTACTCTTGAGTCTCGACTTGACCATTCACTAAATATTATTTCTCACCGTTACTGCCCTGCATGCATTTGGTATAGTGGTCCTTTCTGCCTGACTCACTGACTCCTTTTTGACCCCCAGATATTATTTGTTGTGATAGAGTGGAGTAACCCCTGATATTCAGGAAAGGAAGAAAGCACAGAGTGGACGTGCTTCTTGACGATCTTTGCTAAACTGGGCAGGAGAGATATGGGCCTATAGTTAGCATGTATCTCTGGATCAAGGCCTGTTTTTTTTAGAAGGGGAATAACCATTGCCTTCTTCCAGGCTGGCGGAACAATGCCGCTAGACAAGGATAAGTTCAAGACAGGATAAATTAGGGAGTTTAGAATCATAGCATTCCTAGCTAGAAAACTCGCCTGACAGGGGTCAAGCGGAGAACCTGATTTAATCCTGAGTAAGAGATCCAGAGAGATAGATTCCGATAAAGGTGGAAACTCCGATAGAATGGGGCATGGATCAGATGGAAAAGACAACAGATTGGAATCTATCAAAGATACATTAGGGGCAGCTGGAGGAAAGGATTCTTGGATCAGTCTGATTTTAGTATTAAAGAAGATGGCTACCTCTTTTACCCAAGGTTCGGAAAATTTATGCTGGACTGAACTAGATTTGGGAGAGACAAACTCTTTTACGATGGTAAATATTTCTTTAGAGGAGTTTGACGCAGATTCAATTCTGTTGGCGAAATAGTTCTTTTTGGCCTCCAGGATAGCTGTGTGATAAGATTTGATAGATAGTTTGTAGGCGGACTTAGCTTCCTGATCATATTGTTTCCGCCATAATATTTCGGCTAGCTTGCAGTTACGCCGAGCAAGAGCAAGTGACTTAGAAAACCAAGGGGCCGAACTACGCTTGATAGATGAACGAGGCGTAGAAGGAGGGGCAAGATCATCAAGCCTTTCAGTCAGCCATTTCTGAAAAGTTTCAAGGTCCCTCTCCAGATGACCGGATAGGGTACAGGGATGTTCCTGATACGCTTGAGCAAGACTCTCAGGGGTAATTTTATGAAAGGGTCTACTGGGGTGCCTAAGTTGGTCCGAATTAATACATGAAGTTTTACTTCTACCCTGGATTTGAAAACTGATCAAAGAGTGGTCAGACCATAGAACAGGAGTGGGATGGGACATAATAAGGGGAATGGTGGAGAACACTTGGTCAAGAGTGTGACCCTTATCATGAGTCGCACTTGAGATGTAAGGGGTTAGACCAAGAGGAGCAGTGATGTCCGTGATTTTAATAGCTTCACTGTCCGACTCGACATCCATGTGGATGTTGAAATCCCCTAACATTATGCAGTGTTCCACCTTCAGGCATAGAGTAGTGATAGCTGATTGAAGCTCATCGAAGAAGGAACCCCTCAGACCCGGAGGTCTATAGACTAAGAACCCTGAGAATGATTGGTGCGGGGAGAGTGCAATGGAGAAGGCGAGGGATTCGCAACCAGAAATAGGCAAGGATGGAATAATTGCACACGCAAAAGATCTTTGAACTATAAGTGCAACACCCCCACCTTTACCCAGTGCCCTATCCTGTCTATAGACTATATAATCGGGAGGAATGGCTGTCGCGATATCCGGGTTAGAAGACTCATTGAGCCAGGTTTCTGTGAGCATAAGACAAAGTGGTTTCTCAACAGTAAGTAACTCAAAAATATCTAAAGCGTGCCAATGCAGTGAGCGGGTGTTTAACAATAAGCACTTAAAGTTATTTACGGGGAGTAAATGGGGTCCCTCAGAAGCCCGGTATATGTTAGGATACCATCCGCAGCTAGGACAGCGGCATTTACCTTTATAGCGGCCTGGAAAAACAGACCGACAGGACGCAGTATTGGAGTTGTAAGATAGTAGAGCAGCTGCAGAATACGTAAGCCTATGGCCAGAGTCTACCGCCGCGCTGTCCGCTGCCGTATCGCAGACGGGCGCAGATGGGCATGACTCTGGCACGACTCCGGCGCAGATCCGGCGCGCCCGCTGATCACGTGCGCTGCGCGGAGTCATCCCTGTCCGTTTTTATGACGCTGCAAATCGCGTCACGAGCCCAACCCGACCCAAGATGGCCGCCAAAACAGGTGCTCTGCTCTCGGCGTAAGAGCACCACCGACGTGCCTCCCCTTTTTATGCATTGTAAAACCAGGCCACGTTTAATTTTATCACCCAGCCCACGGATATTCCAAGTGAGTATATTCAGGGACGAGTTTATGACATCAGGCCCTCCCTGTGAACTAGCTTGTGAGTCTCCCCCATCATCAGATTGAAGGAATCCAGGCTTGCAAGTGACCTGTTTGGCATGAAGGCTAAGAACAGTTTCTGTGAGCAGTGATACAGTGCAAGACAAATCACATCCGTGTATCGCATGAACATTAAACAAAGAACATAGTGAACTTACCCCCCCCCTCCATCTCCCCTCCCAGCCTCCCTGCCTTACGGACTCCCCACCACCCAAACTTAGCAGAGTGCTTAGTAACCCCATCCTGAAACTTCGTTGCTTATATGAACAGGGGTGGGAAAGTCCAAGGAGGACCAAACAATCCCCTACAGTTCCAAAGTCCCGATCCACTATTATTATCATTGTCATTAGTCAGGGGAGGTGAGTCCCAATCGGTAGCCGCAGGCATTGCCGTATATAATAACAGAGGAAAAAGGGGGAGATACTTCCCTTGTGCATGAAGGAATCATTACCGGGAGTCCTTGTTCGCGTCGGCCTCCTCTCCTTCCTTCCGCTCAGATTCTTCAGTTTCGCCGGTCTTTCCCTGTCGTCTAAGCCTCCCGCCCTGTCGACCGGACCCCTCCGCCGGACCCCATCCTTCAAGCCAGTCGTGAGCTTCCTCCGGCGTATCAAAAAACCATGTTTTCTTATCAGCCACCACTCTGAGGCGTGCCGGGAAGAGCATGGAGTATGGGAGTTCGCGGGATCTCAGCATCTTCTTTACCTCAAAAAAAGCTACTGCGTCGTGCCCCCACTGCTGTCGTATAGTCGGGGAAAAAGGAGACCTCCGAGTTTTGGATCCGTATGGGTGGCGTCACCCTCGCCGTCTGGAGAATAGTCTGGAGAATAGTGTCTCGGTCCCTGAAATTGAATATGCAGTACAGGCCGCGGATGGGCCCCAGGTCGTGGGCATCCTCCTGGTACCCTGTGGGCCTGTTCCACAGAGAAAAAGTTTAAAAGGCCTTTAGGTTGTAGCGTATTCTTCATAAGATCCTCCACGTAGAGGTCCATGGCAGGTCCCCCTTCCGATTCCGGCAGCTCAACCACACTGTTACTGATGCCGTGTGTGCCGTCGGCGTTATAGGTACTCCGTCCGATTGGAGGGTAGTCTGCTCTAGTCCACCAGCAGGACAGATTTTGTCGCCATTCACTCCAGCTCCCAGGGGTGACTGTCGCCCCACTCGGCCCCCAGCGCCTTCAACAGGTGCGTCCCGGATGTGTCTGTGTAGGTCCTCGTGATGCACACACTGCCAGCCCTGATTCTTGCACAGCTAGTTTAGACCCCACAGGGCGCCAATCGTGGACTTTGAGTCTTCCTGAAACCATCCAGGGCCTTAACGATCAGTAGAGCAGGCAAGCCGAGGGGGAAGCGGCCAAGCCTCAGACCCACCGAGGCCCAGAACGACTGCGTATGCAGACCCTACAAGCGGACGCTGAGCTGCTGGGCTTATATTCTGCGTTCAGGTCGCTGTAGTTTTCAATGGTGCCGTTTTCGCACTGTGCATAGCGTGGTTTGACGCCAGCAATTGCGCCAATATCATGTGCCCCCACAGTGGTGCGATACACATCCGTCCACTCCTGTCCTGCCACGCCTGGATTTCAACTGGTGTTTCACACGGCTGACCCGTCGGGGGCCCTTCACACACTTTCAGTCCGTGTTGTGCTCATCCCGCCATACTCCTACAGCTTCCCCGCTCACCGCCACTGGAGATTAGTAGAGATTGTAGAGGCTCTCTTGGAAGGCTGCCTCCAGTAGCGCTTGGACGAGGTGTCCGGTCTGACCACACCCGGAGCTTCTATCGCCGACTCCAGATTCTTGTATCGGTGCAGTAGTCCCGCACCCCACACCACATGTAGATAGTCTCTGCACGCTCGCACCGCAGTTGCCACCATCAGCACCTCTAAACCAGCCATCTCTGCCTCTTACTGTCGGCGCTTAGATCTACGCCGCCTCTGCGCCAAGCCAGCCGCGTCGTTCACGCGTTGGGGGAGCCGCTAAAATTTAGTCCGGTGATGGAAACGTAGTCAGAGGCCGCAGTTTTCCTTCCGTCGGTACTCCGTGCTCTAAAGTCGGAGGGGCTTCGGAAAAGGACCATCCGAGTCCGCTTCACCTCCGCCGCCGAAATATTCACCTTGGGACAATGTTTGAGCCGGATAACTGGACGGATTTACTAGGGGAGCTGGTCTCACCCTCGGAGCTCCACTAGGTTGCGGCCATCTTGTATGGCTGCAAGCCACGCCCCCGAATTAGGCAATTTTTAAATAATTCTATCTGCTAAAGAAAGCTGGAGAGGGGTTTGATATATCACCCACCAGGGACTAAGAAGGGTTTTAGTCACTGTTTGGTTGAATAAATAACCATCCAATTATTAACCACTAAAACATTTCTTCTCCTGAGCGATTTTAACTACCATGGAGAAGCATGTTCCTTTAGCAGTAAAAGAAAAGATTTGGGCGGGGGAATACGTGAATATATTCTCCTTGCTTGTCGATCATTATGAGATAGAGCATGTCAAGAGTCAGAAGGACCTAATGCATCCAAGTGTTTGGCGCGCAAAAATGGCCGCCTTTAAGGTAAATGAGAATATTGGCAACTGGGGCAATGCGTGGGGTATTTTTACATCGATTTTGGGGGAACGTAGGCCCGAGTTGCTTCCTGAGTTTCCCATTTATCAGTCACGAATTATGGGTTACTCGACAGCGTATCAAGGTAACCATTGGTTCTGTTATGACAATCTGTTCAGGAAAGAAAAGGAGCATAACAAGAGTTTGACTTGGGATTGTTACGATTCGGTGACATGGGATAAAATGAAAGAATCAGGAATGTTAAAAATGCCATTGGTTGGGAGCAATGTTGTTGATTACTCCCGCCAAAATGTGGGGACGCCCTTTCGGCCAACTACGAGCACCGACGATTATTCGAGACCTGCAGGCAGTACAGGGAAAAGGGGTTTCTGCTGTAATTTCAACAAAGGGAAATGTACCAGGCCTCCGGGATCGTGTAAATTCAAACATGAATGTAGTACTTGTGGGTCGTCCCATCCTGAGTCATCGTGCAGAGCCAGAACGAGTGAGAATGGGGGTAAGGGAGGCGCCAAACAGGTCTAAGATAGTCCGAGGGGCGCCTTTACCAACCCCGATTGATACCTTGGCAATGATTCCCTGGCTCAGCGAATACCCGGATCGTACTTCTGCTGGGGTGCTGCGGAACGGTTTTACACATGGTTTCCGCATCCCGGTAGGGGACTTTCAGGGTGTAGGGACGTGCAAAAACCAACTTTCCGTTTTACAGCATACATCTGTAGTGCAAGAGAAGATTCTGAAAGAGGTTAGCCGGGGACGGGTCGCCGGCCCGTTTAGTATACCCCCGGTACCGTATTTTGTCTGTTCTCCGTTAGGGGTGGTCCCGAAGAAGGACCCAGGTGAGTTTCGTTTGATCCATAATCTGTCTGCTCCACATGGTCTTTCGGTGAACGATGCAATTGATCCAGAGGTTTGTTCGGTGCGGTACGCATCATTTGATGAGGCAGTAGCCATCTTGAATCGCCTGGGGCCCGGGACGTTGATGGCGAAATCAGATATCGAGTCAGCGTTTCGGTTGCTCCCGGTACACCCAGACGACCAGCGTCTTCTGGGATTCAGGTTTCAGGGATCATATTACATGGATAGGTGTATGCCAATGGGATGCTCTGTATCATGTGCTTATTTTGAGAAATTCAGTACTTTCCTGCAATGGGTGTTCACTAAGAAAACGGGTTTCCGAAATGTAATGCACTACCTTGATGACTTTCTGTTTCTTGGACCCGCCGGAAATCCCGAATGTGCCCAGGCCTTAGCTGAATTCTGTGTGTTGATGGGTCATTTTGGCGTGCCATTGGCACCAGGTAAAACTATGGGTCCCACGACTTGCCTCGAGTTTTTGGGGATCGAGTTGGACTCTAGTGAGGGTTGTTTCCGTCTACCAGCTAGCAAAGTGTCGAAATTCAGGGCAGCCCTGCAAGTATGTTTAAATGCATCTAAGGTTACACTGCATCAGTTGCAACAATTGGTGGGGAAGTTGAACTTTGCCTTGAGGGTGATCCCAATGGCCCGCCCTTTTTCCCGGTCAATTGCCCAAGCGATGGTTGGCCTAAAGGAGGGTCATCATCGCACGAGGTTATCGGCTGAGGTCCGCCAGGACATGCGTATTTGGTTAGCATTTTTGGCGGACTTCAATGGTCGAGTCGTCTGGAACAAGCCAGCCGTGTCCTCTGAAGAGCTTGGGCTATGGACAGATTCAGCGGGAAGCATAGGCTTTGGCGCCATCTTCGGCACAAAATGGTCGGCACAAAGGTGGCCCCCATGGTGGCATGAGGAGGGGCTGACGAGTAATATTGCTTTCCTTGAACTGTTTCCCATTCTGGTGGCCCTGAGAACCTGGCCCGAAGGGTTCAAAGATCATTCTGTCGTATTCTGGTCTGACAATATGACCGTTGTAGAATGCATCAATAGTCAGGCAGCCCGTTGTAAACTGATTTTGAGGCTGCTCAAAGAGATTGTCTTACTGTGTATGCAACTGAACGTGATATTCAGAGCAAAACATGTCCCAGGGGTGATGAATCAGGCGGCTGATGCACTGTCTCGTTTTCACATGCAGGCTTTCTCGGGTTTCCTTCCCTCAGCGGACCCAGAGCCGGCACCCTTCCCCGAAGCTCTCTGGTCTCTCGGTGCCCCGAACTTCGTCACCTCGTGGGAGAGAGTCTAGCACCCAGGACGAGGAAGGCATATGAAGGGGCGTTTCGGGCCTATTTAGCCTATTTGGGGACTGAGAGAGGGGGACTTTGGGGTCAGGAAGAGTGGGTAGTACATTTTCTGATGTCCTTACGTAGGGCTGGGAAATCGGTGGCTACGGCCCAAAGGCATCGTGCCGCCATTTCCTTTGTTGCCAGGGCCCATAACATCCAGGACCCGACAGCGTCTTTTGTAGTACAGAAGGCGCTGCGTGGGTGGCAACGCCTGGAGGGTCGCAGAGTAGATGAAAGACGACCGATAGGTCTGGATAGGTTGTCCCAGTTGCTGGCCACACTCCCTAACACATGCTCGTCTCCTTTCGAGACGTGTTTGTTCCGGACTGCATTTACGCTGGCATTTCACGGGGCTATGAGGATAAGTGAGCTGGTTGCAAGGAACAAACAGGATGTGGTGGGGGGGTTGTGCCGGGAACACGTTCAGATCAGGGGTGATGCGATGATTGTCTCCTTTCTCAGGTCCAAGACCGACCAAGATGGGAGGGGGGACTGCACGATCATTCGCAGGATCCCCGGGTCCTCCATGTGCCCGTACAGTGTTTAGAAGATTACCTAGCACGAAGGGTGGCATCATGGGGGGGGACATTGTTGAGGCATGCAGACGCCACCCCACTGACGAGGTTTCAGTTTCAGCGGGTGCTTGCAATGGCCATTGCCGCAGCGGGCTTGGACCCGGGCGAATTCGGGACCCATTCCTTTCGAATAGGGGCTGCCACTGAAGCTACAGCCAGGGGTCTTAATGTAGAACAAGTGAAACGAGTGGGGCGATGGTCCTCCAATTGTTATAAGAGATATGTGCGATTGCACATGTTGTGAGGCTGTAATGATGTACTCACGCTTCTTGTCTTTTGTTTGTTTTCAGTTACGCAAGCCTACGAGGCAGGGCGGACTATGCAGTCGACCCAACACCAGGCCAGCGGTCAGACATCACCGGCTGTGAGACAGGAGGTGTGGGTCGTGGGCCACTCATACGTGAGACGTGCCGCAGACGTATTCAATGCAGGTGACATGATGCACGTACCTGGGGAATACGGGTACAGAGTGTCCTTCTACGGAAGGGGCGGTCTCTGTATTGACCAGTTTCAAGCATTCTTTGAGGGTTTGTTAGGGCGGACGAGGTCACCGCCGTCTATAGTCATAGTACATTTAGGGGGCAATGATTTGGTCACCACCGGTAGACGACTTCTCCTAGAGGCAATGCTTTCCACGGTAAGTTGGTTAGCGAGGAAAGTTCCGGGGTGCATAATTGCGTGGTCTCATATGATCCCACGAAAAGGGGGGCTATCTCGATCCCTGCTTTGAATCATTCTGTTAGAAAACTTAATAACAAAGTGAGTAGGTTGTTCCGTTCCAAGACATTGCATTCGATCTCGCATAGTTGTATTAACGATGACAGTATGTATTTGGGGGATGGTGTGCATTTGTCGAGGGTGGGAAATGAGTTACTCATAGGAGACTTCTTGGCTTGGTTAAAAACGTTAAAACATGACCTTTAGGTAGGAGTTTTGTGGGGGGTCCGGATAGCCGGTCAACTATCCGGACCTGTGGCGGTAAGGTCATGATCGGTGAGCACTAATTAGAAGATCCCTATGAGTGGGCGTCACCCAACACGGATGGGAGCGCTCGGGAGAGGTGGCCATTGGCCCCTCAATGGGGAGGCGGTCCCGTCTAAGGATGGGTCGCCGGAAGTAAAGGAAAGGCGGTCAAGGCCCCTTCCTTTGTAGGAGGGGTTACAGCCCCCTCCTGGTGAATTTCCCGGGGCCAGTGTCATCTGCGACGGCAGATGCTGTAAGTTGTGTGGGATTTGAGGAACCACCTAACTTTGTTCATATATTTCCCCAACGCGCAGGCTATATCTAAAGTCTCCATTTCCACCAAAAGAGTGGCAGCTTGCATTCTGTGCGTAATCTTATATTTTTTAAAAATTGGACATAAAAACTCCTTTCGAAAGTCTAAAAATCTCGTACAATCTAATAAAATATGTGACATATCACAGGTGGTTCCTAAAGTGCAAGTGCATTTCCCATTACTTCCTATCATTAAATTTCGAACCCCGTTATTTGCATGGCATGGGTTTATGCCAATTCGCATTTTCAGGACTTCTCGCCTCAGACTATGGCTGGGTAACCGGTCCACGTAAGGGAAGTGTTGACTGCTCTCCCAAGCCACTTTCATGTGTGCTACCGAGGTCTTTTGAGCAAGGTATTCCCGGTCATAACTACGGGACATATTTACCCCCTGAGTCTTTAATTCTTTTTTCCCAAATATTATGGGGTCTTGCGGCAAACATACCTTCAAATCTAGCACCCCATAAGCCTTGCTTATTGAGGCTCTTACCTCTTTTGCCCAGGGGAGCTCACTATTGATAATTTCCTCCTTAGCCCATTGGGAGATTTTAGCAATTTCCCCTACTCCCAACCGCTGCCAGAAGCGTACAAGGCTCATACAAACTGTAATAGCCCAGGAGGTTATTCCCAGCTCCAGTCCCACCAGGGACTAAGAAGGGTTTTAGTCACTGTTTGGTTGAATAAATAACCATCCAATTATTAACCACTAAAACATTTCTTCTCCTGAGCGATTTTAACTACCATGGAGAAGATCTCACCAACCCAGAAGTACCAAAGCTTATGGCAGACATTAAAATGCTAAGTCTGTACCAAAGGATCATTGGCCCTACTCACCAAACGGGCCATTAGCTGGATCTGCTGTTTACTAATAGTGGGGCCATCGCATGTGAGGCACCTATTCCTTTAACTTGGACTTTATCTCCTTTCGAGTCCAATCTCTTCAAACATCCAACATGACGGACAGTAGAAGGACAGATAAAACAACAAGAAGCTTATTAAGCAGTTATTCTCCCCAGACTCTTTCAGCGAATAGTTTCACCCTAATTTTCCAGGATATATTTTGGACGATAATGCTGCTTTAGACATTTTCAGCACCACCCTGACGGAGGTTCTGGACCTAACTGTGCCTCTTAGAAAGAGGAGCTCCACTAAATTGTGACTGTCAGTCCTTTGGTATAAAACAGAGCTAAGAAAAGAAAAATCGGCCCTTGAAAACTTAGAGATAAGATGGCTCAGAACTAAAAAGCCGCAGGATAAGGACTCCTCTAAATTAGCTACATCTAGAACCATGTGTAAGAACTCCATCACTAACCAAATTGATCATGCAGGCAATGCACCCGAAGTGCTCTCCAAAATTGTTCAAGATTTTACTAGCCCTCGGGCCTGCGCTCAGCCCTCTTTAGTGTCACTTGAACTGTGTGACTCCCTCTTAATTTCTTTCAGGAGAAAATCTCCCAGATTTACTTATAATTTAACACCCTACCCATTACTGACACTTGCAACACCAGCAGTATGGCTGATCTGATAATAGACAGGACACCCACTCTAAACGGGTTTGAACCCTTTACTGTGGAGGAGGTTAAGAGATATTTGGGCTTGGCAAAATCAGGTTTTCCCCTAGATATATGCCCTCTCAAAGTCATGACATCACTATCTAAACAACTTGCTCCGGCGGTTCATTTGATATTAAATCTTATGGTGGAAACAGCCCCCATTCCCTCAGAATGGAAAGGACCGGAATGCCTTAACTAATTACGGTCCCTTATCTTTGTTACCAATTTTGGGTAAACTATTAGAAGGCCTAATTAATAAACAAATAATAGCCTATCTGGAAGAGAATCAAATTCTGGACCCTTTACAGTCCGGATTTAGACTGGGCAATGGCACCAAAACTGCCCTGCTGGCAGTCACTACTCTCTGGGACTCTCATAAGATGCAGGAACTCCTTCCATGCCCTTGCTGTTGGATCTCTCTGCAGCCTTTGACTCGGTCTCCCATGCCAGGTTGCTAGAGTACCTGCACAAGATATGCATTCAGGGAATAGCTCCTAAATGGGTACATACCTTTTTGGAAGACAGATGCCAAACTTTACCCTTGGCCTCTATACCTTTTGCAAGATGCGACTACACTGAGGTGTACCACAGGGCTCTTGTTTGAGCCCTACCTTGTTCATTTATATGGCACCCCTTGCTAAGATATCTGAGCCTTATGGCTTTGGAATAATATCTTATGCTGATGACTTCACATTTGAACCCGATCTAGCTGCAACTAAAAAGCACTTTGCAACGGGAATGTTAGCTATGTCCAGCTGGATGACTGACAACCATCTACAATTAAATGTAGACATGACTGAGATCATGCTGTTCTGCAAAGCCACCTCTCTGTGGTCTGATGAGCGGTGGCCTCCCAATATGAGTTCAATTCAATCACCCAAACAATCTTCAAAGAACCTTGGCATACAAATTGACCAAGCCCCCTGTATGAAAGATCATATTTTCATTACCACTAGTTTGTGCTATCACAATATGCGTCTTCTTCACAGAATATTTCCATACCTCCCGATTTCTGTCACATGAACTTTAGTGCTAGCCCTGGTAGTGAGCAGACTAGACTACGGCAATGCTCTACTGGCGGCAGTGAATGAGACACTTGTGGCTAAACTACAGGTAGCTCAAAATACGTTAGCCAGGTTTGTTCACAATCTTCCACCTGGAACCCTGTCGGTACCTGAGGCTCTGCATTGGCTGACAGTAAGAAATATGAGCATTTTTAGGATCTGCTGTCTAACACATAACACCTTAAGGAACAAAGGCCCCAGTTATCTACAACAGAAAATCAAATTGTATGTACCCACCAGAAGCTTAAGATCTAAGGATACAGCTGTGCTGTGCATATCCTGCATCTTCTGGACCAGATGTGGGGGGAGAGGCTTTTTCTACTTGGCCCCTTCCTATTGGAATAAGGTCCTGGCACATATTTGTACCTGCATGAACTATTGTCAATTTAGGAAACTGTTGAACGCCTACCTATTTTAAAGCGACTTGTCCTTGGGGATGCTTCTTTGTAACTGTAGACAGCTCTGAGATGCCCAATGGGGGACTCAAGCACTATATTAAATATAATTAACATAACATAACATTAACCAGGAAAAAAACGCACTGTGCCCCTAGAGTTCATGTTGCCAAGCCAGTGAAAAGGGTAGGAGTCGAATGCATTGTTGGGTGTTACAGGCAGGCATAAAACTGCATCGGTCCAGATGTATCAAAGAGGGAAGAACAGGAAGGTGCCTGCGGGAAGGATCCTGGTGAAGAGCTTCAGTTCTGTGTTGATGAAAGATATGGGTCTATGAGATGGACACCACTCTGAAGGCTTCCCCATTTTGTTAAAAAGGACGAGGGGAACCACCCAGGGTTGCACCTCATTATAGAGGTAAAGCTGGTGGGGAGTAAGTGTATCTCGGAGATTGCAGTAAAAATACACCGGGAAGCCATCTGGCCCTGGTCTGTTATCTGCTTTCAGGTCAGGCATGACATCTCTGAACTCCTCAGGAGTGAGGGGGATCTTCAAGTTGGTCGGCATCTCTGAGATCGTGGGCATTAGGATGTGTGGTAGGATAGGGTTCATTAGCTCATCTGGAGGTCTCTCGGGAGTGAGCATATAGTGTACGGTAGTAATCTCCGAAGATTTGCACAAAGCGGAAGTCTGCTGTAGCCCCCTATTGTCAGGTAGCTCAGGGTGAATCCTAGAGGCCTGCTCTGAGGTGGGCATCCAGAGAAGGGGCTTGACAACTAATCTCCGTGCTCATTAACTCACTGAGTGGACGCCCTCCAACATTGGTGAGTCTCACCAAGGGCCAACTGTTAAGGGAGCATCTGTCCAGCACCAATTGGTGGTATAATCTGTGGGTCGGGTTGCACACATACTGTTGATTGAGCACAAGAATATGGGTCTTGAGTGCCGTCATCTGGCTCTGCTGCAATTGCGACCATACCTTGATTAAAAGTTTTATTTTGAAGGCCAGGAAGTCAATACAATCCTGATCTGTCGGGTACTATGTATGGGGTTGCAACCTAAGCCATCTAGCGGCCCTGGTGGTCCCAAAATAAAGGCCTACCAGTAAGTGTTCCGAGATAACCCTATCATGATTTTTATGTTCATGGTGTGCAATGTGTCAAGGGCCAGGGAAAGAACAAGGTCAATAAAGGAAACATTTTTGTGTGTGCCAGATGTTTGGGTATATTCTTGGGTTCAGGGTGCCAAGTTCTCTAGACATCACAGAGACCCGAGCCCTAATCCAGGCTTGGAGCATTTTTGTTGTACATAACCTTCGAAGTGTGGGCAATCCAGGGGTGTCTATGCATACATCTGGGATGGCGTTAGAGTCACCTGCAACGATTGTGACCCACCCCCTTTGGGGAACACAAATACTACGAATCAATAACCCTCCAAGGTCATCCTGGGTGCCTCTGAGGGAATGTAAACGCTTATGCGGTTGTGTTGTACCCCTTCCAGAAATCCCTTCAGCCACACGTATCTGCCCAGAGGGCCTAGGAGTGCCTTCGCAAACACAAGAGTGAACTTTTTCTGTAGTAGGATAGCTACACTTGTTGAAATCCTGGTGAAACCGGCATGGTTCACTCTGTTGTAGCCATAACGGGCTAGAAAGTTGCACTGATTACCCAGGTGGTGGGTCTATCGGAGCATAAGCACTGCCAGCATATACAGTTTGGCTAGGTGGAGGACTGCCATCTGGAATTCTAGCATTCCAGCATGGGAAACTCCAGTGTATCCAGAATCTTGTAGTCAAATATATCAACAAGTTTTGGGACCCGATCAAGTCATCTAGGTCCAGTAAAGGCAGCACTTCTTTCACCACTACATAACATTTTATTGAAAGTTTTCCTTCTTGTATATCATGCATATTCCTCTCTGTTCAATGCACAAAAAAGAACACCTATCTGTCAATGTGTAAGCCTTGCTCAAATCACCCATCCCACTTGTATTGGTGACCGCACAGCTTACAGTTTACTTCTAATTATGAACTTTCCTCAGGTTGCACTTTCTTCAAGTCAGTTGTCATAAACTCTTTAGGTTTAAGTGTAAATTCTGCTCACACAATCACTCAGTCAATCAAGTCAGGTGTGTTTATTGATTCAAGTTCTGAACTAGGTTAAGTTTATAGTTAATACATTGTGGTAATGATGAAGCTAGCATAACAATAGGTGTTGTAGGGGGATAATCTGTAACCTGAGGATTGACTATGTTTTCAAAGAAGGGAAGTGATTGGACCTGACCTAGAGTATTCCCTAGCCATCACTTTCTCAGGTACCTTTGGCTATCCCTGGTGCAAAAAGCTGGGGAGGTACAGGCTTCACCTCTCCAATGACAGACCACCCGCCCATCTTTGGTATCCTTACTTTGTCGACAGTAATCATCTTTCATCAAAAGAACGTGCTGAGTTAGTTGCTATATTGTTTCAGTCTGCTTGTCTTGCTTTTTTGTATTTCAGTAACAACTTCTCGAAGTGGGTGTTTGTTTCTGTAAACCAAAAAGAAAAGAATACCCTCCAAACACAAGGAACTTTCTCCCTGCAAATGAGGGTTCAATGGTGATTTTTCCCAGTCTAGGTATGCCATGCTTTGCATGATGAACCCCACAGGGAAAATCTGCATCAAGAGTCTCGTTTCCCAATGCCCTGACAGCAATGGCCATGCCGTGTATGGGCCGCCACAAGTGATTGTGGGCGGTCAGACCTGGTGAAGGATCCACCAATGCACAATCAGCAATTCCACAATCTGGAAGGCCTTGATTACAAGCACGTATGTAGTTCGGATGGAGCTGGTAAACTCTTGGTAAAATAGCAGCTATGAATTGATTAGTAACCAGGGAAATCAGAATTCCCAATCCTCTTTTAAAATTTTTAAGGAGACCCTCAGGGTCCCACTTAAATCTGTGTTACCGCAGCACTCTGATTTATCGGTGATCCCAGTATCGGTAACTTCAGAGGGCTGGGTTAACAGGTGCTACACTGGAGCACTCAGAATGGGGCCCATAATGGGCCGGAGCATCACCAGCTTTGAACACTGGTGGCAGTTTGTAGGGGAGCAGTTTGCACTTCCAAACTATACATGAACATAGTAGTCAGGTGGCGGGCAGACACCGGTGTCCACTGTTGTCTCTGACTTTTCTGTTCATCTTCTGTCCGCAAATACTGCACCGTACACTTCCAGGCGCTTAGGTTTCCCAAAGTAAAGAAATAAACCACAGAAGTAGGCAATGTAAATCACCTAGTGCCTAGCAACCAGAATCTTGCTGTTTAACAACCGGCATCTGCTATCTGGGAACAGAATGCAACATTTACAGTTTGTGTTTTTCAACACAAGGAACTTCCCTCCAAAATTCTCTAGTATTACAAATGAGACTGGAACATAACTTTCTCAAATTCAAGAGATCCTTACAAACAATCCTCTCCACCTTGTCATTTGGTGAATCAACTATATTCACAGCTTGCCCATGCACTTTGATTGGTTCTTAGCATCCTTCCTTGTCAGCAGCCTATCAATTCAGAACTCTTCTTTTACATGTAGGGGTTATCACCATCATTATTACTAATGTTTCATTGAATATCAACTAGTAGGGACCATCTTGCCATCTAGTTTTTTCACCTCTAGATTGTTTTGTATAGTTATTTATTTGCACAAAACTATTCCTCTCCTTTTCTCAAAGTACTTGGATGTGTGGAAAGCGGAATGTATTCCTTTATGAAACTCCCAAATAAAATAAAATATTAGATAACTGCACGAGATACTGCTTTCTTTATTTTAAATACCTTTTTCTGAGAGCGTGATGTCAAGCCCAGGACCTTTGAATCTTTGCGGGATTCTTTGATTAAAAGCTGACCACCTCTCGCGGCCCCCACTTGAGCGGGAGCCGCTCGTGTCTCTGTTACAGTGGGAGTGTTGCCCGTGACGCTGCGAGGAACTGCTGCAGCACCCAACTTGGCACCGGGACTCCTACCTACAGGTTGACGACGGGACGGGACTGCGAGGACCAGCGTGCAGTGCGGCGTTGATCGGCCGCAGCTGGTCCTCTTCCCGCCCCTCCCCAGCTGAATATAATCCCTGTGGAGACCTTGTCTGGTGGATACCTTTTTCTGAGGGCGTGCTGTCAAGCCCAGGACCTTTGACTCTTTGCGGGATTCTTTGATCACAAGCTGACCTCCTCTCGCAGCCCCCCGCTTCGTGGGAGCCGCTCGTGTCTCTGTTACCATGGGAGTGTTTCCCGTGACGTTGCGAGGAACTGCTGCAGCACCCAACTTGGCACCGGGACTCCTACCTACAGGTTGACAACGGGACGGGACTGCGAGGACCAGCGCGCAGTGCGGCGTTGATCGGCCGCAGCTGGTCCTCTTCCCGCCCCTCCCCCTTTACTTCTACTTTTTCTGGTGTCCAGCCCGGGCACGCGGGACGAGCCCGGGCGAAGCCCTAGACAAGGGCGGGACCGTTTTTGG
The DNA here is from genome assembly GCF_964263255.1 of Lissotriton vulgaris. Classification (NCBI taxonomy): domain Eukaryota; kingdom Metazoa; phylum Chordata; class Amphibia; order Caudata; family Salamandridae; genus Lissotriton; species Lissotriton vulgaris. Next base: position 385,509,402 of record NC_141685.1, read on the forward strand.
CCATTAGTGGCCGTGTGAGGCCGGGCTTGGCCATCCCTCTTGGTGATACGTGTTATTGTACTGATTATTTGTTATCTGACAGTTATGTTCTAGGGTCTATGTTTATTTAACCTCTGCGGTCCATATTTCACTTTGTCTGACCAAAAGGCTGTATTAAGCCCTACTCTACAGAGTTAAAAGAATAGGGAAGCGCAAACCTATGATTCCCGCGCCTGATACATCCCCAAGATAAAAGAACCTGTCATACCTCAGCTCTCTAGTCTAACCGCCATAGACCGTATGCTTCAAAAAACTATAGTGGTGGTGGCTAACGCTATTGAAAGTACTGAGCGCCGCCTCTCGCTTCCTGTTGGCTCTGCACCACCCCTATTGCCTGTAAATGCATCAATGCTTTCAACTTATTCCCAGGATTCGATGCTGGCGGCATCCTTTGTTGCTCTCCCAGGTGGTGGCAATCCCGTGTCGATACAGAACCCAACCCCCATGGAGCAAAACTCATTCCCAGATGGTATCCCTTCCCTCGCTAGATTATCACTGACCCCTCCCCTTTTTCATTATCATGCTACTGTCGACTCTCTATCACAGGGTGGGGCCCTCATTGCCAATGAGAACTGCAATACTCCTGCTAACGTTAACTCAACCTCTGACACTCAGTCAAGTCTAAGCAGTGATAGCCCTATTGTAAGAACTAGAGAGCAGCTAGCGAGGTGTAAGTCTAAACGTGCTGCTAATGAATGTCCAATGGTAATAAGCAGTAAAGGGATAGTGGAGAGCATCAGGAATAAGGAAGCTTCTGCAAGAAATTTAAGAAACTGGGTCACGAGAGGCAAGAATAATGTAATTAACGGAGATAGGGATGCTGTGGTTACTATTGAGGCTCAAGGTTTGTCGCATGACGTATGTCTACGAGACAAACCTGAGTCTCTTAGTGACAAACTACAAGATAGCCAGAAGCCCAAAGACCCTGTCAGTGGTGACACTATTTCATCGTGTCCCCCAGTCTTGTGGAGGATATTCCCTTGATTACTTCCTTTGAGCATATTCTGAAGTCTTTCATTCTGCCTCTAACTGAGAGGCTGAAAGAGATTACAACAAGACTTGATCATTTTGAACAGGGAACTTTGGATAATTTCTTCTCAATAAAGACCCTAATCAAGCTACATACCAATAATATTCGAGAAGTAGCTGCTCTTACACAATCTCCATCGATAGCTCCTCCTGAAGTGGTGAAACCCCCAACTACCAAGCCGGATGGCGCCACAGTGACTCATGGAGGAAATAATCCAGTGAAAAGGAAGGTCCCCAAGAGTAGAGTTCCAGAGACAGCGCCAAAACCGATTAAGATCAGTAAACCTATTCCTCAACAACCACCTAAAGGGGATAAGGGGTCTAGCGTCACTGCACCTACTCAGACACAAAAAGCAACCCAGAGCTGTAGAAATACAGAGAGTCATAATAAGGATCTACCCATAAATACCAACCCAGCCCAAACTAGAGAAGTTAATCCTCCTTGTATCAACTTGTCTCCAGCCTGTATGCCCTATGTGGCTGTATTGGTAGGAGTCCCTTGCTTAAAACAGGGGAAAATTGAATCATATTCTGAACTTAACAATAAAGTTACATTTTGGCTAAATAACAATAGGCTACTCCCGAGGGGCTTAGATGGTAGGATTACTCTTGTTAGACGAGTTGGCTGGGTGGGGAGAAGAGCTAAGAACATCCAAGGGGGCTGTATTATAGTCAATTTTAATGTCAGCAGAGTGGCAAAGCTTGTTTGTACCAAGCCCAATATGTATGATGAGGGGGGAATAAGTACCCGGGATCTGGGGTACTTTTACCCACGGCAATCAAATTGGCACAAGATATTTAGATTTGACAACCAGCTCTGGGGAGGGTATGCTGAAAATTATGATCCCTGCCAATACCCGGACCCTTATGGAGAAGATTTTCACTATGGTAGTAACACCTGGTATTGACGCAGAAGCTGCCCTTCAACAATTTCCCCTCCACCTCCTGCTGATTTTGGAGGGGACAACACAAGTAGGTCTCTTATTATTTCTTCCTTAACTACTTCCCTTCTGACTCTTCTTTCTCCTCTACCAGCCCAAGCTGAGGCGTTCTTGCCTAGAGGTGAAAGAACCGATGTAGGCTCTCCAAATGTAGGAACTTGCAATTATATATCTCCTGTGGGACAATTTGCTGCCAATTCCCCCCTTGGCCCTGGTTTGCCGATTTGCAATATTGTATCTCCCAGCTCCCTAGACAATCCTGTCCTCCCAGCAGTTATCCCTGACCTAAAGAGCACGGCCTCTTTGCCACATGCTGTTCTACCTCCAGCTAAGGCAACTCAATTTGTAGGAGATATAGTATTACCATCTGGTGCTCATTATATCTGTATGGAAAGAAGGGTGGAGATTGATGGGTCCTCTTTGAGGATTTTGAGCTGGAACATAGCAGGAATTGGCTCTTCCTGACTGGCATACCCAGATGGAGTCATATGCAATATGCATCTTCCAGGAAACATGGAGCCTAGAATCCATCCATAAGGTTGGGCATTCAACATTCTTTTTACCTGCAGTCATGTCTCCCCCAGGGAGGGGTCGCCCGTCGGGAGGCCTCCTTATATGGGTGAGTATTTCCTTGGGTTGTACCATCACTCAAAAATATAGTACCTCACCTGATATCCTTACGATATCCCTCTGTAGATCAGGTTGTGGAAGGCCCCTCGATTTACTTAATGTATATGCCAGGGGTACTAACGGTAGCTCCTTATCCCCTACAGTGGCAGTGTTGGAAAAAGCTCTGGGTGACATCTGCGAGGGCACCTCAGTACTGGTAGCGGGTGATTTCAACTGTACGTTTGAGCCCCTTGCGGGTGAGGACATTCTAGATACCTCAGATGTTGACTGTAGGAGGGAAATACCTATACTAGCGATCCCACCTATTAAAAGATGGTCCCAGAGGGTGATTCAGATGAACGCTATCACTCTGGAGTATGGTTTACGTGCCCTAAACGGTAGAACCGCTTCAGATTCTATGGGGCACATACATACAACAGGGTGATCCATACGTCCAGAATTCACTACATACTCCTTGACTTATTTTTTTGGCGATTTGTCGTAGATATGGTTGTAATATCTACTGTAGACAGCGACCATAACTTGCTGTCTTTAACATTAGATCACCCCTGGGAAAAATGTAGGAGCTTAAGTAAACCCTGCAATCTTGGGCCCGCATCTTTGACTATTCCATCAAATTGTGGAAGGCGCCTTAATTGGCGCAAACTTGCCCTAGATGATGGGAAAATCCAGGCCATTGGACAACTTGTGGATGTCTCCCTAAGTAAGATGGATACCCACCTCTTAGAACACTCTGACCCTACTTCAGTTACAGCACTATTCCAGGAGACCATAAGCTCAGTAGGTAACTTACTTATGCCAGAAATCCATGGGGACAGGGCTAAAGGGCGCCCAAGGCTAAAAGCGAATCAGGGTTGGTATACACCCAAGTGTAGGCAGATGAAATTTGTCCTGATTGAGGCTGTTAGGACCAAGTCACAACCCTTGATCCAGCAAGCCAGGAAAAATTATAATTGGGTGGTTACTAATGCCAAAAAAGAATGGAAGGATGCTTATTGGCACACACTTAAAGAGGCTTCGGCAGGGCGGGATGCTAGTCGCTTTTGGAGCATCATTAGGGCAAGGAATAGGCTTGACAGTGACCTCATCACCTGTAATATAACTGGCTAGACTTGGTTTGACCATTTTTCTGGCCTTTATTCATGTCAATCAGGAACCTCTTCCACTTTTTCCCCTTCCAGCCCTTTGGCAAAACCTGGAGATAACATTTTATTCCCTTTCACAACTAAGGAAGTGGAACATGTGATTAGTTGTATTGTGCCCTAGAAAGCAGCTGGCCCGGATGGTATCCCTGGGGACCTTCTTAGATCTAACACTATGCAATGGGGGACGTTTATTCATACACTCCTCACTGCAATTGACAAATGCGCGCCTATCCCTGAATTCTAGAAGGGGGCGGAGGTCGTCCCCATTTTTTAAAAGGGCCAGAGGGAGGACCCAGCTAATTACCGCCCTATTAGCTTATTAGATTCAACCCAGAAGACAGTAGGGAACGTACTACTTGCGAGAATCCACCAATGGGCTAGTGATAATGATATCCTCTCAGATTATCAAGCGGGTTTCAGGGCAGGTACCGGTACTATTGAGCAGGCTTTTAGGCTTTTGTTGCTTTATTGGAAAGTGGTTGTTTTAGGCAAAGGCAGTCTTTACCTCGCATTCATCGACTTAAAGACTGCCTTTCACCTTGTACCTAGAGGGCAGCTATGGAGAGTGTTGGCAGACATGGGGATTCCATCTAACATCTTGTCCATTCTAGTGAGGCTACACGAAGGCACCTTCGCGCAAGTGAGGTGGGGTCGCGAGGGCCAGAAAACAAACAAGATACCGGTGAGTAGAGGGGTCCGCCAGGGATGTGTTCTTGCTCCCACCCTTTTTTCACTATATGTGAATGGGGTTGTTGAGCACTTACTTAAAATACCATCAGATGCTCCATCCCTGGCGGGGGAGCGAATACCCACCCTCTTATTCCCCGATGATACGCTCCTAATATCAAAGACCCCGGTAGGCCTCCAAAGCCTCCTAGATAACTTTCAGGCCTTTTGCGACCAACGTGGCCTAGTCGTAAACACTGACAAAACCACGTTTTTAGTTTTAAATCCTCTGAAAAAACTTGGTCGGCTCCCCGTTCTTAATAATGTATCCCTGGAGATGGTCACTGTATTCTATTATTTAGGTATCCGTATTTCGGATACTATGCAGTGGACCCCCATCTCCAAAAAATGCTGCTTAGTCACAAGAGGGTTGTTGGGGCTCTCTACAAGGAACAACGTTCTGCCATGACTTGGCCTATTGCACCCGTCATTGGCATCTATAAGGCTAAGGGTGTTAGTTCTGCCCTTTATGGTGCAGAGCTTTGGAGTACATCCAATACTGAATTGTTGACAAGGTTGCGGGGTATCATGTCACTTTCACAGAGTACTCCAATGATACCTCCTTTGCTTGACCTTGGCTGTAAACCCATAAACGATCTGGCAAAACTTCGACCCCTGCTATTATGGGCGAGATTGTGGCGAGCGCCTGAACTCGCTAAGTACGCTAAGGGGCTAGCGAAGGTGATGTCAATGGTGGGATGGCAAAAAATTAAATGGCTTAAAGACGTTAAACATCTCCTTGGTAAGTTAGGTGTTGGCGAAGCCTGGGATAGCCGGTCCTCCCCACCAAAGGCCACTCTAAAGACCCTGTATTGGAATTGGGTCACCAACAGAGTTAGTACAGACCCATTTCTTGGAAGGTTAGCGAAAGAGTTCCTTGAACATAAGAAGCTTCCATCCCGGGAACTTTATTTAGACCTGGTCAAGAAACCTTATGACAGAGCTTTATACTTTCAGTTCAGGGTTGGGTCTCTCCCAGTTCGCGCCCTAACTGCCAACTGGAAGCCACTCTCCCAAACTGTTCCTTTCTGCCCCTTTTGCCAAACAAGTGAAGAGTCTGTTCCCCATATATTGTTTGTTTGCCCGGCCTATGTCCGACCAAGGCAAGTATGGCTTAAACCCATATGTCGGACTATGGGAACTAGGCATTCTAGTGCGGCACTCCGTATTTTAATATCGGACATCTGGCCATTGTATGCCTGTGGTGTCTCGAAATTCTTATCCTGGACATGGTCCATCAGAGCCAAAAGGCTAGCATCTAATGTTTAATTCTTTTTTAAACAAGGATATCCTTAAATCTTAACTATTTTATTCCTTTTATTCCTTTTAACTCTTTTTAGATAATCATGTGTTTTAAGATTGAACCCTGTAAAGACCCTGTAATTAATCCTAAATTTAACAGTCAATCTTATATTTGCACTAAATGTTATTTGTTTGTACTACTGTGATGCTTTTGTGAATTGACTTATCGAAATAAAGCCTTTTGACTGACTGACTTTAAATAATGTTACACATTTTAGGATTGTCAAACATGTTTGAGAAGTGCAGTAAAGTTTTGTGCAATGTGGCAAACTGCGTAGACAGCAATTTCAGACCAATGGGCCTTAGGTAGTCAATAGCTTCAGTACAGACTATATGTATTTGTCTTATAGTTTAATAGATGTCACTCTACATGCCCTTGAAGTTTAGTGGTAGAACTACTGGAGGTCAATCAGACCTCAGCATTGAAAGCGGTAGTCACTAGTACCTACCTGCTTCTCATACTAAATGTGCCCTGATGTTCCCCAGGGCAGTGGAGTATGAAGTTTATAAAAAAATGTAGGACCTATCACTGTAATAATAAGCACAGGGAGACGCACGATTCTTGCGGGAGACATGCAATTAAAATTAAATGATATGTTTCCCTCGACCTGCATGAATAATGTATGGCAGCTGCTTTTCTACTTAACCAAATGTTCAATTCAGCTAGCAGGAATTTGCAGTTTACATGCCTTTGATTAGCACCCCATGACTGTCTGCTCATCGAAGGATGCTGCCCCTGAGTCTTTGTCCGAAATTCTGTAAAACATGAGCATGAAGGTATTAGGTAGGATTTCTTCTAAACAACAAGGCACACTGAAGGTGAATATTGTAAACGTTTGTCATGATAACATTTATGATGTTGTGTAACATGCTTTGAGGAGGGATCAGCTGGATTTACTTTGTACATGCTCCAAGTTTTAAGACAATTATAACAATTTGCTCTTCCTCAGAAATCTCTGCTTCGCTTCTACCCGAATGACAAGAGACGTGAAAATGAACTTTACCAGAAAGCTATAAATAAAGGGAAAGGCATGAGTTTAATGTTCACCACCGGAGACTGTTGCAAATGTGGCAGTAATTAGATCATTGGAATGTTGGGAGCTCCATTGAAAACAATGGAGTGCTCAGGGCTTCCAATGCCTGGTAGAAGCCCAGAGCACCAACATTCCAATCTTTGTTGTTCACAGCTAATGCTGTGAACAAAGGCCTTGTGGAGCCCGAGAGGATTTAAATCCCCTCGGGCTCCATAAAGCCTTTGTTTTATATTTGTTAAAGCTTCTGCCCTCTAGTTGCAGAATGCTCTAATAGCATTATAAGCCTCTGTTGCTGGGCTATACCCGCCATTGAAAGCCTCTCCCTTGTTAAAGGCCCGAGCCGAACGCTGTAGAGGGCCCTTAATATCTGGAATAGCCGGCTACGGCGGGCTATAAGTCTAAATTAGAACATTGGATGGTTGAGAGCTCCATTGAAAATAATGGAGCAGCAGTGGCCTATATGAGCTGGTATAGGCCCACTGCTCTTAACATTTCAATGTCCTAATACACAGTCTCTGCCTTTCTCTTTCCACTTCTCTTGGAAATATTTTAATTAGGCAGAGAAAAAAGAAAGGCAGGGACCATGCAGGAAGACACACAGAGCCTTCACCCTTCCCTCCTCCTGTAGCTCAGTGGTACTAGGCCTTCAGATGGAGGGATGGGTGAATGCTGCTCAGCTCCTGGGTCTCCTTGGCTTGGCAGAACTATAAACAGCAGTTCGGCCAAGACAGAAAGAACCAGGGGCTGACTTCAGCCGCTATTCACAGCTCTTGCTGTGACTGTTCAAAAGCTGCACATGGTTGTTAGCTGTGGAACAAAGGTTTCAGAGCCGGGCAATTTCAATCCCCGCTCTGTGAGAAGGCCTTTGTTTTACTAATTAGAACAGTCTGCACTGATGGGATGGAATGTTCTAATAGCTTTATAGCCTGTCGTAGCTGAGCAACACTAGACATGAAAGGCCCGGTCCCCTTGTTAAAGGCCCTTGCCTTCAGCCCTTTAACGATGGGCAGCTTTAATGACCGGTTAAGCCTGCTACTGTGGGCTTTAGCGCTATAATATGCCCTTTACACTGTCTTGTATGCTGAAATTAGTTAATCAAAGAGCAGATAAGATATTATATGCTACATACTTTTTAATCAGCTCTTGCACAGGATTATCAAGTTTCAAATTCACTTTAACTAATTAGGAATTTATTGGAATTAAATGATTGTACTGTCTATGTTCAAGTTCACTGAACAACAATGATGATCCTACAGAATGTTTGATGCTACTGATGGGGACGAGGACCCTTGAAAGAGAACCGAACACTGAAACTGGCCAATTTGTGTACATAATTCCACACCCTCACAATTAGGACATAATAACAGCACTCCATCCATTAGTTGACAGGATGAGTGGGAGGCTCTGGCTGCACTTACGAAAAACCGGACGTAAACAGCATTACACTGAGCCATAATGGCAGAGTATTTGTGTGCGAATACAGCCCAGATTGGCCTGTGGGTAATCAATTAACACAGGATATTTCTGCATGATATAAGCTTCCGGAAAGATTGGGCAAAGATTGTATGGAAGTGACCAGTGTTTGGCTGATACTTATAATTAGTACAGCAAAACGACTGCCAGGTGCTCTTTTAGGCAAGATATCTATTGCAGAGACTGCTTTGAAAACCGCAATCCAACTATCTCTAGTTAAGAAAAAACATTAGGAAATTAACATTGAGATAAATAAGAATAAGAAATTTCCTTACTAAGCAAAAAATTTACAAACTGCAGAAGGACTTCAGGAAGTTCAGTCCAGGGGTGGGCAGAATTCACGGAAATTGACACCATGGAATTCTATGGAGTTAAAAAAAAACTCTACGTGATTTCATTGAGTTCCGCCAACAGTCTGAAATAGGCAGGCCACACTGGTCGCGCTGTGATATAGCACCGAGTGCGTGTCATGCGCTGAACAATTAGGATGAACAGCACCACGTTGCGAGCAAGAGGGCAGAGTTACTCAAGTTGATTTTGCTGCCTCTCTAGCAGGTGTTCTACTCAAATGGCAGCTTTTTGACCATGAAAGGTCACAACCATCCGCTTTCAAAAAATCTCCCCGGATGTCCTCCTAGCAACTGACAATCATGCTAGGGGATGCCAAATCTTGCTTGCTCTTGCCAACTTACCAGTTTACAAGATGAATGCAGAATTGCCAAAAATCTTTCAATTCCGCCGGTGGAACAGAATATTTCACCCACCCCTAATTCAGTATGGAAAAAGTTGACCTCTACAACAGTGAAGACTATCAACCACAACAAGCCACCAATATTTCGAAGAACACTGCACAAAAAATCAAGGTAAAGAATAATAGATGGCCATCAAGCTTAGAAGATTGGAGTAGAGAGGAAAGAACCTATAAGGAGTCCTACCAATTTCCAGTTTCTCATTAACACACCATACTCCCTAGCACCACCATTCTGGCAGTCACACATGTGAAGCTTCCAACTCAGATTCAGACCCTTTTTCATCTAGTTCTTTTTTTAGGAAGAGAGGTCTGGTCAGTGGAAAAGGCAGACCAAGACAAAAAACAGCCAACAGCCATGTTCAATGGGCAGATCATTCACAGGTGCAGACAAGGAGCTAGATAAGGGAATCCTTCAACACAAAACAACTTAATTATTAACCTGTTAGAGTGACCACTCACAGAGATTGAAATCAAGGTATTAAGTTGTGGTCTTGGCATTGTTCCCACATTTAAGGAAGACCCTTTGAGGCTATACTGTGAATTGCCTAGCTGCTTCAGAAAAAAATATAATCAGCTCAGGAAACACTTCGCATTTAATCCTCCTTCATCAGCCATGCCCAATGAAGTACACACTTTTGAACAGGCAGTCCTAAATGAGGTTTCGAAATTGGGACCTAAACTTAACTTTCAAAATATTTCAAAAGCTGAAAGAGAAAAACCCACACTCTTGCCAATGATAACACCATTACCATCAAAACAGCTGATAAAGGGGATGCTCTGGTGATCATGCCCACAAATATGTAAAGAGAAAGGATGTCTCGAAATGCTTTCAGATTAAATAAATTACAGAACAATCATGGTGGATCCCACATCCAGTCTGAAAAAAATAACTGTGCCCTTAACCTATAAAGCAGAGATGATGGGTTGGATTACAAATAGAGAGGGAATCTGCCTTCGCACAAAAACAAAATCCAAAGATTCACTATTTTTAAATACGCCCCAAAATTAACAAGGCCGAATACCACCAATATCTCTTAAAAAATACTTTCATGCTTAATACAAACAATCCATTCAATGCAAACACAAGATGATGGATGGAATGCTAAAACACTCAACCCCAGTCAAGAGATCTGGGCTAAATCCATTGTTCCTTTGCTCAGCATGCCTCCCCAGTTTGGATCTAGCCATATGTAAATCAGTCATGACCCTGCTTCCTATGGAAACAGTCCAGCCCGAACTACCAGGTCAGGTCCTCTGTGAGCTGAAAACAAGCATCCTAGGATTGGTTTCGGGCATCACCACACCTCATCAACCAGGCTAGCTTGAATCCAGTGGCACAGCGTGGAAGAGACCCACATCTGGGCATACTCTTGGTCACTTTGGGCGAACAAATCAAACACAACAAGATGATGGTCGGAGTGCTGCAACTTTTTAATCATTCACCCCCAGGCAAGAGAGCTGGGTTAAATCCATTATTGTTTTGCCCACCATGCCACCCCAGTTTGGACGCAGTCATAAGCAAATCTGTTCTGACCCTGCTCCTCACGAGAACAGTCTAGCCGGAACTTCCAGGCCAGGTCCTGCCTAGACTAGAAACAAACATCCTGGGACTGATTTCGGGGTATGACCCCCTCATAAGCCATGCTTGCTTGAATCCAGTGGCCCAGCACTTTATCAGAGGCATCCTGATAATTTGTAAAGGAGACATTTCAAGGGCAGAAACTTTATTTGCATGGTTCAATTCCCTTGACACTTATCTACACTTTACCCGGACATACTTTGCAGATAAAACTGCTTTTTTGGATCTCCCTATACAGATTGAAAATTGAAAAATGACCACCAAGACATATCACAAAGCCACGAATCATGATAGCCTCTTACAATATGATAATCACCAACCTAGGGTCTTAAGACAGACACTACCTTTTGGATAATTCCTGTGACTATGCAGGAAGATTACCATAATCAAGCTGTGGATCTAGTGAATAAACTCAGAGACAAGAGATCCTCGAGTGGAATAATCCGTAACACAAGAAAAAGAGTAAGAAACAACAGGGAAACAATACTGCACACATTCCCCAAACAAAATAACAACCAGTGTAACTACCTTCACTCTTAGGTCTAACAATATCCAAAAGATCATTTAAAAACTGTGGAATATCCTAAACACAGGTAGAGTTGATTTACCCAAACCTCTGTTTCCTTTAAAAGATTGAAGAACCTGAGAGTTCAACTAGAATATACTAGACCCCAAACATCAATTATTTCACAGCACACATTGAATAAGGATCTCCCTAAGATCAAAGGCCACTACACCTGCATGGATTGTAACATCTGTCATCTCATGGAGATTACAAAAGAGATTGATTTAGGCCTACTGTATGAATTGGAATAACCTGAACACAAAAACCTCAAAACCAACAACTGCATTTATTTGATGTGAATTCCACATAACTTGTTCTCTATAGGCATGGCAACCAGACAAGTCAATAGAAGGATTAGTGAACACCTTAGTACAATTAGGTACAGTTACACAACTGCTAAAAATATGAACCACTATATCACAAAAAATCACGCCTAATGACTTGAAGTGGATCATTCTCGACTCAGCAGCAACGCAAACCCCCAGAGTCGCTCGGTGTGACTTTGAGGCACCTGTGATGAATTCTGGCAAAACGATTGGGGGCCGTGTGGAGTGTGGCTTTGGTAACGGCAGAGGAGTAGGGGTGTCGCGCTCGGGGTGCCGGAGGGGAGCCGGAGGACGCATGGCTATCCTAGCTTGCTGGCTGTGGGCTGCCCGGAGTGCTCTAGCGACATTGAGGGGAGGCGACAGCTGCCAGGAGTCTAACTGCCACTCTGTAAATGTCCAGTATTTGTAAAGCGCGAACAATTACCCGAAGGTGTCAGGGCGCTGGGGGCCGTCAGGAAGATTAAGCGAGCTATTGCCCAGAGTCACATGGTGCTGGGCAGACCCCTGGTGCCGAAGCTGGGAATCGAACCGTGATCCCCAGCGTCCAGCATCAGTCACCCTGGCCGCTGCGTCACACCTCTTCCACCTCTGTGACTCTGCAGTGTGGCCAGTGACAGGAGCGGAAGAGGAGACGCAGCGACCAAACCGGGCCGCGCAGGTGAGTAGGCCCCCCTACCGCTCATAAGCCCTGTATCTTGCCGGACCGAAAATTCTCCAAGGCAGAGTGAAGTTTTATCTTCCTAATCGGAATCTGCGATCATGCCATCTGGCCAAGGCAACCTCTAAGCTTACTAAAAAGTCTAGACAAGGGGGCCGCTCTCTTTCGTATTTGGTGGCAAAATCCTGGAATGAACCCCCAGTAAAACTTCGATTTATCAATTGCCACCAGCTATTCAGGAAAAAGCTGAAGACACATCTATTTCCTAAAGCCTTATAAGTTACAGAATTTCCCCACAATCTGATTCCTTCATTTGTAATGGGCAGTTTGTTAGCGCCATGATATCCATTTGGATGAATGTCGTGCTTTATAAATAAATAAATAAATTAATAAATAAATGAGCGCAATCGCATCGGCGGTCAGTCGGACCACGCGCGCTCTGGGGGTGGGGGGGCCCTGGTTGTACCGTAGACCCTTGCTCTGAGGCTGCTCCTAGTGGGCGCCTGTGTGGGGCTCCGGTCAGACTGCTTGGGGCGCCCTGGGGTGATCTCTGCATCTGCCGCTTTGTGACTCTGTGGTGTGGCCGGTGACAGGATTGGAATGGGAGTTGCAGAGTCCCCTAGTCATCGGGACATTTCCCAGTGGCTAGCGCCTTGGCAGAGGGAGAGGACGGCAACGCGGTTGGGCAGTGCTTTCTCCCACACCCGGTGTTGCTGCACGGGATCGGCAGCACAACCGAGCCGCATGGGGAGGAGCTAAGTAATCTGCCATCAGCTCTGTTTCTTCCGCCCCTGATTCATTTCGCCCCTAGGTGTCGCCCACATCGGCGGCTGGTCGGACTGTGAGGCCCTTGGGCTTGGCAGTTGGAGGGGCCAGCAGGGGTGATATACAGCTTGTGGTGTGGGCCCCATGCTGTTCGCACGTGTGAATGCATCGGTGGTCAGTCGAACAGCGCGCACCATAGGCACCATAGGCCCGGCCTCAGGGGCAGCTTCTTGCGGACGCATATGTGGGGCTCAGGCCAGACTGTGTGGGCCTGCCCCGGAGTGATCTCGGCGTCTACACCTTCACCGGCTCCGTCTGGATCTGCGAGGGGAACCCAGGTGCAGCCATGACAAGGGACAAAGGCAGCAACTGCTCTACCAAACATGGGCCCATAGACAAATTCACCGGCCCGGGAGTGGTGGCGGGTGCAGCAGGGAACCAGTCAGAGGCCATACCGGACAATGTGGCCCTCATGGCCACTATCACCCAGTCCAGGGATATGTTGGATGCCAAGATTGGGGCAGTAAGTTCGGACGTTATGCTATTGCGGCAGGACTTGCACAATGCAGTGTCCTGCATCACCGTAGCAGAGACCCGTATCTGGGGGGTAGAGGACGAATGCACCCCATACGGAAAAGGGCTCAGCTGTATCTTTATTCACTGAGAAAAATTCTGTCACCCACTCTTTAACTCCAGATCCTGGAACAGAAGATGACCGCTATGGAAACTGCTCATAAGGGCTAAGCGCTTCGGGTTGAGGAGGCGGAAGGACGGGCCCGATTTGTGGGCTTTCCGGAGGGCTGTGAGCGGGCAACATGGAAAATTTTCTCACGCAATGGCTGGAAAGCTGGCTCCCCCCAGAGGCCATGTCCCGGTGCTTTGTTGTGGAGCGGGCCCACAGAGCACTCCTGCAGAAACCCCCACCGGGGGCTCATCCATAACCAGTAATAGCAAAACTATTGAACTATCTTGACCGTGATATCATACTGAAGCAGGCTCGGGCAAAAGAACCTCTGCTCTAAGATAATGTGCGCATTCTAATCTTTACGGACTACATGCGGTATGTGCAGCAACAGTGCCAATCCTTTATGGCTGCGGAGGCCCGCCTGAGAGATCTCACACTACAATATGCCCTCCTGTTTCCAGCCCACCTGCGGGTGGTGTACCGTTCCCACACTCACTTCTTTGACACCCCGGAGGAAGTTTTCAAATGGACAGATGAAGCAGTGCGAGTTAGAGTGCACACGCCGTCTGGGAGAGAGTCAGATTCCTCATAGAGCGATGCGGCTCAGAGGGGTCTCTGGGGACAGCAGCAGAGGGGCAATAGACAGTCATAATCCAGGCAGCGCTCCTTGTCCTGTGGGGCCTACTCTCGGGTGTGTCCTACTCCTGGGCGACAGACATTGGACCCATAATATCTAAAGTTAATGAGGTGCTTCTGAGGTTTGGTCTGGTGCATGTGCGGGTACATAATATTCAGGGGAGTCTTACTGTGGGCTGGATCTCTGCCGTTCTTGGGCTGGTTTGGGTCTGGCCCAGAGAATATGGGCTGTAAGTTGGAGATCCATTGGTTGGGGTGGCCCTCGTCCCCCCATTGGGGATTGAGGGCTAGTCCCACAGCAACAGATACTTCAGTGTTCTTGAGGTATGGGGTGGGGGTTTGTTGGGGGGTTGTATAGTTTACCAGTCGCACTCTTGCTAGTGGTCCGCTATTCCACACACATACATCGCCAAGTTCTACTGTCGGTTATACAGGAAAATTCACTCCCCTACGGCTAGGGTGCCCAGCAGAGGACAGGTGGTGACCCCGCGTACCCTTCGCGTTCTCCGTTGGAATGTGGGTGGGGCCCTAGATAATGTTAAAAGTGGGGCAATCATTCACCAGGCTAAGAGGGCTAACGCTGATATCCTTATGTTACAGGAAACACATCTTATGGGTACGAAGGCCGTTTGCCTGCAGCGCTGTGGGTTTCAACAGGTATTCCACGCTGGGTTTACAAGGGGATCAAGGATGATGGTGATTTTGGTGCACCGCAGGGTCCCTTACACGCATGCACAACAGTGGACGAATACGCAGGGGTGCTATGTGTTTATCTGGGGCAAGATTGGGGAGGACCCCTTGGTGGTGGGTTGTGTATATGCCCCCCTATGGGCCGATATTCCAGATGTGCTGTCCATGGTGGGTGGGCACTGGAACGATGTTATGGACTTGGTTAGGAATAGGAGTAGAGTGGGGGATGGCCTTGGGAGTGGTCTTCCCACAAAACTACACTCGGTGATGGGTCTAGACTGGGTAGATGTTTGGCGACACACTCACGGCGATAGATGGGAGTTCACATACCTCGCGGCAGTCCATAAGTCCTTTTCCAGGATTGATTACTTCTTTGTTCCTCGGGTAGCAGTTGGTAGGGTGGAGTGGGTCGAGATTCTGCCCCGCAGCCTCTCGGATCATTCCCCAATGTCCCTTGAGATTCATATAGGTAGGGGACGACAACCGTTTAGGTGGCGCCTCTCAGTGTGGCACCTACAGAATAAGCATGGGCGAATTTTGCGAATCTGGCGTTCGCGAATTTTGCGAATTTGCGAACTCGCAATCCTTAAAATCCGCGAATTCTCGCGAATTTGCCGATTTTTTTTGTGTTCGCAAGGATTTCTGCCAGTTCGCAAGGATTTCTGCCAGTTCGCGAGGGTTTTGTACCAGTTCGCAATTGCGAACTTACATGTCGGCTCGCAACAGTCACGATTATGTTGTTTCTACGTCTGGTTCATCATCACAGGTTCCCAGCACCCTCTGTTTCACCCCTGCCACCCTCTGTTTCACCCATGCCACCCTCTGGTACATCAATGCCACCCTCTGGTTCATCATCACTGTAGATTATGGGGGGAAAAAGCAAGCACACCTGCCTGCTTCAACTGACATGAATTAATTTGGGGTTGATTTATTAATGTGTCACTGTTTTAAAATTTCAGTCTGGCACCTGCTTCCTTATCTGTAATTTGCTTTCTGTTGCAGTGCAATTTTTTTTTCCAGGACCTTTGTGGCCTACTTGTAGCTATTCTATGAGCCTGCTGTGAGGGTCAGAGCAGGGTCATACAATTGTTGCGACTAGCAACTGAACTCTGGAGGGGCCCTTGTCAGGAAGCACTACAGGGAATGGTTACTAATGATGAGTTTGAACTTTTGAACCTGCTGAATGCTTTCACTTTTGCAAAACTCGTTTTTCTGCAGAACAGCATTACAGCAACTGTAATGCCCCAAACAAGCTTATATGAGAAAGTTGATTTCTAATCCATAAGTTATCCAAAGAAAATCAAAAGGCCTCAAATCCAAAAAAGTGCAGGCAAATATCAACCTGAGGAGTTATTCTGATAAAAATCATCATTTTCAGAAGGTCTATTCTGCTTGCTAGTAGATTTCTTGTGCAGAATTGCAATTTTTGTAATTTCACGAGTGCGAGATTGTTGCTGCCGGCCGCCGCACCTACATGTTCGCAATTGCGAACTTACACCGCACGCTGCAAAATTGTATCACCAAGAAAAAAAATCCGCTGCGTGCGAATTTGCGGTAAATTCGCGAGCGTTCGCGGATTGCGAATTTACCGAAAATCCGCGAGCGGAACGGATTTTCCGCCCATGCTTACTACAGAACAATGACTACGGGACGCACATGAGTGAAGTCACTGCTCAATACCTTAGCACAAATGAGGGGTCTGCAGATATCCTATGGGAGGCACTGAAGCCTACCCTGCGCGGAGTAGACATCTGTCCTGGCTTTTTCCCTGTGAGATAACCCCTACTGGGCATCCCCAAGGTGAAAGCCAGGCATCCCGTAGCGGGTGGGCGGCCGTAGTGGAGATTAAGCAAGCTATTGCCCAGAGTTGCAGCGTGGGACCCCATGATTAGAGTAGGCACCGAGGCGAGAATTATCGAGTCCGTGGACATTTTTGGGCTCAGGACTCTGCCGTGTCGGGAATTGAACCCTGGTCCCGGGCCAGACCTCTGCATCAGGGTCTGCCGCTCTAATCAGTGAGCCACACTCCTCCACTTTTTGGGAGTGCCGGCAATCTCCCGGGAGTGGTACCTGGCTTTGGTGTGGGAGAGAGTTCGCGCAGAGATTAAGTCCTGGTCCCGTATGCCTCTGACTTTGTATGGTAGGTCAGCAATCTTCAAGATGGTGGGGCTTCCTAGGTTGCTTTACCAGCTACAGAATCACCCGTACCCGATCCCGCCCAGATGGTTCCAGCTGGTGAATTCTGTGCTTGGGCAATTTTTGTGGGAAGGGGGGAAGGTGTAAGTGGCCTTGCTCACCTGTTTCCTGTCCACATATTATGGAGGGCTTGCGCCAGTGGACATTCTTTCATATTACCAAGCCTCGCACCTACTATTACTTAATGAGTGGTGGTACGGTGACAGGTGGACCCGGCTTAAGCATTGGAGTGCTGGCTAATGGGGCCCCACACGCTTCACACCATTTTGAACTTGGCGCCGCTGTGGGTTGTGATGCCTTCGGCCACATGGGTGGTATTCCTGGTTTGGAGGCAGGCGTTGCGATGCATGGGTCGGTGGAACACACTGACCCGGGAGACCCGGGAGACCCTTCTTTGGCATAATGGGCGCCTGCCCCATTTGGCAGCCCTCCAGGGCTTCCGGGGATGGGATGATATTGGTATTTCAACCCTGGGGGATGTCATGAGGGGCACAATGCTCAAGTCCTTCCAGGATTTGCAGAGGGATTCCTTATGCCACAGTCGCAATTCTATTGATATCTACAATTTCGCCACGCCCTGCCCCCTAGCCTGGAGGGTTTGGAATCCCTCCTTGACTTCAGCCCGTTGGAAGCGAAGGTCTTCATGGGGGACCTGGGGTAAAAAAAAGATGTCCCGGATCTATCAACCCCTGGTTACTCATTGCTCCCCCACACTCCAGAAGCTTAGGAGGGACTGGAAGGTAGATGTGGGCATATTGGAGGAGGAGGACTGGAGGGAGACCCAGGCGGCCCCTCGGGGAGCAGCCATAGTGATGCACCTTCACCTCGTCCAGTTTAAATAACTGCAGAGAGTTTATTTTACCCGGGTACGACTGTGGTGGGCGGGGTTGATCACCTCCCTGGAATGTCTCCGATGTTGGCAGGAGGAGGGCACGTTTATACATACTATCTGGCATAGTCATTCCCTAGATCCTTTTTGGAGGGGGGTGTTTTCCTGCTTGTCGGAGGTCTTGGGGTGGGAGCTCCTGTGTACGCCGCGGCTAGCCCTGCTTCATGTTTCAGAAGGAATTGGGGGCAATATCTATAAACGGCACCTAATGCAACTGGGCTTCACATTGGCAAAGTAAGATATTGCCAAGGCGTGGAAGGAGACGCGGGCCCCATCAGTGGCAGCTTGGAAAAATGGCATGGACTTTTGTATTGGGCTAGAACAGTCTATTTTTGTAGCCAGGAGATGCCCACGCAAGCATTACAAAATATGGCAATGATTTTGGAATATCGGGGTCTGTGGCTGGATTCAGCAGCTGCAGTAGAGACTCATCCTTTGGGGTAATTTCAGGCGCATACTCGGTCAGTGGAGATGCTGGGTGGGTGGGGGGACCCGGGGGAGTGTGTGCCATCATGAGTGGACTAGTAGATTCTGTGTAAAGGCCATGGACAGGACTATATGGACTATTTGCGACTTCTGGGGAGGGACGAGGGGGGAGTTGGGTGGGGTTGTACTATGTTATATGCATTTGTTATGCATTTTGATGTCACTCACAAAAGTCAATTGCTTCCGTCGCTATGTATGGCTTGATTCAGCAGTTGTCTCTGGTGTGCAGAGCCCTGCACTTTTCGCACAATCTGACAAATAAAATATGTTTAAAAAAAAAAAAAGAGCTGCCAAAAGGGCACTCAAAGCGCAAACATTATTTACATCTAAATAAAATATTTCAACCAACAAAAACTAAAATACTGGTACACAAGTAATCAATTTACAACAGCTATTTTTTCAAGTAGAATAAATGTACCGCATGGAAATAACCAAAAGTTGGGAAAATACCACACTAGAGAAATATGTGGAAATTAATTCAGTACCAAGGGGACTTCACCTTTTTACTATGCCAAACCACCTAGATGTAAGACCACAAATGTTACTAGGGTGGATTGAAAACAACATGAAGAGAATATTAATAAAATATGCCAAAATGGATGTAGAAGATCTAACTAAATCTATAAGAGAAACAGGAAAATATCTCAACATATCCTGCCACAGAGGAAAGTGGCAAATTGAGAAAACTAATGGAAGAAAGACTAGAGAAACATGAATCAGACAGAGAAGCTAGAAAACAATGGAAATATCTGAGGAATGAAAGGGTTTATCTTAATAAGCCAGTTTACACATTTGCCAGATGATTTGAAGCCTTTAAAAAACAACATGTTACTGATTCCAAAATGAAGATTGCATTACCAACAGAGGAAATAAGAGTATCCGATACGGATTACAGCGAAGGAGAAGGGACCTCAGAAGGGATGACAAAAACTACCCTAATAGAGGAAATGCAACGAATGTACCGTGATCATCAAACATCAAAAGGATTGGGCCAAGGCCACAATATAGGTCAAGGCCATAGAAGAAACACGCAAAGAGTCACCAAAAATGCGGAAGAGGGCATGCAATCGACAGAAGAAAAAAATACAACAACCATGATGGAAGGAGAAAAAAACTAACAGAAACATTTGGTAATCAACCAGTCTAACTACCAATTAGACAAACATGAACGTTCCTTACTTAATAAAGGCCTTTCCTTTTGTTCTGAACAACATATAGATACAGTGGAAATTAAAATCGACATTTACAAATGTATAAAAGTCAAATTAACAAAATACTTCTCCAGCAAGGAACCCGAAAAGATAGAACAGAGAAGAAGCAACTCACAAGACTACTTGACAATACATCAAACCAGGGATATCAAACTGCTGTTTTATCTGATGCATGATCTGAATGATGAAGATATGACAGAGACTCAGATTATGGAATAATTGGAATGGGAAACCAATGACCATGCAAAAAGTTTTAGGCAATAAAGCGGATATATTCTATGATGCAATGATGAATGATCTTGAGAAAAAGACAACCGATCACAACAACAAATATAGTAAAGAGAACCTTGCAATATTGGAAAGAACAGCTCTGAAAAATTTGCCAGGAAATGAATCAATAATCATAAACAATGAGGATTACAGGAGAGAAGCATACAGAGAGCTCAATGATATAAACAACTACGGAACATTGAAATATAATCCCCTTGAGACAATGATGACCAATCTTAATCAAAAACTAAAAGGATGGTATGACGACACATTGCTTAATGAACAGGAATATCATTTTCTCAAAACTACCAATCCAATGATACCGACAATACATTTTGTCCCCAAAATTCACAAAACCCTTATCAACCCTCAGAAAGGCCAATTGTATCAATGTTAGAAAATATCTCAGAATATGTGGACTATTACATCTCCCACCATGGTAACAACATTAACATCATACTTAAAAGACAGCGGGAGTCTTCTCAGAATTATATCTGAAATTGAATGGCTAAAGAATTTCCGACTTGAAACCAATGATGTCATTTCTTTGTATACTTCCATCAAACACAAAGCAGGATTAAATGTGATGAGTTATTTTCTCAAACAAAGAAGCATCAGGAAACTAAAATGTCAACCATGATTCTGTACATGATTGAAATGTGTCTACACAACATGTTCTTCTTTAATCAACAGCCATCTCAGCAAATTTGCGGAACCGCAATGGGACTTCCCTTCTCCCCCCAGCTATGCGAATTTGACCATGGGCTGCTGGGAGAGGGAAATAGCACGGAATGACATGCATGAACAATACTTATCGAAAATACTGATCTGGCTACGATACATAGATGATCGATTCCAAATATGGAATGGAACACAAAAGGAATTTGAACAGTACTTTAAAGCCATCAACCAGAATGAGCAAAATGTGCGGTTCACATTCAATGCAAATGAGAAACAAATTGATTTCTTAGACATCCGAATTTATTTAAAAAATAAAAAAGTGGAAACGACCATGCATAGAAAGTCCACTGCTAAAAATAGAATATTACATGGAGCCAGTTACCATCCAAAAGCACTTCTTAAAAGTATCCCATATGGAGAATTTCTGCGTACAAAAAGAAACTGTTCAAGAGTGGAGGATACTGAAACCCATTTTAAAGACGTCAAGAAAAGATTCACTCCGCCGAAATATACTGCATCATATATCAAACAAGGGGCCAAAATAGCACAAAACAGAACAAGACTGCAGATACTAATGGAAAAGTCAAACCATAAAAATGAGAATGAGGAAACCATTAGGATCATCACAGCATATAATAAAGAATATGCAAAGATATAAAGATCTTTCAGAAACACTGGAACATTCTATTAAGTGACAATGAGATTGTAAAAGCAGTAGGATCAAAACCTTAAATCACTTATAGGAAGGTACATTCTCTCAAAGATCGACTAGTAAGAAGTCACTATTCAATCCAACTATCAGAGAACTGGCTGGCTACACCAACAAAACAAAGGTTTCTTCAAATGCCATAATTGCAAAGCTTGCAGGATTGGTACAAACACGAGGAACATCAAAGATTCCAGAGGTATCTTGATTGAACAAAAAATAACCTGCAGTACGCAATTCGTAGTATATGGTATTGAATGTCTATGTGGTTTAAAATATGTGGGAAGCACAATCTGCCCATTAAAGAAAAGAATAATGGAACACATACAGGCAGTCCAACATAAAGACACAAGTTACACAGTTGCAAATTATCATGTCCAAGAACATGACAACAATTGGAAAACCTTGGGATATTATGGAGGGACTCATGTTCTCAAAAATGAAAGAGGTGGGGACAGGACATTACAACTTTGAAGAATGGAAAGTACATACATCATATCACACCAAGATGCCTTTTGACGTTAATGCGAATGAGGAATTGTATGAACATTTATAGACGACATGAAACCCAGATATAACGAAGGTAATAACGTGTAACAACTGTGTTAAAAATGAGAATTAAATCCAGTGCCTCAACATCTAGTGTATAAAAAGGTATGCATATTACCAAGAACTATGTCTAATAGATATAAAAGGATAATTTATAGTTAATGTAGTAATACATTAGTCAAACACGGATTGAAGAGGGGAATAAGGAATGAGGGACCTGACCCATACATACACAATGTAATAAACCAGCACAAAAAACAACAAAAGTGACAAGATTGGTCCAAGTGACAACTGGTCTACAAGATGATAAAAATCTTAGTAGATCAGGAACATATGCAATACTCAAATCTACACACTATAACCCTTAGGATCCTATGAATACCATCAAATAGGTCATAAATCAGTTGAAGTAATGAAGAAAGATATATCAGCCAAGGATTAAGAAATATATCCTTTTGCATTTGACTTGCGAGGGACATCTAGTAACGACTAGTGGAACTGCAGCTTGATTCAATGCTTTTTCATTTGACTTTTGAGGGACACCTAGTAATGACGAGTTGAACTGCAGCCTTTTGTAGAATTATTTTGATATTGGATACTATAATATTCACTGCCCACTGTTAATCTTATCCCATATTGCTTTGCAGGGCCTTTGGTTGGCATTGTATTTTTGCCCATAATAACTGTGCTTGGGGTGGTTCTAAGAGGATGGGACCACCACTGAATTGTTAAGCATTGTATGCTCTTTGTGTTCAAGGCATCAGCTTGGTCCTCCCCCTAGGTTAGGAGGGACCCCAAAATCATCACCTCTCTCATTGCCTGACATTTCAATTTCAAAGTTCACTTTTGTAAATTGGTTATATGCTTTTTAACATGTAAAGTTGATTTATCAAAGCACCTGTGGGTACAGTTTAGAAGCTGACTCTGCTATGTGGAGGAGCGGATTTTTTGCCTGACTACGTGTTTTTCATGGAATGCGTAGTTAAAAATCTCCGCAAACTCCGGTGCCGGGTCCAGAGTTCATTACCCAGCGTTATTACTCACAGAAAACTGTTTTAATGCCTCAACAGGGGCAGTAATTGCTATATAAAAAAAAATTACAATCAAAATAATGTATTCAGTTTTGGTTCATAATTCCAGGCTACAGATTCTATGCTAGTCTTATGTGGTGATTTTGAACTCCAAAAAAGAGACTAAGGGCTGATTACAATCTTGGCGTACATGGTTACTCCGTCACAAATGCGGCAGATATCCCGTAAGCCAAATTACGCTTCCATAATATCCTATGGAACTTGTAATGTGGCAGAAGGGATATCCGTCAAGTTTGTGACAGAATATACCATCCACCAAGATCGTAATCAAGGTCTAAGCCCCAGTGAAGAAATCTTACCTTGGCAAAGGCTCAAAAAGTATCTGGCTGAATTTGGCGAGCAAGAAATTCGAATTTTGCCGCTCAAAACTTGTGTTGCCAAAAAACAACAAATTCGGTCGACAGGCATCTTCGAGGTGACTTTGTCAGTTCTAGCCTTCAACCTTGCTCCGCTGAAGGATTATGTCTTCAATACAAAAGGCTGTCAGAAGCTATCTTCTTTGTCCCAGGCTCTCACACTAGGATTAGTCGGGCTAGGTTGAATCCATAGATGCCATGATCTTTTGCTTTCTTTTAAATTTAAGCTTTTGAGAATTCCTATTCACCTGAATGGATTTCAGTCATTTTTTAATTAAATGTTTCTCGATTTTTGTACATTTCATATTGCTGCGAGGGGTTGAGCGCAGGTTTTATTTTTTTTTAGAACTTGGTGTTGGACGTAAAAGGCTTTTCGACCTATTATTTGGGAATAACTCACATCTTCCCCAATTAATAACCAATTTCTTACATTCTCCTATAGGAAATTGCTAAAATGAGCCTACTTTGTTTCAAAGAGAAGCGACTATATCAGGCATCCTTGGCTAAACAACAATTGTATAAATGTCCTTGTAGCTGTTACACTGTAACTGCTATGTAAAATATACCAGAACTATAAAGCTTTCACCAGACACAGTGGCATTATTTGTTACGTAACATAACACATATTTTCTAATATGATCACGTTGTTGGGCCAGCTATTTTGTGTCATGTAATGAAACCAACAGAAGTTCCATCAACCATGGAATTGGACACTGCTGTCTTTGGGCTCTGTTTTAGTGTTGTAATTGCAAAATGTTTAAAACAAGACAACAGGTGGTGAAATAACAAATCATGCCCTCAGAGAATCTCTCGTGGTGAGATAGCGTGATTACAGCTTTTACTGGAAATCGGCCAGTCTGCACTTAGTAGATGGCTTTTCCATTTATCAGTAATCACTCCCCGCAGGGCCTTCAATATCATGCAATCATGTTCTTTTAAAAAGATAGCTGACTAACAGTGTGAAATCACACTATATTGATGTCAGACTCCACTCAGTTCTCCACTGTTATTTTAAGCAATCTCTGTGAAACATGAGTATGCTCCAGGGATAAAATCGTGGCGTTGTGAATTAAATTATTCCAATCATGTAAAAGCACTAATGGCGTCTACGGTGGGGTTCATCAGTGAGCAACGTGGAATATTAAAAGTTAGGGTGAAAAGTCTCAGAGCCTCACTGATGAGGTTCACACAGTGGGCCTCCTTCATTAACCCCTTCGATGCTGATGATGAGCTCAGCTCGTCATCAGCCACGGGGGCGTGTGCGGATGACGAGCTGAGCTCGTCATCTTACGCGGCATTTAGAAAAAAGGGGGGAAAAATAACCGCCGCAGCAATGCGGTTAAGCAGTTTGCATGTGGTTGACTTTCAGTTGCAGACTTTCTTTTATGATGGCAAATCGCCTTATATTTCACAGAAGTCAATTCGGTACTTGCGAACTAAGAAGGTCATTAGGATGGCAGACGGACCTGCGTCCGTCCGCCACCCCGAGGTAGAGGGACCGTCCGCATGGGCAGCAGCGGTCCCTCCATGCAAAATAGGATGTGACTGCCACCCTGGCGGTCACATCCCATATCTTTAACCTTGAGGCGGGTGCTGCTTAAAGCAGCACCCGCCGCAAGGTTAAAAATGTATGTATTGCATTTACATGCACAAAGCTGCTTGCACCGCGCGGTGCCTGCCGCTTTGTTCATGTAAATGTGCACCCTCCCACCCCCTGACACCCTGGGGGCCCGCAACGGGCCCCACAACTGAAAAGACCACATGCTTTTCCACTGCGGAAAAGCCGCCGTGGAAAAGCATGTTTCCTGCCCCATCCTAATATGGCTGGCGGTGTCTGATAGACACCGCCACCATATTAGAGCTTTTTCGCCATGGTCGGAAGGCGACCGCGGCGGAAAAGCGACGGGCGGTTTTCCCATCCGCCGATGACCCCCCAGCCATCCTAATCTGGCGGGGGGGGGTTTGGAGGCACTGCTGCGGTGATTCCGCATCCTCCTGGCCGGCGGTAGCAGGATGCGGAATCACTGCAATCCTAATCGGCCCCCGATTGTGAAATTGCATGGGAGTAGGAGAGTTAAGTTCATTTAAACCAATGGTTTGTTAAACTATGTTTGACATACAATGCATTTCATTAAAAATTCACACTTAAAAGTCCCCACCCCTCTACAGAGTCAATACAAATCTACCCACGGACAAGTTCCATCCAGAAAATTCATATTATATACAAGTCACATTGCCTTGGCTACTCTCATAATCTCATATTTCATAATAGGAGGATTTAAAAGATGACATTTGAAGGATAAAAAGTGTAAATAGTCAATTAAAATATTAACTGTAGTGCAATGCATTCCTAGCTCACCATTCCAGATTCCTTCTTCAGCCCACGGCCTTACTCTCCCACATGCCCAGAGTAAACCGATTTAGCCCCATCCAAAATCTTAGCACTAATGAAAGCATTACAAGGTTGAATAGCCTAGAAAGGTAGGGAAAGGTTGATTGGAGTGCCCAGGATTCCATTAATTCTAATAACGGCAGTATATCCCACCTCAGTTTTGCAAAACCTAGAGGTTCATTCTACATCCCTCACTTCATTTTGATTTGCCTTAACTTGCTCAAGTGTCTCTTCAAGGCCTGAAATTGGAAGCACCCAGCAGACTCAGCCCTATTTACTCCTCTTGTCTTACTAGTATGGTTATTCTTCAGAAATACTAACTAGCAGTCATCAGCTCTTTTTATTATGGCAGAATACCAGTCTGGAGATACATTGTACTTCTCACCCTCCTTTTCCAGGTCTGTGGAGATTTGGAATTGTGCTAACAGGGTCAGCTGTTTGTCATCGCTATGTGCAGCTCCGTTCTTTATGGAAGCTGGTTTCCAGAGTTAGAGTTTGTTTTGTTATCACCATGCTCAAACGCAGCTCCACAGATAAGGGCCAGCGATCACTACCATTCCAATGTAACACCTGGAAGTGTTTACATTTCTTAAAATTCTAGAGTAGCGTGGGAATGTAATCAATTTCCCCCTTTAGACTACCATCAATCAATCAGTCAATCAATCAATCAATCATTGAATTTGTAGAGAGCACTACTTACCCATGAGGGTCTCAAGGCACTGAGGGGAGGGGCTGCTGCTACTGCTCGAAAAGCCAGGTCTTGAGGAGCTTCCTGAAAGTGATCAGGTCCTAGGTCTGCCGCAGGTGGGTGGGTAGGGTGTTCTAGGTCTTGGCAGGAGGAAGGAGAAGGATCTGCCACCGGAGGTTGTTCGTTGGATGCACGGGACTGCGGCGAGAGCGAGGCTAGCGGAGGGGAGCTGGCAGGCGGGGGTGTGGAAGTTGAGTCTGTTGTTTAGGTAGGCAGGTCCGGTGTTGTGGAGTGCTTTTTGTGTGTGGGTAAGGAGCTTGAAGGTGATCCTCTTGTTGACGGGGAGCCAGTGCAGGTCTCTTAGGTGGGAGGTGATGCGGCTGTGTCGGGGGATGTTGAGGATCAGGCGGGCGGAGGGGTCCTGAATGCGTTGCAGTCATTGTAGGTGTTTGGTCAGGATTCCTGTGTAGAGTGCGTTGCCGTAGTCCAGCCTGCTGCTGACGAGGGCTTGGGTCACCGTTCTTCTGGTTTCGGTCGGTATCCACTTGTACATCCTGCGAAGCATGCAGAGGGTGTTGTAGCAGGAGGAGGAGACGGCGTTGACCTGCTTCAACATGGAGCGGGAGGAGTCGAGGATGAATACCAGGTTGCGTGTGTGGTCCGTGGGCGTCGGTGCTGTTCCCAGAGTGGTCGGCCACCAAGAGTCGTCCCATGCAGAAGGGGTGTGGCCGAGCTTGAGGACTTCCGTCTTGTCCAAATTCAGCTTCAGGCGGCTGCTCCTCATCCACTCGGCTACGGCCTTCATTCCCTCATGGAGGTTGGTTTTGGCGGTTTGAGGGTCCTTGGTGAGGGAGAGGATGAGCTGGGTGTCATCGGTGTAGGAGATGATGTTCAGGTCGTGCTGGCTGGCAACTTGTGTGAGGGGGGCCAAGTAGACGTTGAACAGGGTTGGGCTGAGGGTTGAGCACTGGGGTACGCCTCAGATGAGGTCCGTTGCTTCGGATTGGTAGGGTGGGAGGCGGACTCTCTGGGTTCTGCTAGAGAGGAAGGACGTGGTCCAGTCCAGGGCCTTCTCCTGGATTCCGGCTTCTTGGAGGCGTGCTCTTAGTGTGCGGTGGCAGACTGTGTTGAAGGTGGCTGACAGGTCTAGGAGGTTGAGGGCTGAAGTTTCGCCGTCGTCTAGTTGGTGCCAGATGTCGTCTACGGTGTTGATGAGGGCTGTCTCGGTGCTGTGGTTTGGTCTGGATCCGGACTGCGATGGGTGTAGGATGTTGTTGTCCTCGAGGTGGCGGATCAGCTGTATGTTGGCAATTTTTTTGATGACTTTCGCCGGAAAGTCCTTGCGTCTTGAGGTCCTTGAGGTCCGCCTTGGGCTTCTTGAGGAGGGGGTTGATTTCGGCATGCTTCCAGCTTTCCGGGAATGTCGCTGTGTCGAAGGAGATTTTGATGACCTTTCGTAGTTGGGGTGCGATGGTGGCGTCTGCTTTGTTGAACACATGGTACGGGCAGGGGTCTGATGGCGATCCTGAGTGGATGGAGTTCATGACCTTGCATGTCTCTTCGTCATTGACGTGGGTCCAGGAGGTCAGCTGGTTGGTGTAGGTGGCGTTCGGGATGGGGTCTGTCGTGGTCGGAGCGGACGGGGTCTTGAAACTGTTGTGGATGTCGGCAATCTTGCGATGGTTGAAGGTGACCAGTGAGTCGCACAGTCCTTGCGATGGCGGGATGTCGTTGGTGTTGGCGCTGGGGTTGTAGAGTTCCTTCACTATGCTGAAAAGCTTTTTGCTGTTGTGTGCATTGTTATCCAGGCGGGCTTTGAAGGAAAATCTATTGGTTGTTCTGATTAGGTGATGGTGTCTGAGGATGGCGTCCTTGTGGGTTGCGCGGCTTTCTGGCGGGCAGTCATGGAGCCATTTCTTCTCCAGCTTCCGGCATGTGTGTTTGGAGGTCTGGAGTTCTTTGGCGAACCAGTCGACGTGGGTGCTTGTGGAGAAGACAGGGTCGAGCGTGTGGCCAGCGGCATAGGTGGGTTCGGTGACGAGTTGTCTGAGGTTGGCGAGGTTGTCGATCATGGTGGCGGAGTTGGCATTGTTGCTGTTCTCGAGGTGGAAGTTCATGTCCCAGAGGAGGATGTAGTCTGTGCAAGCGAGTGTGTGGGTGCTGGCGAGGTCGGCGATGCAGTGGCTGAACAGGGCCGAGGTCCGGGAGGTCTGTAGACAAGTGTTCCTCTGAAGGTGGTGTTGGGGTCGGTGTGGATCCGGAAGTGGAGGTGTTCAGCAGATTCGAGGGAGTTGTCTGCGTAGGTGTGGGCCTGGAGGGCGGACTTGTGGACAATGGCTATTCCTCCTCCGATTCCGTTGGTGCGGTCTCTGCGGGAGATCTTGTAGCCGTCTGGGATGGCTATGGCGATGTCTGGTGCCGAGGAGTCGTTCCACCAGGTCTCAGTGAGGAAGGCCACATCTTGGGTGGAGGTGTTGAGTAGGTCCCAGAGCTTGACAGCGTGTTTGCGGGCGGAGCGGGTGTTGAGGAGAATGCATCGAAGGTGGTTGGGTAGGATTCTTGGGGGCTTGGTGGTTCTGTTGCATGTGAAGTTGCAAGTGTGGCAGGAGAAGGGTGCGTTTCGGGCGGCTTGGAAGCAGTGGAGGTCTCGGCCGGTGTTGAGGGTGTGGAGGATGTTGGCGCTGTGGCGAATGCGAGGTCCACGGGTTCTGGCACTAGGCCCGGTCCAGGCACAGACGGGCGCAGACGGGCTTGCCTTTGGTGCACCCGCTGAGCGCCCGGGCGGCGGTCGCCAATTCGGAGAGGGATGGAGGAGCAGCTGGGAGGCAGGAGCGGGGCGGCGAGGGGGCGAGGCCCGAGGAGGAGGTGGCAGAAGAAAAACATGGTTTACCAGAGGAAGGAGGGTGGGGGGTGTAGAGCTGGCAAAAAAATGTGGGAAACTCTGGAAGAGAAAACAGAAATAAAGAAAGTACACAGCACAACACAATCAGAGAGTCAACTTTAAGCAGCAAAAAGAGCAGCGGCAGCGGTCACCGCAGGCTCAAACCCGCACTGGGGGGCAGCGGCGAGGCGTCAGCAGGTGGAGCTGAGTGGCAGACGGGGAGGCGGCTCGGCCTGCAAGCAGGTTGGAAGTCACCATGTTCGAAGTTTTGTTTTGCAGGCCTATCCAAGGCTGTATGACCATTGAGATAAATAAATTCCCCTTCCACTAGTGTTTTGTTCTGCATCTTTTGTACTATTTTCATGTTACCACATTTTTAAGAAACAGCTACTAGGACAATATAGTGAATATTAATCAATGGAGATACCCAGTATAGTGCAGAACCTGGGGACAATAACGTGAAACGAAAAAGTGGCGGCCACAAATTCGAATATGAAACGATAGTCCCTCTTTAGTTTGTGAGGTCCATGCTCCCGACACACGCTATGTATTGTGAGTAGACGCGGAAGCCCAGGTTAGCTGGTTTGGAGAGCAAGTGCTGGTATCACACGGAAGATAGAAGCGATTGAGCAGATAGGAGGGTGGAAGCAAGGTAGGGAATGGTATTTTTGATAACATTAAACATGGTTATGTTGTGTAGTGATATGGAGGTTACATATGGTGTTTATTTTGACAGTTTCCTAACGTCATACAAAAGCGACATTGAAATCAGCATTCAACTTTGAGCCACGTTTCAAAAGTGTAAGGTATGTGTAGGAAACAACAGATGGGGGTGAGATGGCAGATTAATTATTACTGTGGGTCTGATTACGTATTTATTTTTTGGCAGATTGCTTAACGAGTACACAACAGGTCAGTGAGGCATGTTGGTTGCTGAATAGTTGATACATCACACAGGTGCTGGCAGGCAGAGGATTAACTCACACTATCACATTTTTTTCCACATTTTTTGAGAGATGGTTTTAGCAGGTTCATTATTGGATTCACAAGTTTGGTACAAGTGTATACACTAACCCTAATATATATATACGAAATTGGCACTGGTTTGTCTTGATGTAAATATAAGGTAGATTTACAAACAAATTAATGAGATTTATTTATTGTGTATTTCATTGTAGTATTCCCCTGAAGAAGGTATAATTACCGAAATGCATTGGGACTCACGTTGCATATACATGCAATTCATGATGTAATGAATCAAGAAAAGAATAACATGCAATAGAAATGAAGAATAAAGAAGAAATTATAAAGAATCATTTAAATATTGTTTTCGGGAAGTTATGGTTTTATATTGAATAACGTGTTCACACTATAGTGATACAACAGTTTCACATGTCTGGTTATGTTGGTATAATTCATTTGGATTACATGTTTGAAAATGTTTGAAAATGTTTAGAATTTAGCACCTTCGGGGCTAGTGTACAGTGGGTCCCTTAGCAAACAGGTTCTGTTTGGGATAGTGCAGTATGATAAAACCGACAGGAGCCAGTCGGTTAGCAGGGACAGCACCAGGATCATAGTGAAAAACTTTACATAAGACGGTTGAAGTATTTTGGTTTCTATAATAAAAGGAGTGCAGGATATTCAATATACACGGTATACTATTTTCATGTTACCACATTTTTGAAAAACAGCTAATAGGACATTATAGTCAATATTAATCAACGGGGATACCCAGTATAGTGCGGAATCTTCGGACAATAACGTGAAACGAAAAAGTGGTTCTGCCGCAACACACTTTAAAGAACTACATCAAATTCAGTGTTCTATATCCCTTACTAAGTTAGGATATCAATCAATGATACAAATGGCAGTCTAAACACCTGGCCGAAATAAATAGCACAAAATAATTATGTTATTCAATAATTTATTTTACGCAAAAAATGAATTTTTCACAAATACAGATCCTACACACATATTGGTCCAGTGTAAAAAGTTAAATAAAGTGTATCAAATTCATGACATACATACATAAACAACATTAACAATAAGGCATTAAGAAACAATAAAGGCACTGAGAAAAAATTAGTAGTTCTCAAAATGACCAAGACATTGCTCCTAATCATTTTGGCAGGTCAAAATGTAATGTACAAGCTTCTAATTTAGCGTCGACGTTTCGACCCTGTTTGTTAGTAAACCAGACTGCAGGTTAAAAGTATTACTATTTAAAACAACTGCTTCTAAACCCTTACATGTGAGTAGATCTCCTCCTGTGGGTGGGGCATGGATGTTTCAGGATAGCAATGCCCTGACAATGCCCTGACACTATGTGAACCCTCATAAACATATTCCCTATTCCGACCCGGCCTTACCCTCAAAATAATTTATTCCTGTCAGTAAAGTAAAGTCTTTCCTCTACTTCACAAAATTGGTAGGGGTGTTGGAGAATGGGTGTGTGGTTGGAAGGTTGTTGCTTTTGGGCATTATTACAATGCTGGTCGGACTCTCATCTGACTGGCACCCTAGCAGAGGAGGGACCGCTAGGTCGGCAGTCCCCCTTCCCTCATTACAATAAGACCAGCTTCATGGCGTTCACACAGTGTGTATTTTCTATTGTGGCTTGTGCTGTGGGCTGCAGCACAAGCTGTAATAGAAAATATACACTTTAAAAACATCCCTGCACAGTGTGGCAGGCATCAGACAGTGTCTGCTACATGGTGCCGGGATGTTTAGGGGGGCACGTATGTTGCTCCCCAGGCTCCACAGCGGAGGGCCAGAGTGGTAGGGGAGGCCTGCTAGGGGCCACCAAAGTCACTTTCCAGCTTTCTTTTCAAGGTGGACGAACCACCATGAAAGGGCAGATGGATAGGGGCAATTTAATCCCTACAGTGGTGCCTGAGAAGGCACATCCCCTATTGTAAGGGTTACTAACCCTCCAACGGGCTCCATGAGTGCATTGTAAAGCGCCGGACTGTCCCTCCACCTGTTGCCTCTGACCGCATGCATTGTAATGTGTCAGTTGGACCGCAGCAGCAGATAGCGGTCGGACCGCATCCGATGAGCCATTGGATGTGGTCTGACCGCCATCAGAATGACGCCCTTTGTTTTGTAATCCTATGTGGGACACATTTCAACATGTATGTGATGACAACCGAGGTACAGTACCTAGTTACGGGATGTCGCACACAGAAGTGTGGTGGATAACAAGGTGTGACAGGCAGATGTGCAGTTTATGGTTTTCAGTACTCTGGCATTTTTGAATGGCTCTGCAGTTCCCTATGATTTCTTACTATTATAGTTTGATTAGCTTGTTACTGCACAGGTCAGAATCACACAATTTGTCAGAGAGGAAAGCGGAGATTGATGCCAGGTTTTCTATTTTCATTTTGTGCCTTGTAGGCACCTAGGGGTCTATTATGATGTCGGGCGAATCGCCACCGCCCGCATGGTGGTGGTGATCCGCCCAACATCATCCCCTGCCCACCTCCCATTTCCCCCGCAATATTATGATGGGGGAGGTACCATGGCAGATGGGAAGACCGCCCACCGCTTTTCCACCCGGTCGACGAGTCGACATGCGGAAAAGGGTTGAATATGGTGGCGGTGTCTGCTAGACACTGCCATCCATATTACAATGTCAGCGGGAAGCAGCATTTCCGTGGCAGCATTGCTGCCACGGAAAGGCATGTGGATTCCTCAGTTGGGGGCACGTTGCAGGCCCCCAGGCTGTTGGAGGGGTTGCGGGGCACATGGGGAGTACCTATGGTACCCCTCTGCATTTGCATGGACGAAGTGGCAGGCACCGAGCAGTGCCTGCCACGTTGTGCATGCAAATGCACAAGTGCCTTTTTTGGATTGCAGCGGTTGCTGCTGACAGCACCGCCTGCAGCAATGCAAAAAATGCAGAATGCGCCCACCAGTGTGGCGGGTGCATCCAATTTGCACATGCGGGACCGCCGCACACATAGCGGGCAATCCTATTTCCCGGGGCGATAGCGGGCGGACAACGTTTTTTCCCCCAGAGTCCCTTTAGTCAATGAAGCTCGGTTTGGGAGGAACTCTGGGAACAAGGCATGAGTTGGCTAGCCTTTAGTAGCTCATCATGATTTTCACTGATCTGAAGTAGCGCTCATTACAGAAAAGGCTGGAGACCCCTGCACTATACAGTCCATTAAGGCTAGAGAGAAAAGAAAGCATGCTGATTCTGATTTGGAGAAGGCTGAATCTGCTTCTACAGAGAAGGTTACTATAGAGTCAATCTAGTTAATGATACATTCTCCTAAGCTGCCCAAGTCAATGCTCTTACTCACAGATGATGAGGAGGATTTTCATGGATGATTTGTTCAAGTCCTAAGGTTGAAGGTTCTACGACATATTAAAGAAAACCTCGCCTTACCAACAGAAATGGGGGAGCCTCAAGTGGAGGACCTCTTTAGTCAGTATAATTGAATATGCCTCTACACTTGAAGTGATGAAGATTTCCAGTAAGCAACCGAGGCAGGTACAATAGTCCACTATCTCAAGTCTGCGTATTGATGCCAGGGTGGATTTGTGATTATGTCTCCTATGGATGGATGCTGTGCAGACATAGGAACTACACTCATCATCATATAAGACCCAGACACACAAGCAAACATTTCCTACTCAATCTTTCACAGTTTCATTTTGTATGCTAATTACACCAAGGTGTCAGTGAATCCTAGCTGAAAGCTAACGCACCTTTTGTACATAACATTGGTGTTGGCTTTGACTAAGCAGCTATATGTGAAAAAAGTACATTCTCCTCTACTCTCTTCTTCCCTGTCTATCTAACTGCTGGTCTCTTCAGCTTCAGTGGTGTTGGAGTTTACTGCTTCTTAGTTATGACTCTTGATGATTGTTTTATTTCCCCTGCAGGTGCAACGTCATTTAAACATCATATAGTTCAGATGTAATTTGCAAGGGAACTTAAAACAAGCAATACCAAATCCACTAAGTTAAGCTATTTATGTTGTGTGAATTGGTGTATGTGGGGGGTTCCTGAGTTGGAGGGATAAATGTGGTTAACTGGATATATGAGCTGGGTGAGTAGCAGTGGACACATAGGTGAATATATGCATGTAATTGGACAGGTAGGGTAAAAGCTAGCACTGTTAGTGAAAGTTTGAAGGCAATCTGAATAGCCGCAGCCTCTTACCTCCTAGCTGAGGCTAGAGGATCAGTACATACAACTTAACTGTTCAGACTTTATTGAGCAGTGGATGATGTAAGGCAAAGTGGGCCTGCTGCAATTCAAACCTGTGACCAAGGGGACAAGAGCAGCTGTGCCTTGGAGTATCAGGATTGCTTGCTATGTGTGGTATCACAGCGCTGCTCCAAATGCAGAACTTTGCCTCACCACTAACCACACTGTTATTAGCCCAAACACACTGTGTTTCGGTCTTCGCAAGCTCTTTAGTGGAGTACAGCAGGAACTGAGTACCAAACATGTTTGCAGTATAACATTTAAAGGCCACAAACACGTGTCTGGGGTTACTAAAATGAAATAATGGAAGAAATGAATAGTTAAACAGTGTTGCCTTACTTTAGGAACTGCAAAATTGTATAGATGAACCACATTGACCACAATACAATGAGAGGGCTACTGAGTAGTAGTTTCACCTGAAACCCACATCTGAAAGCTATTTGTAAGTGACAATCCTATTTTAACTGTGGCCACATGGAGGTTGTTAGTGTTAGAATCATGACTAACACCTAGAAAATAGTAACATATCTGACTTGGAGCTCTATTATGAGTCGGGCGGTCTATGAACTGCCAGACTTATAGGGGCGTGGAGGTGTCCAACCTCCCTATTAAAATTAGGGCCGTTGGACCGCCAGTACTTTACTGCAGCCACCAGGAAAACCCTGTTCCCTGGTGGTGGTACGGCAGTCAGGAGGCTGCAATATGCTTGGTGGGACTGCTGTGGTCCCGCCAAGCATATTACAAGTTTCCTCTCTGCCACAGTTTTCATGGCAATTCCTCCTCTGTTAAAACCGTGGCAGAGCATGTGCCCCCTTTTGTGCATGCACTTTACAGTCCATGTCGTGCAGGAACTGTTTTTGGCACTCCCATTGTGGTGCCCATTTTCAGGGCACTGCCGTGGTAATGTAAAGAAAGTGCTCAGCACTCAATAGAAATACTTGTAATCTGGCAGGCGGCCTGACCACGGGTTTGGCAGTGTAGTGGCGGCGGGGTGGACCCGGTGCTGCACTGTCAAACTCATAATCAGGCTCTTGGTGTTTATTAAATAACAGTAGTGGTGTACAACTGGGAAGATTAAGAACACTTTCTGACTTCGTTTGACTTTTAAACTTTTCTTTAAGTCTTCCTTTTACTCAGGATGAATGTCAATAATGTTTTATACCTGCATCTCTAAACCTTGTGACTTCTGTGGACCCCCCAATGAATCAAAACTTGAAGCCTGGGACCGCCGCATAAGTACTTTCTATGATTTGAACCTCAAAATACTATTCAAATAGATGCACAAATGGATGATTATTAACCCTGGGCGGGCAGCTACGCTCCGTGCACGGAGTGTGCGTATTGCTGGTTCCTACGCATTTTGCGTAGCATCCGTATCTGCCAGCACTACGCACGCTCCGCAGACGGTGCGTAGCTGGCCGCCACCCGCCTCCCTCCCGCCCTCTCTAAATCCCCCCCTTAAAGTGTAAAGTGGCATAAAAGTAAGTTTAAATCACGTACCTGGTCCGCGGCGCGTCCCGGGGCTCCCTCTTCTGTTTTGCTGCACGTCGTCAATCCCAATGCGCATGCGCGGCCGCCCGCGCATGTGCATTTCTCGTGACAAATGCGCATGCGCGGGCTGCCGCGCATGCGCATTGGGATTGACGACGTGCAGCAAAATAGAAGAGGGAGCCCCGGGACGCGCCGCGGACCAGGTAAGTGATTTAAACTTACTTTTATGCCACTTTACACTTTAAGGGGGGGATTTAGAGAGGGCGGGAGGGAGGCGGGTGGCGCGTAGTGGGGCTACGCGGAGTGTGCGGGTGGGCGTAGCTTTATGCCCACTTCGCGTAGCTCCGCGTAGCCCCACTACGCGAACTACGCCCAGGGTTAAATTGATTATGTCGAAAAATAGGCCATATCAAAAAATGTATTTTAAGGCAATAGGGGAGCTTTTCGAAATGTAGTTTTATTTCTAAAAGATTAGGGTATATGCTAGACGTTAGCATATACCATTGTCTTTTTTCTTACTAATGCATGTTCTCTTTTTGTCAGTGTACAGCAGTGCTGCTTAATTTGTAGCCACCAATAGTCCATATTAGATTCCATTTGCTGTATTTGTTCTACTCCCACAATTTATTATAATGGTACCAGCTTATTTCTTAGCTTCCAATCTAAACATTTATCCCA
The DNA here is from genome assembly GCF_964263255.1 of Lissotriton vulgaris. Classification (NCBI taxonomy): domain Eukaryota; kingdom Metazoa; phylum Chordata; class Amphibia; order Caudata; family Salamandridae; genus Lissotriton; species Lissotriton vulgaris. The sequence continues at coordinate 385,546,165 of NC_141685.1, forward strand.
TATACTGAGCATTTTAAATTTAAAATGTTGTTTTTTATGTATATATGCTTTATTAATGTGCCAATGATATTTAATTTTATAAACAGCTGCAAACCCCCTGAATATACATTGTGGATTCTCAGGAGTCCACACACCACCATTTAAAATACACTGCCTTATACATAATTATCCAATGATAAAGATAAACTCTGTAAACGTAAGTCATACCACACAATACAGTATGGCTGATCACCACTGGTCCTGGGCACATCCTTGGACAACATATTGCATTGCAAAAATATTGTGTCAAGAATATCAGGATATCAAAAATAGCGTCTTAGGAATTTTGTAGGTAAAAATATAGGGCCACATGTATCATTATTTCAAGTAGCAATTACCTAATTGTGATTTTCTCTCAATCGTAATTAAGGAATCGCTATTCCTAATGTATAAACTCTTTTCAATTTAATTAGCGATTCTTAATGGGTCTCTAATAGACCTACCTCATGCATATTAATGAGGTGGATCGCAATTTGTGAGCCATTAGGAATCTTCGCCATCACAGGGATGGTGGCCTGCTAAGGTCAGCAGATGACCATGTTTTTGATTGCCTTTAAATAAAGCAGTCTTTTTCGTATGTTTAAATGCAATTGTATGTTAATAATTTTAATGATATGCCCATAAATAATTTACACATTTTAAATTTCTTTTGTTCATTATTATTTAGATACAATTTTTTTTTAAGATTATTTAAAATATGTATTATTGGTATTAAATTGTATTTTTTTAAATTAATACAAAAATTATATAAACATTAAAATATAGTCATTTGTTTAATAAAGTGAATTCATTAGAAATGTGTTTATAATAAAATGTAAAATGTAAAAAAAATGGGAAAATCATTTTACATAAAGGGTCACTTTGTGCGCATCCATGCACGGTCTGCCATGCACCATCTGGAACATGGTAAATGGTGAATGGAGGTGCCAGGGGACACAACATGTGCCCCCAGTGCAACTTTGTAGTGGCCCACAAGGTATGCTGTCCCAGTTTGGGGCCCCCAATGTCCGTTTCAGATAGCCTTTTTATATTGGTCGGACTGCCATGAAAAGCAATCCTGATGACGTTGCCTGCTTCAACACTGTCTCCATTCGAAATTTCGATTCTGACATATCACTGATCCTGGCAGATAAGGCGGTCCATCCCCCCACAGACAAGGGTCCAGCTGCCAGGATTGTAATGTCTTAGTCTAACCGAAGGGCTGTTGACCGTGGGACCACCACTGTTCTGGTGTCGGTGGCGGTCCCACCGCCATCGCAATTAGGCCCTATGTTAGTTATTAATAATAATACATTTTATATTTTAATATTTAAATATGTATATATAGGTTTGTCGTTTTGGTTATTGTGTTTTTAGATTAAGGGCCTCATTTAGAACTCAGTGACGACATTATCTTATGTGCTGCAATATAAAACCTGTTCCATTCTATGGGATTTATATTTCGGAAGACAGGATATCCATCACCATTGTGACAGAGTAACCTGTCCGCCAAGTTCTGAATTTTATTCTAAAAAAATTGTGTGTGAGTATGGAGTATTGACTGAGTGTTTAAAATGTTTAATTTGTATTACCTTTTTTAAAATTATGGATTGAATTTGATATAGTAAGTTTCACCTTGATAGCATCCAACACCTACTTCAAATAGCCTAAGATTGGAGGGGGGAATAGTAAATTTCACCCCTTTAATGTCCAACACCTCCACCCAATATAGTTAGATTTGGGAGGGAATAGCAAATGTCACACCTTTAGGGGCTGATTCCAATGCATTTAGGAATGGCTCCGACTCTTGGTGTGCCTGCCACGGATTGCAGGGATTAACTGCACCTCTGCTCTTTTAAAGAGGGCATGCATTCCCTTCGGAATGCATGCTCCCAATGAAAGGTATAGGCATGCGGCTGAACATGGTTCAGTCGCATCTTACTTGCAGGTCTGGAACCGACGGCAAGAAGTTGTTTGGTTCCAGTACCTGACCAATCGACATCGGAATCAGCCCCTAAGAGTCCAGCACCTTCCCCAAATTAGTTTATATTGCCATGGGAATAGTACATTTAGCTCCTTAGTGTCCGACACCTCCCCTTAATATGGTTAGATTGGAGTGGGTATAGTAAATGTCACCCCTTTAGTGTCCAACACCTTATCATCATTAGGATCTCATTACAATGGCAGAATCACCGCCACAGCTGGGCCTTCGGTGAGGTCTGCCAGCCCTGCGGACCGCGATTCTCCTACCGCCAGATTACGATGGTAGTGGGATCCAGACCGTGACCGCGGCGGAGGCAAAGCCCATCCGCAATGGAACCACCACAGGCAATCGTTACGATAGCCAAGCGTAGTTGTTTGCATCCATAAAATGGTGGCGGTGCCTAGCAAGCACCGAACACCTAATTAGGATGAGGTCTCCAGCCAGCCTTTCCGCGGCAGTGCAACTGCCATTGAAAGGCATGCGAAGTTTGGTTTTGGGGGCCTGTTGCTGGGCCCCCTTGTGTAGGGTGAGATGTGAGTGCACTGGGGGGCTACCCAGGTTCCCCCTACATTTCACTGCACCAAGGGGCAGGCACAGTGTAGTGGGCACATCTTCAATATGAGAAACTTTTGAAAATTGCATTACCGTGTGCATGGAAAACACTGGATTAAAGTAAAAGATGGAATGAAACAGCAGAATAAACGGAGTAATTTGGTTTAAAAAGATAGTACATATTTTGAAGAAGTTACATAAGGCTGTGCTACTGGTGTATGATGAAATAAACAGGAGGAATCACTTTTAAACATTGGTGTGCATCCACCACCTCTATGTACAGTGTAGTTCCTGCCACGTAGTGCAGTGAAATGCACAACGTGCTCTTTTGAAATCACGGTGGTGCTGCTGTCAGCAGCCACCTCCGCAATGTTATAGTTGCGGAAACCAACCGCCACGGCGGCGGTCCCATCCTAATCGGGTATGCGGGACCGTGGCATGCATGGCAGATGGCCCCGGTTTACACCACCATGGTAATCGGCCCCTTAGTTATATTAGAGTGGGAAGAATAAGGGCCTGATTCTCATTTCGGACCGAAGGGCTCTAAATGACGGTCGGAGCCCTTCCGCCCGCATCGGAACCTGCCGGTAGGATTCCTCTCCGACCAAGCCATTCCGATGGGCTCGGTCCGAAAGGAATCCGACTCAGATTTCTGGATGGCTTACAACAGTGTCGGAGAGCCCGTCTGCTGTCGGGAAATTCTTAAGTACTCTCCCGGGCGCCTCTTTATGACCGAGGGAGTACGATGGCAGTTTTGCCCTGCCTTTTCGTGTCAGTGTTTTCAGCACAAAAAGGCAGTCATAAACTGTCTTTGGGGGTCCCTAGTCGGGCCCCCATGGGTAGGGCCATCAAATGCCGGCCAGGGGGCACCTATGGTACCCCTTTGTTGAACCCTGCAGCCATTGGCAGGTACCTTGGGTTGCTGGCCACAGGATGCAGGGATGAACTGCACCCCTTCATTACACAATGCGGAAATTCAATCCACTCAGAATGCATACTCCCATTGTGAAAAATACGGGAGCAACCAAACAGGGTACGGTCGCCTCGTACTTGCAGGGCAGTAACCGATGACAGTAGGTCGATCGTCATGGTTCCTGACGATGTCGGGCGGACTCAGGTCCATCTGACATCGGAATCAGCCCCTAAATGTCATCTATTGAGTGTCCAACACCATCCCCCATTAAGGTTAGATTGGAGTGGAAATGGCAAATGTGACCCCTTTAGTGTTGATTCAGAAAAGGGGGTGGTGATGAACAGAGTGTCTGAATTAAGCAGACCACTCTTACCCAGTCCAAAGATCAGGGCTTGATCCATCACCGTTTTTTAGCTCACTGCACCATCCCAGCTCAGAACCTGGCTACATGCAAATTAGTCTGTTCCTGTCCCAGTGCATGATGGGAACAGGGCAAACCAAACTACCAAGCCAATTCTTATACTGGGAAGGAAACAAGCTACCGGGATCCGGTTTCTGGCATTTCAGCCGTCGTCGGCCCGGCTTGCTTGAATCCTGATGGTGCAATGAGCAAGGGACTCACATCCGAGTATACCCTTCCACGCTTATGGTGGACAAAATGATTCAGAAAAGGGGGTGGTGATGAACAGAGTGTCTGAATTAAGCAGACCACTCTTACCCAGGCCAAAGATCAGGGCTTGATCCATCACCATTTTTTAGCTCACTGCACCATCCCAGCTCAGAACATGGCTACATGCAAATTAGTCTGTTCCTGTCCCAGTGCATGATCCGAACAGGGCAAACCAAACTACCAAGCCAATTCTTATACTGGGAAGGAAACAAGCTACAGGGGACCGGTTTCTGGCATTTCAGCCGTCGTCGGCCCGGCTTGCTTGAATCCTGATGGTGCAATGAGCAAGGGACTCACATCTGAGTATACCCTTCCACGCTTATGGTGGACAAAATGATTCAGAAAAGGGGGTGGTGATGAACAGAGTGTCTGAATTAAGCAGACCACTCTTACCCAGTCCAAAGATCAGGGCTTGATCCATCACCGTTTTTTAGCTCACTGCACCATCCCAGCTCAGAACCTGGCTACATGCAAATTAGTCTGTTCCTGTCCCAGTGCATGATGGGAACAGGGCAAACCAAACTACCAAGCCAATTCTTATACTGGGAAGGAAACAAGCTACCGGGGACTGGTTTCTGGCATTTCAGCCGTCGTCGGCCCGGCTTGCTTGAATCCTGATGGTGCAATGAGCAAGGGACTCACATCTGAGTATACCCTTCCACGCTTATGGTGGACAAAAAGATTCAGAAAAGGGGGTGGTGAAGAACAGAGTGTCTGAATTAAGCAGACCACTCTTACCCAGTCCAAAGATCAGGGCTTGATCCATCACCGTTTTGTAGCTCACTGCACCATCCCAGCTCAGAACCTGGCTACATGCAAATTAGTCTGTTCCTGTCCCAGTGCATAATGGGAACAGGGCAAACCAAACTACCAAGCCAATTCTTATACTGGGAAGGAAACAAGCTACCGGGGACCGGTTTCTGGCATTTCAGCCGTCGTTGGCCCGGCTTGCTTGAATCCTGATGGTGCAATGAGCAAGGGACTCACATCTGAGTATACCCTTCCACACTTATGGTGGACAAAATGATTCAGAAAATGGGGATGGTGATGAACAGAGTGTCTGAATTAAGCAGACCACTCTTTCCCAGTCCAAAGATCAGGGCTTGATCCATCACCGTTTTTTAGCTCACTGCACCATCCCAGCTCAGAACCTGGCTACATGCAAATTAGTCTGTTCCTGTCCCAGTGCATGATGGGAACAGGGCAAACCAAACTTCCAAGCCAATTCTTATACTGGGAAGGAAACAAGCTACCGGGGACCGGTTTCTGACATTTCAGCCGTCGTCGGCCCGGCTTGCTTGAATCCTGATGGTGCAATGAGCAAGGGACTCACATTTGAGTATACCCTTCCAAGCTTATGGTGGACAAAATGATTCAGAAAAGGGGGTGGTGATGAACAGAGTATCTGAATTAGGCAGACCACTCTTACCCAGTTCAAAGATCAGGGCTTTATCCATCACCGTTTTTTAGCTCACTGCACCATCCCAGCTCAGAACATGGCTACATGCAAATTAGTCTGTTCCTGTCCCAGTGCATGATGGGAACAGGGCAAACCAAACTACCAAGCCAATTCTTATACTGGGAAGGAAACAAGCTACCGGGGACCGGTTTCTGGCATTTCAGCCGTCGTCGGCCCGGCTTGCTTAAATCCTGATGGTGCAATGAGCAAGGGACTCACATCTGAGTATACCCTTCCACGCTTATGGTGGACAAAATGATTCAGAAAAGGGGGTGGTGATGAACAGAGTGTCTGAATTAAGCAGACCACTCTTACCCAGTCCAAAGATCAGGGCTTGATCCATCACCGTTTTTTAGCTCACTGCACCATCCCAGCTCAGAACCTGGCTACATGCAAATTAGTCTGTTCCTTTCCCAGTGCATGATGGGAACAGGGCAAACCAAACTACCAAGCCAATTCTTATACTGGGAAGGAAACAAGCTACCGGGGACCGGTTTCTGGCATTTCAGCCGTCGTCGGCCCGGCTTGCTTGAATCCTGATGGTGCAATGAGCAAGGGACTCACATCTGAGTATACCCTTCCACGCTTATGGTGGACAAAATGATTCAGATAAGGGGGTGGTGATGAACAGAGTGTCTGAATTAAGCAAACCACTCTTACCCAGTCCAAAGATCAGGGCTTGATCCATCACCGTTTTTTAGCTCACTGCACCATCCCTGCTCAGTACCTGTCTACATGCAAATTAGTCTGTTCCTGTCCCAGTGCATGATGGGAACAGGGCAAACCAAACTACCAAGCCAATTCTTATACTGGGAAGGAAACAAGCTACTGGGGACAGGTTTCTGGCATTTCAGCCGTCGTCGGCCCGGCTTGCTTGAATCCTGATGGTGCAATGAGCAAGGGACTCACATCTGAGTATACCCTTCCACGCTTATGGTGGACAAAATGATTCAGAAAAGGGGGTGGTGATGAACAGAGTGTCTGAATTAAGCAGACCACTCTTACCCAGTCCAAAGATCAGGGCTTGATCCATCACCGTTTTTTAGCTCACTGCACCATCCCAGCTCAGAACCTGGCTACATGCAAATCAGTCTGTTCCTGTCCCAGTGCATGATGGGAACAGGGCAAACCAAACTACCAAGCCAATTCCTATACTGGGAAGGAAACAAGCTACTGGGGACCGGTTTCTGGCATTTCAGCCGTCGTCGGCCCGGCTTGCTTGAATCCTGATGGTGCAATGAGCAAGGGACTCACATCTGAGTATACCCTTCCACGCTTATGGTGGACAAAATGATTCAGAAAAGGGAGTGGTGATGAACAGAGTGTCTGAATTAAGCAGACCACTCTTACCCAGTCCAAAGATCAGGGCTTGATCCATCACCAAGCCGGGCCGACGACGGCTGAAATGCCAGAAACCGGTCCCCAGTAGCTTGTCTCCTTTCTGGTGAAGAATTGGCTTGGTAGTTTAGTCTGCCGTGTTCCCATGATGCACTGGGCCAGGGACAGAATGATTTGCATATAGCCAGGTTCTGAGCTGGGATGGTGCAGTGAGCTAAATAACGGTGATGGATCAAGCCTGATCTTTGGACTGGGTAAGAGTGGTCTGCCTAATTCAGACACTCTGTTCATCACCACCCCCTTTTCTGAATCGTTTTTGGCCACTATAGGTGTGGCAGGGTATACTCAGACATGAGTCCCTTGCTCACTGCACCATCAGGATTCAAGCAAGCCTGGTGGACGACGGCGGAAATGCCAGAAACCGGTCCCCGGTAGCTTGTCTCCTTTCTGGTGAAGAATTTGCTTGGTAGTTTAGTCTGCCCTGTTCCCATGATGCACTGGGCCAGGGACAGACTGATTTGCATATAGCCAGGTTCTGAGCTGGGATGGTGCAGTGAGCTAAATAACGGTGATGGATCAAGCCCTGATCTTTGGACTGGGTAAGAGTGGTCTGCTTAATTCAGACACTCTGTTCATCACCACCCCATTTTCTGAATCGTTTTTGGCCACTATAGGTGTGGCAGGGTATACTCTGACATGAGTCCCTTGCTCACTGCACCATCAGGATTCAAGCAAGCCGGGCCGACGATGGCTGAAATGCCAGAAACCGGTCCCCGGTAGCTTGTCTCCTTTCTGGTGAAGAATTGGCTTGGTAGTTTAGTCTGCCCTGTTCCCATGATGCACTGGGCCAGGGACAGACTGATTTGCATATAGCCAGGTTCTGAGCTGGGATGGTGCAGTGAGCTAAATAACGGTGATGGATCAAGCCCTGATCTTTGGACTGGGTAGGAGTGGTCTGCTTAATTCAGACACTCTGTTCATCATCACCCCCTTTTCTGAACCCTTTAGTGTTGAACACTTTTTATTTAAATTATTTAAGTTCGAGTGTGATTGTTTAATTTAATAAGTTTATCCTGAAATTATTTTATTTTATTTTATTTGTATGTAGTAGAAATAGTTTGTGTTTTTTTATTAGCATTGTTGGTGTTTAGAAATGTAAAAACAATAATAAATTGTATGTTTATAAGCACTAATAATATTAATGAAAAGATTTTATATAATAAAGATATACCACACGATGTTCTCATTTTATTTATGTTTATATAATTATTATTTTTTTAAATATATATTTAAACTTAAAAATAAATAATTATAAAAAGTTACATGAATAAAATAATTTTGTGATTTGTTATTATTACATAAAAAATATATATTGTATTTAAATACTATTGTATGTTGTACATTTTTTTCCATTTCTTAAGCTGTTTTATAGACATATTTACAACATAATTTTAACATATTTTTTTCTAGTATACATTAAATAATTGTATATATTTTATACTATTATTTCATTTTGACTTTATAATTTTGTAACTTTTTTTACTACATGTATTGGCCTATTTTACATGTTTAATAATTTGTAAACTATTTTTATACATTTATTCAACGTTTCTACATTATTTCCCATTCATTTCTATGGGGTGATAGTTTCATTTAGTGGCCATTTTTTTTACGGCTACCTTCTATTATGTAATCTATTTGTGTTCATTTTAGTATTTTTTTCCTAAAACTAGGTTGTTTTAATGTGCCGCTCTTCATTGGAACACATAAGTCCTTTTTTAAGGATGTATTAGGGTTTTGAGGATAGGGTAGATTTAGCAGCTAAGGGGCCCCATTAGTATGGCGGGCGGAAAACCACCCCGGTCGCCACAAACACTGGAAACAACCGCCTGCCGGGACCGTGGATAAACTGGCGGTCAAATTAGGATCACCCGCCAAATAAGACCGACTGCGGCGGTAGTGGGTTGATAAAAACCGCCCGACGTGGGTGGTGACGATCAAAAACCGACCGTGGCGGTCGGAAACACAGCGGAAAAGCAACAACCCGCCACAAGCATAGCAGAGACAACGCACGGGAAATTAGGAAATTCCCGATGGTCCCGTGGTACGATCCGCTGTTTCGGACTGCCACGGTCACACACTGGAATGAATGGGAGAGGCAGCGAAAGAGCTGCAGCAGAGCCACCGCAGGGGACGATATTCACAAAACATGTCCGACAATGCAAAAACACCACAACAACGGCAAACATTGCACACAAAAAATAGCCATGCCCCCTCAATACACCAAACACATCCCAATGAGACAAATAAATGCCAAACAGGAACATACAATTTCCAGGACAACTCCCAAAACACACCTGACAGCAAATCACCATTGGGACACACCCACATAGCTGAGTATAAAACCAGGCCCTTCACTGACCACATTCCTTTGCAACACTCCAGAAGAGAAGGGCATACACCAGACCTGACAGGAGAGGCAAGAGAATACAGCACACACACTACCATCACTACCACCATCAAACCAGCACCAACAATCCCCCAGCACATAACACAGCTCACACACAACCACAACACCCACCACTCACACCCTTGCACCCACAAACACTTTGCACACTACACACCATGACATCACAGAAAATGCCCACATTCACAGAGAGTGAATTGACAGTCATGGTAAATGAGAAAGTCAGAGTGGAACCACAACTGTTTGGTAGCCTGGTCCAACAGACCCCATTAGCCACAAGGACACAAATGTGGCAAAGGAGAGTCCAAAGGGTCAATGCAGTAGGTAACACCCCGCGATCCAAGAAGAAGATCATGAAGCGGTGGCATGGTCTCAAGAGGGTTGTCAAAGAGAGGAGAAGCAAGAACAAGGAGCTGGCTGACAGGACTGGCGGTGGCCCTCCCATTCCACCAAAAACATTCACACCATGGAAGGAGAAGGTGCTTGCCTTCCTGCATCCTGAGAGTCTCACAGGAGTATCTGGGGGAGTGGAGGCTGGTAAGTACAAACAAATGTTAACCAACACATTGATATGTACTTTCCTGCACAAACCAAACACCATTGCATTGTTCACCTTCACCTAACAGGTAGGTAGCCATCTTGCCTGGGAGGCCTGTTTTTGGGAGGGAGGCCTGTACCACTACTCCCACCATGCCTCCTGTCCCACCCCTAAGGAAGATGTAGCACTCCATCCCACCCAGAAGCGCTTGGGAGTCATTGCATCACCCTCATCAAACTTATAGGTAGGTAGCCATCTTCATAGGTAGGGTGTTTGTGGGTGGGAGGCCTGTACTACTACTCTTACCATGCCCCCTGTCCCACCCCTAAGCAGGAGTTAGAACACCACACCAACCCAGAAGCTCTTGGAAGCCATTACATTGTTCACCTTCACCTAACAGGTAGGTAGCCATCTTGCCTGGGAGGTCTGTGTGGGGGAGGGAGGCCTGTACCGCTACTCCCACCATGCCACCTGTCCCACCCCTACACAGGATGTAGCACATTACATCAATCGAGAAGCATCTGAAAGCCATGTTATTGTTCACCTTCACCTAACAGGTGGGTAGCCATCTTGCCTGGGAGGTCTGTGTGGGAGAGGGAGGCCTTTACCACAACTCCCACCATGCCCCCTGTCCCACCCCTAAGCAGGATGGATCACTCCCTCCCACCCACAAGCATGTGGCTGTCATTGCATTGTTCTGCTTCACCTAACAGGTAGGTAGCATGTACGTGCAGCCACATATCTGTCACCAATTAAATGGTGCCATGTGCCAACACCAGCCCTCTCCATGCACAAAAATGCACACCGACCCCGCTTGACATACACAGCGTGCACACAGGTAAGCAAAGGGAACGGTCACAGATAATAAAGAGTCACACACCAATGGACATGCACAAGGAAGACTGTGCACAACCATGAACATCACACGCTGATGAGTGCATTGCCATGTAGCCCAATCAGCATGTACAATCCCAGGAAGCATGTGTGGTCTCATAAATACAAATATGTACATTACAGGTCGAAGTCATGCAGTACAATACAATGGCCACTCCATGGCCAGATGTGACGTCAGCCAGGGCATACAAATCTACATTGAGAGAACCATTAAAATCATTTTTGCTGGTCCCCACATCGCAACTGGTCCCTGTGAACATGATCACAGCAAGATTTGCATGCAGTGCATCGACATCTGACTACATGTATGAGTAATGTATGTACCTCTGCATCATGTCATGAGGGATGTATGATGTTAGAACGCATACATTGACAACGCGTACCTTTACAACGCGTTCGTAACAACGAAAGTTGTTACCACGCATTGCGCTGGGGGGCGCAAAATTGATTAATTAAATTTACTATTCCAACACCAGTCCCCGTGGATAGTAGGGAAGGTGTTGGGATAGTAAATTAAATCATTTACTATCCTTGAGCGCCCCCCAGTGCAATGCGTGGTAACAACTTTCGTTGTTACGCCCGTGTTGTAAAGGTATTCCGTGGTAATGCTTGCGTTCTAAACGCTGCATACCGTCATGAGGCACAGTATTGATATATAGATATATATAGCCTGTATGCTGTGTTAAGTTAGCATGAGCTTTTTAGGATTTTAAACGCCATTTTACCTTTCTGCTGCTTTTGCACACAACACATAGTTGTTGCTTTAGCTTTGAGCCTAGTAGAATGTTTTCGATTTACTCGAAAATTGTTGTTACACTGATATCAGCCTTGCTTGGCGAGCTGTGTCTGTACAGTGAGTGCTGAAACCTTCAAGGATATCTCAACACAGTGGTTGTTGTGAGCACTGACCTTCGCACGTTCCTAGACATAACATACATGCAGCTGCAGCCAAGTTATGGCTTTAGGCGCGTTTTATATTGCTTTGCACAAGAGCATACAAACACACTTGATGGTGCTTCGCATGCAGAGAACTGGTTGCTGATGATGTGATCCCTTACCACTTGATCTTGAGGTATGGGGCCGCTCTGCTAAAACCCACAAGAGACCTTCTTAGATATAATATAATATACTAGCTAGGGAGGGTGAGAATTAGGTTTTGTTAAACCCTATTCATTTTAGCATAATACTATGCTTTCACCGTTTGTGTACTATGGACTCGTGACTATGCTGATTACTTTGTTTCTTATAATATGTTTGCTTGTATTAGCTAAGATACTGCGATTGAGAACACTGCATTAGTGAATAAACATTTCAAATATGCACGTGTCCTCTTTTACTCCTTGTTCTGGATTGAAATTATTGTATAACAAAAGAGTGTTCATGTGTTCCACGTTACCTGAAGTGTACTAAGTCTATGTTCTGGTTTGTCTAAGCATTGGGAGTTTATTATGACCAATGAGACACTGATGGCTAGTCTGGTAGAGGATTTTTGGGTACTAAGGTTAGTTTTGGCACAACCTAATTCACTGAGGTTCCAAGCCTCTATGCACAGTTCTGTCTGAGCACGGAATCCCTGCGACATGGCGCCCAATCGTTGGTGGTCTTATAGCATGACACTTGAGTAGTACATCATTCAGTCTTTAACACCTTCACTATTGTTTCCGGTTAACAGTGGTGTTGGACAAACCCACCTGTAGGCGTATAGGTCCTTTCAAGCTTGAATCTTTCTAAAACGGTTTCATTGAGTTACTACCCAGTTGTGCTACAAAGTTTCCTTTGTACCTTTTTTCTTTCTGTGTCACTATGGCTGTGGTGGACATTGCACAACAGAGCTGCATTACGGTGCGCAATCATTTGCAGATTTATAATGTCCCAGAAGATGGTATGGCCGTGATCATGGTAGTTAGTGCAGAGGTGGCTTACCCGTATGAGATTTTCTACTCATAGGTGACCTTCCCAGCTATGAATGCAAATACTCGTGTGTTCGACATGTACACTCCCACGGTTGTGCCAGCTGAATATGAACCATATAGGGCACAGGAGATTCCTATTGATACTTGACAGCATCAAGTTTGGTTTAATGGCGCCCTACCCCATACTTTAGCAGCTCCGAGGTTAGGTCCTTTGTCCATTCCAGGCGCAACTTGGCCTGTTTTGGCTGGGTTTACCCCTCATCCTCTGCATGGAGGATGTAACGTAGCTGAGTTAAGACGACTACATGTAGTCGCAATTAGCGTGATTAGGTCGTAAGTGCAATACATTACCCGCAATCTCCCGTGCGGGGCTCCGGGTGGTGCGGCGCTTCCTGCCAGGCAGGGCGGAATGAAGCTCAGTCCCGCTATGGTCAATGCAGTGATGGGCAAGCGGCCCCAAGAACAGGATGAATTTCCTTTTTGGCTTGCCAAAAAGTTTGACCAATTGGAAGCGGTATTCCCTAACACGTCTCCTGGTGAAAAACACAGGATTCTGACAATTAGCTTACCGAAGGATTTGACCCCTGAAATCGGTGACTGTGAGACCTGGGGAAAAACATTTGTGGCGGTCTACGCGAGGTGTTACGGCACTCCGTCTATGACTGTCCTTAAACGTGTTCAGGATGAACACGGACCTGAGGCTGCGGTTGAGTTGGGTATGCGTCTCTGTGGCACCTTTGATGTGGTTTCCAATCTCATACTTGCTAATGTCAAGGGAGATGCGGTGAACTTTCAGGTTGCCAATGCTTTGCAGGCGATTCCCGAGGCCGAAAAACCCTGGCAGTTGGCGAGGATTATTGTGGCGGCTTATAAAACCGTGGGCCGCAATAGTAGGGGTCTCAAGCCTTTTTCTACTAAAGAGAAAAAACAACCCTAAGGGTAGAAGTCGGAAACCGACAAACAGCCCAAGACCAAAAAACTAAATTGGCCTAAAAAACAAAAGCAGGGAAAGCAACAACAACAACAACGTTCTGCGTCTCCATTGCCTGCGCCCACAGAACGTGTTTATGACTTGCGCGATCGCGCGATGATAAAATCACCTGATCGTTTTCAGGTTTCTGATCGCCGGTCTCCTCGTTTTTTTCAGGAGTCATCTGCTTTTTCATCCGGTGGTGGAGGAGGCGGCAGGGGTCGGGCGGCCAGCAAGGACGCGACCAGCCCCGCCCGAAAGACGGCAAAGGCAAGCAGGACGATTCTACACCGAAGAGACGCCAGTTTCAGAAAACGAAAGTCGCTGCTTTAACAGTACACAGATATGCCACAGATAGTGAGAACCCAGCTTCGAATCAGACATGGGCTCTGCCCTTTTCTGGGCAGCGCAGCGGAGATTACCATAGTGCGAGAGGCCCTGCATCCACTACTGAAGGGGAAAGCGACTGACCGTTATGTTGTTGTGGAGACAGCTGACACTAGAGTAGCTCCCCCTGACAGGATCTATGAAATAGTCTTATTCATTGAGGGTGACACTCAAAGCACTATAGAAGGGGTATTTTGTGAAATCTTACGACTAACTATGACATTTTGTTAGCGGAGGCTGACTGACCCCCACCTTTTGTGCTTGCAGCTCCGAGAGGGGAGGAGGTAATCCTCCCTAGTTTCGCGCACACAGTCTCGAAGGAGCATGCGCTGAATTTTGCAGAAGAGTGGGCTAAGGCTCTGTACCGTACTCACTGTGTATGGGATACATATTCCCCTCACCACGAGATTCCTTTGCGGTCTATGCCTCAGCCTCAACCTCAATATCCCTTGAAGCGCGAAGCGAAGGCTTCTGTTGCAGAAATCCTTGAACAATTGGAATATCAAGGTGTTATTGAAACGTGAGTCACCAATGAATAACCCTCTTTTTACTGTGACCAAGCATGACGGTTCATATTGTTTGGTATTGGATTACCGGCATTTAAACATGCATTGCCGTACCTGTGCAGTACAGAATACTGACGGCTCTGCTTTAGTGGATAGTCTCGTGCGTAAGCGGTTTAAAACCACGCTTGACATTTCCAAAGGTTTTTATGCCCACCATTTGGATGGTCTTAGTTCCCAATGGACCTCCTTTACTTGCGGCGGTGTCCAAAAACATTTCAAACGTTTACCGATGGGCTACAAGAATAGTCCTGGAGTGTTTGCTGCCCGCATAGTCTCTCTCTTAGAGAGAGTTGACCCAGATGCTTGTTCATATGTGGATGACATTTATCTCACGGATGACAAACTGTGGGAGCATCTGTGTCGAGTTGACCGCTTCATTTGTAGCTTTGCGGACTTCGGTTACAAACTCAACTTTGCAAAATTGCACGTTGCAGAGTACACAGTGTTGTTCCTGGGCTACGAGCTCAACAATGAAGGTCGAGGATTAGCTCCTCACTTCTTGGAGAAATGCGCACAAATGCGCGCTCCGACAACTCTGAAAAAATGACAGTCTTTGCTGGGATTTTTAAATTTCGGGAGGACATACATTCCTGAATATGCCCAGCGTATCAAGCCTTTGTATGCTTTGATACAACCAAATTTTACAAAATCGATCTGGCTGCCTGAGCACTTGGCTATACTGAAATCTTTGCAGGCTGATCTGCTCGCTTCTAAATACTTATTGACTCGTGATAATCACACCAACCTGGTGATAGGAATCATCCCTGGGACGGTGGGTTTCACATACCTTACTTTTAACGAAGGAGATACAGTACCTATTGCTTACAAGTTACACTTGTATACTTCGGCTGAAATGCGATTTTCCACTGTGGAAAAAGTTTTGACGGCTGTGCAGATGGTGATTCTAAAGGAACGCGCTCTGTCACAGGGAAAACGCATGTTGGTTGTTACCCCGTGTCCTGCTTTGGAAGCAGTTACTAAAGCCAGTGTACCAAATTTTAAAGCTTTGCACCCTCGGTGGATACAATGGGCTGCATCATTGACGTCTCCGGATGTCACGTTCATTTTTTATGCCTCCTTACGGTCGCAGGAGTTTTTGAAATATGAGTTTGTTCATCCTGCTCCTTTCGCTATGCGGCCTTTGGAAGATTTCCATTGCATCATATACACTGATGGTTCGGCGCAGGTTGCGCATGGTTCTAAACACGCCTACGTTTCCGCTTGCGCCATTGTGGTAGGTGCCATGGTGAACGATAAGTTTAAGTCCAGAGTAAGCATGGGCGGAAAATCTGTTTCGCTCGCGGATTTTGCGGATTTTCGGTAAATTCGCAATCCGCGAGATTCGCGAATCTCCCGCAAAATCCGCAAATCCGCGAGCAGCGGATTTTGCTCGCACTGCTCGCACTGTTCGCGTGAGTTCGCGGCTTCCCAGTACAACTTCGCGCCCCGCGAATAAGTGCAAAATTGCAGAAATACGATCTTAGCAAAACTGAAACTACTTACCAGGTTCAAAAGTTCAGGCTCATCATTAGTAGCCATTTCCTGTAGTGCTTCCTGAGGGGCCCCTCCAGAGTTCAGTTGCCAGTTGCAACTATTATGTGACCCTGCTCTGAACCTCAGAATAGTTACACATATGCCACAAAGGTCCTGAATTACAGCTAAGGGAGACAAGCAGGAGCCAGGCTGGAGGTTCAAATCCATTAATCAGCCCCTAATTCATTATTGTCAGTTGGGGCAGGGCAGGTGTTGTAACTAATTTTGCAACAATGAAAGCACTTAGCAAGTGCAAAAGATCACTAATCAGGAAGCACTAAGGAAGCAGGTGCCAGCTAAAAAAATATTCTGTGACACATTAATCAGCCCCAAATTAATTCAGGTCACTTGAGGCAGGGAAGGTGTGCTTGCGTTGCCACAATAATGTACACTGACTGGACAACCAGAGGGTGCTGTGATGAAACAGAGGGTGGCATGGGTGGGCCAGAGGGTGGCATGAGTAGTCAGAGAGTGGCAGTGGTGACAGAGAGTAGAGAGTGGCAGTAATGAAGAAGAGTGTCCCAAACAGGCTGGACACGTAGAAACAACAAGTTCGCGAAACTTGCGACCCGACAGGTAAGTTCGCAATTTGCGACATTGTACAAAACCCTCGCGAACTGGCAGAAACCCGCGCAAACACACAAAAAAAAATCCGCAAATTCGCGAGAATTCGCGGATTTTGCGGATTGCGAGTTCGCAAATCCGCAAAATTCGCGAACGCAAGATTCGCAAAATTCGCCCATGCTTAGTCCAGAGTCGTGAACACGCAGACTCTAGGGGACTGCACAGCACAATTAGCAGAGCTTCGTGCTCTGATGCTTGCATTAGAGTACGCTGATCCTAGTGTGACAACACTTATCGTAAGTGATTCTTATTTCTGTGTCCAGTCTTACAATGAGAACTTGTTCTTTTGGATTCAGAATGACTTTCGTGATTCCAAGGATAGCACAATAAAACATAAAATGATCTGGGTCCGAGTGGCTGAGCTTAAAGAGCAGTTGCCACTCGCGTTTGTAATTCATACTCTCGGTCACCAGCGCGTTGGAGTCCAAGCTGTCGGCAACTCGCTTGCAGATGAAGCAGCGAAATCAGCGGTATCGACATATTTAGTTGCAGCAGTCACACAGTCCAAAAGTAAGATTGATAATGATATCTCGGCGGCTGTTGCTGCCACTGAGAAGGGAGATAAATATCCTACGGAGTTCCATTCGAAGTACACATACCACTTAAGTCCCGATAAGGTTCCTTATGTAAAAATACCTGAAGTTGGGGAGCAGTTGATTCCCAACTCGGATCGCAGACATTCACTGATCACAGCGGCCCATGAAGGGGTTGCGTCTGCACATGCGGGCGTTTTAGCTACTGTGTCTCAGTTGCAACAACGTTTTTGGTGGCGGGGACTGTACAAACAGGTGTGTGACTATGTCCTTCAATGTGACATTTGCCAGCAGATTAAGCCTTCAACTGCTACGCGTCCTCCCCAAACACAGTTGTTCATTTCTAATAAGCCATTTGGTTGTGTTTATTTAGACCACTGCAGTCCTTTTTCTTCTGATACTGCATATAAGTACATCTTAGTAGCAGTTGATTCATGCACACGCTTTGTTTGGGTCTGGCCTCATCGCAGCGCTGATTCACGGACTGTCATCAGGGATTTGCGTGTCTTTGTAGGGATTTTTGCCTGTGGTACCTTCCATTCGGATCAGGGTCCTGCTTTCACCTTTAAGGCGTATAGGGATGCCATGACTTCGATGGGGGTCCAAGTCAAGTTTTCATCTCCATACCGACCTGAGGGTAATAGTGTTGTGGAACGAATGAACCGTGACTTAAAGCAAGCACTGACAGCTCGAGTTATAGGCAGTGGCAGAAATTGGTTGGCCCATCTTAATGGCATGCAGCGGGCCCTTAATAATCTCCCTAGATGGTCTCTGGGTGGGTGGACCCCATACAAAATGCTCCTTGGTATCAAGATGTATGTCCCGGACCTTGACCGTCTAGACACGGTCGGTTCGGCTGCCACTTTTGACGTAGATGAACATTGCAATGTTTTACAGACTCTACAAGAGACCAGAGACAGTCTAGAAAAGGAACATTTGCCCTCCACAACGGATGATGCGCTGCACATCCCGGTAGTTGGCTGGCTACCCCAAGTTGGAGAACTAGTTCGGGAGAAGATCAATAACAAAAAGGAATTTGGTCCCTCATACCGTGCTCCGGTTCCCGTGCTTGGAGTGAAGGGCACAAGAACAGTCATTTTACCACCACTTCCAGGTCGTAAAGAGAACAGGTATATCTCCATTGGCAATGTCAAAATACACAGAGTAGCCGATTCTTCTTAGCATGACACCGGCAGTCTCATGTCCTTCGATAGTGAGAAATTCTGTTTTGGCCACTGCTTCGGATCGTGCACCGGAGGTGGCCCTCGAGATGACTGCAGTTTCAAGTCCTTTATTGAGTGCTTTGCCTCGTAATCGCCTTGATGATACAGACTACACCTACCCAACTGACTTATCGATGCCTGATTTGCAAACTAGTTTAGCCACAGAATCCAGATTTTCATTTGACACTGTTTCACATACGTCGAGGAAGCCCACAAGGCTGAGAGCCTATGCGACATTGTTTAAAAAACATTTTTTAATTCCCCCTTGGACTTAGATTTGGCTGGGGCTTTTTGCTCTCTATCTTTTTATGTCAATTGGTTTTGTGTTTTATTTTTTTCCAATTTATAAATGGACATTATGTCGATGAGAGGACATGCATTAAACACCTGAATGGGATATTGGCTCCCCACTCCTCATCACATTCAGCCCACAGATTGAAAAGAGACTTGGCCTTTATTAACATCACCGCGTGGCCTGTCCTGGATAGAATAGTCTGGGATGCAGCTAAATTTCAAATCCATGGTCCGACTGAAGTTATTAATGTTCCTAATGTGCTTAGAGTTAACATGGGGGATGTGGTTCAACAAAACATACATTCTGATGATTGGGAGGTTCAGGCCGTAGAGGGTTTGTTTGCTGATTTAAAGTATTATGCTGCCTTTGATGCTGAAGATTTATATTTAGAATCTGCTAATTACGGTGATTAGTTTTGCTTCCAACATTTTGGCAATCATTACTTACACAAAACTAATTCTAGGAGAAGTACTGTGAATTATACCCAGTGGGAACATTGCCCAGCTCCTTTAAGAGGCAGCTCAAACACGTTTTTGAAAAAGTACACTTATTTTACTGACTTTAATCAGTCCAATCCCGCCTCTTTTTATTTTAAAATGACAGATAAACCCATGTCCAAAGTTAAACTTACTGATACTAAGTTACTGTATTCGAAGTCCTTTCTAGACCAGCTAGCTGTTGGTGGCTACGAGTTGTGGAAGGAAACTATTGACCTTAAATCGGTTTGGGGTTCTAAAAGTTGGCAGGTTCAAGGCACTAATGCTTTGCACCGTGCATATCTCATCCCAAATCATATGTTTTTTTTTAATTCTCCAACCTCCAGACAACATGCTCTGGATTGGCTAGTTCTAAAAAATTTAATTCTCCTTCCTTCCCAGATTTGGAAGAATATTCGGGTTGGGAAAATTCTCCTAAATTTTCAATTAGAGAGTTGCAGACCCTTTTGCTAAATGCATCCTTAAACATATCCAGTTTGGATCCCAAGGGTTGGTTGATGTGGCACAGAAGGGCAGATTTGTGCCAGCATCGTTTTCTGGGCCTGGCTGAGGGTTTTACACAGGTCAGAGTAGATCCCCGTTTTGAGAGTGACCATTCTGTGGCCACTTATTCAGTAGGCAAATTGTGTCAGAAATACCTCAAACACTCTACATTAGCGTCAGTTAAAATGCCTTTGTCTAAACTAACTGACGAGGTTGACTTGAATGATTTAATAAAGGGCCCGGCTAAGGGTAGATCTAAAAGATGGATCTATGCCGTTTAAAATGAACTCTGGAAAACATCACAGATTGAAGCGGCTACCCGCCTTAAGGCTATTGATCAAGCTAATTTGGAAAAAGTGCTTGCAGTTGTGGATAACAGCATTAATACCCTTTCCTCCCGAATTTACACATTGGATAATATTGTGTCATCTGTTGTTGAAATTGTACAGGATGAAGTGACTGTTTTGTACCATGGTCAAAATCAATTGCGTTCTATTATGCAGTTTACGTGGACCCTGGAGTCACAAAAAAACGGAAAAGTGCCTTGGAATTACATTAATGTTACATCTCTGTTTGCTCCTTTTAATTTAACTGAAAAACTCCATTTGCTTTCAATGAGAGATGCTTCTTTTTCCATGTTACAGATTGAACGCTTAGAGTCTTTACCCTTTTCAGTGGCAGAGGCCACAGCTGCAACGTGGCTTATCCACGGGCTAATAACTTTGCCTTTTGCACTTTTCCAGTTTACAAATTGCATGAAGTATTTTGCCATTGGCAGGTACGAGCCGCTCGGTACCTCCTACTTACATGAAGCTTGGACTCTGCCTTTCACTTATAAATGCCTTAGGGACGGGAAAGAGGTTTATCTGGTTTATCTTACGATGCAGCACTCCCGAGGCAAAATAGCCGGGAGACATTTTTTAAAATTGTGATTATTCTGTGTTACTCTGTGCTTTTAAAACTACTCTACTCACCAGTACCAGCTTGCACTTTACAGCGGATTTATCGCTGATAGCTCAAGGCGCAGGACGCTTCTACGAGCGCTTTGCCTCGCCCGCAGGCCACGCCCCTTTTTTAGGCCACGCCCATTCCGACATCATAAAGGGACGCTGAGAACAAGCGCCACCATTACGATGCAGCACTCCTGAGGCAAAATAGCCGGGAGACATTTTTTAAAATTGTGATTATTCTGTGTTACTCTGTGCTTTTAAAACTACTCTACTCACCAGTACCAGCTTGCACTTTACACGGATTTATCGCTGATAGCTCAAGGCGCAGGACGCTTCTACGAGCGCTTTGCCTCGCCCGCAGGCCACGCCCCTTTTTTAGGCCACGCCCACTTCCCCTGGTCCTCCCCTCTCCAGCTTTAAATCATGTGCATTCCCAGGAAGCGCAGCGGACGAGCGCCGTTTGCGCGCCGAAGGCGCGCTTAAGGCAAGCTCGTCTGCGCTCGTCCGCGCCCGGCCGGGTCCAAGGGCCACGTCCCCTGGTTCCCCCAGAGGTGACAGACTGGTATATAGCCCTGACCTCCTATGGAAGCTGCGGCCACCTACTTCTCCCAAGTGCGGATCCCTCTTACACCCCCTGGAGATCCCGCGACACTGTAAGTACTGCAACTTAGATCTATGCACTATAACCAACAAACCCACAGTCGAGCTAAAGAACTACTCCATGCTTCTCCTCAATTGTAGGTCTCTTGTAAAACACGGCCTAGAGATCTCCCTATTATTAGAGGAACACTCCCCAGATGCAATGTTCCTGACCGAGACATGGCTGAACCAAGACTCTCAGCCAGACCTAGCTCAAGCTATCATCCCAGGATATCAGATAGCGCGAGCCGACCGACCACTGGGCAGAGGTGGCGGCCTCGCGATCATATATAAAGAAAGCTACACTTGTCGCCACTTATCGGAAGATATTGAAGATTGTGAGAATCTCTCCTTCTCTATCGAATTTTCTCCCAATGCCTGCTTTACCGGTATTCTCATTTACCGCCCCCCCGGTCCCATAGGACAATTTAATACATCCTTACTCTCGGTGACCTCCCAGTCGGTTATCTCTCCCTCCAACTTCTCCCTACTCGGAGATTTCAACATTCATTTCGACAACCCACTAGACCCCTTGGCACAAGAAACCCAGTCAAGCTTGGCCGCATGTCAACTCGAGCAACGAGTGCCATCTGCTACACACGAAAAGGGGCACTTGCTAGATCCGATCTTCAACAACTGCGACCAGCTCAAAGTGGGCAGCATAACCAGACTTCCTTGGTCAGATAATTTTTTAATAGCTTTCAATTGGACCACGAGTAAACCACCCTCTTCCTTATTTACCACGAGGAAAACTCGTAACTGGTCCAAACTCCCAACTGACAACTGGGTTCAAGCTTTATGTACTACAAGACCTTCCCTCTCCCAAGACCCAACCCTTAACAATAAAAAATACGAGGAATGGATAACCACCTCTCTGGACCGGGTCCTCCCAGAACACGCACCAAAGTCCAAGAGACATAGCAAAACTGCTCCCTGGTACACAGAAGAGCTCAGGAACCATAAACGCCTCTGTAAAAGACAGGAGAGAAAGTGGCGCACTTCATACAATCCCGAAGAAAAAGCCACCTATAGGGAAATGATCAGGAACTATAAGCTTGCAATTAAATCCTCGCAAGCTGCCTTCTACAATTTTAAAATCACCATGGCAAAATCCAAATCTAAAGAAATTTTTCGCATAGTCAACTCCCTGATCAAACCCCCATCTCCGGTCACAGACAACAATAACTCACCGACCAAGTGCAATGATCTGGCGGAATTCTTCTTCCAAAAAATTAATAAAATTTATCTCTCCTTCCCTAATCCATCCACTGATTGCCCTGGTCAAAACCCGCACTTGACAGTAAATCCGACCAAGTGGTTGGAGTCTCTCCCCCTTATAACATTGGAAACCGTAAAGAAACTGGCACAACAAATAAAATCCGGCTTCCCGTGTGACCCAGCCCCCCCAGGCTCACTAAATCTTGCCAGCGTTGCTATTTTCCCTACGCTCCTGGATCTCATGAACTCCTCTATAACCAGTAGGACGGTCCCTTCAACATGGAAGCACGCTATGGTACGGGCTCTATTGAAGAAACCTTCCCTTGACCCGGCCAACCCCAGTAATTATCGCCCGATCTCGTTACTCCCCTGGGCTTCGAAAATTCTGGAGAAACATGTCAATACCACTCTGACAACATTTTTTGAGGAAAACCACCTCCTCGACTCCTCCCAAACAGGTTTTCGTACCAAACATGGGACAGAGACCGCTTTATTGGCAGTGACTGAGGAGGCAAGACGGCTCCTGGATCGAGGAGGATCAGTGGCAGTGATCCTCCTCGACCTAAGTGCCGCATTTGACACAGTACATCACAAAATCTTGCTAACCCGCCTTGCCGACTTAGGAGTGACCGGAGACGCCCTGACATGGTTCAACTCTTTTTTATCTGACAGAACCTTTCAGGTCTTCGACGGCACATCCCGCTCATCAACTCGCCCCCTGGGATGCGGAGTTCCCCAGGGCTCCTCTTTAAGTCCTACACTCTTCAACGCATACATGAAGCCACTGGCTGAGGTAGTTCGTCCGCATGGTGTCAAGATCATCTCCTATGCGGACGACACCCAGCTGGTGGTCTCCCTTGCTGAGAAGAGCGGCCTCCAATCGCCACCAGACCTAGCGGCCTGTTTGGAGGATGTAAAGAAGTGGATGATGAGCTCATGCCTAAAGCTAAACGACGATAAAACTGAGCTGATGATCCTGGGCCCAGCCTCCCCCGCCTCCATAGAACTGATCTGGCCATCAAGCATGGGAATGGCCCCACCCCCCAGAGACAACATTAAAAGCTTGGGCGTCTGGCTCGACAAGTCTCTGAGCCTTAACACACAGGCCACTAAGATCTCAGCTACCTGCTTTGGCCTCCTTAGGGTGATTAAGAAAGTCCTTCCCCTCCTCTGTTCTGAGGCCAAACAGATAATTATACAGGGCCTCATCCAATCTCGTTTGGACTTCAATAACGCCCTTTATTTGGGAGCACCAGACTGTACCCTACAGAAGCTCCAACGCACCCAGAATTGTGCTGCCAGAGCGCTGCTGGGAATCCCCCGGAGGACTTCAGTAAGAACCGGTTTAAAGACCCTGCACTGGTTACCTGTCAGGGACAGAGTAAAATTTAAATCACTCTGTATTGCCCACCAGACATTCTGGGAAACGGGCCCAGACATCAATCGCCCCCTGATTTCTCCCTACAGGCCCAACAAATCTCTTCGCTCTTCAACAGCATTTTTGGCCGAAATCCCCAGAATACGCAGAGCCAGAGCAGGAGGACGCTCCTTCTCGTATAATGTTTCCAAACTCTGGAACTCCCTCCCTCTGCAGCTGAGGAACAACTCCAACCTGACTACGTTCCGGAAACAGCTAAAAACCCTGCTATTCAATGCCTAAAAGTAACCTTAAGAGTGCTTCTTCTGTTTTAGCGCCTGGACGCCTCAGGGCAGCTGCAGCGCTCTACAAGTCACATTTTCATTTCATTTCATTTCATTTCATTTCTGAAAGGAGAAGAGTGTACAGAAACACCAGATCACTCATTGATGTGTAGACACATCCAATTGCATGGTTTCTGTAACCAAGACCGCCCTAATTTGGCATGTGTTTTGAAAGGTACACCAGTGCCTGATATAGTCCCGACTTTTACCTTATTAGTAAACAGGAGTTATTTACTTTTGAACAATGAGGATTGTTGTGGGTTATTGAAAGGCATAGCTTATGTTGTAACAGTCAGTGAGCGTGTGGTTTGCTGTAAAAATGTGCTGTATCCACCCCGCATGGGAACCTGGATGTTTCTATCTGGCCGAGAATTCCGACCTTGAAGTCAGAGTTCAATAAGATGAGCAGAACAAGAGCCTTATTGTCACAGAAGGAAGTTGCCCTGACATCTGCTCGCGAAACATTTGTCCTTCACGTATCTAACACCGGCACAGAAGTGCATGCTTTATTAAATACTGACCTTCCTTTACATTTTGGTGAGCTGATTCATACAATCTTTAACGCGTCCTCCACTTCGGGACTGGCTCATTTTTTTAAAGTAGTGAGCAGTGGTCTAGTGACTTCTTTCCAAAATATATTTGGAGTCATTCCTGCTTTCTCCCATTCGATCTTTTCCAGCCTATTTGGTGGATTTCCCGTTTTACTAGCGCTGGCTGCTGGATTTTTGGTGCTATTTTGTTTAATTCAAAATGGATGCCCGTCCTGTGTTCGCAAACGAGCGGGAGCAGTTAGCACTGTTCTGCAACAGGATGCTTGAATACTATGGTGTGCTGCCACTTACTATCTTAAGTGCATCGTATGGATTATCGTTTCGATTTTCCTATTTCACCTGTGTCCAGCCTGTATTTCGTTGCCTGAGCTGTGATTTTGATTGGGCCCTGGATTTGTGTCTCTGCAGTTTGGTGTCTCCTGAAGTGGATTATTATCATCTCATGGGCCCTTTAGTTACTCATGAATTGCTTTGTTCTGACGGAGGCATTATGGCCTTTGCAGCGATGCATGGAGTTCTGGGTCGTTGGAATATATTCACAGCGGCACAAGATTTCTTGGCACACAGCTTCATTGAGAACCCACCGAGTTGTCCTCTGATGGTACTAGAGGCTCCGGTAATTGAAGAGCATGTATGTTCTTTCTCACTATTAATTTGGATGGCTGAGTTATTTTCGGATGATAACAGTGACTTCTTTTTGGAAGCTATTGCTGCTTATTTTGCATACTCAGTTTTAGGCTGACTCCTATTGAGGCATTTGATGTCGTGATTCTTTTCTCTTTCAAAATATTTTTTTCCGAATTATGATGGATATTATTTTTTTGATTAGACCTATTGACTTTACTAACAGTGGACATTACGATGTCATGCTGGTGAGATTTTGGATTTTTGGGCGGACTAAATAATATTTCCTCACCTACTCGATTTTGAACTGAACGTTTTATTGAACTCTGCTTTCAACAATTGAGTCCCTTTTCTTATCTTATTTGATCTTATCTGATACGTGCTCGGATCAAGGGAGGGTGATATATAGATATATAGCCTGTATTCTGTGTTAAGTTAGCATGAGCTTTATAGGAGTTTAAACACCATTTTACCTTTCTGCTGCTTTTGCACACGACACATAGTTGTTGCCTTAGCTTTGAGCCTAGTAGAATGTTTTCGGTTCATACGAGAATAATATGTTGTTACACTGATATCAGCCTTGCTTGGCGAGCTATGTCTGTACAGTGAGTGCTGAAACCTTCAAGGATATCTCAACACAGTGGTTGTTGTGAGCACTAATCTTCGCACATTCCTAGACATAACGTACATGCAGCTGCAGTCAAGTTATGGCTTTAGGCGCGTTTTATATTGCTTTGCACAAGAGCATACAAACACACTTGATGGTGCTTCGCATGCAGAAGAGCTGGTTGCTGATGATGTGATCCCCTACCACTAGGATCTTGAGGTATGAGGCCACTCTGCTAAAACCCACAAGGGACCTTCTTAGATATAATATAATATACTTGCTAGGGAGGGTGAGAATTAGGTTTTGTTAAACCCTATTCATTTTAGCATAATACTATGCTTTCACCGTTTGTGTTCTATGGACTCGTGGCTATGCTGATTACTTTATTTCTTATAATATTTTTGCTTGTATTAGCTAAGATACTGCGTTTGAGAACACTGCATTAGTGAATAAACATTTCAAATATGCATGTGTCCTCTTTTACTCCTTGTTCTGGATTGAAATGATTGTATAACGAAAGAGTGTTCATGTGTTCCACGTTACCTGAGGTGTACTAAGTCCATGTTCTGGTTTGTCTAAGCATTGGGAGTTTATGATGACCAATGAGACCCTGATTGCTAGTCTGGTAGGGGATTTTTGGGTACTAAGGTGAGTCTTGGCACACCCTAATTCACTGAGGTTCCAAGCCTCTATGCACAGTTCTGTCTGAGCACGCAATCCATGCAACAGTATTGCACATAGCAAAAGATGTGAAGATCAGTCAATTGTGTAGTGTACAGACAATGGAGATCAAACAGCTAACAGTATTCTTGCTGAGTGCACAACACTGACCATTCCCCAACTAATCCACAGGTGACCAAGAACTTACTGCTGCGGACATCAATGACCAGCAGAGCCAGTCTCCACCCCGGTACATGGACTCTCGGATGTAGACTTCCAGTATTTTCAGGACGATTTGCTTGAGGCCGGCCCATCTGGTGTGCCAGGGAGCACCAGGTCCCAGGACCCCATCCTCCCCACCACCACTTCTGATGCAACAACAACAGCACAGCAGATCCCTGCTGTTATGGCCTGTGCGTCCACTGCCACCACCATCACCACCAGTGCCACCTGCAACACCCTCCCTGTCCCAGGGGATGACCAGCCCACACCAACAACTGTGGACAGCAGGGGGAGTATGCATGGACCCACAGTGGCGAGGCAACAGGTCCGTGGCAGCAGGGCAGGTAGGAGGGACAGGGTCACCCCAGACATAAGGAGGTTGGGACCCTATCCCTGGACCACTTCACCAGAGTCATCGGGCCTACGAACAGGTCCATGGACAGTGGCCGGTCTGATGTACTCTTACGTGAGCTCATCCTGCTGATGAGGTCCATCGACACCCGCATCGGTTAAATGGTGGACCTCATGGGCCTGCAAGTGGCTTTACTGAGGGACAGGCCTGCATCCCAACCAACACCTCCACCCCCCTCTCGTGTGCTGCAGGATGACAGTTCACCATCCTCCGCTGCGGCCACTGAGAGGGGTGAGTCTTCAGACGCCGCTGGCACCACAGCAGGGCTCAACCCAGCAAAATGACCAAGAGGCCATCCAAAGAAGAGCCTGGGAGTCTCTGGAGGTAAAGCACCAGCCAAACGCCAGTCACAGAGCCTTCTCTGATGGCAACCCTCTTCCCCACTGCATTGACTGTTTAGCCTGACCTTCTCCACACTACCTTGGGAATGGCACCTGTCTGCTGGACTGGGTCACCACATGGATGTGGTTGGTGTCCACTCATTCATCTCATTAACCATGACTGTCACCTCACTGCTCCATGACCAACTGCATGTTTATCTACCGACCCCATCACATGTCAACTTTGTAAATAGAACACCTTACACACCTTCATTATGTCAGCTTTGTCTTTAGTGCAAGATTTACAGTCTTCAAACACTACATACACCATCTACATAACCCAACATGTAGATGACACAATGGGCAACAAGTGTCAACAAACATGTCCCGTATACGTTCACAGATTACATGTCACTGTCACACATCCATACCCAGGCGACTTTACATCTGGCTATCTGTACCATTTGCACATAGGCCTTCACGACAACAGCAATTACACCAAGACAATGTACATATTGTACTTTGTCACCCACCTTCAAGTGAAGTAGCGGGTTATGAGCTGTTGACACATGTCACCTTCTTCCTCTCCACTGTCCTCATCACTGGACTCAGGTTCTTGCACATGCGGGGGCCTTGGGTCCTCATCATCATCCAGGAACAGGGGAATCTGCTTGCCAATGGCCATGTTGTGGAGCATGCCGCATGCCACTACGATCTTACACACCCTCCCAGGCGAGTATAACAGTGCACCTCCAGTTTTGTCAAGCCAGCGGAAATGTGACTTGAGCAGGCCAAAAGAATGCTCAACCACACGACGTGTCCTGCCATGGGCCTCATTGTATCTGATATAAGCCGGGGTACAGGGATTACGCAGTGGGCTCAGCAGCCATGGACAGCTGGGATATGCAGAGTCACCTAGGAATGACAAACATACATTGCAATATTGCACAGGCAGAGGGCAGCAAGTCACACACCCAGCACGCAATACGACTAGGCATACTCACCTACAATCCAAGCACGCTCGGGAAGCAGATTAGCCATCAGCCTGGGCACAATGCTGTTCCTCAGGATGTAGGAGTCATGGGCTGAGCCGGGGACTCTGGCACACACATGCGAGATGGTCATATCGGCCAGGCACACCACCTACACATTGATCGAGTGATAATGTTTTCTATTACGGATAATGTGCTCACTCGCCTGTGGTGGCACAAGACAAACATGTGTGCAATCAATGTCCCCAACAACATGGGGGATGTGCCCAAGGGGATAAAAGTCTCCCTTCACACCTGCCAATTCTGCTCCCCCGGGGAAATGTATGTATCTGTCCTTGTAGATCATCATAGCTGCAACAACATCCCACAGCACCATGCTGAACATGGGTTGAGACATCCCAGCAGCGCTGGCCACGGTCTCCTGAAAGGATCCAGTGGCAAAAAACTGGAGGGCTGCCATCACCTTGTAAGTTGGTGTTAAAGCTGTTGGGTAGTGGCGACAAGGCAGCAGGTGGGGCTCTACCAGATCACAAAGGGTCTTCAGGGTGGCTCTTTTGAGACGGAACTTGAGAATGATCGCTATATCCTCCATATCCTCCTACAGTGTCAAGTAACATATCAGATTCGGCCTCCTCCTAGTGGAGATGAAATTGGACACATGTCAATTACATCCAACATGAGATGGCCACAGCATATCACATTCAGGATAAACGAGAAAAAACAAACACTGACTTGAGGGATGTGTGACACACCATGTTACATGGGTGTATGTTTGAGCCACACAGAGGGCACACCTCTCCATTTACAATACACCAGAGCGTAACACACCACATAGGTCAATGTGAATGCAAATATTTTCAAAGCCACAATCCACATGTGCATGCCTGGGAGCGTGTCAACCAGCCTTTGTACAACAAATCAACACAACTGTCTCATACTCATCTGCTGCACCTGTCACACCTCAATGCATCATTCAAACTTGGCAAACAGAATATGGAAGAACACTGACATCTCTGCCTTCATCGACACTTTAACCTCATCCCTCCCCCCATTAGATCAGGATATTGATGGGACTGAAGTAGCCTTCTCCAACTGGCTACTTCAGGCAGCCGACGTGCATGCCCCCTGCTCTAATATTCCCCGCTCCCGTCCCAATGACGCCCACAGGTGGTTTACACCTCACCTGAAGGCTTTAAAACTTGAAGTTCGTCAAAAGGAGCGGAAGTGGCGAACAGCTTACTCAGAACTAGATAAAGTCAACTACTGTAGGGCCCGAAAGGATTATCAGAAACTCGTCCAAAAACACAAAACTGGTTACTTTTCGGAAAAAATCCTTAATTCCCGTAATAAATCAAAAGAATTGTTCAACATCGTGGAAAGTCTTAGTGGCAGTGACAGAACTTCTCAACCTGTGGGCCCCACTCAGGACCTTTGTAATTCACTGAATTCTTTTTTCTTTGATAAAATCTGCACTATAAAACAAAGTATCCTCACTACCCCATCCTCCTCCCCGTTGGCTGACACCTATTACAACTCTTTAACTCTGTAATCTTTTCCCCTCATTGATGGCGTTATTCTATCTAAACTTTTCGCCAGGGTCAAATCAGGCTCTCCTGATGACATCTGCCCTCTGCACATCTTGAAAGAGGTGGGAACTGCTATTCCTGAGGGCATGCTCTCTATGCTGAATGGATCTCTCTCACAGGGTAAAGTCCCTAACAACCTCAAAAAAGCCCTCCTTATTCCCCTGATAAAGAAAGCCGGAGCTAACCTGCTGGACCCGCTCAACTATAGGCCTATATCACTGCTGCCATACTGTGCCAAACTATTGGAGGCTCATGTCTATGACAGTATCTCCAAATTTGTTGAAGAAACAGAATACCTCGCACCTAACCAAGCGGGTTTCCGCCCATGTCATTCAACTGAGGCAGTTATCCTTTCAGTACAAAATACCTTGAGGCGGAATGCGGATAAGGGGATCCACCAGGCCCTGGTGCTACTGGACCTTTCGGCTGCGTTCGACACGGTTGACTATACCATCTTGGTCAACCGTGTCGAACAAGCAGGTCTCAGGGGCCCTGCGCTGAGCTGGATCCGCTCATTCATTACCGGCCGTACTCAATCTGTTAGATTGGGCTCTTTCACAGCTCCCATTATACCTACCACCTGTGGAGTACCTCAGGGCTCATCATTGTCACCTTTACTTTTTAATTTATACCTACGCCCCCTACTGTACTCTCTTAGGAAAGCGAAAGTTACCATCTTCAACTATGCAGATGATTTGCAGCTCATCTTCCCTTTAAACACCAAGGACTCAGTGGAGGAATTTCAAAATACCATGTCTCATATCCAGAGTTGGATGAGCTGCAATCATTTGAAACTCAACCCAGGCAAGACTGAATTGGTCTTGCCTGGGCAGAGTGCACTCAGTTGGAACCCTAGCTTCTGGCCATCTAGCATGGGGGCCCCTCCCTCTAAGTCTTCTTCAGTTAAAAGTTTGGGAGTTCTTATCAGCGAGGATCTGTCCCTGAAAAGACAGGTAGGCGCAGTGGTGTCATCCAGCTTCTTTCAACTGAAGAAAATCAAGAAAATTGCCTGCTTTTTTTCTCCGGCTGCCCTTACTCAGATCGTCATTGCCCTGGTCCTGTCTAGACTAGACTTCTCCAACAGCCTTTACCTCGGGCTCCAAACTGGAGAGTTAAAACGCCTCCAGCTGGTTCAAAACCAGGCTGCCAGACTTATTCTGAACCTCTTTAAAAGGCAGTCTGTCAGATCAGGGTTGAAACAGCTACACTGGCTGCCTGTCGAGCAGCGAGTAGCTTTTAAAACGGGGTGCATCTTATTTAAGTCCCTACATGACTCTGGCCCTCAGTTTATCAGAGATCTATTCATCAGATATGACCCTTCCCGCAATCTCCGGTCCACTCACAAATCCCTTCTGATCGTCCCCTCTTATAAGAGGAAGCGTCTTGGAGGTTGCTGCTTTGACCATCTTGCAGCCACCTTCTGGAACTCCCTTCCTCTTCAACTGAAACTGAGCGATAACATTCTGAGTTTCAGACACTCCCTCAAAACCTGGCTATTCTCCCAGGCTTACTGCTGAGCTGCTTCATCTCTATTTTTAACCGATGCGCTGTGTTCCTTCCTATAGCGACATGAAGCCCCAGGGCGTACGAGCGCTTAATAAATTAATATTAACATTAACATTAACATTAACATCAGCAACACAATGATCACAACAACATCATACAGTGAGACTAGCCTTGCCGAGGTCATCACTGCCCCACAACACATTCATATCTGTACATATTGTAGAGTCCTCTACAACACTGTCCTACTAAGCATGGGCTGAAAATTCGTTCCGCTCGCGGACTTTGCGGATTTTCCGCGATTTCGTGATCCGCGAATCTCGCGAAATTGCGGTTAAATCTGCGAATCAGCGGGGACGAATTTTCAGCCAAGCACTTACAGGGTTACAGCAGCAGGTGCAAAAGTTGAAGCTAATTTTTTGTAACCTTTTACAAAAGGGTTACAAAGAAATTAACTTCAACTTGGGCACCTGCTGCTGTAAGCCTATAAGTGCTTCCTGGCGCCTCGTTGCCTACTGGCAACTATTCTCTGACCCTGCTCTGACCCTTGAAGCAGGGTCAGAGAATAGTTACAAGTAGGCAATGAGGCGCCTGTTACGAAAATTGAACCTCAACAGGAAGCACTGACAGATATAAAAACAAGCATTTGCAATGCAATAGGTCTCGCATTAGGAAAGTTTGAGCTATTGGTCTTGTGAATGACAATTTTTTTTAATTTATGTGTTGGTTTTGAAAATAGCTAAATTAATAGCTTTGTCATTTACAATGCCAATAGTTATAACTTTCGCAAATGTGACACCTATAGCATTTGTAATGCAACATGTTTTGTATTTACGTGACTTAGCTGTATTGATATTACAAATTACAATGGCTTTTAATTTTTTAAATAATTAATACTTAAATAAAAGTGATTTTAATTTATAATGGCAATAGCTTAAACTTTTGTAAATAACTTTTGTGAAGATTATGTTCAGTGTATTTTACTGTGACGAAAATCCAAGAACAGAAGTGAAATTGTAACATCTTTTTGTGACATTTGTAATAAAAATTGAAACATTGAGAGAACATATTTGAACCAGTTGTTGAATGGTTGTGCAGATTGATGCTGGGGTGGCGCTGAGTGGTGCTGTGGTGGTGCTGAGTGGTGCTGTGGTGATGTTAAGTGGTGCTGTGGTGGTGCTGCGTGATACTGGGATGGTGCTGAGTGATTTTGGGGTGGTGCTGAGTGGTGCTGGGGTGGTGCTGAGTGATGCTGTGGTGGTGCTGAGTGATGCTGATGTGGTGCTGAGTGGTGCTGTGGTGGTGCTGAGTGATAATGTGGTGGTGCTGAGTGATGCTGTGGTGGTGCTGAATGATGCTTTGGTGGCGCTGAGTGGTGCTGTGGTGGTGCTGATTGGTGCTGTGGTGGTGCTGAGTGATGCTGTGGTGGTGCTGAGTGATGCTGTGGTGGTGCTGAGTGGTGCTGTGGTGGTGCTGAGTGATAATTTGGTGGCACTGAGTGATGCTGTAGTGGCGCTGAGTGATGCTGTGGTGGCGCTGAGTGGTGTTGTGGTGGTGCTGAGTGATGCTGTTGTGGTGCTGAGTGGTGCTGTGGTGGTGCTGAGTGATAATGTGGCAGTGCTGAGTGATGCTGTGGTAGTGCTGAGTGATGCTGTGGTGGTGCTGAGTGGTGCTGAATGATAATGTGGTGGTGCTTAATGGTGCTGTGGTGGTGCTGAGTGATAATGTGGTGGCGCTGAGTGATGCTGTGGTGGCACTGAGTGGTGCTGTGGTGGTGCTGAGTGGTGCTGTGGTGGTGCTGAGTGATGCTGTGGTGGTGCTGAGTGATGCTGTGGTGGTGCTGAGTGGTGCTGTGGTGGTGCTAAGTGATAATGTGGTGGTGCTGAGTGATAATGTGGTGGTGCTGAGTGATCCAGGGGTAGCGCCGAGTGGTGATGTGGTGATTCAGAGGGCAGAAAGGCACAAAAAGCAGTATAACAAAGGGCAGAAGGGCAGAAAAACAAGGGAAAAACGAGTTTAACAGAGGGCAGAAGGGCACAAAAAACAGTCTAACAGAGGACAGAAGGGCAGAAAAACAAGGAAAAAACGAGTCTAACAGAGGGCAGAAGGGCACAAAAAACGAGTCCAACTGGGCAGAAAGGCACAAAAACGAGTCTAACAGAGGGCAGAAGGGCACAAAAAACGAGTCTAACAGGGGGCAGAAGGGTAGAAAACAAGGGAAAAACGAGTCTAACAGAGGGCAGAAGGGCAGAAAAACAAGGGAAAATCGGTCTAACAGAGGGCAGAAGGACACAAAAAATGAGTCTAACATGGGGCAGAATGAATCCCGCCCTGCGTGTTTGTCCACGAAGATGCCACCTTTTTGTGCAATACCTCTCCTCAACTGGAGTACTTTCAACTGTCTAATCAGTAAGTGCTCCCTCATTGGCTAAATGTATAGGGGCAGATTTACAATAACTAGTGCATCCCCCTGGGATTCGCCAGTTATTGTGTGCCGCAGCTCCGCCACCCATGGTGCGCCGCATTTACAATGCGGCGCACCATGTGGCAAAAATGGCACAGATGCGTCACGCATCTGTGCCATAAAAGCAGCGCATTGCTGGAGCTGCGTCGCGCTTGCGACACAGCTGCAGCAATGCTCTGGGGGCCCTATCTCCCCAATGCTGCCTCAAGCCTTGCACCTGCTTCAAGCAGGTGCAGGGTTTTGACGCAGCATTGGCCCAAAAGTGACTGAGTGAAATCTTGTAGATTTCACTCAGCCACTTTTAGGAGGCGTTCCTGTGCAGGAACGCCCTCCCCTGCGCCAGAACGCCTCCTGATGCCGCAGGGCTTTACAACGTGACGCATCTCTCAGAATCGTCCTGTTGTTAATACCCAGCACCATGGCGCATCTTTTGTGCTGCTGCTGCATCACAAAAGGTCTCGGTATAGGGTGGCAGTGGTGAACCAGAGTGTGGCAGGGATGAACCAGAGGGTGACGGTGATGAACCAGAGGGTGGTAGTCGTGAACCAGAGGGTGACAGTGCTGAACCAGAGGGTGGCAGTGCTGAACCAGAGGGTGGCAGGGGTGAACTAGAGGGTGGCAGGGTTGAACCAGAGGGTGGCAGTGATGAACCTGATGGTGGCAGGGGTGAACCAGAGGGTGGCAGTGGTGAACCAGAGGGTGGCATGGGTGAACCAGAGGGTGGCAGTGGTGAACCAGAGAGTGGCTGTGGTGAACCAGAGGGTGGCAGTGGTGAACCAGATGGTGTCAGTGGTTAACCAGAGGGTGGCAGTGGTGAACCAGAGGTGCTGTGATGAACCAGAGGGTGGCAGTCATGAACCAGAGGGCGGCAGTGGTGAACCAGAGGGAGACAGTGCTGAACCAGAGGGTGGCAGGGGTGAACTAGAGGGTGGCAGGGTTGAACCAGAGGGTGGCAGTGGTGAACCAGAGGGTGGCAGTGCTGAACCAGAGGGTGACAGTGGTTAACCAGAGGGTGGCAGTGGTGAATCAGAGGTGCTGTGATCAACCGGAGGGTGGCAGTCATGAACCAGAGGGTGACAGTGCTGAACCAGAGGGTGGCAGGGGTGAACCAGAGAGTGGCAGTGCTGAACCAGAGGGTGGCAGTGGTGAACCAGAGGGTGGCAGGGGTGAACCAGAGGGTGGCAGTGGTGAACCAGAGAGTGGCAGTGATGAACCAGAGGGTGGCAGTGGTGAACCAGAGGGTGTTGTAACCATACACGACCGCATGGGTAACTTCGCCATGCAAGCGGCCCGCGAACAGGCAAAAAGCCCCACGAACACGTAAAAAACCCCGTGAACACGCGAAACCCCCCGCGAACACGCAAAAAACAAAAATCCGCAAATTCTCACGAAATCGCGGATTTTGCGGATTGCCAATTTGATTTAACGCGAATTCGCAAAACTCGAATTCGCAAATTTCGTCAATACTTATGTCCTACCTCACTAACCATCTAATGCATTTGTTTCATGTTAGGGACTACACACCAATGTACGTCACACATACACAGCCATGGCCCTGTGGAGTCAATGGAACATTGACATTATGTGCAAGATGATGTGCACTTCACCATGAGGCCACTGTGCACTGTTGAAGTGTTCCTGATGGACATTGACTTTGTATGTGCCACAAATTGCAGTCGCTACCGCCTGGCCCCGGCGGTGTGTCACCATCACCACCCCTTACACGAGTGCGGTAGTCATTGGCATGGAGACATGCCCAAATGGCGGTGTGCATGCTCCGCCACCCAACTCGTGGTAGCTACCACCTGGCCCCGGCGGTGTGTCACCAGCACCACCCCTTCACACAAGTGCAGTAGTCATTGGCATGGAGACATGGGAAGATGGCGGTGGGCATGCTCTGCCACCCTACTTGTGGTAGCTACCACTGGGCCCTGGCGGCGTGTCACCAGCACCACCCCTTACATGAGTGCGGTAGTCATTGGCATGGAGACATGCCTAAATGGCAGTGGGCATGCTCCACCACTCAACTCACGGTAGCTACCACCTGGTCTCAGCGGGGTGTCACCGCCATGGGCCATTGCCCCATTGGATGCTTTTGAAAGATGCTCCATCATGGTAGCTCACCCCTGGCCCCTGCGGTGCATTACTGCCATGGAGCATTGCCTACAGCCAATGGGAGCAATGATTACGGTGGCATGATGCAATTTTGAAGATCGCAGTAGGCGCGCTCTGCCACAGCTGGGGCGGACATTAGATGCTTTTGAAAGATGCACCATCACAGTAGCGCACCCCGGACCCCTGCGGTGCATCACCGCCATGGAGCATTGCCTACAGCCAATGGGAGCGATGATTGCGGTGGCATGATGCAATTTTGAAGAACGCGGTAGGCGTGCTCCGCCACCGCGGAGGCAGTCATTGGATGCTTTTGAAAGTGGCAGACCTGGAAAACCAATTGTTGCAGCTTGTCACCTTAGAAACGACCCCAGGGGGCTATAAATGTGTGGGAGTGAGCCTCAAATTTCCACTGCTCACAGAGCCTTCTGCCTGGGACCCTCACCTGCTGCTGCCTCCAGAGCCTGCTGCCAAAGACCCTCATCTGCTTCTGCTTCCAGAGCCTGCTGCCTGTGACCCTCATCTGCTGCTGCCTCCAGAGCCTGCTGCCAGAGACCCTCATCTGCTGCTGCCTCCAGAGCCTGCTGCCTGAGACCCTCTTCTGCTGCTGCCTCCAGAGTCTGCTGCCTAGGAATCTCATCTGCTGCTGCCTCCATAGCCTGCTGCCTGGGACCCCTCCCCACCCAATTCCACCTCATGTGTTCCATGTCCACAGGGATGGCAAGGACAGAGAAGATCTGTGCCAGTCCATTCACGAGCGAGGAGCTGGAGGTCCTGGTGGATGAGATGCTCGCACAGTACCCAAGGTTGTATGGTACCCCAAATGTCGTGGTAAGTCATCGTAAAGGGAGTTGTAGGGCAGGGGTGGCAAACATGTAGTTGGACTGTTGCAGTGTATGCCTGATGGTGTGGGGTTGTATCATAAACTAACAAACATGCTATCTCCACGGGGAAGGAGTGTGTGTCCCAATGTCACGGTTTTCCCTGCCTTCAGTTGTATGTCTGAGTGGAGTGTGTTACATTGTCAGCCATACAGAGCCACAGGATGTTGGACATGCAGGTGCCAGGACAGTAATTGCTTGGCTGATTGTCTCTGTGTACCCCTGTTGTCCAACTCAATTCAATTCAATTCAAAACAAGCTTTATTCGATTTCAGGGAAATAGATCATAAAAACATACATACAAGAAGAAAAGTTCACCAACTAATATGACATTAAAATGCATCTATGTACAACTATCCGCTTAATTATGCTGGCAAATTCATAAAGTAGTTATAAACATATGATACTTCCTTTGAAGAGATTTTCCAATGGACTTTTCTTGGAATTCACTGATTAGTTACTTTCCTAGTCCTTATTTCGCTCTTTAGGTATCCCGCCTTGGAACCAATGGAATAAAAACTATCCAACATCTGCAGATATGTGAAAGCAGGACGACATTGCCTCCAACCGCCCTGTTTAAGTAGTGGCTTTAACCATCTTAGCCTTTCAATGGAGTAGAACTTGCAGAATAAATCACATGTATTGTGCTTTGCTGTGATGCATTGTCACAAGGGCATCGGCATAATGTTCTCGACCAGTTGTTGATATTTGGGTACGAAATTAAGTGGTGGAAAATCCCAAATCTAAATCTGGTCAAGAGAAATCTATCATATCTGCTTGTGACATGTTGCAGATATGGTTGAATGTTAAACGGGGTTATTATCAATTGATGGTGAATCACTGTAGGATTATACAAAACAAGTGCTAGTCTATTTTCTTCTAAATGGGTCATAATGGTTCCTTTAAACTCTTTACGTTTGATCACATTCAGGCTATCGGGCAGGTTAAAATATTCAGGATGGCCAATGTCCTGCATAAAATTCTCAACATATTTCAGCCATGAGATTTTGCGGACATAATCTAATTTCATGGCATCCCTCATTACATCCCTATTAAGGGGGGCACTCTCTGTGGCCCAAATTCTGTGCCATAAAAGAACTGGATGGGCCCTGATCAGGTCAGAAATATGTGTGACTCCCAGCTCAGAATGACAATTAAAAACTGGTGCGCTGTTTGGAACACTTAAGAGGGACCTCAAAAAGGCTTTTTCCGCACGCTGGATCATGTACAATCTTGGAATCCCCAAATTCCCGCCCCGTAAAGAACTATACTCACGCATTTTGTCCGATATATCTTTAGCTTGATTTCTAAAGGCCTTTCCCCCAATTTTTTAGAAAATTAAAAAGAGCCGCTATTGAGTTGAGAAATAGTAGATACCTGGCCTTTTGCAGCCGGTGCCAAAGAACCTGTCCTGTCAAAAAGCACATCTAAATAGTTAAATGAGTCAGTGGTTTCAATGTCGCTTCCCCCTGCCTGAAATGTTCTTATCTATTTTTTGTTGACCCACACAACATCACAAAACTTTTCTTTGCATTCAATCTCAGGCCAAGCCTATCCATAAAGCTAGAATAGAAAGAAAGGGACCTCTGCAAACCGACTTGGGTGCGGGCCATCAGGACGGCATCGTCGGTGCAAAGGAGGGATGCAATCGGGCGGGAGTTTACGTATCCCTGGTATGTGACACCAACTCCTGCTCCAGAGCTTTAGTATATAGGGAGAACAGGAGTGGTGCCAACACACAACCCTGCCTTACACCTTGTTCTATTTTAAATGGGGCAGTACACTCGCCCTTGGTTCCATAGCAGACCTTTGCAGTGGCCCCAGTATATAGTTGTTTTGAAATTTGAATTAAATCAGGGTCAACTTTTAGTTCCTTCAGGACCCCCCATAGCTTTTTGTGAACTACGCAGTCAAAAGCAGCGGAGAGGTCCACAAAGGCCAAGTAGAACTGCTAATTTACCAATTAAATTACGTAAGTTTAAAATCTGCTTGTTTGTGCCCAAGATGGCCCTAAAATCGTATTGGACGTCACTTAAAACCTTGTTTTCTTCAGTCCATCTCTGCAATCGATCTAGGACAATCCTGCCTGCCGCCTTCATCAAAAACTCCAACAAGGATATTGGGCGATAGCAGGCAGGATTGTCCTGATCGCCCTTTTTAAAAATGGGGACAATGATGGATTCGGACCATGTTTTAATAAATACTCTCTCGCAACATCCCTGCAACAACCTAGTTAAAATAGGACCCCAACCTCCAAGTTTGACTTGTAGAGGTCAATCAGTATCCCGTCAGGACCGGCGGCCTTTCCACTCTTGCTAGCAACAACTGCGGCGTTTACATCCTTGAGCGAGATATCAAGTTTAATGGGAATAAAAAGTTGATCAGCATTCAGTGACTCTTGCCTCTCAGGTGCACCCTTTTTGGACTTCTGTTTAGTATAAACACCAGAAAAAAAATGTATCCAGGTCTTTTCACATATTGCTACCTCGATGGCTGGTACGTCATTTATATTTGCAAGGAAAGGTGCATTTACTGCTGCCCAGAATTTCGCACTATCGTTGGACTCAGCAGCTGCACTGAGATTCTTCCATGCCTTATCTTTCAGTTCTAAAATCCTGTGTTTCCTAGCTTCATTGTACATTTTCCTACATGCCCTTATCTTAAATATGTCTCTCACCTCACACTGTAAGGCAGTTTTTAAGTTTGTATAGCTTTGTGTGCAGTTTTTATCAAACCACCCTGTAGGGATTTTGGGACCCAAGGGATGTAAATAGCCAGACTACAGTACTTATGTTCTTGGTTGTTTTATTCAAAATAAGGGCAGTTCTTATCAACAGTACGTAAGGGTGTAGTTCATGGGGTCTGGGGACACTGGTTCTCTGCTTCCTGCTGGGTCCAGACTGGGTCAGGAGGTATAGGGTCTTTCCTTGAGCTCGAAGGTCTCTGGTATCCCGGGGTCTCTGGGCCTCAGAAGGGAAGAGAAAGAAAGGTGCAAGACACAGGGTCAGTTCACTAGTCTGCCTCTCTGATATGTGTGCTACCGTCACCAGTCAGTGGGGGTGAGGGGTGTGAGGAACGTCGAAACAAACAAAACCCAGTGCCTCTCAAGTGTTCTGCCTCCCGCCTCCCTGTATCAGATACTCTACCTCCCGCCGCCCCAAACACCCCACCAGAATGCCCCTTGCAATGGCACTTGCCTGTGGCCGTGGCCCGTTCCTTGGGCCACGGCGCCTGGACCCGGGGCGTCTTCTCCTCCTCCTGTCAGCCCACCGGGTTTACTCGCGGTGTATAAGACGACCTTCTGTTGTGGGTATACCCTTGCCGGGTCCTCCGCTCGGCTCTCTGCTCTCTCTTCCTCAGCTCCGGCGTGGCTTTCTGCTCCCTCCTCCTCTGGTCCGACGCAGCTCTCGGCTCTCTCCTCCACGTCCTCTCCTACTCGAATACGTCCTCTCCGTTGGTTCTTCTCTTCGTCCTCCAGGTGCTCGGCTTTCCTGCCTTCGCTGCTGCACAACGTCCGTTCCATTCCCAGTCCTCTTATCCTCCTCACTTCCGCATTCCGACTTGGCTCCGCCCCTTCTGGTTCGCCTGAAGCTAGAGCACTGGCCCGTTCCTGGTCCGTGTATGATGGCAAGGCGGAAGTGCCTTTCAGGGTAACACCACGGTGCCCGTCCTGCTCCTCCTCACACATCTTGAAGGACTTGGCTATTCTAAGGCCCAGCGGTGCCAGGGGACAACACCTGAAACCTTCGTGAGTTACCTGTTCCTGCGTACAAAACACAGAGACACGGGACACTTCCTTCGGCGTCAAAGATTCAGCGTTTATTTACTGCAGGGATACAGAGATCGCAAGAAGTACACCACATGTAGGTTCTGTGAGACTGCTTCGAATTGCAACAGTGGGTCGCTCCTTTTTATACACCTTTTCGTCATAGCACAACATGGCGAACAAAAGGTTACAACTCAGTTCCCACAGTAAACTTCAAAAGGGTCGCTTTCATGTATTCAAGAGCCCGGAACATAATTACAGTAGCATCGCCGGTTCCCAACTGTAAAAGTACATTATCTCATCATTAAGTACATTCCATTCTGGCTGTAAACGAGCTAAGAAAAAGAGACAGAAACAGGTGCAAGGAAGACAGAAAACAAACAACAGATTGGAAAAGAGTGTAGGGGGCAATATCGGAAGCGTGATTACAGGATCAAAGGATTCGTGCCTAATGCATGCACGACTGAAACAATAGACCGGCTCGGCAAGATAAGCCCCGAGCGGAGCCATCTGCCTTTGCAGTGTCATCCCCCTCGTCATAAAGACACCCTCAAAGGAACACATGTCTTCCGCAAGAGTTTGGGAATCCCAGGGTCACGAAGCGGACAGTGTCCATTCGCTGGCTACTTGAGGGCAAGAAACAAAATGGATGCCGTATCTAAAATGGAACCCGTGGGTTCAGATGAAGAAACCCACGAATAAGACGAACGGTGCAAAGAAGTGTAGCGAAAACGCGTACACCCACTAAACTCGTCATTTGCGGTTCATAGATACCAAACTCGTCCATATTCGAACGAGTCAAAAACATCATCTCGATTCTCACGGAACCTCAGATGCTCCTTTTGCCCTCGTGTAGGCAAGCACTAGTCGATATCAGAATCAATCTCGATATTCATCAGATCGTTCAGGTGTTGCTGCAACATTATTCTATCCATCAATGCTTCCTTGGTAACAGATGGCCGTCTTATACACGTTGTAGCACAGAGGCCACATAAGGCAGGACCACACTGTACGCAAAGACAACATGTGAACAGAAATGTTACAACAACCCCGATGATCATCAGAATCTTCCAACCCCACGTCGACATTAGGCCCCAAAACCATCCGAGTAGCGTCCAATCACCTACGTCCACGTGTATGGACTCGGAGATCTTATGCAACTTCGAGATAGCTTGATATACAGTTGGAGCGTTATCAGGAATGAAAATGCAGCAACTCGAATGGATCACCTTACACACACCACCTCTATCTGCGAGTACAACGTCTAAAACCATACGGTTCTGCAACGTCATAAGCCTATCCGCCTGAAGCTCTGCTGTCAGATTACCAAGAGCACTTGCAGTTATATTAGCAGTCGATTCGACCACACGAGCAGGAAACCCTTGAAGAAGTCTCCTGCTTCTTTACCGGCAGTGTCCTCTTTGCTAATAACGCCTCTCACAACTCTAGTCTTGTGATAGTCCGAGGCAACTGTAAAAGTCGGTGGCAACAGATTCGCAATATAACAGGTGCCCGAGAAGTCACGGGGCAACCATGTGTATGCGCGATCGTAACATACGAAGTATGTACCCTTGGCAGTCAGGAAAACAGGGGAAGAGAGCATCGGTAAAACATACGTTTCAGTGCAAGCACTCTTCCCAAGCTGAGCTCGCAGATTTCGGCCAAGGCCTTGCAAGCAGAAATTACTGAGATGGGGTACGATCCAGATCGGAGACGAGCTTTTAAGCTGTCTATCACCCACTGACATGCTATACTCAGCCTCACTCAGATCCTTGTATGCTCGCACTTCTTCCTCTGGAATAAGCGATGCATCAAAAATATCTGTATCTGAGTCAACAATCGCTCTTGCCAAAGGCTTGTGATACGGGCCGGGATC
This sequence comes from Lissotriton vulgaris, assembly GCF_964263255.1. NCBI lineage: Eukaryota > Metazoa > Chordata > Amphibia > Caudata > Salamandridae > Lissotriton > Lissotriton vulgaris. The sequence continues at coordinate 385,589,106 of NC_141685.1, forward strand.
TGCAGAGCGTGGCTCTCGATAGGGGTAGTGCACTACGGAACATAGTTTGGAATGCTCGAGCTGACCCCTGGGAGCTGTAAGGAAGAACCAAATACGGAATACCCCTATCCATGGTATGTGGCATTAACCCACACACCCAACAGTTAGTAGTATTCATCACCAACTGATGCTGATGTAGGAGTTGGACAAAGGAGTTGTTCATAAATTCCGCACGTCTAACCTGTTCATGTTGGGGCAGAGGATGAAAAGAATGTGGAATGTGGAGAAACAGTAGGAATAGGTTTCGGTTCAGAAGAAGAAGTAGGTGAAACAGAAGGCAATAACGACTGTATTCCAAAATACACTCCACCCACCAATAGCATAGAAACAGCCTGAAATAGCAGGAATACCTGAAACAGAAAGCATTTTGTTCGTACAACCCTATTCAATTTCAACCTTTGAGCCAACATCCTCTCTACTTCCGACAGCTTAGAGAACTCCATCCTCTAAAAACCGTCCGTAACGTTCTTGACGCACTTCGTTCTGAGTAGCGATTATCAATTCCCAGGAGTTCCCAGGAACCGACAAAAGTAACCAACCTAGTGTCAGGAACCTGCTAAACAGAAGGAAGTACCTGCACGGCCCTACGGTCAACCCGGATGAAAGGTTTACTTAATTAAACATTCAATTTTAATACAAATCTCCTATCTGTGGAAAAAGGAACACACATGAAAAAGAACTCAATAATTATTAGACGGTGCAATTGTTCATAATGTTCGTGGCAGCAGCAAAAGGGGTAATGTGAACTCAAAAGGAAAAAACAAAAGGGATATCTTTATTAGCCTTTGTCACGAGAACGAAGGAAATATCTACTTCTTCCAGGACGAGTCTGTTCTTCAAATAATTGTTCAGGTTGTGAAACAGCGTTCGATCGTTCTGATGACAGTTCAAGCCTCGAATTCTCCAATGCTGATGGTTCAACAGATGTATCTGGCTGCAATGAAATGTTTCCTACAGGTTGAGCGTCACTAAACGGCACAAAATTTGTTGGGGTCTCTGTCTCCGTTGCGGCAATCCCAGTCCTCACCCAAGAATCCGCTGGCAAAGGGATCGGAACCTTTTTGGTGTGGGTGGCATGCACCCAATTTTTCCTGCCTTCCAACCGAACCGCAGTCCTTGTGGCCAGCAGGACCTGGAAGGACCAACAAATATCAGCTCCAAGTTACGTTTTCTGCCAAAATTTCGGGTGACGACCCAGTCACCCGGTTGGAGCCGATGTCCAGGACCCTCTGTCTGTGCCGGTAGAGCTTCAAAAACCTGTTGATGAATTAACCTCAGTTTAGCAGTCAGATCATGAAGATAATCAATTAACATTGGATATTCGAGACTATCAAAGGCCTTAGGCCTCGGGACTCCCCAAATGTTCGCAGGACGGCCGAACACAATCTCATATGGGCTAAGCTCTACTCGAGAGTGTACAGTCGCCCTGGTCGACAAGAGAGCCAGAGGCAAGGCATCAGGCCATGACAAACCAGTCGTAGCTTGAATCTTAGCAAGTTTTAGTTTCAGAGTGCCATTGTACCCTTCAACCAAACCTGCTGACTGGGGATGATTGGCGCTATGGAATTTCTGTCGAATTCCAAGGCCCTTACACACACTCTTCATCACACTCCCCACAAACTCACTTCCGTTATCTGACCATACAATCCGTGGCATTCCATACCGAGGAAAGTATTCCTTCAGTAGGACTTTTGCTGTGGACAGGGCAGTATTATCTTTAAGAGGATAGGCCTCAATCCATCTAGGGAACGCGCAAACTACAACTAAATCGTACTTTAGGTTATTGCATCTCTCCATATGGATGAAGTCCAGTTGGATAACCTCAAAGGGACATGTAGGAGGAGCAAAATGGTCAGGTGGATTGGGGGTGCCCTTGCCGGGATTATACATCATACATACCATGCAATTTTTAACCACTCTCTCAGCGCACTTAGCAATACCATCATTCTTCCATACAGGGGATAACAATTTACATATACCTTTCGCGCTAATATGTGACAAGCCGTGAGCCATAGTCACAACGGCTAGCACATATGCATCCGGTAACATCCACCTCTGACACTCCGAAAAATCAATCCAACATCCATGCGCATCCAACTTTCCCGTGCTTTCTTTCCACTTAGTCTTTTCAGGTTCAGCGGCCTCATTCTGAATCGCTTTCACACTCTAACCAGTGTCCTCACACATACCAGTCTCCGCAGGCCACCTTACTGAACTCGTAACGTACATTCGGGTTGCAAGATTCTTAGCTGTCTCTTTAGCAATCTCATCCGCAAACGCGTTACCACGACCAACATCATCCGTAACCTTTCGGTGCGCGCTACATTTAATGATCGCCACCTGCTTAGGCAATGTAAGTGCATCCAAAAGATCGTTCACAAGCTGTCCGTGTTGGATCTTCGTACCATGCGATGTCATAAATCCTCTTTCTCTCCACAATCGACCAAAGCTATGTGCAACGCCAAAAGCATATTGACTATCTGTAAACACATTCACTCGCTTTCCCTTAGACAAAACACACGCTCTCGTCAACGCAATCAACTCTGCCGCTTGAGCCGAATTCTGACTCAATCTCGCAGTTTCCACAACCGTACTCAACGTCACTACAGCATACGCAGTTGTCACATCACCATTCGGCAACTTGAAACACGAACCGTCAACATACAAAGTACCATCGGGGTCTGCCAATGGAGTGTTTTTTAGGTCAACACGACCCTTTGTTTCTTCCTCAGTTCTTAAATAACAATCATGTGGTGGTACATCATCTGATTCCATATTAGTCGGCAACAATGTCGCCGGGTTCAGTACATTGCAGCGCTTTATTTGTATATGGCTTGCCAAAAGCGTCAACTCATAACCAGACAACCTTGCGCTCGTCAAGTGTTGAGTTTTTGTACGATTCAAGAGAGTGTCAACTGCATGCGGAACCATCACCGTAAGCATATTATCCATGACCAGTCCTGCAGATTGCCGGATGGACACCGCAGCTGCCGCTGTCGCTCTTAGACAACTCGGCAAAGCTCTAGCTACTGGGTCCAGGGTCGAGGAAAAATATGCACATGGACGCTGCTTACCACCAAATTGTTGCGTCAAAACACTCAACGCACAACCTTCTCTCTCGTGAACGTATAGTGTAAACGGCTTACTGTAGTCAGGAGTACCTAACACAGGAGCCGAACACAACGCATCACGCAATTCAGAAAAACTTTTCTGACACTCTTCAGTCCATGGCAAAGGAGTCGGAACATCCTTGCATGTGAGGGCTACCAATGGCTTCGCCAGCAATGAAAAATTTGGAATCCATTGCCTGCAGTATGACGTAATACCTAGAAAGGCAAGCACACCTTTCTGAGTTGTTGGCACAGTCATTCGAGCGATCGCTGCAATTCTCTCTGGGGTCAACCTTCTTCCCTCCTTTGACAATAAGTGACCTAGATAGGTTACTTCTTGACAACAATATTGCAGCTTAGAAGGTGACACCTTGTGATGTAAGTCACATAGATGCTGTAACAGCGATACTGTAGCAGCTTTGCAAATCTCTTTAGTGTCAGCAGCCACTAATAGATCATCAACTTACTGAATCAAGGCCACACCAGCCGGTAACACAAACACGTCAAGTTGACTCTTAAGAGCTTGGCTGTAGATCGATGGACTCTCACAGTAGCCCTGGGGAGCGCATTTAAACCTAAAGCTGCGGCCCCCTAATGAGAAGCCAAAATGATCTCTGCTTTCCTCAGCAATCGGAATGCTAAAGAAAGCATTCTTCAAATCGATTACCGAGAACCAACAAGCAGAGGCTGGAATCAGAGTCAGTAAAGCCGTAATGTCAGGCACCACAGGAAATTGTGGAATCACAATTTTATTTACCTCTCTTAAATCAATGACAAAACGGTACACAGGAGGCTTGGATGGATCAGTTCGTTTTAGAATAGGTAACACAGGACTATTACACACGTTTCCCAGAGTTTCCTCGATAACATCCTTCTTGATCAAGTCGTAAATGATCGCTAATAGCGCTCGTTCACCATCAAGAGAGATACAATACTGTGGAATACGTGGTAATCGCACATTAGATTTCAATTGGACAACATAAGGTGATATGTCCAGCAGGCCCACATCATTAGGACCTGTTGCCCACAAAGACTCAGGAAGAGAACTCAATTCCGGTGGGAGCTTATCAGTTGACAAGTACATAGGAGAGATCACTCTCTGACCTAATGTAAGCTCCACTCCCGCAGGAGAACAGTACAGAGTCGCATATAACCGTTTCAACAAATCCAGACCCAAAAGATTCTCACCACAACCAGTAGTTAAAATCAAAGGAGCTTCTAGCTCACGAGGCCCAATTGTAAGGGGCAAAGGGCTAGAAACCGGATTGCTAACGGGGGCGCCAGAGAATCCAACAGAAACATTCGTTAAGCCAGACAAAGGTGCGCCAGGGAGTTTTGAATGCATGATGGAACTTTTCGCTGCACCAGTGTCCAACAGAAAAGGCTCAACTACGCCCGATGTGGCAACTGCGACGTAAGGCCCTCTCTGATCAACCGGAACTGATACTACTCCCTCTCTTTGTCTGTGGCTGTCCTAGTAATTACCATCAGCATCGATATCATGCTCGACGTAATAGTCATCCACATGATATTGTGCGGATCTACCAGACGATGAATTTCGCTGATCAAAGCAATTGTTCGAGTCTGATGAGGACGTAGAACGCTCATTCTGATTTTGAGAAGTACCACGGCCTCTACCACGTGAAGCCTGTTGAGGACCACTACGACCTCCTCGAGCCGAAACACCATTATTTCGGTCACGTAAAACCAGAAAATTAAACTTCAAATGGCCCTCCCCCCTACAATAGGCTCATTGATTGTATCCAAGCATAGATCTTGGTGTAGAGGAGTCAGTACGCGACTGCGTTCTAGAAGACTGTGATTGCGATAGATTTTGCTGCTGTGAGTCATTTTGATTCGAGCGCGGAGGATACGCTTGCTGCAACAGAACTTTAGTTTTAAGCTCCTTCATTTTCTTATCTGCACGATCACTTTCTTCCTTTTCCCTATTTTCGTAATATTGAGCCGTGGCCAATATTTGAGCAGAAGTGGAAACAGCCCACGAACTTTCAGAATTTTTCAACTTGTTGCTGAGTTCAGGCAGTAAATTCGATACAATCTACAAATAATCGCTGACCTCCCTCAGTGCTCATATCCTGACCACTATGATCGATGAATGCCTCCTTAAATCTCGTAAAGAAATCGGAGGCACTCTCGTCTTTCTTTTGCTTGCACGCAGACAATTTATCCCAATTAACTCTCATTGCTGGCATAAGTGTCTTCATAAGTGTAATGATTCTTTGAGGCAGAGCCGTAATTAACTGCTCAGGCTTAGCCCCACCAACCTGTAATGCGTCGGCCGCTACGAGTGCGGCCCAATCACCGCCTAACTCAGCTGCGTGATTCTCTTGACGGATTTTCGCCCAAACCGGTTGGGGAACCACGTTACCAAACAACATATCAATGTCGGCATGGTTCATAATAGTAGCATCCGCAGGTTGGGATAACTCTTTATAATAACCTGCCGGATTTTTGCGGGGGTCAGGCAAAGTTTGTTTCACCTGCAAAACTTCCGACCGCTTCCATGGGAGGTGTATCCAAACTCTCTGGAAGTGTGGCCGAATAGCAGGATTAGCGGCAGGATCACCTGGCATCCAAACTGGAGGAACATTCTCGCATAGGATACTGACCAGGTTGTGCCATCCACTCCTCAGTTTCGTCCTTAAACAATGCTCCAGGTTGTACTATAGATCGAAAAGATAGGAGGCGCTCTAAAGCACGTCGAACATTACTACCCACAATCATACCGTTCGAAAACTGATTCTAGAGTTCAGTCATTTCAGACAGCACATTGTCTACCTCATCATTATCCCACTCTTCTCTTAGGGACTTACACATTTCCTCAAACACAAATCTCTGCGTGGGCTCATTAAATTGAGAGAACGTCTCACAAACCACGCGCGGGGTGTATTTAACAGGATACCTAATCCATTTATGCGACATTTTCACTAACGTATCACTCTCCCTACCACCAGGAATTTGACTTCGTCTTTGAGAGACATCAGAAACATCGGACCCAAGGATCGGTCCAAATGGAGAGTAAAGATTGGCAACAGCATTAGGTATGCGACTACGAACAGAAGGAGAAGAGGAAAGGAGTACAGGGGCAACAACATGAGGACTAAAAGTAGGAGCAGTAGGAGTAGTCAGGACAGCAGAAGTAGCAGGAACAAGAGACTGAGAAGGTATAGGCAGTGGAGCAGTAGGAAGAAGGGCAGGTAAGGGAGCAGGAACAACTTGAGGAACAAGAGGATTCGGAAGGACAGGGCCAACGGCAGGCTGACCAGCAGCTGCCAGAACAACAGGTTGAGGAAGAGGAGGAACTACAGGGGCTGTAGTATCCTGTGCATATGGAGGTGGCGATTTCAGTAGATAGGACAACAAAGGGTCCTCTACCACTTCGTCTCCCTTCTTATCAGAACTCGACGGTAAAACAGGATAACATTTATCCACCGCCATATGTTGCAGTCTAGCAAAAACTTCTTTTTCCTTCTCTTCTTTGTCTCGCTGAAACTGCTCTGCAATTCTCATTACCGTAGCGATACCTTCCCTCTTATTTGTCTTAATTTGCTTGATTTCTTTCTGCTTGGCCTCTTTGCGCCATAACCGAAAGGAATCAAACATGGCCGGCCTAGCTTTCTTTTTAAACAATTTCGCTTCGAGATTATCCAAAATTGCAGTTTCGAAACTACCGTGGGGTGGCCAACTAAGGACACCATCGTCTTTAGTGTAGCGGATCCAATAATCATTATATACAATAGGACCTACTCCATGGCGACTATAAAGCTCATAGATCGGAGTTCCAACGGGAGGTATCGGACATGAGTCCTCAAATCGGGAATCCGCACCGCAACATTTAAAGCAACTAAACAAAGTACTACGGCCAGGCATCGCGCACACTAACCGAGTTTACAAACTTCAAGGGTTATCGAATTACGATGTCCTCGCAAAAAGGCGAGACCCTCGGTCTTTGGCAATTGCAATCGTCAAATAAAACCCAACAACTAAGAACCAACAACTAAGAACCACAAATGCAATGGAACCATGTATACAACCAAGTTTCAACAACAAAGCAAAGGTCCCATAAAGGAACCAACAACTAAGGACTGGGAGCGACCCACAAATACTTAACTGAAAGATCAATGGCGTCACCAGGAAGGCCCGTCTATCGTCTCGCTGTACAAAGGTCTACGCCAGGCACCAAAACAGGTCGACAGTCAGGGCATCAGTCCGTCGCAGCCGTCAGGAGGCGGGAATCTTCGCGGGAAAAGTCTTCGGGCCACTTATTTCGACAACAGGATCGATGAAGCGGGGTGCACCTTCCCTCGGAGATTTCACACGAAGTTCCTCACGATCGTCGGGATTTGGACCGGTACCGCTGATGTCGCCCCTCGTGGGGCGCCAACTGAAGGACTGGGCAATTCTAAGGCCCAGCGGTAGGCATGGGTGGAAAATCCGTTCCGCTCGCGGATTTTGCGGATTTTCGGGAAATCCGCAATCCGCGAGATTCGCGAATCTCCCGCAAAATCCGCAAATCCGCGAGCAGCGGATTTTGCTCGCACTGCTCGCACTGTTCGCGTGAGTTCGCGCCCCGCGAATAAGTGCAAAATTGCAGAAATACGATCTTAGCAAAACTGAAAGTAACTACTTACCAGGTTCAAAAGTTCAGGCTCATCATTAGTAGCCATTTCCTGTAGTGCTTCCTGAGGGGCCCCTCCAGAGTTCAGTTGCCAGTTAAAACTATTATGTGACCCTGCTCTGAACCTCAGAATAGTTACACATATGCCACAAAGGTCCTGAATTACAGCTAAGGGAGACAAGCAGGAGCCAGGCTGGAAGTTTAAATCCATTAATCAGCCCCTAATTCATTATTGTCAGTTGGGGCAGGGCAGGTGTTGTAACTAATTTTGCAACAATGAAAGCACTTAGCAAGTGCAAAAGATCACTAATCAGGGCGCACTAAGGAAGCAGGTGCCAGCTAAAAAAATATTCTGTGACACATTAATCAGCCCCAAATTAATTCAGGTCACTTGAGGCAGGGAAGGTGTGCTTTGCTTTGCCGAAAATAATGTACACTGGACAACCAGAGGGTGTGGTGATGAAACAGAGGGTGGCATGGGTGGGCCAGAGGGTGGCATGAGTAGTCAGAGAGTGGCAGTGGTGACAGAGAGTGGCAGTGATGAAGAAGAGTGTCCCAAACAGGCTGGACACGTAGAAACAACAAGTTCGCGAAACTTGCGACCCGACAGGTAAGTTCGCAATTTGCGAAAGTGTACAAAACCCTCGCGAACTGGCAGAAACACGGGCGAACACAAAAAAAAAAAAATCCGCAAAATTCGCGAACGCGAGATCCGCAAAATTCGCTCATGCTTACCCAGCGGTGCCAGGGGACAACACCTGAAACCTTCGTGAGTTACCTTTTCCGGCGTACAAAACACAGAGACACGGGACACTTCCTTTGGCGTCAAAGATTCAGCATTTATTTACTGCAGGGATAAAGAGATCGCAAGAAGTACACCACGTGTAGGTTCTGTGAGACTGCTTCGAATTGCAACAGTGGGTCGCTCCTTTTTATACACCTTTTCGTCATAGCACACATGGCGAACAAAAGGTTACAACTCAGTTCCCACAGTAAACTTCAAAAGGGTCGCTTTCATGTATTCAAGAGCCCGGAACATAATTACAGTAGCATCGCCGGTTCCCAACTGTAAAAGTACGTTATCTCATCATTAAGTACATTCCATTCTGGCTGTAAACGAGCTAAGAAAAAGAGACAGAAACAGGTGCAAGGAAGACAGAAAACAAACAACAGATTGGAAAAGAGTGTAGGGGGCAATATCGGAAGCGTGATTACAGGATCAAAGGATTCGTGCCTAATGCATGCACGGCTGAAACAATAGACCGGCTCGGCAAGATGAGCGTCGAGCGGAGCCATCTGCCTTTGCAGTGTCATCCCCCTCGTCGTAAAGACACCCTCAAAGGAACACGTGCCTTCCTCAAGAGTTTGGGAATACCAGGGTCACGAAGCGGACAGTGTCCGTTCGCTGGCTACTTGAGGGCAAGAAACAAAATGGATGCCGTATCTAAAATGGAACCCGTGGGTTCAGATGAAGAAACCCACGAATAAGACGAACGGTGCAAAGTAGTGTAGCGAAAACGCGTACACCCACTAAACTCGTCATTTGCGGTTCATAGATACCAAACTCGTCCATATTCGAACGAGTCAAAAACATCATCTCGATTCTCACGGAACCTCAATCTCCCCCCGTAAGAACGGACGGGGTGGCCAATCAGGACAAGGATGCCGAGACAGGTAGTCCGCACAGATCTGTCTGGACCCAGGAACGTGCAGTGTCTGAAAAGAGAAAGGTTGCATGGACATAAACCATCGGAGGTTACGCTGGTTGGTGTCTTTGTTCCGTGCCAGCCAGGTCAATGGGGCGTGATCCGTCAACAAGAAAAAAGAGCGACCCAGGAGGTAGTACTGCAGGGCTTCTATTGCCCACTTGATTGCCAGGCATTCTTTCTCGATGGCTGAATAATGTATCTCCCTAGGGAACAGCTTTCGGCTGATATATAGGAGGGGTACCAGTTCACCATCCGCATTCGGTTGTTGTAAGACTGCCCCTAGACCCACACCGGAGGCATCTGTTTGTAGGACGAAAGTCCGTCGGAAGTCAGGGCACTGCAGGATGGGTGCCTTACATATGGCTGTTTTGAGGGCCTGAAAGCTGTCTGCTTGTTGTGGTCCCCAGGTAGCAATGCGGGTGGGTTGATTGTTGGCCAAGAGATCAGTAAGAGGGCTGGCTAGGGCGGAAAAGTGTGGAATAAAGCGTCTGTAGTATCCTATAAACCCTAAAAAGGATCTAACATCTTTTTTGTTCTTAGGAGTCGGGATAGCTTTTACTGCCTCTAGTTTGCTCATTTGGGGTTTTAGATGTCCTCCCTTTTAACTGAGTTCGCTGGGTGGAAGTGATGACGTCGCCGATCGGGGCTTCCTCAGTCTGTGGTGAGGTGGTTGGTGCTGTGGTGATGTTTAATGGTTTCTGCGTATTTACCAACAGGGGCGATTGTCCTCTACCCCTGGCCTCAGGGGGTTCGACCCATTTTTTCAAGTGATTAATGTGATAGATCTGTTTCCCCCCTGGGTGTAGTGGTTGGAGAACGCTGTACGTGACAGGGGTGACTTGTTTTTCTATGGAAAGGGGACCCTGCCATTTGGACAATAACTTGTTGTCGTTGGTTGGGAGGAGCAGGAGTATTTTATCGCCTGGCTGGAAAGTCCTCATCTGGCAACCCCGATCATATAGTCGTTTTTGTGCGGTTTGAGCGGTCTCTAAGTGCTTGTGTACCAGACCCCATATGTGTGAAATGGCGGCTTTTAGGTCTGCTGCATACTTCTGTAGGGGTTTCCCCTCCTCCTCTTCCTCTTCCCATTGCTCTGCTGCCATGTCTAGCAGGGTTCTTGGTCTTCTACCAAAGAGAATCTCGAACGGGGAGTAGCCTGTGGACCTCTGTTCATGCGTGCGAATGGCAAACATAACGAGAGGTAACTGGTGGTCCCAGTCTCGACCGGTGTCTGAGAAGACCTTGCGGAGCATATTCTTGATGGTTTTGTTATAGCGCTCCACAAGGCCATCCGTCTGGGGGTGGTATACCGAAGTCCTTAATTGTCGGATACCCAGAATCTCGCACACCTGGGCCATCAATCGAGACATGAAAGGGGTCCCCTGGCCGTGAGAACCTCCTCGGGGAACCCCACCCGGGTAAACAAGGTGACCAGGGCTCTGGCTATGGCAGAGGTAGTCATGGATTTCAGTGGGAACGCTTCTGGGTATCGACTGGCATAATCTACCACCACCAATATGTATTTATGGCCCCGGGCTGAGGGAGTGAGTGGTCCCACTAAGTCCATTCCAATGCGTTTAATTGGGACATCAATGATGGGCAGAGGAAACAGTGGGGCTTTTCTAATTCCCGCCGGGTTAGACAATTGACAACGTGCGCATGCAGCACAATATTTTGCCACGTCTCCATAGACCCCGGGCCAATAAAACCGTCCCAGTAAATACGTAAGCTTTTGTTCCTTCCCATAATGACCTCCCCCGGTGTGGTTGTGGGCCAATTGCAGCACATGATCACGAAAGGGTAGGGGAACAAGAAGCTGGTTTGAGAGAGCGTCACCTCTTTTTGAGGCTCTATACAACAAACCATGTTTTTCGTAAAAATAAGGTCCTACCTTATCAGGCTCTTGTTCTTGCACTTGCTCCCAGGCATGCTGAAGGGTGTTGTTGTCCCTCTGGGCTACCCGAAAGCTGGTAGGGGAGGGTTCCACCATGTCTGTAAGGGTCACAGGAAAAACGTGTGAGCGGTGGTGTGTTTGAGCGTACAGTGTTTTTGCTTTTCGTCTCTCACTTTTGCTTTTCCGTATTTTTCCCCCTTCTCCCTCCACTTTGCTGTTATTAAAAGGGGCATCACCCCACCAAGTCCCTTTATCCTTCTTTGTTTCGTCTATGTACTGGTCAAACCTGGGGTGGTCTGTCCCGATTATGATCGCCTCCGGTAAGGAGGGTATAACACCCACTTTACGTAATTGAGGGTCATTTGATACATCCAACAACACCTCGGTGACAGGGTATTCCACGGTGTCACCGTGGACACAGGTGACATGGACCTTTTCGTGGCTTCGCAGCTGTTGTGGGAATACTAGGGCTTCGTCTATGACTGACACTCTACATCCTGTGTCTAACAGGGCCTGTTGCTTCTTTCCGTTAAGTAAGACCTCCCTATTATATTGAGGATGACCTCGACCAGTCAGATATATCCTTCCTTTGGAATAGCCGATATCCATTGGTTGGGCCGGTGGGTTTCTGTGTGGGCACTGTCGGGCTATATGGCCCCACTCTGAACAGTGATAACATTGGGGTCCTTGTGCACTGGGACTTGGGACGGGGTTAACAGGCCTGAAGGGGATACGTGGGAGAAAAGGGGCTCGAGGTTCAGATCGTCCTGGTGGTCTGGGGCTATTCGGTCGTGGAAGGGGAATAAGAGATCGGGTGTGCCCTGTCCGGAACTCGGGGGCCCTGTGATATGCACAGGCTAGGTCAATGGCTCTAGCAGGAGTAAGATGGGGGTGCTGCTTCACCCATGAACGAGTGGAGGCCGGCAAGGCATCCAAAAACTGTTCCAGGTACACTTTGGCGGTCAGCTCCTCCACGGTGGAATCTTGGGGGGGAAGCCAACGTGTCCCTAGGTCCTGTATCCGGTAGTATAGGGCCCTGGGATCCACTTCTCTTTTTGGAACTTAGCCCTGTAATATTCCTGGTCGCACCCGAGTCTTTCAAGGATGGCTCTCTTTACTTCATCATAAGGTGTTCTGCCGGCTGAATTAGCGGCCTGATAGGCTGCCTGTAGTTCACCGAATAGCAAGGGTACAACATATTGACTCCATCTTTCCCTAGGCCATGCTGCTGAGGTGGTAACACGTTCAAAATTAATAAAAAAATAGTCAGGGTCTTCTCCTTCTTGGAATTTCTGTAGGACAGAGCTAGGCACGTTAGGGTGTATTCTGGTATTGGCTATAACATCCGTGAGACGCAGGATGGCAGTGTCTTGAACCTGCTGGTTTGTGGTTAAGAGAGTGGCCTGTTCTTTTCGCGCATCCTGTAATACTTCCCTCTCTGTTTTTGCGGTTTGCATCTGTTGTTCGAATATGATCTGAAGACGTCTTTGGCCTTCCGCCAATTGGGTAATGACATTTTCCACTGGGATGGGCACGGGCTGTGACATGTTGTCGCACTAAAATCCCACTTCTGACACCAGTGTAGGGATTTTGGGACCCAAGGGATGTAAATAGCCAGACTACAGTACTTATGTTCTTGGTTGTTTTATTCAAAATAAGGGCAGTTCTTATCAACAGTACGTAAGGGTGTAGTTCATGGGGTCTGGGGACACTGGTTCTCTGCTTCCTGCTGGGTCCAGACTGGGTCAGGAGGTTTAGGGTCTTTCCTTGAGCTCGAAGGTCTCTGGTATCCCGGGGTCTCTGGGCCTCAGAAGGGAAGAGAAAGAAAGGTGCAAGACACAGGGTCAGTTCACTAGTCTGCCTCTCTGATATGTGTGCTACCGTCACCAGTCAGTGGGGGTGAGGGGTGTGAGGAACGTCGAAACAAACAAAAGCCAGTGCCTCTCAAGTGTTCTGCCTCCCGCCTCCCCGTATCAGATACTCTACTTCCCGCCTCCCCAAACACCCCACCAGAATGCCCCTTGCAATGGCACTTGCCTGTGGCCGTGGCCCGTTCCTTGGGCCACGGCGCCTGGACCCGTGGCGTCTTCTCCTCCTCCTGTCAGCCCACCAGGTTTACTCGCGGTGTATAAGACGACCTTCTGTTGTGGGTGTCCCCTCGCCGGGTCCTCCGCTCGGCTCTCTGCTCTCTTTTCCTCAGCTCCGGCGTGGCTTTCTGCTCCCTCCTCCTCTGCTCCGACGCAGCTCTCGGCTCTCTCCTCCACGTCCTCTCCTACTCGAATACGTCCTCTCCGTTGGTTCTCCTCTTCGTCCTCCAGGTGCTCGGCTTTCCTGTCTTCGCTGCTGCACACCGTCCGTTCCATTCCCAGTCCTCTTATCCTCCTCACTTCCGCATTCCGACTTGGCTCTGCCCCTTCCGGTTCGCCTGAAACTAGAGCGCTGGCCCGTTCCTGGTCCGTGTATGATGGCAAGGCGGAAGTGCCTTTCAGGGTAACACCACGGTGCCCATCCTGCTCCTCCTCACACACCCTTTCTTTGTTTTAGACGGGTCTTTAGATTCCTTAAATAGGATATTTCTGACAGTTTCCGTAATGCTGTTAAAAGCAGTTGAAACCTCCTCATGCGTGGGGCTATCACCTAGACATATTAAGATGGAATCTAATGCCTTTATCACAATTTCTGTGCTCAATTTCTTAGGGTCCCTACTTCCCCAGTGGACAACATAATCATTCTTCCTTCCCAATTCGATATCCTGCAACAATGATAGTTTGTTGCCATTTCTCGTCGACATCCCACTTGGGACTATTAGATTCACACTAAGGCCCAAGTGGTCACTCATATCGTTAGAATGGATATCATAGTCTTTCATGTGGCTGACACACATAGCCCTCCTTTGGGCCTACCACTAGATGATTGAATGGCAGGGGTATGATATGTCTTAAACCCATTTATATGCATACTTTCTATCACCCAAGTCTCTTGGAGACACAAAACATCAAAATTATTAATAAAAGACAACCAGGCTGGGTCACTGATCTTATTCTTTAAACCTGCCACGTTCCCCAAAAAAATTCTACATGATCCTTTTTGATATTCAGTTTGGATCGTGTTACCACCTCCTGGGACATTAAAATAATTTGGGCTGTCTGCAGTTTTTTTCCCTCTGTCCCTCTAAAGCTGGGTTCAGTGGAGGAATAACATCCGTGATATCCATGTTAGGGGTGTTATTGTGTAAATATTAACCCCTATCTGTTGGACGTCAATCATTCTCGTCTAGGGATGTTAGGGGGGCAAAACTGTTTGACAAGACCACTCTATAACGTGACCCATCTTGTCTCTGTCCTGGTTCGTCATGATACATTGGATTAGCGGGCGTACTTGAATGCCAGAGTTTGGTAGATTTAATTATACATTCTTAAAATAACTTCCCTGTCTAATGTTGGTGAGCCCAATGAGAGGATTATACAATCTCCTTCGTATAATTTGGTACCATTTCCCACCCATGCCAACCTACTCACCATCTTGAATTCTTTGAAAAGGGCATTTGTTAGACCTGTCCTATTTCCCAGCCAGTTGATGGTCTTGTTTCTTAGTGCAGACCAGTTTTCCACAGTTGCAGTAGAAAGTTGGGGGGCATTAGGTAATATGATTGTGTATGGTGTCGCCTCTGGGGGGAGATTTAAAGTTTGAACATTGTGTTTTTCCCCATAGACATTAAAGGCCCCCTTTTTGGTATTTACACCAGCCCTCGGTTCCATTTTGGCCTTTTCATACTCTTTTTCCGGTGCATTAGACCTAAAATGTGCTTCACTCTGGTTACGGCTATTGTCAGGGGGGTTAAATGGGTTTGAACGCTGATCCTGGCGCTCACCCCAGCCACCACTCTCCTGGGTTGTTCTAATTGCTGCTGCAATGGTTTCTGTATTAGGCCTACCTGGGTACGAAGATCCATCTGAAGGGTGCAGAGTTAGCACTTCGTTACGTAGTGTGTTATTATAATTGGCCCCCAAAAGTGCCCCTAGGCTGGATTCTATTTTATCCAGTCTTAGGCCTAGGGTTTTAATGGAATTCGTCACAAATTCTTTTAGGTCTTTTATAGCACTGAACACCTCTGATAGTTCACTGTGCATATCAGTGGCCAATTTCTTCCCCCCTGAATGGGCTTGGTCCCTTTGTGTTTTGCTCCTGCCCTGCTGCCCATTCCCATTTGATCTTTTTTGTCTCTGTATCTTAGAGAATCTAGGGGTATGGGCAGGGGCCTGGTAGACTCTTGCAGTGACTCCACTGGGATTATTAACTGGCAGCGATTTTGGTGAATTACATCTTTTCTTCTGGGAGGGGTATTTGATTTCTTCCTGGTGAATCTTTAATGATGCTGTCAGGAATTACCTGCACACAACCATTTTTGGGTTGTGCACAGGCAGCGTCTATTGATGTCTCTTTCCCTCCCACTTTTATGCCATTAGCTTCACAGCTCAAATTACTCGCCTTGTCTTGTTGTTGGGCAGGATGGGAATTACGGATTCCTTGTTTATTGTCCCCTCTATACTGATAATCTGTCCCTCAATGTCCCCAACAGCCCGTTTAAGTAATTTAATAATGTCATATTTATCTTTCTGTGTTTGCTTGGCACTTTGGATATCTGGTTTGCGGCCTGCTTCTTTTTCCCCATGTTCCTCTCCCCAATAGCTAGCAACACCTTAACAATTAAGATTTGACAACCCTATTAGCCTAGCTAAATAACTAAGTCCTTCCTCTTGACAAGAATCCTTTGATGTACAGAACACTTCAAATAGAACCTCGATTAGGACACCTAAAAACAGAATTTGGAACAATTAAACTCAAAGTGAGCCAAGCATGCACGCTTGGGGTACACAACAGAATACCTCAATAAAAAGTACAAAGTGAGGAGTCCAATAACAATAGCAGCAAAGAGGTCGTAATGTGCAAACTGCAGTTTTTAATAGAGCTACACAGTGCGAGGTACAAAGTCAAGTCAAGTCAATGAATTTATATAGCGCGCTACATACCCAGAGGGTCTCAAGGCGCTTGAAGAAGGGTGGGAAGTTACTTGTCAAATATCCACGTTTTAAGTTGCTTTCTGAATGCTAGGTGGTTCTGAGTAAGGCGAAGGTGAGTGGGAAGTGAGTTCCATGTTTTAGCTGCCAGGTAGAAGAAGGATCTACCTCCCATGGTGGTTTTGTTGATGCGAGGTACAGTGGCAAGGGCCTGGTTGGACGATCGTAGCTGGCGGGAGGGGGTGTAGAAGGACAGTCGTGTGTTGAGGCATTCGGGTCCGATTTCGTAGAGTGCTTTGTGTGCGTGGGTTAGGAGCCGGAAAGTAATCCTCTTATTGACGGGGAGCCAGTGGAGGCTTTTCAGGTGACCAGAGATGTGTTCTTTACGCGGGATGTCTAATATGAGCCTGGCTGAAGCGTTCTGGATGCGTTGGAGTTTTTTCTGGAGTTTTGCGGTGTTACCGGCGTAGAGGGTGTTTCCGTAGTCCAGTCGGCTCGTGACCAGAGCGTGGGTGACTGTTTTTCTAGTTTCGGTGGGGATCCAGCGAAATGTTTTTTTGAGCATGCGAAGAATGTTGAAGCAAGATGAGGAAACGGCGTTGACTTGTCTGTTCATCGAGAGTGAGGAATCCAGGATGACGCCCAGGTTCCGTGCGTGGTCCGTCGGGATGGGTGCTTTTCCAAGGGCCTCTGGCCACCAAGAGTCATCCCAGGCGGAGGGGGAGGTGCCTAGGATGAGGACTTCTGTTTTGTCTGAGTTCAGTTTCAGACGGCTGTGCTTCATCCATTCGGCAACTTCTTTAATTCCTTCATGCAGGTTGGTTTTGGCAGTGTTAGGGTCTCTGGTGAGTGATAGGATCAGTTGAGTGTCGTCGGCGTAGGAGATGATGTTGAGGTTGTGTTGGCGTGCGATGACCGCGAGGGGGCTCATGTATACGTTGAAGAGGGTGGGGCTGAGTGAAGATCCTTGTGGTACGCCGCAGATGACTTCAGTGGCCTCTGACTTGAATGGTGGAAGGCGGGCTCTCTGGGTTCTTCCGGTGAGGAACGAGGTGATCCATTCCAGTGCTTTTCCTTGGATTCCGACGTTTCTGAGGCGTTGTAAAAGGGTGCTATGACAGACCGTGTCGAAGGCTGCGGAGAGGTCGAGGAGGATGAGGGCGACTGTGTCTCCGTTGTCCAGTAGAGTTCGAATGTCGTCTGTTGCTGCGATGAGGGCGGTTTCAGTGCTGTGCTTGGCTCGGAAGCCGGATTGTGAGGAGTCAAGGGATTTGTTGGTTTCGAGGAATGCGGCGAGCTGGTTGTTGACCGCTTTCTCGATGACTTTGGCCGGGAATGGAAGGAGTGAGATAGGGCGGTAGTTTTTGAGTTCGGTGGGGTCAGCTGTGGGTTTCTTCAGGAGGGCGCTGAGTTCGGCATGTTTCCAGTTTTCCGGGAAGGTTGCGGAGTTGAGGGAGCAGTTGATGACATCTCGAAGGTGTGGTGCTATGATGGAGTCTGCCTTGTTGAAGATGTGGTGAGGGCATGGGTCTGTGGGGGATCCTGAATGGATAGAGTTCATCAGACGAATGGTGTCCTCAGTGGAGATTGGCTTCCAGTCATTGAGGATATTCAGGGGGGGTGGGGGTCCTGCAGGGGGTTGGGTGCGTTGGTCTTTGGGTCGGTTGTCGAAGCTGTAGTGGATGTCTGCAATTTTGTTGTGGAAGAATGAGGCTAGGGAGTCGCAGAGGGCTTGAGAGGGGGTGATGTCGTTGGAGTTGGCTGAGGGGTTGATAAATTCCTTGACGATGTTGAATAATTCCTTGCTGTTGTTGGCGTTGTTATCTAGTCGGTCCTTGAGAGCGGCTTTCTTGGCATTCCGGATCAGTTGGTGGTGTATGCAGGTGGTGTTTTTGAAGGCGTCCTTGGTGCTGGTGGTTGGGTCTTTTTTCCAGGCCTTCTCAAGGGAGCGACAGAGTTTCTTGGATTTCTTAAGATCATCGTTGAACCAGGAGGCCTTCTTGCTGCTTAGTTTGATTTGTCGTTTTTTCAGTGGTGCTAGGATGTCGGCGCTGTTGGATAACCATTGGGTGAGGTTGGTGGCTGCTTGGTCTGGGTTTGAGGAGTGGGCTGGGGGGTTTTGAAGAAGCGATGAGGAGATCTGGTTGATGGTGATTTTGTTCCAGTTTCTTTGCAGAGTGGGTTGGGGGTGGATGTTGGATGTGGGCTTGTTGTAGGTAAAGTGAACGCAGCTGTGGTCAGTCCAAAGGAGAGCTGTGGTGTGGCTGAAGGAGACATGTTTGCTGGAGGTGAAGATAGGGTCGAGTGTGTGACCTGCGATGTGGGTGGGGGTAGTGACAAGTTGTTTAAGTCCGAGGTTGGTGAGGTTGTCCAAAAGGGTGGTGGTGTTGCAGTCGTTGTTCTTTTCAAGGTGAAAGTTGAGGTCTCCCAAAAGGATGTAATCCTCAGAGGGGAGCGCGTGTGGAGTGATGAAGTCCGTGATGTCTTCACTAAATTGTGCGCGGGGTCCTGGTGGCCTGTAAAGGAGGGTGCCTCTGAGTGTGGTCTTGGGGTCAGTGTGGATCTGGAAGTGAAGGTGTTCAGAGTTGCCGAGATTGACGTCTGAGCTGGTTGAGATGCGGATGGATTTCTTATGGACGATAGCGATGCCTCCTCCTGTGTGGCCGGTACGGTCCTTGCGAATGATCTTATAGCCTTCCGGGATGGCAATGGTGATGTCTGGGGCTGATGTGGCGTTCATCCATGTTTCTGTTAGGAAGGCGACGTCCGGAGAGATGGCGACTAGTAGATTCCAGAGGTCAATGGCGTGCCTGTGGACCGAGCGGGTGTTGAGCAGGATGCATTGTAGGTGGTTGGGGTCGGATATCTGTTGTGTGTTCGTAGATGAGGAGTTGTTCTTGGTGCCGTCAAACTTGCAGGAGTTGCAGGAAAAGGGTCCATGGGTGTGTCCAGGGGCGGCTTGGACGCAGTTGGGGGAACGGCCGGGGTTAAGGGCTAGGAGGGTGGTGGCATCGTAAGTAATGCGGGAGGGGTGGACATTACGAGGACCAGAGAGGGGGACCGTAGTATGCAGGAGGAATCCCTGCCTGAGACACAAAGAACAACATCATCTGATGCCAGCGGGGAAGCATCCAAGTTGGCAGGCACAGGGAATGGAGACTGCATCATCTTCTACCACACAGCGGCCAGTGCCCACCCTCCCATTCATTTCCTCTGGTGCTGCCCGTGTCAGTAACAGGGGACGAGTTACATTCACACCTGGAACCGCTGAGCCTGCATCTGTCCCCCTCCTGCTGCCCTCAGTGCTGAGTCTTTAGAGCTTCTGGACCATCTTTGTGTAGTCCAGAAGGCCCTGCTCAATGCCTTCAGTGACCATGACAAAAAATTAGGCAGGTGGTTGCCTACATGGAGGGCATACACTCTGACATGGGTGGGCTACACTGTACTGTCCAGGCTTTGTCGTCCACAGTGACGTCTGCCCGTCAACAGGCACATACTCCCATTCCTGCTCCAGTGCCTTTGTCCACCCCCTAGTCAGTGGCCACATCGGATGATAGTGACAACGGTTCCCATGCGTCTCAGTCACGATACAGCACAAGAAGCACCCAGCAGAAACTACCCAAGCGGGCCAACCCACAGACACCATCCCCACAGAAGAGCAGAGCCACCCCAGAATGCAAAGACAAGAGCCCGTCAGGGAAGAGCAAGGCAGAAAAAGCAATGAAGCAGACATCAGGCTCACATGCCTCAGAGGCATCACCAGAGAAAGACTCTCCTGTCCCTAAAACTTCACGCAAAGCTAGGCGTCCAGTGTCTATGCCCACTGAGGCAGTGTTGTATAGCAAGGGTATGTAAAAACAATTAGGAGGACCCCACTCTACCTTATAAAGGACGGTGGGGAGAATGTCATTAGAAAGAACAAACGTCCGGGTTCGTAGGACAGGATGTTGTCTTATTTTGGTGTGGAACCAAAGGGTATCGCTACTGTGGACTAAGCTGTTATTACTTAGGGGAAGGCAAAACCTATACACACTTGTTCGGACAACTTCATTAAACATTGAGTACAAATTGCACTAGATAAAACTGATTTTGTTTCCCATAATTTTGGGAAAATTACACATACGTGGGTTTCTTAAGATGGGCTTAAAAACAGTGATAATATGAAATTAAACTGGTACATTCGCTTATTGAGTGCAGACACATTAGTAAGATATTTTGATTAAAAGCATATTAACACAAACGTTTGGTCATAATATATGAATTTTATTACACATTGCACAATATGAAAACACATTAAAAACATTTATCAATAAATATAATCATCACAATGTTAAAAATCACAGAATCAAAAGGTCGACGCGGCGTTTCGGCTTTTTTCTAGTATGCCTTCATCAGGACTGATTCTAGACAATTAAAATCATAAAACACAAAGTTACCAAACGAGTAAAAAACATATAAAATACATTTTTTCTGTGTGCACTCTTACATCTCAACCCTACTAATTTAGGATAATCAGTTTTTTCTTTTAATTTAAACACATATATTCACGTCCCATTGAGCATTATTTCTTTTTTGCCGATCCCCAAACAGTGCAATTGACAGATTTTTCATATATACTACTACTATCTCTTTTTGCCTTCCCCTTAGGTTTATGTACCCTTGTACTAAGGACCCCCCGTGATTCACTACCAAAAAAAGAGATACCTCCTATGAATCAGGTGCGTACCTTGTTAATCCAAATGGATTGGTTATCCATGTGGTTTGAGCTTTTAGTTCTACCAGGAGTCCTTTTTGATGATATGGACCTTTGGTGCCTTGCTTAAAGATTATTCACAAGATAGCTCGGTCTCTTAAATAAAGACATATAGATACTTGAATAAGTACTATGTTTGATCATTTATATTACATGCTAGGATAATTTATAATATAAAACATTTTACCATACCGAAATCGTGTATGAGTTAAATTTCCACTCCTTCAACCTCTGCTTGTTTAACCAGGGGCAAGAGGTTTAATTCCCTCTTTAGTCTGCCTGTAGATATAAAGGTACAGATGTGTATCCCACCTCTTTTTCATATATAGAGAGAACGACCAATGTTTCTATACCACTTCTTTTATGTCTGTGGACACATACCTTGATGGGACTCTATCTTTGCCGTCTCTTTTACTGCCAGGAGGAGCCACCGTTCTGTGTATTGGGTGCTGTTCTCCCTGTTGAGTTAGTGCTAGTATTAATGGATATATTTCCTACAATACTACTCGCCCTCCTTTTGAATTGTTTGTGCATTTATTTCTTTTTACACTCACCTTGGGGGCTGGAGGGTTGATTATGAACCACAACCTCTTTCAATTAGGTCAAGGTAAATTTCGCTGACTTCTTCATCTGTTATCAGCTGATATCTGTGGGGATTATTTTTTAGCATTACAATCTTATTTTCCAAAAATGTTCTATTATTTAAAATCTAGATTTAAATTTAAAAGAGTTCTAGACTTTTTTCTAGCACCGGTTTATTTTAAAGCAATTTTTACTATGTGCATAAGGACCTTCAATGTCCTGTCCTGTCTTTTGGTTTGTTGTTACAATATTCACTAAAGCATTAGCCCTTTAAAGCACTACCCGCGCCTCTTACCGATATGATAGCAGTCCGCCTCCCTGCTCCTTCCTTCCTGGCAGTACCTCCTTGTGTTCACCGCACGGCGTTCTGTTGAAATGAACGGACCGTGCGATGTGGTAATTTAAATAGTAGTTTTTACCTAATTAGGCGCCAAATTCCTGTTGTTATGATTGGCTAAATTAAATTGGTCATCCTTCCCTCTCTAAACGAACGCGGTATCCATAGCGACCGAAGGCCTTTTGGATTTGCCTGTTACCAGGAGCGTGGGCGCGTTGCCTTGGTAACGTTGTTGCTCCGGCGTTTCTGTCTCACCCGCAGTTCATTTCCTCCACGGGCCATGTGCGTGTTAGGGGCATTACTCGTAATTAAAACATAATCCTTACCTGGGCGCCTAATTGCGTTTGTGAATTTCATTATAGTATATTTCGTACTTTGTTTGTTTATATCGGCGAATTCATTATATTCTAAAGACCCTCTCTTCAATGGCTCTCTCCGCGTTGTAAGCCCGCCCTCTATTGGTTGAAGGTGCAATGGGCGCATACTGCTTGCTATATTGCCGCGTTGATACGGAGATGATCGTACTTAATTATTAAACCGCCTCAATTCACCGTATATCCTGACGTTTTTCTGTATACTCGACAAACCTGCCTGGTATTACTGTTATGTATCGCTAGTTGTCTACAAAGTGGGAGATCTCGTTTATTTGTCCACCCACTCTGCGGCTAATGCCCGCTATGTGTCACCTGGTTATCTTACACAAATTTATATATATTATTCATTTTAAGTTACAGGAATTTACTTGATGCATTTTTTGATGGGCTTTATACGATGAATACAGCTTATTATTATTTTATGTCCTTGGAAGCAGTTATGTCAAGGAAGGGGAGATACTTAATTAAATAAGTTGTGCTCTTAATTCAGAATTATTTTCTCCCAATCCTCTCTCGAGTTCAGACCATACCTTACACTGTTGAAAGAAGACATGTAAAATTGTTCCCTCCTCTTCCTCTTATTATCCAGGTTCCCTCCTCTTTTGGTTCCTGTAATCTTCTCTAGTCCGCACCATCTGAGGTCCTCAATTTGATGTCCTGCATCCCTCCAGTGTTCGGTGAGGGGTGCCCCTAATTTGTTTGTCCTTATTGCTGACCTGTGTTCATTCAGGCGTAGTCTCACTTCTCTGGACGTTTCCCCTATGTAGGATTTTTGGCAAGGACATTGGATCAAATATATAATATTTTTTGTCCTACAGTTCATGAAACTTTTTATATTCACAGATCTATCATTAACTGTCACTGTTTTGCCTTTGATAATACTCGCGCAGTTTCCACACCCTGAGCAGGGGAATGTTCCTGTTGGCATGGGGGTATTGTCAATGGTGCGCTGATTGTTTGTACTCTTTTCTCTATACGTGTGTACAAGGCAATTCCTGATGGTTTTGTTTCTTCTATATGAGAAGATAGGCCTGGGAATCGGAATCTGGGTTTTGTCTTTTATTAGGTGCCAGTTCCTGTTTATGATATTTTTCACCCTGTGGCTCACTTGTGAAAAATTCGTAACAAACATGATGGGATCATGGGGATCTTGGGTCTTTTCTTTGGGTAGAAACAGGTTGTCCCTATTAAAATATTTGGCCCTCTTGTACGCATGTCTGATCATTTTTTTAGGGTAACCCCTTTCTAGGAACTTCTCCTTTAAGTTGGCCGCATGTTTTTCGTAATCCTTCATTGTCGTGCAGTTCCTTTTGAGCCTTAAAAATTGGCCAAAGGGGATGTTATTTTTCTGTGAGGCAGGGTGATTGCTTTGGAAGTGAAGCATGGTGTTTCTATCTGTGGGTTTTGTGTATAACTCTACTGTTAGGTGGCCGTCAGTATGTTTTATTATAATGTCCAAAAACTCTACATATTCTTTGTTTATATGTGAGGTGAACTTCAGATTGGGATCTCCAAGGTTTAACCAATGGAGAAATTCATCCAATGTTTCTCCCTCTCCTGTCCATATGAAGAAAATATCATCTATGTACCTTCCCCATTCTGAGATATTCTCATAGAAGGGGGCAACAGGATTGTGGATATGTATGTCCTCAAATCTAGAGACGTACAGACATGCCAGACTGGGGGCACATGTGGCCCCCATACTGGTCCCCTTGATTTGCCTGAATAGGTTATATTGAAAAAGAAATATGTTGTTTTTTAAGATTAACGTGATACATTCCATAATGAAGAATTGGTGATGTTCAGTTAGATCTTGTTGGGTACCTAAAATTTCCTCCATAATGTCAATGGTGCTATCCTGCGGAATGTTCGTATATAGCGCTTCTATGTCCAAAGTCACTAGTATCTGTGTATCTGGATTGAACGTGAGGCCCTCGATTTTCTGGATCATATGGGTGGTGTCCTTGATATATGCTCTCTGCTTCTGGACTATAGGCTGTAGGAATATTTCCACATACTTACTCAACGGTTCTGTTAGGGACCCTATGCATGAGACTATGGGCCTCATGGGTGGATCTATCAGGTTTTTATGGACCTTGGGGAGGCCATACAGGGCTGGAATCAGAGGGTCTGAATTCATCATAAATCTAAACTCATCGTCACAGATTACGGTGTCCTCTTTGGCCTGTTTAAGCATCCTTCCTATTTCTTCTTTTAAGGTCTGCCACTCTTCGATGTTGGATTTACTGTAGTGATCTTTATTGTTAAGAAGTTTGTACATTCTATTGTTGTAATCTATAGTCTCCATCAATACAATACTTCCTCCCTTATCTGCTGGTTTAATAGTTAGGGTGTCATTTTTTTCTAAGAGTTCTAATGCTTTTTTCTCTTCTCTGCTGAGATTATGTGGTGTCCAGATCTTTTGTTTTAGAAGATTTTCTATGCTCTTATCTATGCATCTTTCAAAAGCCTCTATATCCTTATGTACTAAATTAAGGGATGGGGTCCAGGTGGACTTGTTTTTAAGACCTGATTTATTTTGTCTTGGAACAATATCCTTTCCTTCAAAAAATACACGAAGCCTAACTTTTCTAAAAAAGTTCTGTAAATCCCTTTCTAGTGCATATTTATCCACCGGGGAGCAGATTGCAAAACCCAAACCTTTCTCTAGTAATTTCATTTCTATTGGGTTGGACAAATTTATCACTGCCGCTTTTTGTGTGCTAGTTAGTCCCATTGTTTCTGGCTCCTGGTACGTGGACGTTGAGGGTGTTGGGCCTGTGGGTATTGCGGTTGTTGGTTGTAACTGTTGCGGCCTCTTCCCCTCCCCCTTTGTTGCCCAAACTGCTGATTGCGGTTGCCTAAAAAAGACAGGCCTTCCTTTGTCTGGGGTTGTTTGTTGTGTTCACCACCTTTGGTTTTGTCATTCACCTGTTCTCCTTCTGAGTCACTGCTTGTATAGGAAGTATCGAAAAACCTCACCTTTTTTCTGGGAAAATTTCTAGGTTGGTTGTGCCACTGTCTACGAATATCTGGTCCAAAAAAAGAGTAACAAATTAAAGAAAGATATAGAGAACTACAATCCGGAATTTGTATATCCCTACTTGCAAAAAGATTTCTATGACCGCCCTAGAGAACAATACCAACCCCGTAGACAGTGGCACAACCAACCTAGAAATTTTCCCAGAAAAAAGGTGAGGTTTTTCGATACTTCCTATACAAGCAGTGACTCAGAAGGAGAACAGGTGAATGACAAAACCAAAGGTGGTGAACACAACAAACAACCCCAGACAAAGGAAGGCCTGTCTTTTTTAGGCAACCGCAATCAGCAGTTTGGGCAACAAAGGGGGAGGGGAAGAGGCCGCAACAGTTACAACCAACAACCGCAATACCCACAGGCCCAACACCCTCAACGTCCACGTACCAGGAGCCAGAAACAATGGGACTAACTAGCACACAAAAAGCGGCAGTGATAAATTTGTCCAACCATGATCCTACCCCAATAGAAATGAAATTACTAGAGAAAGGTTTGGGTTTTGCAATCTGCTCCCCGGTGGATAAATATGCACTAGAAAGGGATTTACAGAACTTTTTTAGAAAAGTTAGGCTTCGTGTATTTTTTGAAGGAAAGGATATTGTTCCAAGACAAAATAAATCAGGTCTTAAAAACAAGTCCACCTGGACCCCATCCCTTAATTTAGTACATAAGGATATAGAGGCTTTTGAAAGATGCATAGATAAGAGCATAGAAAATCTTCTAAAACAAAAGATCTGGACACCACATAATCTCAGCAGAGAAGAGAAAAAAGCATTAGAACTCTTAGAAAAAAATGACACCCTAACTATTAAACCAGCAGATAAGGGAGGAAGTATTGTATTGATGGAGACTATAGATTACAACAATAGAATGTACAAACTTCTTAACAATAAAGATCACTACAGTAAATCCAACATCGAAGAGTGGCAGACCTTAAAAGAAGAAATAGGAAGGATGCTTAAACAGGCCAAAGAGGACACCGTAATCTGTGACGATGAGTTTAGATTTATGATGAATTCAGACCCTCTGATTCCAGCCCTGTATGGCCTCCCCAAGGTCCATAAAAACCTGATAGATCCACCCATGAGGCCCATAGTCTCATGCATAGGGTCCCTAACAGAACCGTTGAGTAAGTATGTGGAAATATTCCTACAGCCTATAGTCCAGAAGCAGAGAGCATATATCAAGGACACCACCCATATGATCCAGAAAATCGAGGGCCTCACGTTCAATCCAGATACACAGATACTAGTGACTTTGGACATAGAAGCGCTATATACGAACATTCCGCAGGATAGCACCATTGACATTATGGAGGAAATTTTAGGTACCCAACAAGATCTAACTGAACATCACCAATTCTTCATTATGGAATGTATCACGTTAATCTTAAAAAACAACATATTTCTTTTTCAATATAACCTATTCAGGCAAATCAAGGGGACCAGTATGGGGGCCACATGTGCCCCCAGTCTGGCATGTCTGTACGTCTCTAGATTTGAGGACATACATATCCACAATCCTGTTGCCCCCTTCTATGAGAATATCTCAGAATGGGGAAGGTACATAGATGATATTTTCTTCATATGGACAGGAGAGGGAGAAACATTGGATGAATTTCTCCATTGGTTAAACCTTGGAGATCCCAATCTGAAGTTCACCTCACATATAAACAAAGAATATGTAGAGTTTTTGGACATTATAATAAAACATACTGACGGCCACCTAACAGTAGAGTTATACACAAAACCCACAGATAGAAACACCATGCTTCACTTCCAAAGCAATCACCCTGCCTCACAGAAAAATAACATCCCCTTTGGCCAATTTTTAAGGCTCAAAAGGAACTGCACGACAATGAAGGATTACGTAAAACATGCGGCCAACTTAAAGGAGAAGTTCCTAGAAAGGGGTTACCCTAAAAAAATGATCAGACATGCGTACAAGAGGGCCAAATATTTTAATAGGGACAACCTGTTTCTACCCAAAGAAAAGACCCAAGATCCCCATGATCCCATCATGTTTGTTACGAATTTTTCACAAGTGAGCCACAGGGTGAAAAATATCATAAACAGGAACTGGCACCTAATAAAAGACAAAACCCAGATTCCGATTCCCAGGCCTATCTTCTCATATAGAAGAAACAAAACCATCAGGAATTGCCTTGTACACACGTATAGAGAAAAGAGTACAAACAATCAGCGCACCATTGACAATACCCCCATGCCAACAGGAACATTCCCCTGCTCAGGGTGTGGAAACTGCGCGAGTATTATCAAAGGCAAAACAGTGACAGTTAATGATAGATCTGTGAATATAAAAAGTTTCATGAACTGTAGGACAAAAAATATTATATATTTGATCCAATGTCCTTGCCAAAAATCCTACATAGGGGAAACGTCCAGAGAAGTGAGACTACGCCTGAATGAACACAGGTCAGCAATAAGGACAAACAAATTAGGGGCACCCCTCACCGAACACTGGAGGGATGCAGGACATCAAATTGAGGACCTCAGATGGTGCGGACTAGAGAAGATTACAGGAACCAAAAGAGGAGGGAACCTGGATAATAAGAGGAAGAGGAGGGAACAATTTTACATGTCTTCTTTCAACAGTGTAAGGTATGGTCTGAACTCGAGAGAGGATTGGGAGAAAATAATTCTGAATTAAGAGCACAACTTATTTAATTAAGTATCTCCCCTTCCTTGACATAACTGCTTCCAAGGACATAAAATAATAATAAGCTGTATTCATCGTATAAAGCCCATCAAAAAATGCATCAAGTAAATTCCTGTAACTTAAAATGAATAATATATATAAATTTGTGTAAGATAACCAGGTGACACATAGCGGGCATTAGCCGCAGAGTGGGTGGACAAATAAACGAGATCTCCCGCTTTGTAGACAACTAGCGATACATAACAGTAATACCAGGCAGGTTTGTCGAGTATACAGAAAAACGTCAGGATATACGGTGAATTGAGGCGGTTTAATAATTAAGTACGATCATCTCCGTATCAACGCGGCAATATAGCAAGCAGTACGCGCCCATTGCACCTTCAACCAATAGAGGGCGGGCTTACAACGCGGAGAGAGCCATTGAAGAGAGGGTCTTTAGAATATAATGAATTCGCCGATATAAACAAACAAAGTACGAAATATACTATAATGAAATTCACAAACGCAATTAGGCGCCCAGGTAAGGATTATGTTTTAATTACGAGTAATGCCCCTAACACGCACATGGCCCGTGGAGGAAATGAACTGCGGGTGAGACAGAAACGCCGGAGCAACAACGTTACCAAGGCAACGCGCCCACGCTCCTGGTAACAGGCAAATCCAAAAGGCCTTCGGTCGCTATGGATACCGCGTTCGTTTAGAGAGGGAAGGATGACCAATTTAATTTAGCCAATCATAACAACAGGAATTTGGCGCCTAATTAGGTAAAAACTACTATTTAAATTACCACATCGCACGGTCCGTTCATTTCAACAGAACGCCGTGCGGTGAACACAAGGAGGTACTGCCAGGAAGGAAGGAGCAGGGAGGCCGACTGCTATCATATCAGTAAGAGGCGCGGGTAGTGCTTTAAAGGGCTAATGCTTTAGTGAATATTGTAACAACAAACCAAAAGACAGGACAGGACATTGAAGGTCCTTATGCACATAGTAAAAATTGCTTTAAAATAAACCGGTGCTAGAAAAAAGTCTAGAACTCTTTTAAATTTAAATCTAGATTTTAAATAATAGAACATTTTTGGAAAATAAGATTGTAATGCTAAAAAATAATCCCCACAGATATCAGCTGATAACAGATGAAGAAGTCAGCGAAATTTACCTTGACCTAATTGAAAGAGGTTGTGGTTCATAATCAACCCTCCAGCCCCCAAGGTGAGTGTAAATAGAAATAAATGCACAAACAATTCAAAAGGAGGGCGAGTAGTATTGTAGGAAATATATCCATTAATACTAGCACTAACTCAACAGGGAGAACAGCACCCAATACACAGAACGGTGGCTCCTCCTGGCAGTAAAAGAGACGGCAAAGATAGAGTCCCATCAAGGTATGTGTCCACAGACATAAAAGAAGTGGTATAGAAACATTGGTCGTTCTCTCTATATATGAAAAAGAGGTGGGATACACATCTGTACCTTTATATCTACAGGCAGACTAAAGAGGGAATTAAACCTCTTGCCCCTGGTTAAACAAGCAGAGGTTGAAGGAGTGGAAATTTAACTCATACACGATTTCGGTATGGTAAAATGTTTTATATTATAAATTATCCTAGCATGTAATATAAATGATCAAACATAGTACTTATTCAAGTATCTATATGTCTTTATTTAAGAGACCGAGCTATCTTGTGAATAATCTTTAAGCAAGGCACCAAAGGTCCATATCATCAAAAAGGACTCCTGGTAGAACTAAAAGCTCAAACCACATGGATAACCAATCCATTTGGATTAACAAGGTACGCACCTGATTCATAGGAGGTATCTCTTTTTTTGGTAGTGAATCACGGGGGGTCCTTAGTACAAGGGTACATAAACCTAAGGGGAAGGCAAAAAGAGATAGTAGTAGTATATATGAAAAATCTGTCAATTGCACTGTTTGGGGATCGGCAAAAAAGAAATAATGCTCAATGGGACGTGAATATATGTGTTTAAATTAAAAGAAAAAACTGATTATCCTAAATTAGTAGGGTTGAGATGTAAGAGTGCACACAGAAAAAATGTATTTTATATGTTTTTTACTCGTTTGGTAACTTTGTGTTTTATGATTTTAATTGTCTAGAATCAGTCCTGATGAAGGCATACTAGAAAAAAGCCGAAACGCCGCGTCGACCTTTTGATTCTGTGATTTTTAACATTGTGATGATTATATTTATTGATAAATGTTTTTAATGTGTTTTCATATTGTGCAATGTGTAATAAAATTCATATATTATGACCAAACGTTTGTGTTAATATGCTTTTAATCAAAATATCTTACTAATGTGTCTGCACTCAATAAGCGAATGTACCAGTTTAATTTCATATTATCACTGTTTTTAAGCCCATCTTAAGAAACCCACGTATGTGTAATTTTCCCAAAATTATGGGAAACAAAATCAGTTTTATCTAGTGCAATTTGTACTCAATGTTTAATGAAGTTGTCCGAACAAGTGTGTATAGGTTTTGCCTTCCCCTAAGTAATAACAGCTTAGTCCACAGTAGCGATACCCTTTGGTTCCACACCAAAATAAGACAACATCCTGTCCTACGAACCCGGACGTTTGTTCTTTCTAATGGTATAGCAAGGGTACCCCTAGCAAGGGCTCAGGGCCACATTCCCCCGTCACATCAACTCCAATTCCAAGCCCAGTGAAGCAGGTGAAGGAGGGCACTGTAGGGGCTACCCCTGGCAAACAGGCGAAAGAAGGGCACTGTAGGGGCTACCCCTGGCAAACCGGCAAAGGGGGGGCACTGTAGCAGGGACACCTGGCAAACAGGGGAAGGAGGGCACTGTAGGGGGACACCAGGCAAACAGGGGAAGGTGGTCAAGAGGCGTAGCCAGACAAAGTGCTCCACAGGATCCAGCATGTCACCAGAGGGAGTGCCAGTGTCTGCACCTGATGCGGATCTGTTGGTGTGTGTGCCTGTTGTGTCATCACCAGTTCCCATTGACCCCAGTACAGGGAAGGCATTTCAAATTCCCAAGAAGTGGAAAGACACCCCTCAAACCTCTCCCACACACACTGTGTCACAGGTCTGCATGACTCCACCTCCACGTGCCACTACACCACCTGGTCCAAACAGCCCTCCAGCTTGCCAAGCCACTGATAGCCCTACATCACCTGGACCTCTCTCTTCCCAGTCAAGTGGTCCTGCTGTCCCCGACACACAGCCAGCTCCAAGTCCACCTGACAGCCAAGAGTGAGTGGTAGTCCCCCTCACACACTTGTCTCTCATACAGGTGTGCTAGTCCTGCCCATTATTTACCACCTGGGTGTGTTGCTGGCCATGGAAGGGTACAGTCAAATACACTCACTGTGCAGCTTCTCGTGTCCTGACTCTGCACTTTGCATGCCCACTGGTCTTGTCATTCACTGCTGTTCTGCCCTTGCCTGTGCAGCTAGCTTCTCAAGTCCTGACTATGCACTTTGCCATGCCCACAAGGCATGTCCCCACATGTGTCATGCAGGTGTGAACAACTGCACATGTTACCTGTGCATTTGTATCCACTTGCAGCAGCAAGTGCGGGGAGCGGGCACCACCAACAATGTGACCTCCTTGGCAATCACAATCTGGTTGAGGCAGTCATACGGGCAGTCTGATGGCATCGTAATCAGGCCCTTTGTTCTTTTGTAATGCTTTTATAAACTTATAGAGTGTAGATTTTGTTCCGCCTAGATGGATTGGAAGGCATTTTGCTATGCTTCAACTGCATTGTTAGTTTTGGTTTTCTGTGCCGAGGTGCTCTCATAGATATTCCATCATGGTATTTGGAATTTGTGTTGGCATCTGTGTCTGGAGTGATGAAGTCTACCAACCCAAGTGTCTTCGAAAAAATCCGGTAGGGGATTAGTTTTTTTTTTTTTTCATGTATGATATACACTTTGATCGTTTTTAATAACATTTATTTCCACATATATCTTTAATAATATTTACATTGTTATTTAAATGTTTTGTAGTTAATCTTCATATTTCTTTGGGTTGTACTGTTATTATTTAAGTTATATAATTTATTGGAGTGAATGGTAAAGAATTTGCTCATGTGATATATTCATAATTACTTTAAAAATGTGTATAAAATGTTTTAAACTTATTTGGGAGGGATTAGTTTGGCGATAATATTGGAGTTAATATTGAGTAAATTAATATATTTCATATGTTATATGCTTTTTTAAAGATACCAATATTTTTGATACCAATATTTTTGTTTTCGATATAGGTAAAAAAGTACACTTGTAATTATATTTGTGTTCTTGATATAGGTGATTATACTGTTTAAGTATAGGAAGTTGATATTTTTATCATTGATTTTTAATTTTCGATATTTTTGTGTTTTAATATTGTTTGCATCAATATTAAGTCAGTGATGACCTGGGCAAGCTAATTTAGTTCTTATTTCCGATTTCAGAAGAAAATAAGGATCAGTCTACCAGTCATATTATTTTAACAAATCCCAATTAAGGAGGCAAAAACGTTTGTTTACATTTTTTCCACTTTTCTTTGGCTCATTGGGCTTCCCTGTAACAAATGTAAGATAAGGAGCCCAGACAACAATCTGTGTACAGACTGCTCAATTTAAAGAGGCCGAGAGAGCACTGTGGCGAATGGAGCTGTTATTATCACCCAACCTTTCAGGTGAGATGCAGCTCCAATTCTTGCAGCGTTCCCTATTTGCCCATGTGGCAGATGTTCAGCCCTGGCCAGCCACAAAATACCCCCTTAGGGTCCCTGTAATAGTAACTATAGCTAGCACAGGGAGCATTTTGATTGGCTGACCAGCTCCCAATCTTCTGCTCAGAGTGCCAATTATTTTCATGATACTTGGTTTGTCATTTCAAAATAGTAGCATTAAGTTTATCTATCTAGTATGGAGTGTTATGACGTTAGACGAGATATGTTTTTTGTACCTATATTGAACGAGTGCCTTGTGCCAATTTGTCTATGGTGCTGATCTTTCGTAAATACTGCATCAGAAAGCATTCAGATAAAAGGAAATTTCTAAATACTTGTAAACAAATTGTTAGTCTAGGTTTGCAATTCTTAAATAAACCACAATAATGGTTGTAGTGATGACTATAATACTGTTTTCATAACAGAACTTTAATTGAGAATTTTTACAAAATTATATGATTATTGCCAAAATTGTAAAACTGTTCAGTCACTCTTTATGATGAAAATGACTGTATTACCTAATGTCCCTTGTCCTGCACTATAATGTTTGTCAGCCGCAGGATCTCATAACCACTGGTAGATCAAAACATATTCTGTTAGTGATGGCTATTTGTTGTGTCCTTGAATTGGCTGTGGTAAGTCATCATGGGATTCACTAGAGAGAGTCTTGCCCTTCGTTCTCGTTGTTGGGGTTGTGACCAAGACCTGGCTCTGTACTGGGTGCCTGCCTCTGTCCATATCAATGAGATGGACTGGATCTAATACAAAAGTTGGTGTGCTGAGTGTCTGACATCAGGCAATCACAAAAACAACAGTTGATGGACAGAATGCAGAACAATGTCATACTTACACCCCAGTACAGAGATCTGGGCCTAAATCCATCGTTTTTTTTGCTCACCAAGCCACCCCAGTTCAGACATGACCATATGCAAATCAGCCTTGACCCTGTGCCTCATGGGAACAGTCCAGCCCGAACTGCCAAGCCATGTCTTCCCTGGACCGAAATCAAGCATCCTAGGACCGGTTTCTGGCTATCAACCGTATTTAAATAACAAGAGGTGCTACACTGAGTAGACCAAGACATAGAGTTGATATAAAATTAGAATTACAGCGCTTGTAAAAGGGCATGTACCCTAAGGGGCGGTAGCCCATGTTATGAGGGTCTATTGCTTGCCAAGGTTAGAGGAACCTTGGTTGTTTGTATAATGCAATGCAAAGTTAGCAGTAGGGCATGCCTTCGACATTTCAGGCATTAAAGACAAATGGTTCACAATTATGTGGAAACTTGCATTTAAATTAAGGCAGAATAATTTTTAAAGACAGTTGCGCTAACATCAACTCTAGTTCAAGTCCCCCGGAGGTTAAGAAGAGGGGGAGTAGAACTCCTAAACTGGGAGTTTACAAATGCCGGTGTCATGGATCGGCGTTTTACTTAGGTTGGTAATCAGCCGTAAAACGGAAGCGGGCTGTCGGTGTACTTACTTAGAATTAATCCGCATCGAGACGTCAGAACGCATAGGATCCGGGCGATGTAACATTGTTGCGGTTACATGCTCATTAAATACTTTTCTAGCATTACTTGACCCTCGCGTAGTCTCGCGATATTTCGAGCGGGTATGGAAGGCACTGTTGTTTATAGCTAGACGCGGCGGCCATCTTAGCATGTTTTCGGTGCGAATTAAAGGCTCGTAAAGCTACATCATAATAGAGTATTTTAGGTACGACTTTGCAGGATAAGAATGTCATGCGGTCGGACTGACATTTAGTTGTATTTTGACCATTAGAAGGAAATGTTCACATAACAATTAGTCAAGAAATATACATTTTTTGTTTAACAATGGCAATGTTAATGCGGGCAGAGCCTAAACGTAAAGTTCAACAGAGCATTGTTTTACAGTGTTTCACAATTAGTTATAGATAAACATGGATTGGTAAATATTGAAGGAAATTCATTTGGAACATTGTACTAGATCACAGTTATATCTGTCACTTACTATGTGCTCACATTCTAGTCAGTTCAAACGTTTGAAATCCAGATATATCAATCAACATATAATTTTAGGACTTAAAATATATCAACATTTAGGCAGAATGTATACAGTGTTGCCATCGTTTCCAGTTGCGTCAGATGGCAGCACTTCCTCCACTCTACGTGAGAGCGGGGTACGGGTTTTGAAATGTAGGCAACAATGGCCATACACGTGGAGCGCCAACAATGTAGCGTTCAGACGTAAGTCTGGGTGAAGACTCGTCTCTCCCGGGGCTGCTCGGTCAATGCCGGTTTCAATGCAAAGCATTGTTGGCGCTCCACGTGTATGGCCATTGTTGCCTACATTTCAAAACCCGTACCCCGCTCTCACGTAGAGTGGAGGAAGTGCTGCCATCTGACGCAACTGGAAACGGGCAACGAATTGTACCTTTAATCCTTAAACTAACAATTCGTCTGGACCTCTATAAAGACCTCCACGACATGTAACCACGTGGCTTTATCCCATTCAGGCATGCTTTGTTTATTATAAAAGTCCTGATGATGATCCCATGTATCTAGTTGAGCAATAGGGATCGAAACGTCGACACCTATGAGTGGGTTCACACTCACAATATTGTCAAATGAGATTGTGTACACTCCACTCCAGGCGACACTGTTATTGATCTTTGATTTACTTACAGTGCCCTGTCCTTGCTCACTTCCTTTGCCTGAAAGACACCCCTTTCCCTCTAATTGGTACGGCACAGGCTTGTGTCATGTTATCTCGGTTGTATTGAAATATTGGACATTGTTTCTTAAAAATAAATTCCTTTCCCGGCTGGGTTTGGAAACCTCAAATCGTATAGCTTTCCATTGTGTTCCTATACTGTATTGTCTTGATCTCAAATAAGCTAAGGACTTTTGTTCACTATAACGTCTTTACAGGTGCAGTCCTCTCTTGTGCAGTCCAAGAGTCCAGCAGGGAAGTCTTCCTTTTTCTTGTAGGTTCAATGCAGGGATCTGAGATGCTGGGCAGCTCTCCCATATTTATCCAGTGTTCTTGGGTGACAGGCAGGGGAGCACCTCTGACCAATGAGGTGTAGGGTGCCACTCTCAGGCATGACCACTTCCTCAACAGCATAGCATACTATTGTCCCAGAAAGCACTATTCCTTTTAAATCTAAAATGGAGAAAATCTCTCCTGAAGGTTATGATCTGGCTAAGCCAACCCACTGGCATGGCCAAGTTTTGCTAACACTGTCCTTCTAACCCCTCCCTTAATTAAATTACTGTCTCACCTGTCTGGCTGGGGTGCTAGAAGTGGAGGTGAGCCTGTTACCTGTACTGTTATTCCCTCTTTGAAGCCCAGCTTGGATACTCCACCCCCATCCTGCCTTTTGCTCTGCTGATCTCCTCCAACCAGATGTCCTTTGTCTTTATGCCAGCCTTTGCACACTTCATCATATCAGTTTGGCTCATCCTGCCAAAGGTGGGCCTATCAAGAGAGGCTTCTGGAATGCTGGAGTTTAGCTCATCAGAAAAGCAAGTTCTATAACTTATTTTCTGTGAAAGTTATAATAAATCTAAGCTTGGCAGGCTGTTATAATTATTCTAACTCCTATTTTTTTTAAGAATGTTTTCAGCTCACTCCTATCAATAGTTATACTTTATTAAAGTACTCCAGTGTTAGTCTATGGAGCTAATGTGCTTCCATGGGGTTTATAAAACATCTTTATAATGCCCCTTCTTACAGTAACAAGGCACTCTACCCCTGGGACATGTAGGGGAGACTTATATGAACAAATAAGGTAGTTTAAGACTTTGGAAGTACCTTTAATTCCAAAGTCGTATTTGAATATCATTTGTTTTAAAGCAGCCTCTAAAGTAGGACTGCCTTTAAAATGACAGATGGCAATACAGCAGTGCACACTTAAGTGTATTAAATATACTGGGTCTCTAAACCTACATGCCCACTCATATTCTAGGGACTTACAGGTAGGTTGTCAGTGCCAATTGTAATTATCTCTAATTACCATGTACTTATAATCAGAGCACAGGCCCTGGGTTTGGTTTGCAGAGACCAAGACACAATCAGAGTCAGAAACCCAATATCTAGTGGTCAAAATGGGGGCACAAAATGGGGGGACACTGCAAAACGTCCTGGTTTCTCAAAAGTTACTCAAGCGTGGAGACATCTTTTCTAAAGTATACAAGCTACAAAGATTGCCTTTAATAAAGCCTGTTCCTATATTGTTATTCTGCGGCTTATTCTTCAGCCTACCACATGGCTGTGTCTGTTTCCATTCAAATTAATTGTATCAGATTTAGACTGTAATCTAAGAAATAGTCTATGTGTGATGGAGGAATGAAACAATCATGTTTTAAAAAAAAGAAATCTTTTTATATTCACTTGTACAAGCAATGCTATACGTTTATGTCAATTCCAGTTTAACCCATCTACATGGTTAAGCATGCTTGGCTTCTTAAGTTATTAAACCTAGGAATATCATACCCTGTGGAGAGTCCATAGAATCAGGACTCATTTTTAGAATGTTAATTTTAAGAACGATTAGTACCACTAATTTTCCTTCTAGCAAATAAAATGTAACTTTGCATTCCAGAGAAGGGAGTACTCGTTAGTTGTGCAAATAGAGAACAATCGAAAGTGGCAAAATGTTCCACAGTTGTTATAGCCCTTTGTCTTCTTAAGTGATAGCTAAAGTTCTGTTTTCTCTGAAAATGAGCCATCCTCAATCGTTTCTTAGGTCTCGGCTACAGACAGCTTTAGCTATTTATAGTGAGGCCTTTTGTTTCCAATATACTTCGAGTGGGCTTTGTTGTTTTTCTCAGTTGCGTGCTCCTGATTTGATTGCTTTCCTCCCTATTCTTGTATTTGTCCCACCCGGGAGCGTTTCAGGTTCAAACTGAATTAGTTGTATTCTTCCTCAAATTATGCAAGGGGACTCTTTTTAGGTGTTGGCTAGACATTGCATGCACTGTCTTGAAGAGACGTGTTGTGGTCTATCTGTGGGCTTATAGGCCGCTCATTTCCTACTATTGGTAAACTTCAGCGTTGCTCTAATTTTCTTTGATGTCATTCATTATGTGATGTGGGAGTCATGCCTTCTTCTAGTGTATGGACCAAATAAATGTCTCCTTACACTGCTTACGGTTTGCAGAGCTACTTTTTTCTTTGTTTCCAAGCACTCCATAGGAGTACTTGTGTTTTCTGGCCATCTCCTTTGTACACATACACACATACCACTAAAATGCATGCACGTGTACGTAAACAAATGCATTTCTTAAAAAGTTGTAAAAACCTA
Organism: Lissotriton vulgaris; assembly: GCF_964263255.1. Classification (NCBI taxonomy): domain Eukaryota; kingdom Metazoa; phylum Chordata; class Amphibia; order Caudata; family Salamandridae; genus Lissotriton; species Lissotriton vulgaris. Next base: position 385,627,275 of record NC_141685.1, read on the forward strand.
AACAGCACATGTTTATTTTTTTGTTGCATGGTCAATGGGTATCTAAGCACTCACACCATCGTTCGTCTTGCCATATCAAGAACACAAGACGATGGTATTGGAGCTGTTTAAGTGCTCACCAGTTTCATTACACAATGACACATTCCTTTTTGTCACTGATCCTGCTTCAATTAAGGATTTTTCCTGTCGTTACTTGCCCATCTCCCCAGCCCCTCCAGCTTCTCTGCTTGACCCGTCCCCTCATCACCTCCCTCGTCGCTGCTGCTTTTTTTGCATGATCTGATGGCATTAGAGCACTTGTTTCATCCTCCATCTCACCATAGTGCTAACACCAGACGATGGCATTGAATCTCTTTCAGTGCTCACCAGTTACATTACACAATGACACATTGTCATGACAATCAAAAATTGTTTAGCCAACCCGAGTTTCGAGCTTAGTTCCTCAGGTACCCTGTTGGCAAATCTAGCTGTTACGCCTCATCCTCTTCAATTCAAAGCTCCTCAAATGTTTCTCACTATCACTTCCACATTTGTTCAGCAAGACCTCATTAACACTGAACAATCGTTGGCAAAGCCAATATATCTTGGCAATGCCCAAGCTATTGGCCTTGTCAATGTGAATGTTTTTCAGACATGTTGTCTAACAGCACACCTGCTGTTCAGCATGGCTGAAAGTCAATGGAAAAAGTGTTATTATGCGGCTAGTGCAGGACATGCCATAGCTCTTTTTTGTGTTAGGAGTGGCAGGACAATAAACTCAACCTGAGGGATAAAGAGACTTGGTGTTCGCTCAAGAGCTTGTGATTCTGGACTTTCAGTAACTTTCAGACATGCCGAATAGCGCATGTGCTGCTTGACAACCTAGACTGCATGCATTCCTCTTATGTATAGACCTTGGTTTGATATACTACAAGATCTTGTCAGAATAAGCTGCTTTGACTGTATGGGCAAAATATTATATATAATGTTGGTATGAAATTATACAATTCAGCAGTTTGCCACACTGGGTAGCTCATGTTGGGCTTTTGAGTGAATTTCCTTACCGGGCACACTTGTAATGGGAAGCCTAACTCTGTATGTGGTATTGCTTGGGTCAAGTGTCCTCTTAGCAAATGTTGTATACGCAGTGTTGTAGGCCTACCTATGACTAGCCCTAGTGCTAAGATACAGGTGTCTTGTGAAAGCTGATGAGACATGAAAGAGGTTTCTCCTCCTAGAATAATGAATGGAGTGAGTTAAAAATGCATGGGGATGATGGACATCTAAGTTAATATTCTACTTTGATCTACCTGCACATGGTACAAACAGTGGAGATGTTAGGAAATGTTTTTATAATGTCTTTATTGTCTGTCTGGGCTAAACATATACATGTATCACGGTTGGCATGAAAGCAAACAATTCACCAAATCACCACAGTATGCAGCCCATGTTGGACTTTTGAATGTATTTCCAATCATCAGCACTAAGTGAGCCGATTAACACTTTTGTGTACCTCCTTATTTTTCCTTAGTTTACTTCTCCACCTGTCATTTTACAGGTATTTCTGTATATTAAATCATTTTTCCTCCAAGGTGCTCAACTTTTTTTCAGTCACTCCCTGGCCACTCCTCGTTCAGTTGCCACACTGGATGCGGACCAGGAAACAGAGAGCAGCAGGCCTTTCATTTGGCTCGTGAAGATTCCCTGCAGAGACTTTCGCTTGACATAAACAGCTGAAACAGTAGGGTGCACTATGTGAGTTCAGTTAAAATTGGCCCGGAGTTGTCTTCACTCACTATTTAGGAAGCCAGATAAAATGTACTTCCCCCTACCACCTTCCCACAATTGGATTTGGAAGAGTTTGGAAGATCTCTGATTCACAAAGGGCACCGCACTCGCCGCAGAGGCCCAGCAGCAGTCAAAGGGGAGTCTCCGCACTCAGGGCAGAATCTCTGCAATGGCCACGAGGACCAGCAGTTGCGGGGGAGTCTCCCATCTCGGGCGGAATCTCTGCAATGGCCACGAGGACCAGCAGTTGCGGGGGAGTCTCCCATCTCGGGCAGAATCTCTGCAATGGCCACGAGGACCAGCAGTTGCGGGGGAGTCTCCCATCTTGGGCGGAATCTCTGCAAGGCCAGGAGGACCAGCAGTTGCGGGGGAGTCTCCCATCTCGGGCGGAATCTCTGCAATGGCCACGAGGACCAGCAGTTGCGGGGGAGTCTCCCATCTCGGGCGGAATCTCTGCAATGGCCACGAGAACCAGCAGTTGCGGGGAGTCTCCCATCTCAGGCGGAATCTCTGCATTGGCCACGAGGCCCAACCGTTGCGGGGGAGTCTCCCCACTCGGGCGGAATCTCCGCAATGGCCACGAGGCCCAACCGTTGCGGGGGAGTCTCCCCACTCTGGCGGAATCTCCGCAATGTCCATGAGGCCCAGCAGTTGCGAGGGATTGCCCCCCCTTGGGTGTAATCTCTGCAATGGCCATGAGACCCAACAGTTGTGTGGGATTCTCTGCACTTAGGGCAGAATCTCTGAAATGGCCACGAGGCCAAGCAGTCACTGGGGAGTCTACCTTCACTGGCAGAACCTCTGCAATGAGAATTCTCACTGTGGAGATTTCACCCCAAGTTTGTACACTTCCCCGTGACTGCAGAGTCTTTGCCACAAGTGTGGGGGCCTTTTGTGTCGCTCTGTGTGTACTGCTGCTAAGAGTTAAGCCCTTTATTTCTAACTGTCTTGTGAATTTATTATCAAGGCACTGGTTTACTACATTTATAGTAGTCCATACCGGGCTCTCCCCTGAATAATTAACCTTGAATCTGACATTTATATTTCATTATTTACTATTGGGGCTGCTTACATTACTGCCACTGCCATTTGATATTATCCACTTGCCTCGGATGTAAACGCTGTGATATCATCATCTCTGGAGTGCTCTGTGACACAGGACTCATTTTCAGAGTGTCACATCTAGGAATGGTTTAACACCACTTCTCTTCCTAAGAAGTTATGCTTTATTTCTCATTTCGGAGAAGCGAGGGTTCATTAGGGGAGAAAATGGATCAGAATGGAAAGAGACAAGGTGTCCATCAGCTGTCCTCTACGCCCTCTCTCCATTTTTAATGAAATCGTGTTGATGATTGGTTGCAATCCTTGCATATCAGGATAGCTGGGGTCGAGGGAAATGTCAGTGCCTATATTTGCACCCATGCATTTTGCAAGACCTCGCATTGCGATAATAGGGGCAAAGTGGTCATGATTTTTTTTTGTTATAAATGGGAGTTACAGCAGCAAACTACCAAAGCAATCTTCAACTCTCTAACACACATTAGTTTGTTTATTAAATATGTTTATGCTATTAATTATACCTATATTTCATGAAACCTTAACAGCTTCCTTCAAATTAGTCCTCATGGGACAATTAAGGGCCTGATTAAAAGAGTGCCCAGTAAAAGTATGTGGTAAGACCAAATCTGGAATTATCGATACTATTGGTACCAGGTCTAATATAATATTATCACATCATTTAAGTCTGTTCCCTCAGAATGAGGAATAACCACAGAATTCAGTATTTGCTCTCAGAATTTAGCAGTGTGTGCCCTCAATCCGAGCACGGATCTCCATTCCCATTTTACCTGCCACAGTAAAAGAAGGAGAATATTCCAACACTGGATTTCACAAACGATGCAGCCAAAACTCAAGGACTTGCAAGCAACTTGTAGTGGGGGTCAGGGGCAGTATCAAAAAGCCATGGGTGTTGTGTGGGAACACTCACAGCAACACCCATGACACGCCCCTTTGACGCAGAGTACTGTGTAAAAGAAGGCCATATTTACAAGGCCTTGTAAAGCCATGCAAAGTGGCTTCGCATGCCCTTGTAAATATGGGCCAGCACACTGCACCACTCGAGCGTTGAAAAAGTGACGGCTTGGTAGTGCTAGGGGTCTGTAAATATGCCCCCATGGGTTCAAACTACTTAAGGCAGGCAGCACCAGCTGTTCACAGTCTTGTCACGTGTATGTGGCGCAAACTTTGGCCATGCGTATCCAACTTACTGTGGATGCCAACACTCAGGCCTCATTTATTGTTTTTTTGCTGTAGGACAGCACAGCAGGCCTTGCTGCTGCACTGTCCTACGGAAAAAGAAAAGGGCAGAAATGTGCCGTATCTATTAGATACAGCGCATTCCTGTCCTTTTCTCCTGCGCTGGCATAAAATGGGCTGCCGTGCGCCAACGCAGGAACTTTTGCACCATGGGATGATTATTGTTGTGCAAAAAAAAACCAATCACAAGAGTCTTTTTTCTGTTTCGAAAAACAAGGAGAAATAAAGATATTTCTCCCCGTTGTGCCTCACTTACGCCTCCCCGAGCTGACTCAGACTTACGATTTCTTGTAAATCTGGGGGAAGTGTCAAAAAGCCATGGATGTTGCCGGGAATTCCCCTTTCACGTAGTTTTCTGCATGAAAGGGGCACATATTTATAAGTCCATGAAAAGCCATGTAACTTGGCTTTACGTGGCCTTATATATGTGCCAGTGGCACATTGCCCCACCAGAACGTCAAAAAAGTGACGTTCTGGCGGCGTAGTAGTGCCAGGATTCCCTCACTGTTTACGTCCTTGGGAAGTGCAATCGGAGGTTGGCTGAAAACTCTGCAGCTAATCTGAGCTTTCATTCAGTTTGGCACCCCGGACAAGAAATAGACGACAGGAGAAAAAGCTTTCTCATTCATTCTGATTTGCTTTTTTTTTTTTAAACTTGGGTCCAAAAACTGTCCTAAAATGATTCAAGGACAGGTCACGAAGAAACCGTCCATATTACCATAACGTTTAGCCCTTTGAAGCCCACGCAACACATTTGTTTAATGCTAATTTCTCAAATTGTACTGAACAAAGGCGCTCTTTGGAGTAAAGCTCCACTTTCATGCAAAATTTGTGCTAATTCCGTTCAGTATAGTATATAGACATTTTTCGTTTTTAACTAAAATGGAAAACACTTATTTTTGGGTCACCTCTTTATGTTTTCCCTATGTTTTCCCTATGGATATATCTAAACGTTGATTGACAGGATGCAGTTTTAGCCGCTAATGCTATTGAATTGGAAAGATTTGTGCAACTTCGTCAAACGTAACGAAAGTAATTGGTAAGACAAAAAATGTTTTTTCAATGTAAAGTCAGAGCTATCAAAGCTATCCATAACTCCAGAGTCGCTGCTGCCGACTCTGTAACACCAGGGCAGAGGAACACTTTACATTTAACAAGAGAAAATAGATTTAACAGCAAATAGAGTGCCCACAGAAATACTGCCAGAAGACATGGTGCGGCAATGTCCCACGTTGTTTAGGGTTTTTTATTAGTTGTTTCATAGCAGGCTTTTTCAATTCTCTAGTAGACGATCGGTGTTGCAATCTCAGACGCAACAGAGGTCACTAATGATGTCGTGGCCTAAGAAAAGTGAAGCTTTCTGATCCTGGTGCATTGCTTCCAACGGGAGGCCTTGTACCATAACAGGATAGTGCCGCCTGCAGTCCGTTCACTTGGCGCTTGATGGTGTCAGTGTTCAGCAGCTGTGATTGCTTTGACCGCAGGAGATGTGCTGTCAGCAGGAGATGTATGTATAACTGCATGAAAGAGGCTGAACCCGGAACAAAGGCACAGAACACAGGTTTCATTTATTTATTGGAATTATTGCATTCATTGTTAGTTCTTTTATGAAAATTCATTGCTTTATGGTGTAACTCTCAATCTTTATATAGAATAGATGGACTGTAATGTTACTCTTTCTTCCCCCCAATAACTCTCGGAGTCGGATGGTGGTACCAGCCTCTTTATTCAGGTACATACATACAAGGAGCGCAAAGCATGTCCTGCGCCCAGCCTGCTCGCGCTCTGAATGCCGCGCTCCGCCTGCCGCGCCTCTACGTCAACGCACGTCACGTAGCCACGTGACGCGCCGTACTAGCGCGCTCACTACATATCTCCCTTTTTTCCAAAGGTTTATGTGAACAAGTCCTGACTCATATCATAGTCTCTGAACCTCACTGGTGGGACCACCGCCCTGCCCCTTCTCGTCAGTCTTACCGGGGAATGTGCAGTCGTTGCTTCCTCACTCTGTCCACTCTCTAGCGCAGCCGCGCCAGGCACACTCCGACTGCTGTCTTCCTCTGGCTGACACTCTGCACTTGCCTCTTGATCTTCGTTACTACTTTCTCCTAAGTCCGGGCTTTCACCTCCATAGTCACTGGAGTGGTCACTGTTGCTCTCACTCTCTTCCCTGTCGTCTCTGCTTCTCCAGTTGAGTATTTTATTGCACCTGGCCATGCGATCCTGTGACCACACGTTTCCATCGCTCAGCAAGGCCGCCCGGCCCTTGATTTCCACAACCCTCAGGGGCCTGCTGTACTTACTTTCCCCTTTTTTCTGTAGAGTAGGCAGTCTTACTCTCACCCATTCCCCCTTTTCGAGGGCAGTGTCTTTTACATTTCTCCTCGCATCATAGTGTTTGGTATACACTGCTTGTGCCTTCTTCAGATTGGCTTGCACCACTGCCGGTGACCACTCACTCTTGATAACTCTGTCCTTCCATATCCTGTTGTCTTGGGTGAACGGCTCCCGGCCCCTTAAGATCTGGAAAGGGCTATAGCCAGTGTTCGTAGGAGTTATCCGATACGCCCACACCATGTGCCATATCTCCGCTTCCCAGTCTTTGTTGTCTGCAATAGCCGCTTGTATTGAGCCCATCACCACTCTATTGAAGCGCTCCACCAACCCATTCCCCGCCGGGTGATATATGGATGTGTGTTTAGTCGCTATCCCATTTCTTTGCATAAATTGGTTCCATCTGTCAGAGCGGAATTGGGGCCCATTGTCACTGAGGACACACTTAGGGATGCCCTCTCTCACGAAGGTCTCCGCCATGAAGCTCACTATTTTCTCAGTGTCCATTGTTTCTTCGATCTTTACTTCCGGCCATTTCGAATAACGATCTACCATTACACAAATGTATTTCTGTATACCCTGTGCATTCAGCACTGGCCCTAAAATGTCGATGGACAGTTCCTCCCACGGGTTTTGTGGAGGATCAATCTTTCCCAGGGCAGGGCGCAATGGTTTAAGCGTTTTGTCCGCGCCTTGGCACCTCAGGCACTCTCTCACATGTCTTTCCGCTCTAATGTCCATTCCTGGCCACCAATAATTCTGCTTGGCCCTTAGTTTCTGCTTTCCCACTCCCAGGTGGCCTTCATGTACATGTCCATCAATCTGGGTATCATTGTTGACGGGGGTATGACTCTTTCCCCTCTGTATATAAATGTTCCCTGGTCATCCATAGATAGTTCCTCTCTCACCTCGAAGTATGGGACAAGGCCACGCTCTAACTTGCATTTGTCCGGCCAGCCTCTCACAATGTAGTCCTTCACTTTCTCCAGATTCGGGTCTCCTTCATATGCCGTTCTCCATTCCTGTTTGCTGATAGATACTTCGAGGTCCTCGGTGAGTGCGACCCACTCTTCCCCCGCCTCGGGGCATTCTGTACTGGGCTCCATCGCTGCCGCCCTACTCAGGTAGTCCGCTACTTTGTTCCTGTTCCCTGGAATGTGTTCAACATCATAGCGAAACTCCATTAGTTTTAGCGACATTTTCGAGATCCTCGGTGTTGCTTCCGCATGTCCACTAGATGTGAGCACTTTGAGCAGGGGCTTGTGATCGGTCCTCAACCGGAACCTTGTGCCCCACAGGAACTGCCGGGACATGGCCCACACCACCGCCAACATTTCTTTTTCAATCACACTATATCTCTTTTCAGTGTCATTCAGGGTGCGGGATGCGAAGCATATGGTTTCGACTCTCCCTTGACCTCGGTCTTGCATGAGGACTGCCCCCAGTCCTTTATCACTTGCATCTGTGGTTAGTATGGTGCTTCCTTGGGGGTCAAACCCTTGAAGTGGGATTGCCCCTGCCACTTCTCTCTTTATCATTTCAAATTCCCGTTGAGCTTCCTCTGACCAACAGAACTCACTGTTCTCTCGGGTTGACAGCCTCATGTGGTGAGTTTTCGAGGCGAAATGTTCAATGAATTTCCCATAGTATTCCGCCATTCCCAGGAATGACCTGACTTCCTCTTTGGTGGCTGGTGATGGTGCGTCACAGATCGCCTTTACATTTTCACTCTTGGGAGTCACTCCTTGAGCACTGATTTCGTGGCCCAAGTACGTTACCTTCTCCATCCCTATCCGGCATTTGGCCCATTCTGCTGTGAGGCCCTTCCCTTCCAGGATGCCCAATACCGCCTCCAGCTTCCTGTCGTGGTCCATCCTGTCCAGGCCCATCACCAATATATCATCCTGGAAGTATTGCACTCCCTTGAGGTCCTGAAACAGCTGATGCATGAGCTTTTGAAATACTGCAGCCGCCGAGGCTAGTCCAAACGGCATGCGGCGGAATCGATAGCATCCGAAGGGAGTTATGAAGGATGTTAAGCTGCGGCTCTCTGGGTGTAACGCTATCTGGTGATACGCTGAAGTCAAGTCTATGGTGGAGTACCACTGAATACCCCTTGTGCTGGCCAGCATCTCCTCTATCCGGGGAAGGGGAAACTTCTCCACCACTATGTTTTTGTTCAATTCGCGTAGGTCCACGCATAAACGGACTTTCCCGTTTGGTTTCTTCAGCACCACCAACGGCGATAGCCATTCAGCACAGGCTATCGGCTCGATGATCCCTCTTTTCTCCAGCTGTTGTAGTTCTTCCTTCACGTCGTCCCTTACTGCTAGCGGGATGTTTCTCACTTTGTGTGCCACCGGTACAGCTCCTTTTTTGAGTACGATCTTGTGTGCAAATCTGTCGAGTTTGCCCACTGAGCCACCGAAGACCGTTGGGAACTTCTTCCTCCATTTATTCGTGTCCAGCGCTTCCTCCGGTTCCGTCAATAATATCTGTTCCTTGCCTCCCGGGTCCAGCTTGATGCCCAGGTCTCCTTGATCGAGCCATCCTAGGACGGAGGGACCTTTCTCGGATACATACAGTTTGCACCTGGCCTCTCTGCCCCTGAACTCGAAGTTCAATCTCCTGCACCCGGCCATGGGGATTCGATCACCATTGTAGGTAACGGGACGTATGTCCAGCTTGTCCAGCTCGGGGCCCAGTCGCGGAGCAAACTTCTCTTCCCACACGCTCCGGGGGATGATGGGGTACGGCGACCCTGTGTCTGCCACCACCTGGACTTCGACGCCTCCGATCATCATTTCCATGACGGGTTTCATCGTTCTTCCTCCGCCGGTGCCACGGCCTCGGTCGTTTATGCTTAATATTTCGTCGTAGATGCAGAGGACTGTGATCACCTCTTCCTCTGCTGCCTCTTCTGGCTCCTCCGATGCCTGGGCCACGTACTTCACTGCGTTCTTGGCTGCCTTCTTCCTGCACGCCTTTTCAAAATGGCCGATTATTCCGCAGAACGTGCATTTGGCGCGAAGCGCGGGGCACTTCCGGTCGTGCGCCTCGTGCGTCCAACTGCCGCATCTGTAGCAAGGCCGTTTGTTACTTCCGGCCTGTTTGCCAGGGTTGCCTGGGCTGTTCCGCCATTTGTCGGGACCCTTTTCCGGCTGTTTCCGTGCCTGATTATCCTTTTTTTTTTTTTTTTTTTTTTGTATTTATTAATTTTTCAAAATTTTTCCGACATCTTCCAACATATGTATTACAGCACATACCAATTTCTCAGGTGGTAAAAAAAAAAAAAAAAGAAAAAAAATACATTTCGCTGTTTTGTACACATTTTCATATCATAAGCAGATATCACAACTCAAAGTAAACCATCCTCTGATACAAATCAAATCAAACGTCTGTTTCACTACTCTGGATTTATCCTGCTATTCTTCCATGTCGTAATTGGTTGCCATATTTTTTTGCCTAATGCCTTGGCCCTTTTGCCTTTCCTGCCGTATATTGCCTTTTCTAAATTATATATAGTGAGGAGACTGGCAATCCAGTCTGCAAATATCGGAGGAGTCTTATTTAGCCAATTCCTTGCTATACAAATGCGAAATACTGCTATTGAAACAAAAATAAACTCTACTGGAATATCTTCCACCGTATCGACCACCCCTAGAATGATTAATTCATCTAGTAACTTAATCTTGATCCTGAGTGTTTTATCAAAGAATTCTTCAATCGCCATTTTTAAAGTAAATAATTGTGGGCACTGCGAAAACATATGTACAATGTCCGCTCCGCTCGCATTACATCTTGGACAAGTTATTCCTGTTGTTCCGCCCCACTGGGCAATTCTAGCCGGTGTGTGGTAAAGTGAAAATACTGTTTTGTAATGTTGCGATTGGAGAGTTGCTGAACACAGCACCGTTCTACCCAAATCTAGTGACTCCTGAAAGATTTCTAAGCCTGATCCCAATTTTTCCCTCCATTTTTGTGCGAATTTTGCCCTTTCATCTGGCTTAGTTCCTTTCAGTTCTGCATAGAGGTATCTTATTGTACATTTGGTGGTTACTTTTATATAATCCATAATTTTGCACTGCCGCATTCCCAGCGGACCACCTTGCTTTTGTATTAGAAAACTCCTCACTTGTAGATATTTGTAGAAACTGTTGTGCTCTAGCCCAAATTTCGCTTTGAGTATTCCAAACTGTGTGATATTGCCCTGCTCATCCAGTAAATCCCCTATCTGCATAATGCCTTTATTATACCAGCCAAGCATAGTGACATCTTTAAAGATCTCCCTTGGAAGTGAGTTATTTGTGTACAATCTTGTATAGACATTAAATCTGCCTAGCCCCAGTTTTTTAGCCACTCCTTTCCACACCCTATAAACTGCATTCAGCGTCTTAAATCTCGTATGTTTGAAATACGTAAAATCAGAAGTGTTGAACAGCCCGTTCTCAGCTTCCTCCCCCAACAATACAGCATACACATTGGGTAAGCCCACCTCTCTATCCATTAGTTGGTCCCGACCTCCTTCTCCTCCTCCAATTACCACACTACTGTACTGTAATACTGCAGCCCAATAATAGAGCCTGAAATCTGGTGCTCCCCAGCCCCCTTTTTCCCTATCTACCGTCAAATGTCAATATGCTCTTCTTGTTTTCCCTCTTACCCAAATGAATTTATTCAAAATATTTTCTAACTTGCTGAACCAAACATTTTCAAAATATAGAGGTATAGATCTAAGTAGAAACAGCACTTTCGGGAATGTTATCATTTTGATGGTATTTATTCGCCCCATTAAAGTCAGATGCAAATTATTCATTCTTTCTGTGTTTGTTTTAATTTTCTCCAACAGTGGTCTCATATTGATTTCGACTAAGTTATCTAGCTCGGACGTGATCTTCACCCCTAAATACGTGACTTCCGGTGCTATTCTTATATCCTGATAGTTTACCCAACTGTTTTTAATTATTTGTGTTTTTCCTTTGTTTAGTGAATACCCTGAAAATGTGCCAAAAAGTGAAGCCTCCTGTTCAATTTCTATAATGGCTAACCCTGGGTCCGGTGTAACCACTGCCACATCGTCTGCATATGCAAGTGTCTTATATGCATAGCCATGTAGAGTGATCGGGAGAATATTCAGATTTGCTTCTAACCTCCGTAAAAAGGGGTCTATATATAGGGCGAATAGCAGTGGTGAAGCCGGGCAACCCTGTCTTGTACCGCGCTTTATATGTATATCCTCTGTATACCCCCTATTGATCCTCACTTTAGCTGATGGAGCTACATATAACGCCTTTATAGCCTGTATGTAACCTGTGCCAATCCCGTGCCACTCCAAGACTTTCCACAAATAACACCAGGAGACCCTGTCGAAAGCTTTTTCTGCATCTAAAAATACGGCAGAGGCAGGGTCTCCTGCAGCTCCCGCGGCATCCAATATGGTGATCATTCTCCTTGTATGTTCCGTAGTCCCTTTACCTGGAATGAAACCATGCTGCGTTATATATACCAACCCCTCAATTACTCTACTAAGTCTTTGTGATAAAGCCTTGGAGTAAATTTTAGCATCTGCGTTCATAAGCGTGATTGGCCTGTACGAGCCAGGGTCCAAATGTGGTTTATTCTTTTTCAAAATAACTACTATACTTGCCCCAGCCCATGACTGTGGTAAATTCTCCCCTTTCTGTGCGTGTCTTAAAGTTTCCAGCATGTATATCCCTAGTGCATCCCAAAATGTCCTATAAAATTCTGCTGGTATCTGGTCGGGTCCTGCAGCTTTCCCCGAAGGGAGTTTTAAAGCTGCGTTATGTAATTCGCTCAGCATTAGTGGAACCTCTAGAGTCTCCTTATCTTCCACGGACAATACCTTGTGTGGGATACCAGCCAAATAGTCCTCTGTCTCATTTCCATTGCTACTCTCACCTTGATCATACAAGTCAGAGTAAAACTCTCTAAACACCTCCCTCACCTCTTCCACCTTGGTTACAACCTTCCCGCATTTACTCTTGATTTCTTTAATTTCCCCGGCTGCCAGATCTTGCCTGGTACGTACTGCGAGCATATGTCCAACTCTCTCGTTGAACTCGTAGCATTTTTCTTTTTTTGCCAAATAATTAGCCGCGGCTTTATTAGCTAATCTTTCTCCAGTTTCTGCCTTCTTCAGTTCTATTTCTAGTAAAACCTGCTCAAGAGATTCTTGATTTATAACGTGCTGAATAAGCTGTTGCTCCAGATTCCTTAAATCTTGTAGCCTACTGTCTAGCTCCATTTTCTCCTTTTTACTCCGATACAGGGTATAAGCCAGCGTCTCCCCCCTTATCCCTGCTTTGAATGCATCCCAGACCATGCCTGCTGTTGCCGTACCTCTATTTACCTCCCAGAACTGCGTAATCCATACCTTCATTCTGCTAACGTATTCATCTTCTCTGAGCAGCCCTCTTTCAAATGTCCAGCAGTACTCTTTGTGGCCGGTATTATAGTTCCGGGGTTTCCCGTTTGGTTTCTTCACCACCACCAACGGCGATAGCCATTCAGCACAGGCTATCGGCTCGATGATCCCTCTTTTCTCCAGCTGTTGTAGTTCTTCCTTCACGTCGTCCCTTACTGCTAGCGGGATGTTTCTCACTTTGTGTGCCACCGGTACAGCTCCTTTTTTGAGTACGATCCTGTGTGCAAATCTGTCGAGTTTGCCCACTGAGCCACCGAAGACCGTTGGGAACTTCTTCCTCCATTTATTCGTGTCCAGCGCTTCCTCCGGTTCCGTCAATAATATCTGTTCCTTGCCTCCCGGGTCCAGCTTGATGCCCAGGTCTCCTTGATCGAGCCATCCTAGGACGGAGGGACCTTTCTCGGATACATACAGTTTGCACCTGGCCTCTCTGCCCCTGAACTCGAAGTTCAATCTCCTGCACCCGGCCATGGGGATTCGATCACCATTGTAGGTAACGGGACGTATGTCCAGCTTGTCCAGCTCGGGGCCCAGTCGCGGAGCAAACTTCTCTTCCCACACGCTCCGGGGGATGATGGTGTACGGCGACCCTGTGTCTGCCACCACCTGGACTTCGACGCCTCCGATCATCATTTCCATGACGGGTTTCATCGTTCTTCCTCCGCCGGTGCCACGGCCTCGGTCGTTTATGCTTAATATTTCGTCGTAGATGCAGAGGACTGTGATCACCTCTTCCTCTGCTGCCTCTTCTGGCTCCTCCGATGCCTGGGCCACGTACTTCACTGCGTTCTTGGCTGCCTTCTTCCTGCACGCCTTTTCAAAATGGCCGATTATTCCGCAGAACGTGCATTTGGCGCGAAGCGCGGGGCACTTCCGGTCGTGCGCCTCGTGCGTCCAACTGCCGCATCTGTAGCAAGGCCGTTTGTTACTTCCGGCCTGTTTGCCAGGGTTGCCTGGGCTGTTCCGCCATTTGTCGGGACCCTTTTCCGGCTGTTTCCGTGCCTGATTATCCTTATGGTGTTCTTCCTCGTCTACTTTGTTCACCGTCCTACTGAGCACGATCTCTTTCTTCGTAGCCGCTGCACACCTTCGTGCCAGTTCGGCCCTTTTTACTATCACCAACACGTCCTTGAGAGAGGTGTCCCCTGCGGCCCATAGCTTGTCCTGCACGCTCGTGCACGTGGTGTGCATCACCACTTGGTCTTTTATGAATTCACTTTCCCAGTTGGCATATTTGCACGATACCGCCAGTTTCTTCAACGCCGCCACATACTCTTCCACCGTTTCCCCGGGTAGTTGCTTCCTTTGCTGGAAGTTGAACCTGTCTACTGAGACGCACACTGAGGGTTTGAAGTGTTCTTCTAGGTCTTCCAGCGCATGGGCATACACATCGTCATCCTCTGTCTCTCTCTTCTTCGGTACCAAGCTTTTGTATATCCTTAGGCCTTCTGGGCCCAGATTCAGCAACAGGATGCGTTTCTTTCTCGGCGGCTTAAACTTCTCCTCGCTCTCGTCTTCCATCACTTCTATGAAATTGTCTATGTATTCCTTCCAGTCCTCCCATTTCGTGAGCGGTTCTCCTGGTCGGGGAAGGAACTGGACTGGCGCTATCGCGTAGCCCGCTTGTGCATTCATCTTCTCCGCCCGGGCTGCGGGTAGCGTACCTTCCAAGCTTCTCGGGCTCCCTGGTGCACCGTTTCGCTCTTCCTTCTTGAGCAAGGGTGGAGGGCTGTTCCTTTCAGCCCCTTCCTGTTCGGGTGGAGTAGCCAGTGCGTATCCCGGTGGGCTGCGACCGTGACTGGCTTCCTACCTCGGTTGTTCAGGGTTCTTCGACCGTCGCTATTTGTGCTCTCGGTGCTCTGTTCTCTTTGCTGATGGTTGCGTTGCGCTCCTTGCCGTGCCCTATGAGGATGGGGTCGCTGTGCGTACCCTCGGGCCTTCCTCGTTTCTCCTGCGCCACCACTCCGTTCCGCCGTGCTTCTCGTAGTCTGCGTGGTGGGGGTCGTGGGTCGGTATCCCACCCTCGTCGCCACTGTAATGTTACTCTTTCTTCCCCCCAATAACTCTCGGAGTCGGATGGTGGTACCAGCCTCTTTATTCAGGTACATACATACAAGGAGCGCAAAGCATGTCCTGCGCCCAGCCTGCTCGCGCTCTGAATGCCGCGCTCCGCCTGCCGCGCCTCTACGTCAACGCACGTCACGTAGCCACGTGACGCGCCGTACTAGCGCGCTCACTACATGGACGTATTTTAAAACATACACTGCACAGTTGGAAGGAGTTTCATAATGTACTAAAATGATGCTCCGGGGAATAAACCTGATCAATCTCTTGTGTATCTCAGGGAGGGGAAGCATAAATTCACAATTGCACCTCTAGCAGGCTCTGAAAGTGCTCTTTCCTTTTTAACTCGAAGCCTAGAGCTGGGCACATGCGCAGTTTCGCTGGCGAGATTTAGTGTTATCAGGAGCTTTCATTAGCGGGCTGTAAGCCCCACCCATCTTTTCCATTGGCCGGAGTCACCGTTTATGCTAAACGGTGGCCAGCCATTGGGAAAGAGCACTTGGTGACCTAAAGTTTTCTCTCTTTCTGCCGTCCCACTAGGACGGACTGGCTTGCCTTCCTTCTGCCGTAAAAGCTTTGTTATCTTTATGGGATCAAATAGATGGCCCCATAAAGATAACAAACCAAAGGAAAGCAGGCCGAGGCTGTCCAAGTGGGACGGCAGAAAAAAAAGAAAACTCGGTGTTATGGCGAGTGCTTGTCTTTTCTTGCCGCCCTGCCGCTACCTCTGTTGCCCCGTTTCAGTGGAGAGCTTACTTAGCAGGACGGGGTCGGAGATAATACATAAAAGCCATTTCCATAGATATTACTTCATTTGTTGTCTCACCCACCTCCCACCACCGCCCTCTCTTAACCGGTCGAGCAACGCAGACAACAAACAAAGTCTGGCAGCTTCTCCCCCGAGGGGCTCAGAGAATTGGGCCAAAACCCGCAAACGGATTTAATGTTCTCCTAAGTGGCTGCCTGTCTCACTGGTGCTCCCCAGGGTGTGACGGCAGAGGATGATCAACACGCTGGACTAAAACAGCCACTTTTTAGGAGAACATTAAATTTGTTTGCGGGTTTTGGCCCAATTCTCTGAGCCCCTCGGGGGAGAAGCTTCTAGACTTTGTTTGTTGTCTGCGTTGCTCGACCGGTTAAGAGGGACACCACAGGGAGTGTACAGGGGGATACGTAGTGTCATCCATCAAACATGGCCCTCAGAACCAACAAGTTTTGTGAGGTTGAACTACACGTCTGCAGCACACAGTGACAACAGTGAATCTTGCAGTGAACTACGGGGAAGTTGATGGGCAACTGAGGAAAGAAAAGATGACACTTATCTATCATGATATAACAAAGAATCGCAGAGAAGGGCTCCGTTAATGGGCAACAACGGCTGGGAAACAGAAGACAGACTTTGACCCATCAAATTGTCAAGAGGAGTCTCTGAGGGAGCAAGGCGTACGTCGATGGGTGGTGCCGAGGATCAGATGGCACCTACATTGGTCGTTAGCAGACAGAGAGAGCCCCCAGGCAGAGAACGCACCACAGTAGAAAGATTGGAGCAGCCAGACGGTTGATGGGGAACAGCTGGAAAGAACGTTTCTTTCCCATTTTAATTTCCCACTGCATTACCCAGCGAGCATTCAGGCACCCATAAACCTCTCCTTCAGTTGTCCCTCCCTCCTCACCTCTTATGGCGACCACTGCCCGGATGCGCAGCGGACGCGGTAGCGGGTGCGCCGATTGCACGCCAAAAGGCATGCCAAAGGCAAGCCCATCCACGCCTCGAACACGCCCAGTGCCAGGACCCCTGGACCCCGAAGCTAACGCAAGACCAGACTGTACTACGACTCCAGCACCCACCATGCACTCAATGCCGGGCGAGATCACTCCTGCTACCGGGCCACCCCGAAGCACACCCAAGGGCCCTTCAGCTGCCGGAACTGCAGCTTCACCAGCATCCGGCCCGCCAAACCATCAACCAGGAAGCCCTCCACCTCCTAGACTCAACTACCCCGGACGTTGCCTTTCTGACAGAGACCTGGCTGAACGCCACCTCGGCATCAGACATCGCCACAGCCATCCCGGAGGGCTACAAGATCTCTCACAGAGACCGCACCAACGGAGTAGGAGGAGGAATCGCCATCATCCACAAAGACACCCTCAGAGTCTCGACCAACACCGGTGACACCCTCACCACCGCCGAGCACATGCACTTCCAGATCCACACCGACCTCAACACCACCCTCAGAGGAATACTCGTCTACAGACCACCCGGACCATGAACACAGTTTAGCGACGCCATTGCCGACCTTATCAGCACCACCGCCCTCGCCTCTACGGACTACATCCTCTTTGGGGACCTGAACTTCCACCTCGAGGACAACAACGACACCAACTCCACTGCCCTGATCGACAACCTCGCAAACCTTGGACTCAAACAGCTCGCGGCAACACCCACCCACCCCGCCGGACACACACTGGACCCCATCTTCTCCGCAAGTCCCCACGTCTCCTTCAACCACACCACCTAACCCCACTGGACCGACCACAAATGCATCCACTTCACCTTCAGGAAAGCCACCACACACCACCGCACCCAACAGTTGCTGCGCCGCTGCTGGGGCAAAATCACTGAGGACCAACTGACCACCACCCTCACCCTGAGACCACCTGCGGACCCCACCGACCCCAACACTGCTCCCATCAACTTCAAACAGTGGATTAATGACTGCGCCGACACCCTTGCCCCTCTCAAGACCTCCTCAACCAATCACACCAACAAGAAAGCCGCTTGGTTCACCGAAGACCTCTGGACTTCCAAGCACACCTGTCGGAAGCTGGAGAAGAAATGGCTCCACGACCGCACACCAGACAGCTACAAAGCCCACATGAACGCCACCTGCAGACACCACTAACTCATCAGGACCGCCAAGAGGACCACCTTCAAAGACTGCAATGCGCACAACTCCAAAGAGCTCTTCAGCATCCTGAAAGAACTCTCAAACCCCAGCTCTAACACCAACGACATCCCACCTTCACAAGACCTGTACGACTCAATGGCCACCTTTTTTCACCGCAAGATCACCGACATCCACGACAGCTTAAACACCCACACCCCCACTCCCACCACGAGACCACCACCCCTGCAACCTCCACCCGCACCAGTCGACTGACCACCTGGTCCAACGTCAGCGTCAAAGACACCAACAAGACAATGAACTCCATACACTCCGGATCCCCTTCAGACCCTTGCCCCCACCACTTCTTCAACGAAACCAGAAAAGCCATCGCACCCCACCTCCGGAAAACAATCAACGCCTCCATCGAGACAGCAACCTTCCCGGAAAGCTGGAAGCACACCGATATCAACGTCCTACTGAAGAAACTCAAGGTGGACCCCAAGGACCTCAAGAACATCAGGCCCATCTCCTGGCTCCCCTTTCCAGCGAAAGTCACGGAGAAGATTGTCAACTGACAGCTTACCTGCTACCTTGAAGACAACAACATCCTGGACCCATCCCAGTCCGGATTCCGCAGCAACCTCAGCACCGAGACCGCCCTCATCGCCGCCACCAATGACATCAGGGTCCTGATGGACAAAGGAGAAATAGCCGTCCTCATCCTTCTGGACCTATCAGCAGCCTTCGACACGGTCTGCCACCGCACCCTAACAGAATGCCTCCATGACGCCGGAATCCAAGAGAAGGCCATTGCCTGGACCACATCCTTCCTCTCTGGCAGATCCCTGAGCTTCCGCCTCCCACCCTTCAGCTCCAAGACAACCAAGATCATCTGCGGCGTCCCACAGGGATCCTCCCTCAGCCCGACACTGTTCAACATATACATGGCACCACTCGCCCGCGTCGCATGACAACATAACCTCAACATCATCTCCTACGCCGACGACACCCAGCTGATCATATCTCTCACTGAAGACCCCCACACCGCCAAAGCCAACCTCCACAGAAGAATGAGGGCCGTCGCTGAATGGATGAAGCACAACAGACTGAAGCTGAACTCAGACAAGACGGAGGTCCTCATCCTCGGCTCCACTCAACTAATCCTTTCTCTCACCAATGACCCCAGCACCGCCAAAACTAACCTACACGAAGGAATGAAAGAAGTTGCCGAATGGATGAAACAAAGCCGTCTGAAACTGAACTCAGACAAAACAGAAGTCCTCATCTTAGGTACATCCCCCTCTGCATGGGACGACTCTTGGTGGCCGGAAGCCCTTGGAAAAGCACCCATCCCGACAGACCACGCACGGAACCTAGGCGTCATCCTGGATTCTTCCCTCTCAATGAACAGACAAGTCAGCGCCGTATCCTCATCCTGCTTCAACATTCTTCGCATGCTCAGAAAAACTTTTCGCTGGATCCCCACCGAAACAAGGAAAACAGTCACCCATGCTCTAGTCACGAGCCAACTGGACTACGGAAACACCCTCTACGCAGGTACTACCGCTAAACTCCAGAAGAAACTCCAACGAATCCAAAACGCCTCAGCCAGGATCATATTAGACATCCCGCGCAACGAACACATCTCTGGTCACCTGAAAAACCTCCACTGGCTACCCGTCAATAAGAGAATCACTTTCCGACTGCTAACCCACGCACACAAATCACTCTACGACATCGGACCAGAATGCCTCAACTCACGACTGTCCTTCTACACCCCCTCCCGCCAACTACGTTCTTCCAGCCAAGCCCTCGCCACTGTACCTCGCATCAACAAGACCACCATGGGAGGCAGATACTTCTCATACCTGGCTGCTAAAACATGGAACTCACTCCCCGCTTACCTTCGCCTCACCCAGAACCACCTAGCATTCAGAAAGCAACTTAAAACGTGGATATTTGACAAGTAATCCTCCTCCCCGTTCTAAGCGCCTTGAGACCCTCTGGGTAGGTAGTGCGCTATATAAATTCTCTGACTTGACTTGACTTGACCCCCTCAGCCTGGGACAACTTCTGGTGGCCTACATCGCTGGGAGCAGCCCCAGAACCCACCGACCACGCAAGCAACCTAGGGATCATCCTCTACTCTGCCCTGACCAAGCAAGTCAACGCAGTCTCCTTGTCCTGCTTCAATACCCTCTGAATGCTCTGCAGAATCTTCAAATGGATCCCCTCCCACACGAGAAAGACCGTCACCCATGCCCTCGTCACCAGCAGACTGGACTACAGGAACACCCTCTACGCAGGAACAACAACCAAGCTCCTGAGACGGCTCCAACGCATCCAGAACGCCACGGCTCGACTGGCCCTCGACGTCCCCTTGACACAGCCACATCACCCCCCGCCCACATTGGCTCCCCGTCAACAAGAGGATCACCTTCAAACTCCTCATCCACGCACACAAGGCCCTCCACAACGCCGGACCAGCATACCTCAGCGACTGACTCAGCTTCTACACCCCCTCCCGCAGCCTCCGCTTGGCCAGCCTCACCCTCGCCACAGTTCCTCGCAACCGGAAAACCACAGCCGGCGGCAGATCCTTCTCCTACCTCGCCGCTAAGACCTGGAACACTCTCCCTACCGACCTACGACAGACCCAGGACCCACTGACCTTCAGAAGACTTCTCAAGACCTGGCTCTTCGATCAGTAGCAGACCCCCCTCCCCCCTAGCGCCTTGAGACCCTTACGGGTATGTAGTGCGCTATACAAATGCTGTTGTACTGTATTATTGTACAGATGGAGCGCGGTCTCTGTAATTCCACGAGTTAGTGCATGAGCTGCAGAGTTCACAGCTTGAAAATCCCTCGGCAGTTTGTTTCCGAGTTGTGTTTTTGCTGTTCGCGCACTAACACTTCCAGTTACTGAGTTAATGTCTGAGCGGCAGATAACACGGTTACAGTTAAAGGCATACTGCTTCGCGGCCATGCTCTGGGTAATAAAGTACTAGCTGGCAGTGAGGATAACCGTGTGAAAGGTGAAGGCCTAGATTAAAGTTTAGATCGTGATTAGTTATTACGCTGACGTATCTCTGAGGAGTTTCATCTCTGAAGAACCAATAATGTGAGCTACTTGACTTTGTCTACCAATGAATACTTGGGAGAGGATGTGGTCCATCTGCTACATTGCTGACGTTGGTGCTGGAAAGCAAGGTTCCAGACTTGGGGTCGTGTCCACATCCTGTGATTCTGGGCAAATCACTTAATCTCCCTGTGCCTCAATGTGTAATGTAAATACGGTGCTCATGTAAAGCGCTCCAATACCTTTGGGTCGAGTTCGCACTATATAAAGATGCAACAAAAATAAATAAATAAATACTTTGCCAGTCCTCAAAGGTTAACCGTGCACGACCCAAAATTCATAGCTTTGGCATGCATTTCTACTTAACCCATGCAGTTAACTCATCCGTTCGAGGATAAGCTTGCATATGGAACCAGCCCGGATGGAAAACGTACCAGCTTTGTTTATTTTTATTAGAAAGTGTGCAGGCTGTTCATTTCTAACCCTGGGCGAAGAACTACGCTCCGTTCACGGAGTTTGCGGAGTTTCGGCAACTTCGCGCTCCGCGGAGAACGCGAAGTTGTCGAATACTCCGCAAACTGCTGCGTAGCGTAGTTCTCACGCGCTCAATAGCATTTTCGCGAGCGCGAGCATGCTTGTCGGTAAGATCAAGTTGCCGAACACGCAGAAACTGCAATCTGGCACAGAATAACTCGCGAACACGTTAGTAGTGACCGGAAATAAGGGGACGCGAGCGGGCGGGACAAACCTCATGGGTAACTTCGCGCGCTACACATCCCGAGCATGCAGGCAGTCAATCAATCAATCAATCAATCAGGATATTTGTATAGCGCGCTACTCACCTAGAGGGTCTCAAGGCGCTTGGGGGAGGGGGTCCGCTACTGCTCGAACAGCCATGTCTTGAGTTGCTTCCTGAAGCAGAGGTGGTCTTGGGTCAGGCGGAGGTGGATGGGGAGGGAGTTCCAAGTCTTGGCTGCCAGGTAGGAGAAGGATCTTCCTCCCATGGCGGATCTTGGGATGCGTGGCACGGCGGCGAGGGCGTGGCTGGTCGATCGTAGCTGGCGGGTGGGAGTGTAGAAGGTCAGGCGGTTGTTGAGGTACCTGGGGCCCAGGTCGTGGAGGGCCTTGTGTGCGTGGGTGAGGAGTTGGAACGTGATTCTCTTGCTGACGGGGAGCCAGTGAAGGTCTCTCAGGTGTCCGGAGATGTGGCTGTGTCGGGGGATGTCCAAGATGAGTCGTGCTGAGGCGTTCTGGATGTGTTAGAGTCTTTTCTGGAGTTTGGCCATGGTTCCGGTATAGAGGGTGTTTCCGTAGTCCAGTCGGCTGGTGACGAGTGCCTGTGTGACCGTCTTCCTGGTTTCGGTGGCGAGCCATCGGAAGATCTTTCGGAGCATGCGTAGGATGTTGAAGCATGATGATGAGACAGCGTTGACTTGTCTGGTCATCGAGAGGGAGGAGTCCAGGATGAAGCCCAGGTTGCGTGCGTGGTCCGTTGGTTTGGGTGCGCTGCCCAGGGCAGGGGGCCACCAGGAGTCGTCCCAGGCGGAGGGTGATGATCCAAGGATGAGGACTTCCGTCTTGTCTGAGTTCAGTTTCAGGCGGCTGTTCCTCATCCACTCGACTACGTCTTTCATCCCTTCGTGTAGGTTGGTTCTGGCGGTTCCTGGGTCGTTGGTGAGGGAGAGGATCAGCTTGGTGTCGTCGGCGTAGGAGATGATGTTGAAGTTGTGTTGGCGTACGATGGCTGCGAGGGGGCTCATGTAGATGTTGAAGAGGGTGGGGCTGAGTGATGATCCTTGTGGTACGCCGCATATGACTTCGGTGGCCTTGGATCTGTACGGGGGAGGCGGACTCTCTGAGTTCTTCCGGTGAGGAACGAGATGATCCACTCCAGTGCCTTCTCTTGGATTTCGATGTTCCTGAGGCACTGCACTAGGGTGCGGTGGCAGACCGTATCGAATGCTGCGGAGAGGTCCAGGAGGATGAGGGCCGCTGTTTCCCAGTTGTCGAGCAGGGCTCGGATGTCGTCAGTGGCTGCGATGAGGGCGGTCTCGGTGCTGTGGTTGGCGCGGAAGCCGGACTGCGAGTGGTCGAGGCTGGTTGGGCGAGCGCAATTGGTGATCCACTGTGTGAGGTTGTTGGCTGCTTGATTGGGGTCCGTTGAGCTGGCGGGAGGGTTCTGGCTCAGTGAAGTGGTGAGCTGGTCGGTGGTGATCTTGTTCCAGTTCCTGCGGGGAACCGGTTGCGGGTGGTGGTGAGTCGTGGTCTTTCTGAAGCTGAAGTGGACGCAGATGTGGTCTGTCCAGTGGAGTCCGGTCCGGTGGAGTGGCTGAAGGAGATGTACTTGCTGGAGGAGAAGACTGGGTCAAGCGTGTGTCCGGCGTAGTGGGTGGGGGTGTTCACCAGTTGCATGAGTCCGAGGTTGGCGAGGTTGTCCAGCAGGGTGGTGGTGGTGTTGTCGTTGTTGTTCTCCAGGTGAAGTTGAGGTCCCCTAGGAGGATGTAGTCAGTGGAGGCGAGGGCATGCAGGCTGATGAAGTCTGCGATGTCTTCGCTGAATTGTGTGCGAGGTCCTGGGGGTCTGTAGATGAGGGTGCCTCTGAGTGTGGTCTTGGGGTCGGTGTGTATCTGGAAGTGAAGATGTTAAGCGGCTGTGAGGGTGTCGTCTGAGTTGGTCGTGATGCGGATGGTGTTCTTGTGGACGATGGCTATGCCTCCTCCTGTCTCGTTGACGCGGTCTCTCCGGGTGATCTTGTACCGTCCGGGATGGCGACGGCGATGTCGGGCGCTGAGTTGGCGTTCATCCATGTTTCCGTGAGGAAGGCGACGTCTGGAGATGTGGTGTCGAGCAGGTTCCAGAGTTCCACGGCGCTCCCGAAGACGAAAAATGGCTCGCGAACCGGTCAAGCAAGCTACTACGCATGCTCGCGGAGCTATGCGTAGTTCGCGGAGTGCAAGTGCATCTTCGCGTAGCTCGCGGAGTGCGGCTACGCGAACTACGCCCAGGCTTATTCATTTCCTTTTGAGCTTTGACGGTGTATAGTTTATATTTTACATAGACTTTGAGATGTCTCGCTGCTGCTGCCTTGCATAGGGAATCAATAGGAAACAGACGTGGTCTGCGTACTCATGGCACACAGTTGTGCAAGATGTGTTCTATAGGCCCAAATGTAAGAAAGGAAAATAGACCACAATCTCTGGCAGCATAGTAAAAAAAAAAGCAATGAAAATGCAATAGGTCTCGCCTTTGATTAAGTTAAAGACATGTGCTTTGCTAATTTTTTTGAAGATAACGCCATGTGGGTGTTGTAGTCTCAATGGAAGAAGTTACCAATGTGTTAGACTTAAAAGAGCGAACAATTCTAAGTCACATCTCCACTGCAGCCGACACAGGGAGGCATAAACATGGCACAAAACCACTTATTTTGCAACTGCAGGTTTTTGGAGAAAGCCTTCCTTGAATATGAATTCCGCTGCCTACCCTCTTTACTCCATGCTTTTTCTCTACTACTCTCTACTACTCACTCTACTACTCACTCTCTACTACTCAATGTCTACTACTCTGCTCTCTACTCATTCTCTACTACTCACTCTCTACTACTCTCTACTACTCACTCTCTACTACTCTCTACTACTCTACTCTCTACTCATTCTCTACTACTCACTCCCTACTACTCACTCTCTACTACTCTCTACTACTCACTCTCTACTACTCTCTATTACTCACTATCTACTATTCACTCTCTACTATCTACTACTCACTCTGTACTACTCTCTACTCCACACTCTCTACTACTCTCTACCTACTACTCTCCACTTCTCACTCTCTACTACTGACTCTCTACTACTCTCTACTACTCACTCTCTACCCACTCTACTACTCACTCTACTATTCACTCTCTACTGTTCTCTACTCACTCTACTACTCACCCTCCACTACTCATTCTCTACTACTCTCTACTACTTACTCTCTACTACTTTCTACTACTCACTCTCTACTCACTCTCTACTACTCACACTCTACTCACTCTCTACTACTCACTCGCTACTATCTACTACTCACTCTACTACTCTCTACTACTCTACTCTCTACTCATTCTCTACTACTCACTCTCTACTACTCTCTACTACTCACTCTCTACTACTCACTCTCTACTACTCTCTAGTACACACTCTTTAATACTCACTCTCTGCTACTCTTTACTACTCACTCTCTACTACTCTACTACTCACTCTCTAAAACTCTCTACCTACTCTATGCTATTCACTCTCTACTACTCACTCTCTACTACTCACTACTACAGACTCTCTACCCACTCTACTACTCAGTCTACTATTCACTCTACTACTCTCAACTCACTTTCAAATACTCACTCTCTACTACTCACTCTCTACTACTCTCTACTATTCACTCTCTACTACTCTACTACTCACTCTCTACTACTCACTCTCTACTACTCACTCTCTGCTACTAACTCTCTACTACTCTTTACTTCTCATTCTCTATTACTCACTCTCTACTCTCCACCTCTTTACTCTCTACCTCTTACCTCTCTACCTCTCACGCTACCTCTTTCTCTACCTCTCTCTAGTACTCTCTACTCTCTACCTCTACCTCTCTACGCGCACACATATGCACATATATATATATATATATATATATTCACTGAAAAAACCATAGGTTTCACACACGTTATAGTTAGGAATTAGCATTAAAAAAAACCTTACAAATTCATTATAAAAACCATAGGTTTCACACGTTATAGTTAGTTGAACATTTCAATCATACAAAACCTTTGAAATTCCTCCGTTATAGTTAGCTCAGCTAATTAGAACGTGCGCGCCTGCAATGCACTGCTGATGACGTCACATATTACATCACTCATGACATGGTCAGTGACATCACTGATGACATCTCAAAAGACATCCCTGATGACATCACTGATGGCATCATCCAGTGAATGTGTGTCTTTCTGAGAAATATATTTTTTTTAATATATGTATATCTAAAGGTCAAAGGAAGAATAAATGGGTAAACAAGTGTCTAAATGGATTTTTTTTGTAAAATTGATTGTATAACTGACTTATTAAGTATATCTTACTGAATAGGTGTACTAACAAGTAATCTTTAAATATTTAAATATCTGTATCAGTGTCTCACTTTGTATATAAGTGGCTGCATGGGTTGATGAGTAGCTACATGAGTGTGTATATGGTTTATTAGTTGTTTTTTTGAGTACCAAAATGAGTGTTTGTACGGTTTGGTGGGGAGCATTACTTCGCGCAAAGATGCATGAATGACTGACTCACTGTTTGTATGTGTTTTGAAGACAGCATGTGTGCAGGACTGTATGGGTGGATGAGTGTATGTATGGGTGTGTTAGTGAGTGAATGACTGTCTCAATAGTATCTTTATGAGTAACTACATATGTTTTAAACTAGTATATGTGATGTAAATAACTGAGTATATCTGAGAGCGACAAATTCTAAGACCTCCTTTATTAATAAGTATGTGTTTCTATAAGTGATTGTTTAAGAGAGTAAGTATATCTACCGATTCCGCAGAAGTTAGTGTAGTGGTGGGTCTATAGCTGTATATGCAAGTAAATTGATATATATATATATTTTTTCCAAAAACCTTTATTGTACCTTCAAAGTTACACAGCGAAATGCCTACAACCCGGTGGGCTGGCCGCTATATCAATCTGTTAAGCATTCTGCAGCAGCACGATGTCCTTGTTAAAATAGCCGTCACAGTAAACAGCAACGTGACTGCCGCGGTGAAAAGGTACAGTACATGCATCATAGTCCCAAACAGTAGTGGTTTTTGATTTTCTATTTTTTCAAAAACAACAGCAAATCAAACTAAACTTTAGGAATCACAATGTGGTCATGTGTTGATCGGTATCGGTCGTGTGTGGCTATATCGTAAAATGTTCCTCCTCAGTCTACCTCCCGTTCCCACTAGCACTGCCTGAGGTGCATGTTTGTGCATGTGAGTATATCCTGCCTAACTGTATTCCCTTGTAATCTTCCCCGTTCGATCGTGCGTAACAACTTAGCAGAGTAGCCAGTCCCGTAGTCCCTGGCCTTCACCCCATCACATTCTGCTAGCACTACTAGCCCTCCTCCTCTTCCTCATCTGACACATCCTGGTCTTCCTCCAGCAAGGGATCACAGATCTCCCCTCTGTATACATTCCACTTGGTCCAGATTTTATTCCACTTCCCCGGGCAGGCTCGGTTAGAGTATACCGCCCTTTCCGTTACCCTCACCCTATCCATGTTTAAGCACCATTGTGTCTTGGTTGGCACTTCTGCCGCTCCCCAGCGTTGTGCGATATCCCGCTTTGCTACCATCAATCCCACTGTAACCCAAAGTTGACCATATCTAGAGAGATCAGTAGGTTCTCATACATTTAGGAGGCACCTCTTTGGTTCAGGCATCAATGATATCTCCAGTGTTTGTGAGATTGTTCGTAGTATTTGTTTCCAATATTCCTGAACCCGGGGACACTCCCATATGGTGTGAAAAAATGTGCCCTTCTCCCCGCACCCACGAAGGCAATAAGGGTGTTGTGTACTGTTAATGCGGTGTAGCATAGTTCTCGTGTAGTACACCCTATGTAGCACTTTCAGTTGCACAAGTCTCAGTCGTGCGGAGATGCCCACCTCCTTAGGCGATGCTATCGCCTCATTCCATTAATGTTCGTCCATTTCACAGGTGTCACCCTCCCATTTCACCTTTAAAGACGTCGTCGGGTCCGGCAAGTTGTTAAGTATTTTACGGTATGTGAGAGACGTTGCGCGTTCAATCATAAAGTCAGTGAGGAGGCGGTCTTCCAGTGGGGATGATTCTGGCAGATCTGTGTTCGGGGGCAGAGCAGCGAGCAATGCATGTTGTATCTGAATGTGTCTGTAGAGCTCTCTTTCACTCAGGTCGTATAGCTCTCTCAATCTATTGAAAGTTATCATCCCTCCCCTCTCCCAGAGATCTCCCACTGTGGCTATCCCTATAGTGTCCCAGTGTAAGAACCCCCTGCTGTTCCTCATGTTACCTAGGGCTCGAGAGTCCCATAGTGGGGTAAGCTTGGTTATTCTCCCCTTCCAACCCAGAGCAGCAGTCGCTGTATGCCATAGCGTCACCGTTAGTCTGGTGGGTCCCACCAATTTGCGCATTTTGCGTTGGTCATACAACGGAGCCAGTAAACTGTTAGTGCCCAAATGTGCCCTGTCAGTCTGAAACGCTGGCTCGTTTTGTGGAGTGTGTAGCCACTGGTTGATGGGTTTAAGATGTGCCGCCCAATAATACAGTTTTAGATTAGGCAGCGCGATACCGCCGTCGTACCATCCTCTATGCAATTTGGGTTGTGCGATGCGCGCGGGGAGGTTCCCCCATAGGAGATTGGATACCAATGCCGCAACTTTTTGAAAGAATCTCGGGGCCACCGGGTAAGGTGTGTTTTCAAGTACATACAAAAATCAGGGCAGGGCCATCATTTTTATACAGTGCAGCCCTTCCCAAAAGCGTTAGTGGGAGCCCCGACCAAAATTTAACTTCTTGCTTGAGTCTTTCTAAGTGGGGCCCCAAATTTTTGTCCATAAATTCTGCGGGGTCACTAGTAACCTGAATACCTAAGTATTTAAATGACGAACCAGCTATCTTCAGAGGGCATTCTGCATTGAGAGCCGGGACCTGTCCCTTCAGAACATACAGTTCCGATTTGCTCCAATTTAACGTATATCCGGATACCCTACCGTGACTATCGCAGAGATGTACTAGAGCCGGTACCCCGCTTTCTGGATCAGTTAGATACACCAGCATATCGTCTGCATAAAGTGACAACCGGTCCTCCCAGCCCTCCTTCCAGCATATGCCTTTCAATAGGGGCGAGGTCCTTATAAGATTGGCAATGGGTTCCAATGAGATCGCAAACAACAACGGCAAGAGGGGGCATCCTTGTCTTGTGCCCCTCCCCAGTGGGAATGTTCGTGAAGGATGTCCATTTCCACAACCCGAGCTACCGGGTCAGCGTATAACAGTCTAACCCACGCGATAAAGCGGGGGCCAAATCCCAAATGCGACAGTGCCTCAAACAAGTAGTTCCACTTCACAAGATCAAATGCCATCTTGGCGTCAAGGGCTAATATCACTGCTCGTGTTGTGACCGAGTCTGCCCTAGCCAATACTCCGTGCAGTCTGCGCAGATTTAACGCCGTATTTCTGTGAGGCATAAATCCGGACTGGTCCGGGTGTATGAGGGACGGCAGATGGGGTAAGATCCTGGTCGCCAGGAGTTTGGCGAGAATTTCAGCTTCTGCATTAAGCAGCAAGATGGGCGGTAGGAGGAGCATTCCTCAGGCGGCTTCCCTGGCTTGGAGATGGCCACTATAGTCGCCATTCTCTGGTCCGGTGGAAGTATACCTTTCTCCAGACATTCCTTAAACATCCCTAGTAGATGTTTGCTGAGGGTCTCAGGCGTCGCTTGATACCATTCTATAGGTATGCCGTTAGGTCCCATTGCCTTACCCGGGTCCAACGCATTAATAGCCAGTTGGATTTCGTCAGCGGTGATGTCCGCTTCCAACTCATTTGACACTTCGAGGATAACGTTTGGACCTCTATCGGTTCTAATGCTTCTCTGGCCATCTCAGGTGTAAGGTAGCAGTTCGGTGAAGACGGGACTCTGTGACGGCCGGTTTTTAACATTGGTTTAGTGCGCCTTGCACGAACATACAGTCAGCCATCAGAGCTGGTACACACTCAAACCTTAATCTCAAATAATTGTATATTTTGGCAGAACCCCATATCAGGGACATACCGCTAACTACACCTCGATATGTGGTGTTTAATCAAAGGATTGTATTTCTACCCAAATAGATCCTCTTACAGACCTTCCCAGCCGTCACCATCCAGACACTGCTTCACTTTATCTCGTATAGAATCCTCATTTCTTATATTCAAGTATCAACTGTAAAGAATACAAAACTCCTGATGAAGGCGATTCGCCGAAACGCGTTGGATCTAGTTTTGTATTGGTCATGAATAATCAGTTGTTGACTGGTGTATCAATATATGTATATAAATTATTGTAATTAGATATATATCTATGTTTAGAATTTTGTATGAATTATGTAAAAGAATATCAATGTTTATTTATGTATATATATAAAAAAGTGTGAAAAGGAGAGTAAAAAATCACATAATCACTTGTGAGAAGTTTAAAAAAAGAATAATTAAAAAGAAGTTTTATAAATATATAATTCTTGTCACTCCAATCTATCTAATACCAATGTGTGATAGAGTCTATGAATCAAACACATAGCCTGGTGTATAGGTTAGTTTTCAAAAAAACATCTCAGGTGTAATCACATGTTCAGGGGTGTAAACCCCTTCGAAGTGGGTCGCGAGCTGTTCAACTATTTGTTCCGGGTTCGTATGCACCCTCCCTTGATTGTCCCTCAAACGTTGGATTCCCCTGGAACTTCCTTCCCTTTTGTCAAGCCATGACAGCATTCTTCCTGCCTTGTCGCCCACCTCATGAATCCTATTCTGAGTGTCGGTTATTTGCCCCTTCACTTGGAAGCGCAAGTGGTCGTTGTATAGCAGCTGTTGAATGTTAAGTGCGTGTAGGGTGGCCGGAGTGGGGTGTTGTTCGTGTGTCGTTGTCAACTCCCTCAACGTTAATTCCAGTTTAACTAGCTCCTGAGTCTGTTCTCTTTTGTAGCCCGTGATCGAGTTTATGGCTTGTCCTGTTAAAACCGCCTTATATGAATCCCATAGTACCTCGGAGGAGCGCACCGAATGAACATTCTCATTGAAATATTGTGTCGTTGCTTTTTTGAGAGCCTTGCGAACTTGGGGAATCTTGAGATATGTAGCGTGTATGGGGTATATGCGTTTGCAAGACCTCTCCTGAGTGGAGAGCGTAAGGGTGAGTGGGGAGTGGTCTGAGATCCCTCTGGGATGAATTTCAACTGTATCTACATGTTGGAGACCATCTCCCAGGGTCAGGAAGTGGTCGATTCTTGACATACTGCCGTGCACTGCGGAGTGAAAGGTGTATTGCCTCGCATTGGGGTGGAGGTACCTCCAAATATTAGTGAGACCCATGGCTTTCAGGAACCGTTGGAGGCGGGGGGCTCCTCCGTGGGGACCGGTGTCGGAAACCTGTCAAGTTGTGTATCTAAAATGGCGTTGAAGTCCCCCCCAAGGATAACCTCCCCCTCGGGAAGAGTCAGTATAAAGTCTCCCAGTTTCGAGAGTTGCACCGAGTGCAGTGCCGGTGGGATATACATGGATACTAAGTTGAGAAGCCTACCCTCCCACTGTCCCTGCAGTGCTGCGAAGCAGCCTTGATCATCAGTCTTAGTTTGTAGAGGGATAAACCGTGAGGCTTTCTGGATCAGGATACCAGTCCCCCTGGAACCCGACGTGAAGTCCGAGTGGACTATCATCTTCTAGCCTCTTCTATCCATGGCCTTGGTTGCCCCCCCTGTCAAATGTGTTTCTTGTGGTAGTGCTATGGTGGGTTTCTGTCTCTTAAGTGCGGTTAGTACCAGTCCTCGTTTCACCTTATCCCCCAGTCCCCTCACGTTCCAAGTCAGTAATCGTAAGGACGAGCCCAGTGTCTCTGTGTCTATTCTCCCCACTCCTGGAATTGGGTCATCAGCCATTTGGGATTATGGGGTCCATGCTATATCGGACAGGAATTGTGTCATGGGTGCTGGCTGCGTACTTGTGCAGTAAATTATTTATTTTTCCCAAACGATGAAAGCCCCACCTTGTTTCTGGATGTTTCAGACTGAAGCTGGCGTCAGCATGAGAGCACCACCATCTCGTGGCTCCGTCGTGGTCATTCCGCGAGCAATCATGGCAGCCGCTCCCCACCGGAAGCCTGCAGGAGTCGGGGGCCCCCAAGACTTTTGTAAAATCTTCAAGGCTCAGGGGGCATCCGAGTTCCAAGGTGTCCCAGGACAATTTTAGTGGACCAGGCCCAAATCCGAAGAGCCGTCCGCCATTTTAAGAGTCCTGTGGCAGCCGCCTATCGCTGCACCACAAGAGTGGGCGCAACTCAACTACATGGTGAGCGAGACGCTGTAGCCGCAAGAGTGGGCGATAAACAGCTGAATGGAGGATGAGGCACAGTGTAGCAAAAGCGGGCGGAATGACAACTGAAACGGTAAAGGGGCGCCCCAGTACAGCAGACGAGCCTCCACCTGGGAAGGCCCGTTCACGCCGCCTACCCCCAACCTCCCCCCCCCCCCCCCCCCCCCCCACGGGGCGCCCCACACCGTTTTTCGGAGCAGCATTGTAGGATGCCAAAACCAGTGCGGCAACTTACTGGACATCACCTGGTTGCCATACTCAGCACGTTGTGCTGCCTTGGGACTATTCGCACAAGAGACAGCTACTGACCATTGTTGCTTCTTTTTTCTTAAAAATGTTTAAATGTATTTACTGTTTTTGTTGCGTTGTATATATTTATAAGTTAATAAAGTTTTATAATCTTTGCTCCCCTAACTAGGTTTCCCCAATCCCGGCACAGTAACTCCCACAAATGGTTTACCCCCCATCTTAAGACCCTTCACCTGGAACTTCGACAGCTTGAGCGTAAGTGGAGGAGAGACTACTGCTCTCTAAGCAGAAATGCCTATGTGGCCGCCCGCAATAGGTACAAACTGGCCATCACCGCTGCATTAAAGGCTTACGCCTCAGGGAAAATCCTATCTGCCCCCTGCCAGTCGAAAGAGATCTTTAAAGTTCTTAATGAATTTACCTCCGACCCTAGGACGCTCCCAACTCAGGCCCCCACACAGGAAGCATGCAACACCATTAGCACCTTTTTCATTGAAAAAATTGTATTGATTAGGGACACCATCCCAGTCATTCCTCCTGGCGCTGGATCTGTTTCCCCTCCCCACAACACTTTCTCACTTACACAACTTCCCCTTCTAGATTCTACTTCTCTGGCCACTCTCGCCACTCGCATCAAGTCTGGGTCCCCAGACGACTGCTGCCCCCCCTCCATACTCCGGGACATCTGCCACTCTCTACCCGACTGCATCCTCCCTCTGTTAAACTCTTCTCTCTCCTCCGGCACGGTGCCTGGCGCCTTCAAGGAGGCTGTGTTGGTGCCCCTTCTGAAGAAGCCAGGGGCTGACCCCGCCGTCCCGGCAAATTACCGTCCTATCTCTCTCCTACCTTTCTTTTCTAAAATCCTGGAAGCCCACGTCACCACCTGCCTCTCTCAGTTTATCGAGAGTTCCAACTTCCTCGAGGCTAACCAAGCTGGCTTCAGACCCGGCCACTCTACGGAGACAGTGATCTTGGCCGTGCTGGATGCCTTGAGAGACGGGGTTGACAAGGGTACCCCCAAGGCCTTGGTATTATTAGATCTGTCAGCCGCCTTCGACACGGTGGATCACAACATCCTTCTCCACCGTGTCGAGCAGGCTGGCATCCAAGGCCTGGCGTTGGCCTAGGTCAAATCCTTTTTGACCGGCAGGTCTCAGACCCTTAGTCTGGGCCCTTTTAGGGCTCCCAGGGAGCATTCGCCTTGTGGGGTCCCCCAGGGTTCTTCTCTATCCCCTCTCCTTTTCAATCTCTATCTTCGCCCCCTTCTTTTTTCATTGAGGCAGTGGGACGTCACTGTGTTTAATTATTCGAACGACCTACAGCTCATCTTTTCTCTTAACTCCCCCTCTGCTATTCCCAACTTTCAGGCAGTCATGTCCCATATCCTCCATTGGATGGGCCACAACCAGCTAAAATTGAACCCCGGTAAGACGGAGCTCCTCCTTCCTGGCAGGAGCGCCACCTTCTCGGTGAAGAGTCTGGGGGTCACAATCGACTCCGGCTTATCCCTTGGGCCGCAAGTGGGGACGGTGGTCTCGTCCTGCATCTACCAGCTGCGCAGGATCAGGAAAGTGGCATACCTCCTTACACCTGATGCCCTCCTACGGGTCATCATAGCCCTCGTCCTCTCCCGCTTAGATTTTTCTAACGCAATCTACCACGGTCTGCCTAAAACATCGATGGCTAGACTGCAAGCGGTTCAAAATCAAGCTGCGAGACTGGCCCTAGGGATTCCGAAGTGGCAATCCGCCAGGCCCCTCCTTACCAAACTTCACTGGCTCCCTGTCACCTCAAGGGTAGCCTTCAAGATCGGCTGTATCATCTTTAAGTCGTTAGCTGGGTCCTGCCCCGCTTTTGTAAAATCTCTTATCACTCCCTACCGCCCATCCCGGGAGCTGAGATCCGCTCACCTTCATTTCTTGACCGTCCCCTCTTACAAGCTCTGCAGATCTGGAGGCCGGAGATTTGCACACCTGGCCCCCAAGCTATGGAACTCTTTTCCTCTATCTCTCAAAACTTCTAACTCTTTGTCCCTCTTTCGTAAGTCTTTAGAAACCTGGCTTTTCCCCCAATCTGGCTAGTCTCTCTGTCCTCTTTACTTCCAACCAGCGCCAGGAAACCCATGGTGTCAGTGCGCTTTACAAGCACCCCTTACAATACAATACAATACAATACAATACTACTTTGTTGGAGTGCTATATATATTAATGTGACACATAATTGTAAAAACTTTGATGTACAAAGAGGCATCCCTGGAATCTTCCGCTTCAGGTTCAGGCTCGGACCCACACACCCTCACAGTGAGAATCCCCTCACCAATCACAATACAGGATCGTTATCAGATAGTAGGAACTCGTGTGGTGTGACGGATCTCATCGGGTAGGGGCCTTGATCTACTGTAACTCCTTTGAAGAGGGGTGATTCTCTACAGCTGGAGCCATAAACTACATCTGCAGGGCTAAGTGATAGCCTGGGATCGGCCTGGAGAATCAGACACAGAGGAAGAGGAGTGTCAGAGGGTGCAGTAGTGAATAGGGTGAAAGGGAGGTGTCGGGCGGGCACAGGGTGTGATTCTCAGGGAAGAGCAGCGCAAATGGGGGGAGGTTTATGGCCCATGCATGAGAGAGAGAGCGTGGGTGACCAGTGCGTGGGGGAGATGCTTGCGAGGGTGGGGAGCCATGCTGAGGATCGGCAGCGTACAGAGAGTGGGTCTGGTCAAGGCATCTAAAATGGCTGCAGTGCTCAACAAAAGTGTGGCATTGCAAAAAAGGCAAGATGGCGCAGACAATGTTTATCAATAAGGATTAATTTATACCAATTATTTTTAACAAAATATTTACTCGCAGTTACAAAATGGCGGTCAACAGTTCCTGATTCCCATCGAATCGAACGTTAACAGACGTCACGCAGCAACAAAAAAAAAACGCTCAACAAAAGTGTGGCATTGCAAAAAAGGCAAGATGGCGCAGACAATGTTTATCAATAAGGATTAATTTATAACAATTATTTTTAACAAAATATTTAATCGCAGTGACAAAATGGCGGTCAACAGTTCCTGCTTTCCCTCGAAACGAACGTTAACAGACGTCACGCAGCAACAAAAAAAAAACGCTCACGAACAGCGCAGATGGGAGGAGGTTTCTGGCCCATGCATGAGAGAGAGAGCGGGGGTGACCAGTGCGTGGGGGAGATGCTTGCGAGGGTGGGGAGCCATGCTGAGGATCGGCGGCGTGCAGAGAGTGGGTCTGGTCAAGGCATCTAAAATGGCTGCCAGCTCAACAAAAGTGTGGCATTGCAAAAAAGGCAAGATGGCGCAGACAATGTTTATCAATAAGGATTAATTTATACCAATTATTTTTAACAAAATATTTACTCGCAGTGACAAAATGGCGGTCCACAGTTCCTGATTTCGATCGAATCGAACGTTAACAGACGTCACGCAGCAAAAAAAAAAAAAACGCTCACGCACAGCCGCTGGAAGACATGTATCAACATATATGAGCCTCCTCAGCCACCCTCAGAAAACATAAGGGGTCAGGATACGTCTCCCGTACCCCCTTATACCTAGTAATTTAATTAAACCGAAACACAAAATAGCAAATTCACGTTTCGCTACCAGTTTGCGACCCGGTTCGCGAACCGAGAAGCGCTTCTACCGCGAAAAATCAAATGTTTTTTATTTGCCCCACGGGACCCTTTAATAACCCCAACATCATTCCTAGGGGGTCAAGAAGGATCTACTTGCCCCCTTTCATTAAATTCCCCCTTCGTTTTTCTCCTCCTCTTGTCTCTCGATCCTACCGAGAGACAAGATGGTGGCCGCACAGGACTGTTTAGAATGTTGACAGACGCCGGAGAGCCAATCAGCTTCGCTACGCAAAGCTCCGTTACGCGAAAAGTACGCGATCTGGTGCACTATCTGGGACGCTGTCACAGATATATCTGTTTTTTTAAACGTTATTTTCTCAAAATCCACTGGAGCACATATATTGAGACCCAGCAAAGGCACATCGGGCTAACAGTCCCTACAATTTTGCTAAGTTTCGTGCAAATCCATTCAGCCGTTCGAGCTAAAAGTGAGGCCAAAGGACCTGTGGAAAAATGAATGGGAAAAACGTGTTTTGGGACCCCCCTTTTTTCTCGGCCCCCCCTTGACGGAACCCCCCCAAATTTTTAGGGGCTGCTCAGAAACAAAATGTGCCATTTTCCTGAACATTTCAGCCGATTCCGTCCACAAACGCCAAAGTTATTAGACATAGAATTTTCAAAAGTTCCATAGAGAAAAAATGCTAACTATATATACCTAGGTAATATATATATATATATATATATATATATATATATATATATATATATATATATATATATATATATATATATATATATATATATATATATATATATATATATTTCATTAAGAACATTATGGATATACCTTGGGAACCTGACATGTGGATGATTACATTAGACATAACCAGCCTATATACTGTCATTGATCACCAAAAGGGTATACAGGCAGTCTGGTATTTTCTTAAAGGGAGATCTCTTGAATATTCTGAGCACAATGAAATGTTGTTAGAATTTGTAGAATTTGTTCTTCACAATAATATCTTCCTCTTTGATAAGCAACATTACCGGCAAGTAAGGGGGACCGCGATGGGCACCTGCTTCGCCCCCAGCTACGCGAATTTATTCGTGGGCTGGTGGGAGAAGCAGGTGGCCTGGGCGGAACCCTTTAACGAATATGTGAACTGTACTGTATCATGACATAGGTACATTGATGATTTATTTATACTATGAAAGGGCCCTAAATCACAGGCAGAGGCATACATTGATCAACTCAATAGGAACTCTCTTAACCTCCACTTCAGTGGACAGATGAGTCAAACCACGGTATCCTTTCTAGAACTCCAAGTTTTCATTCAGGATGATAGACTTTGCACGAAGCTGTTTAGAAAATCTACAGCTGGTAATTTGACTCTTCAGGCAAGCAGTAGCCATCACACATCTCTGAAGAAAAGCATTTCCTATGGGGAGCTATTTCGGTTCAAGAGAAATTGTTCAAATGATACAGATTTTGAACAGGCAGCAATAGATGCTATTGATCGTCTGAAGGTCAGGAGATACAAGAGCGGGTTACTAAGCCAGACTTTCGAGAAAGTAAAGAAAATTCCATGCAATAGCCTTTTGAAAGAATGAAGACAACCCATTGAAAGTGAGGTAAAATCAAATAGATTTATCACCACTTTTTCTGGGGAAGCTGAGGGACTAAGAAAGATATTTTATAGGAACTGGGATATACTTAAGGCAGATCTAGTAATTGGTAAAGATTTACCAGAACAACCACAGATACCTTTTAGCCGCAGTAGATCATTGAAAGATCATCTAGTCAAGAGTCATAATCAACCTGTTCCTTTTGTCCCCAGACTACATGCCATGACAGGATTCTTTACATGCTCTAAATGCAAGGCATGCAAGAATAGCACTAAGGTTCAAACATTCCAATTCCCAGGCAGAAGGGTTATCAAGTAGATAAATTATTTCTTAACTTATACTACACCTTTCTGTGTTTACTGTTTAGTATGTCCTTGCATGCAAACTTATGTTGGCAGCACTAAACATCCTGCCAAAAAGAGAATTCTAGAGCATGCTAGGGCCATTGAAAATAAGGACCCCACCTATCCGGTGGCAAGACACTTTTCTGAAGTTCATAATAGTGACCGAACATTTTTGAAATTCTTTTGTATTGACCACGTCCCAGTGAGTGAACGGGGTAGAGATAGACTGCAAAGACTGCGCAGACTCGAATCGAGGTACATTATTGACCTGCATACCATCATTCCCTTTGGTCTTAACTCTGAAGAGGAACTTTCAATACATCTTGGATAATATCATGTTCCTTCAGATCCATTGGGCTATATGTATGTATACTTTCTCTGTCAAAAGTAATGTAAAATTCTGATGCTTTGAGTGTATATCAAGGATGTTATTTTTTAAAGCTTATACTGCAATGAATTATTTCGCTTATCTGCATGAATTAGACACACCATCGGTAAAGTGGCATTGCCCATACAGGGCTCAATTCTGTAGCGGTATTGCCCATACAGGGCTTGATTCATACTCTTTTGTTGTTGCATAATTTATATGCGAAGGACTTTGAATGATGAATTGTGGCCTTTTAGTTAATCATTTATTTAATTTTTGACCAGCAACAATTTGATTATATAATAATAATCAATTGTACAACAGATATGTAGCGACATGTTTGTTGTTTTTTATTTTATAGAAAACCACTCTAAAATGGCCGCCAAAGAAATATTTATGTTTTTGTCCGTTTTCTATGTTTATGAATTCACAGAAAAAAATGTGATTGGTTTTTTTGAACGCTTTAAATGGCGGCATACTTTGTAACCAGGTTGACACAGGGGAAAAAGGCACGTTCGCCGAAACGCGTCCTGTTTGTGCAATAAAGTAATTCTTTTCAACTGACCACGTGAGTGCGGCCGCTTCCTTCCTTGGTGTGGGGGGCTTTTGGAGCAGATATATGTAGATGTATATGTATATATATATATATATATATATATATGTATATATATATATATATATATATATATATATATATATATATATATATATATATATATATATATTTTTTTTTTTTTGTGGTAGAAGACGAGGTAAGAATGATCACCAAATTCAATAACAGGTCTGGTGATCTTGTCCACATCTTAAGAAAATACTGGCACATCACGCAGAAACACCTCACGCAGCAACCTCTAATAACTTATCGACGTTGCTAATCATTGTCAGATCACCTGGTCCGCAGTCACTATTCCACAAAGATAAAGCCTGTCAATGTGTCCAACCTGAAAGGGTTTTTCCCCTGTCTTCGCTGTAAAGCCTGCAAAGGGAGTAAAAAGACTTTAGAGGGTCCGGATAGAACAGGAGAAGGTAGACCTAACAGAAAGATCACAAAATTGTTAAACTGCAACTCAGAAATCACCATCTACTGTCTAGAGTGCCCCTGCAAGAGAAGGTATATAGGGAGTACCATCAACCCCACGAAGCTTAGGATCCGAGAACATATGCGGGCTATCGCCAATAAAGATAGGTCCCATCCAGTAGATCGCCATTTCGCCGAATGTCATCAGAGCGACAGAGATCTGTTAAGCTTCTATTGTATAGATCAAGTAAACCGTCAAGAACGAGGGGTGGACAGAGAAAAGGCACTAAGAATTTTGGAGTCTAGGTATATAATCGATCTAAAAACCATGACTCCGTGGGGCCTGAATAATGACGAGGAACTGTGGGTCCACCTTTAACATAAACGCATGGGATCATGTATCTTTTAACTGTACATATCCATACTCTAACTGTAGCCATGAGAAATTTAAATACTCCCGTCACACCCAGAACTGTCTTCGGCCCGCCACAAGCTGAAAATTGATTATTAAGAGGAGCTATGCCCATACAGGGCTACAAAACAGGAGATACCATAGGCAGTTACATTGAGGTCGATCACATTTATAAATAGTGCCAATTGGGAATACATCCCCCATAGTAAACAACATAAACTGTATAAGATATGGTACAATATCTGACCTTAAAACTGCTTATTATATCTCCATTAACATCAATTTAATCGGTATGTAAATAATATTGTGAAATGTTTGTTATTGATATGTATTTAATGAGCACTAAGCACTTTGTATCTGATTGTGCGATGTTTTTAAACTATGTGTTAAGAAAGAACATATACTAAAAGATGGCCGCCATGCTGGCTATTTACAAACATCATCTATGTCAATGATTTGTGAAGTGGCCTATGGGTTTAAAACAGCGCTTTTTTTCACTAACAAACTGACACTGACGTAGCTAGAGTAGCGAAACGCGTCTGTCAGGGGTGAAGGGGGGTTTGCAATAAACATTCTTTAATCGGAGTTGAAGTGTTGTGCAATATATATATATATATATATATATATATATATATATATATATATATATATATATATATATATATATATATATATATATATATATATATATATATATATATATATATATATATATACACACACCTATATATACCTATATCTATATATGCATATGCATTTATATATATGTATGTGTATGTATACACATACATATATATACATCTGCATATTGATATAAATACAAATATAAATGCATGCATACATATACATATATGCATACATATGCATGTTATGTACATGAACGTTTGAAAGACACTAATAAAAGCAAAGCTAAAAAGCCAGCTAATTACAAACAGAATTGCTTTAACTTAAACGAAGGCGAGACCTATTGCATTTTCAATGCTTGTTAATAAGATTGAATGGAGGAACTCCTTAACAAACACAGAGCAGAGCTACAGTTCGAGTACTGAGAATCTTAAAATCCCTACTCTCTTCCCACTGACCACTTTTATCAAACTCTTGAAATCATATAATATTTATACATGATATAACACTCAATCAGAAAATAGGAGGGAAAAGTAGTAAATGTTTATCCCAATATTCCATAAGGGGGACTCTTAAAAGTAAATCACTTTTTGGGTTTGTGTTTGTCTCTGACACGCCCATCTGTACTGCTTTGTAATGTTTCACATTAATTCATCCTCTTTCCACTGATGTTCAACCTGTAATTGGAGCTTCAAATCTCTCCTTGACAAACATGGATATAAGATTCAAAATGATATAAGTGAAATGAAACTGTGCCTGAAAGTCATTGCCAATCATAATACAAATTCAAACCCAGGAGTGACTCTCAAATGTGAACTTGGAAGGATTCACACAGCCAAACATCATACATGAAACATCACTATCTTTGCCATCCACTCCAGTCTCTCCTTTAAAGCCGAAATTAACAAGAAAGCACGGGGTGAGATCTACTCTCACTTATAAAGAAGATGTCATGGACTTCCCGCTTTATTCATCTCCTGTTGCAAGAGGCAGGATACATAGGGATTTGTGTAGTTCTTTCAGCGTCAAGAGGGCATCTGCCAGATCTGCCCCCTGTCCCAGTTGTTGGCTAAAGAGCTGATGGTGTAAATAATGGAGGAGCATCACTCTCATAGATGGTTAAGATTCTCAGGGAATGCAAACAACATCCTGTTTAAGCAGGAGACTATTGTATTGAACCCATCCTGACACTGTGTAAGATATCTAGGTTTGGTGACCTATTGGGACTCAAAATAAACTAGTGCAAATCATTGGTATTCTCTTTAACCAGTCATATGACGAGTATGCAAGGATTTCCCTCTGCTAGGGACAGAGGAATCAGTGCACTATAGAGGTATTAGCATGCACCCGATTGAATCAATTGGTCCTATGAATAATTATGGGGTGATGGTGGAATGGTGGGGGCAGAGTTTACACCAATGGAATAGGCTTCCCCTATCATAGGCGTGCGGAATGGACATCATCAAATGTTGATTCTCCCTTATACTTTTATCGATATGCATATATCATCTAAGCATACTCTTTTTAGGTCAAGCTTAGAGTCAGCACATATGCACTTCTCTGAGAGGCATTTTGTATTCCATGTGTAATGTTTAAACACGCCCACCACACACCCATCGCCTTTCATTGGTTGCATGGCCTGCCTTTGCAAATTCCATTGTTTTCATTGGAACATAGTGTAAATTTGTTCAGCCCTGGCCCTGGCTATTGCCCATGCTATGGGGCTTCCTTTACTATGGGCCATATCCTTCTCTTTTAACAAACTATTTTTCTTTCTTCCCACTCCTCACCGGCACAAGGCGGTGCTACTGGCAGTTTGCTTAACTCCCCATGCCTTCTCCCAACGACACCTCCAGCCTCTCGCAGCTTTTTTTAAGCTGCTTGTGTCTTTTGTGCAGCTTGTTGACTAATATGTCATGGTGTTATGATTAGGTGCAAGCAGTCTCTGAGAACTCTGACTGGTACCACCAAACCACAGGGATTTTGCTGAAGTTGACATACGTCAGAGTTCTTGAGAACAGAGGACACACTTGTGGTTTGTGTAACAGGTACTCCTCACCAGCTACATTTGGGACAATTGTTTATTAATAGTTATTTGTGTAGAGGACCCACATTGCTTCTAGGCACTGCTGAGATAGTTAGAGGAGAGCAAAAGGAAGGTCTAGTCTAGTCTGGACCACTCTACTCTGCACCACTTTATGCCACTCCACTCTACACCCCTTCACTCTGTGCCACTCTACTCTGACTATGCCACTGCACTCCATGCCTCTGCACTCTATGCCACTGCACTCTAAGCCAGAACACTCTATGATTCTTCTCTATGGCCCCCTCTAATCTACTCTGCACCACTGCACTCAGTGTCACTGCACTCTACACTACACCTCTGCATACTACCGTACACCACTCTACTCTCCTCTGGGCGACACCACTCTGCACAGCTACACTTATCTCTAATCACTGCACTGTACGCCATTTCATTCTAAATCCACATACTCTACACCACTTTACCCAAATCCAATGCAGTCTACACCACTGCACTCTACGCTAATGCACTATACATTGTACCGCTCCACTCTATGCCATTGCACTCTGAGGCACTACTCTATGCCACTTCAATCTACCCTACTCTACTCCAATCTACCCCCCACTCCACTTTGCTCTGAAGCAATCTACTTTGTGCCACTGCAATCTATTCTGCACCACTCTTTTCTCCATTTTGCACCACTCTTTTCTCCATTTTGCACCATTCTTTTTTCCATTTTGCACCACCCTTTTCTCTATTTTGCACCACTCTATGCCACTCTACTCTGAACCACTGCATTCTCCACCAATGCACACCACAACACTGCACTGTACACCAACTACTCTACACCACTCCATGTTAGTGGTTCCCAGCGTTTTGGCTCCTGGGGACCCCACTGAATCACTACTGGAAGACAG
This sequence comes from Lissotriton vulgaris, assembly GCF_964263255.1. NCBI lineage: Eukaryota > Metazoa > Chordata > Amphibia > Caudata > Salamandridae > Lissotriton > Lissotriton vulgaris. The sequence continues at coordinate 385,670,444 of NC_141685.1, forward strand.
GGACCCCCAAGCAATTTGTGCGATTTACATTTCAAACATTAAAACAGTAATTCGCAAAATAATCACAAAAAAGTGCACTCCAAACAAATTCTATAGTCACTAAAGATTCGATGACTTTATATTGACAAAGTAAATTTAACAGCTATGCTTACTTATTTATTTATTTTACTAGCACCCATGTGGCGTTTTCACATTCATTGAGGCCGCACCCCTTTCTTTAGACAAGCCACATCTAAAGAAAGGTGCACGGCCGCTATTAAAGTGAAAGCGCTGCATGGGCGCTTTTACCCCAAAAAATCTGTTTGTCAACTTGACAAACAGATGCTTTTTTTTTACAACGTGCCCCATGCCATTGTTTCCCTTTAATGTTCGCCACACGCCTTTCTTTAGAAGCGTCTTGTCTAAATAAAGGGGCACAGCCTTCATGAATGTGAAAGGGCTACATAGGCGCTAGTAAAATAATTAATATTTGCAATGCAATAGGTCTTGCATTAGCGAGACTTTAAGCTATTGCATTGCAAATAGCTCAAACTCTTAAATGCGAGACCTATTGGATTGCAAATGCTTGTTTGATCATGTAAATACTTGCATAATAAAACTGGAATGGACATGGAAGGACAAGCAGTCCACAGTGAAATTGAGTACCCTCAAACTACTGCCCTGTGGCTTTTCTGTTCCTGGCCTTATATTTTATTTCTATACCATCAAATCGAGGTATTCACACTGCAACATCTGCGGATGGGATGTGTTCTGCAAGTACTTGCGACTGGATGACACATACACGAGACCTCCTACATCCCTATTTTTCATTTCCCTCAATAAAGAATAGCCCCAGGGTACCCCTGACATCCAAGGCGAAGGCCAAACAACATAAGCAGACCTGTCTGGGCGACCTCTCCATGGGAGGGACTTTTAAACATTAAGTGCAGTTTAGGGGAGAAAACAACCTTTTCTGGTCAGTAGGCCTTTTTATGCAGCACACCATTCGAGATTCGCTGAAGGCAATACTCCCATCATTCCTGAAGACTTTCCCCCACCTTGCAGCCACTCACTCATTTTATAGGTAACCTAACTGCAAAAGAAGTTTCAACCCGGCATCAGATCCAGCCTCCCTGACACAGGGAACCATTGGTAGGCAGACGTGTACCACGTCCTATAAAATCATCAATGAGAAATTTGCTGCCACAAATAAAAGGAGTCTTTCTAAGTAGCAGGCACAAGCTACCTTACTTTATGTCTGCCCAACATTTCTACTATAAGTCTACAAGGTTACAGTCAGCTAGTCTGACTACCCGGGGGAAAAGGTGTCAGGTGTTCGACCATTAAAGTGGACTTTAGTCATCTGCCCTGGGGTGACAACATACTGGGAGGAGATTTGGGCCTAGATGTATCATCGTTCCTATTTGCGATTTCTTAATAGCGATTTTTAGCGAATCGCTATTTAGAAATCGCAAAATGGGATGTATGTTTAAAATCGCTATTTTTTTGCGATTTCTTAATATTCTTTATTTGCGAATTCGCAAGTTGCGAATTCGCAAATAAGGAATAATTTCCCATTCATTCCTATGGGCCAGGAGGCCCATAGGAATTATTGTGAAATACATCTCATTTTGCGATTCGCAATTTGCTGATCGCAAAATGAGAATGATTTCAAGGGTGCAGGGGTGTCTCAAGGACACCCTGCTGTACCCCTGAAATCAGCATTTGTATGCATATGGCGTACATACATGCCCTATGGGCATGTATGTGCATCATATGCCACCTTTAAAAATGCAACATTTGGGATTATTTTAGGATTTCGCAAATTACCACCAACTGGTGGTAATTTGCGATTTCTTAAGCCAAAATCGCAAAATTTAAAAGTTTCATACATAGCATTTAAGGAATCGCAAAATTGCGATTCCTTAAATGCTATAGCAAAATAAGGAATCGCAAATTTTTGCGATTCTTTATTTTGCGATTTTTTAATGCATCTCAAAACATGCAAAAAGACCGTTTACAATTCGCAAAGGCCGAAATTCGGCGAATTTTGGCCTTTGCGAATCGCAAAAGGCTTGATACATCTAGGCCTTGATGACTAGGCAAGAGGATGCAGTACGAAATGGGCTCCTGGCGGCGCTCTAAACCAAACGTCAAGGATGTCACTCCTTGTTGAGACATTCCACGACTCTGGCTCTCCTGACGGGCTAAGTACAGGGTAGGGATGTTCTGGATAGGGGATAGGATTGTTTTGTAATGACACAAATGCAGCATTACTCCCATCCACGCCAAGGCCCAATGACACATGGACCCCTCTGAGACAATATGTGTAGTCCCAAGCTCCCAGTCTGGAAACATACATGCCAACTGCCTTTGTTCATGATTCTCGAGCATGGGACATCTTTAGCTATACATTTGAAAGTGTATTGACTGGTGTGTGATATGCATAAGACTTAAGCAGTAGGTGCCTCTTTGCAGGAAGTGCAGAACAACGTTCTTTCATTTCTCTGGAGAACACATTCTGTTGTATACTTATGTTAGCTAATCATAAATAAAGTACAAAAATCCAACTAAATGTAATCAACATGAAAGCAAGTCAGGGGAGGGAGTTCCAGAAGACTCTAGACCATATAAAACCCTAGGCTAGGCTCGCCCTCAACCTCCCACCATGCACTCACATCATCCCACTCCTCAAAGAACTCCACGGGCTTCCAATTCACAAACAAGCACACAATCACACACAAAGAAAGCCTTGCACAACATTGGCCCTACATACCTCAACTATCTCATAAACTTATGCAAACCTACCAGACACCTCCACCGAGCTGGACTCCGACGCGTTCACATCCCCAGCATGTGAATAACCAGATCCGTTGGTTGTGCCTTCTTCTACTTCGCTCCTAAAGCCCAAAAATGACCTGTTCCAGCATTCCGCAAGAAACTGAAAACCTGGGGGCATATTATCAAGGGGGTTTATCTCCGCTTTTTTGGCTTTAAAAGCCAAGAAAGCGGAGATAAAATTATCTCCCTATTACCTAGCTGCCGCTAACATCAGTTAGCGACAGCTAGTAGGAGATAGCAACCATCTTGGGCCCCACTTTGCATGTCAGTGATATTTATCACTAATGAGATGCAAAGTGGGCGTGCCAAGATGTTAGAGACTGAAAACAGTCGCTTACATCGCTATCTCCTATTGCCAACTTTTGGAGATATTCGCGCTAAGCGGGAATATCTCCAAAAGCTAACACCTGCCCTGAGCAGTTCTTAGCCATGTTATCCAATGGGAGGTGGATAACATGGCTAAGAGCATTAGCTCGCTAATGCATGAATATCGCTGACTTTTCAGCGATATTCATGCTTTGCGGCGATTTTTACCGCATTTGCGTTAAACCTTGGTAATACCGAGGTTTATTTGCGGTAAAAATCGCCGCAGCGCTCCGGTAAATTTTTGTCTCTAACCAAGCAATAGCGATAATTATCGCTATTGCTTGGTAATATGCCCCCTGGCTCTTCACCTATCTCCAATTCTGGATAGGACCACACAGCTCCGGCTTTAGCGCCAGGATACCCCAACAGGTGAGTTGCATGCTATACAATAAACATAACAAAAGAAAGGGAGTCAGTAAACAGCACAGGTGTTAACAACCGTCCTGAATGAGGGGAACGGTAGTAAATGGCACAAGGGAAATGGAATAGGGAAAATCTCTAAAACAAAACCTATTTTGGAGAAAATAAAGAAAAATGACCCAATTTATAAAAGTAAATCTATCTATAAAAGTAAAAGTATCACTAAAAATTAACACAAATATTCCTTTACCAAAACATTGATTTTAATATCTGAGAGAAATTATAAAAAGCACATTTATGGACGCTGAAATAACATCTCTGAAGTTGGAATGTTAGTGTGTTGCTAAAGTTAAATACAATTAACATGTACAATGGGAAAATCCTGCAATGGCGTTATTTCAGGATTCTCGTCAACTGCAAATTTGAATGTGGCTTACAAATTCAAGGAAAATACACACGCAATATTGATTGTGGGGAATCACTACTTCAAGCGACGGATTTGAAAACGTGCATCAAGCGTCAATGTAATCTATATGAAGTAATAGGTCAGCCAGATGTAGGGACATTTCATGTTTACTTAAAAAAAACTCGCTTGAGAGCAGTCATCGCAGCCTGCTCCACAACAAGACAGTACTAAGAAACAAACACTGCAACTTAATGCAATTATGTCCGATCAAGAACACTTAACACATAGCTGAGGAAATGCCTTGTGAGCAGGGTACAGAAAAACATCAATCTACTTGAAAGCATCTATTTCGAGGCAATTTCCCAAGAACATGTGCTGAAGTACTAGTTTCAGTGACAATGTCAACACAAGTGTAAAGAGCTTAGAATTACTGGGAAAAGGGAGAGAAACACAGAATAACATTACAAAAAATATGACGAGGAGGAAGAAATGGAGATACCAAAGTCTGCCCCATCTTCTACTTCAGAAAGTTATTTGTGTATATAAAAAGTTTAAAGTGGCATTATAGTTTGGATTTACAATGATATGTTACTTTATATAAAAAAAATACTAGCAGTTCAAATAACAAAGGTTAAAAGGATGTTATAGTTAGCAGAAAATGTGAGTTGAAACACACAGATTTAGAATGAAATCAATTTTATTAGCAGAACTCATATCATAGCAGTACAGAGCATCGGTGCCTACAACCCAGCGAGCTGGCTATAAGATGACATGAGAACCCATCGGAGCCACGGAATTATAGGCTGCACAGGTAGACAGTTTACACAGCATTCCGCCTACAACCCTTCCCGGGCCAGCTGCGTTCAGCAACAGTAAATGCTCCAGGAGCCCTGGGGAAGGAACGGTGGAAAGGGCCAGCAGCAAGCTGAGCCCGCTGGTACTTAATTGGCCAACTACTCATTGTAATATGCCCAGGACACAAAAGTCTGCATTTAAGAAAGTTTAGCTTAAAAAAAGGAGAACATGAACAAAACTAACATACAAAACCCAAGACAAGGGGAGGAAAAGCACCGACCAGAGACTCAAAATTAGGTGTGATAAAGGCCGCTTTATTGGAAGCAGGTGCACCTTAACAATGAAACCCTTGGCCTGTGCCATACAAAACTATACCTCACTAAATATGCAATTTCCTGACAAAGCCCCCCCACCCCCTCCCCTAACTGGTTCCCCCAATCCACAAACAGTCAACAATTAGCATAAACGTCAATTTGCCTCTTCACCTGGCTAAATCCTTTATTATGCTTGACCTACCCCCGCTAATCCAACAACCGTACTCCTATACTTCCCCCATATATTAGGAAGAACCGCCCCAAGGCAAAATTCACCCCACACCTGCTCCAGCGACACCACCAACCTCACAACCATTGAGCAAAACTAGATGCACCGGCCCCCAAGAAAACTCCTTCCAAAAAACCACTGCACACCACCAAACCCCTCCTATGCCCTGAAGAAAGCATTCACCCGTCCCCCTGCCCCCCCCCCAGGCCCCGTACCTGAAAAACACCCCCAAACCACTTGATTGAAAACCCAGGGCGGGAGGGTGTGAAAACAATTACCTCCGCTGCCCCCGCCCCGGCTGCTGTGTCACCAGTCACCTTCTTTCTAAAATGGTGGCTGGTGCACAAGGTGTCCGGGTTTTTGCGTGGCCAGCCCAAACCCAGCCCAAAACCAGCCCAAAACCAGCCCACCCCCAGCCCAAGGCTCCCAAGTAGCCCAAAAACCAGCCCACGTACGGTGCTGGCTCTACCCCCCCCCCTCCCCCGGCCCCAAAACTCCCTGGGGGTGGCAGGCCTCCCGCTGGTCGGCCCCCCCCCCCCCCTCCAAATCCCCATTGGGGCCTAAAGGGGGAGAGGGGGGGAGGAAAAGCACCGACCAGAGACTCAAAATTAGGTGTGATGAAGGCCGCTTAATTGGAAGCAGGTGCACCTTAACAAGGAAACCCTTGGCCTGTGCCGTACAAAACTATACCTCACTAAATATGCAATTTCCTGACAAAGCCCCCCCCCCTCCCCTAACTGGTTCCCCCAATCCACAAACAGTAAACAATTAGCATAAACGTCAATTTGCCTCTCCACCTGGCTAAATCCTTAATTATGCTTACCCTACCCCCGCTAATTCAACAACCGTACTCCTATACTTCCCCCATATATTAGGAAGAACCGCCACTCGAAAGGCGTGCTAACGGCTTTCGACCCCCCCCCCTAGGAATCCAGCCCTTCCAGCCATCTGCGCCCCAACCCTCTCCAGTGCCTCCCTCAAGTGTGGCAAAGAACTCCATTCCGTTCCCCAGGTGTAAAAAACCCCAATCCCCTGCCAGTTCACTGCCCCGTGTCGCAGCTCTGGGTGCTACATCCTCTCATCCGTCCACCTTCCCCGACCTTTACTTCCTTGAAAAGTCCCTACGTGTCCACTCTATGGCCGCTGGCCTCTCGCCCCCCTACCACCCTCCTGGGACCAAGTTCTGACCCCTCGACCTGACACCCCGCCGTACCTCTACCAGATCCCTCCTCACCTGTTGAACCCATTGCAAACCCTTTTCACTGTACCAAGCCCACATCAGGCACCCTCTCCCCTGTTCCACTGCACACAAAGCCTGCCAACGCATGCCCGCACATGCCCCCTTATCCTTGCCGCTGATCCTGAGACCTGTCGTCCGACTCCGACCACTGATTCCGTTGCTTGACCCAGTCCCCCTTTCGGCCTGCTTTACAACTGAGTATGCCCCAACAAAACTTCCCAGCGCCGCTGCAGTTGGCCCCTCCCCTGCACCTGAAAAGACACACATGTGAGAGGCGAGAAATGTCAATCATATCGCATGTTCACTTCCCAACCCCGCAGCCTGCATCTGCCCCGGAACAGTCCGACCTCCAGGGCTCGCGGCCCCCTACAACCTTGCTGCACCGCCCCCGTTGCCGCCCCCACTCCGATACAATGCCTCTGTAACACCTTCGGGTCCTCACCCATAAACCATAGGGCGTGCCGCAGGACCCCTAATACCTGTGCCGCATACGTCCCCCCAAACCCCCCGCCAATGGCGAATCGTCCCCTGAAAGACCCCCGTCCACCTACTTCAACCCGAACCGCGAGACCCGCTCCTGTGGAAGCCGTCCATCTCCCTGCCCCCTCTGCACCAGACCGCCGCACTACCTCCCGCGTCCGCTCATATGCACACCCAGGAAATGCCCCTGAACGCCTGTCCCCAGCCAATCCCCCCTTTTCCCCCCACCGACAACGTACCCGAGGATGCGGCCGCGTCAAAATCGGACAGCGTCAGACCCAAACGACGACGTTGCCATCCCCCTGGCCTACGTTAGGCGTGCTTCCATGGCCACGGAGTCGAGCTCTATACAAAGGTATGACAGCCTCTAACTGGGACCGTGCGTCTTCGCTGGTGCCCGGGGCACCCCCAGGTAAGCCACAATGCCCGGAAAACCGTCCAGCTCCACTGGCAGTCCGTCGAAAACCGGCCGTCCCACCAGCGAGACGTCAACCAGATAGTGCGTCACCGCCCAGAGCCTGTCCGCCAGGAAAAAACCCACTGCAAAATCCACCTAATGGCGCACCCAGCGCAACAAAATTTGAACAGCACATGTGCCGTGCTGTCGTCCCCCCCCCATGCCAACCTTGCCGCCCCCTCCTCTGGCAGGCGTGCTTCCATGGCCCGGAGTCGAGCTCTATCCAACCAAGGACCGCACTGTACTGGGACAGTACATCTTCCCTGGCGCCAGGGGCACCCCCCCCAGGCAAGCCACGAGGCCCATAACTGACCAGCAACCGCCGGCAGTGTGCTGCACCCGGCCGTCCAACCAGCAAGAAGTCCTCCAGATCGTGCGTCTGTCCCAAGGCCTGTCCGCCAGGCAAAACCCACTGCAACAAGAAATCTAACTCCCAAACGCTCCCGCGAAATAACAAAACCCCCCCACGCTCTTGACCCCCACCAGGCCCCCCGGTCAAACCGTGTCCCCCCCGACCGGTGATCCCCCGCGTGCCTCCGACACCACCAGGACGCAAACCGAACTCCGCACTCTGCCCCAGAGCCTCCACCCACCGCCGCCGGGCTCCTCCGCACCATGTCCCTGCTTGTATACCCCACCCTTGAGGGTACCGCCGCTAAAGTCCGGACCGACTGACCCCCAACCCCCCCCGACCCCGCACGCTGCTTGGACAACTGAGACCGGCCAGGCTCCTTCCTGCGCCCAACCCCGCAGGAGAACCCTCAACCCCGTCGCGCGGCTCCAACCGAAAGAGGGGGGGCCCATCCCCCGCCCGCTCTCCTCCTTATACACCTGCCCCGCGCTGGCCCGTGATCGCATTGCCGGCTCAACTCCTCCACCCCCACCGGCGACGGGCCTATGCCCCGAACCTTGACCCCTCCTCCCCTCTCCCCGCCCCCCCCTTGGCACCCCTTCCACCCGCGCCATTCCCCGGCGTCCCCCCAAGCTCTCCGGTATTCGCACCAACCGACAGCCGAGGATTACTCCACCCACTCCCCCACTTCACCACCATCCTTACCTGGCGTCAAGGCCGGCGTCCACTGGATCCCGCCGCCTAACCAGCGAAGGCGGGGGGGCCGCCTCTCTCGGCGCTCCTTGCCGTGGTCATACCTGAAACAACACTACCAACACCGTTACTTTGCACCCCTCCTTACCCAACTCCCCCTCCGAATCCTCCACATACTTCAAGTGCCCCCTGGCCTCCTCAGACTCCTCCACCAGTTCCAATGGCCCATGGCCTCCTGCCCAGCACTGGGCCCCTCCTTCCACCTGTCGCCTGTGACAAACCGTTTGCCACCTTTCGCAGTTTGTTTGCTCAGGGTCGTGCCCGAGGGCCACCATTGCCCACGTAACCCTTGTTCTTGTGCCTGAGTGTCTGCCACATATAGCCAACTCCTCCACCAGTTCCAATGGCCCATGGCCTCCTGCCCAGCACTAGGCCCACTTACCACCTTTGGCTTGTAACAACAGTTTGCCACCTTTTGTATTTTGTTTGCTTAGGTACTTGCACGAGTGCCACCATTGCCCCTGTAACGCTTGTTCTTGTCTGAGTGTCTCCCACCCATTGCCGCCTCATACCTCCACTGGTACTTTGCACGTTTTGTAACCTGCCTACGTATCACTTTTTCTCCTGTGATGCAACGATTGCTACTTGATGTATTTTGGATGCTCACTATTGGCTCCCTCGACCCATGTAACCCCACGTTTACTTACGTAACTTGTTCCTGTGTAACTGTTACCTCGGTATCAACCTGTCCTATTGTGCAGTGCCCTGACACCTTCGGGTAACGTCTGCGCTATATACAATCGCCTAAATCAATAGATAACTCGTCCCCCAATCCCCCCTTTCTGGCTCCGTCCTACTCCCCCTGTCAGTTCCTGACACCACCACATCCAATCTCCCCGATCCAACACCTCTATGACATGACACCCCCATCCCTGTCGCCAGCGCATAACCCTGGGGCCTAAACGTCACACTACACAATCTACCCACCCCAGTCCCACAAATGCCAAGCCTGCTCGACACCCACCGCGCCCTTTTGGTGATCTCCGTCGCTTATTCCCCCAGCACGACCTCCACAACCCTGGTCCCATCGCTGGTCCCCACCCAGACTGGACTACCGCAATACTCCCCACCCCCACTCCTCTTCCCCCCTATCTAGCGACCCCCCCCAACTCCTCCCGGCATCCCAAACTGACCTCAAAGTTCGCCACTCTCAAGGCCCTTCCACGGTACAGCATGCCCCCACTATTACCTGCTGGCAGACCCCATGGGCTAGAAAATTCCTGGCTCCTCCACCATTTAATTGCTGCTCCATCGGGCACGCGTATTCCATGCGACTGCCATTATTGCAGCACTACCCCGCCCCCTTGATCGGGACTCTAGTCAACATGCCCCCGCCACTTGTCCAGTGTAACACCCCGTACAACCCCCCCACATCTGTCCGTTTCAAAACTCTCACGGGGCCACCACGCCCCGTAACCCTCACTCTTGCATTTCTATGTATTTTGTTTGGAACGTCTAACGCTTTACCAACTGAGCTATCCTGGCATCCGGCCACACGCCTGTCACGTCAGCCTCCTGTACTCTAACCTTACTTAATCAATTCATTCACTGGCAATGCCCCTGTACCAGGTATGTTCTTATTAACAAATGCATGCATCAATAAAGAATAATTTGCACCATGAAACAGCTCATGCCTTCCTCCCCAAACCCCGGCGCCCGTCCTGACCCTTCGGGGTGGGAGTGGCGGGGGCGCACCGCCCCGCTACCCCTCGTGGTCCAAAATTGGTCCCTCATGGGAGCACGACCGCCCGCACCAGGCAGAGCCGGCCCATCCTCTCGGTCGAGTGGAGCCGCATGCTGCTCTCCCGAGCGCCGCTCTCCGCGTCCCCCGTCCAGAACAAGAGGTGTGGTACAGCATGCCGGGGAACCAACCCCCCCTACCCCCGCAAGCCCCCAACACCCCGCCGAAACCCCCCCTCCGCGCTCGCCGTGCCTCCAAGCCCCCCCCCCCGCACCCGCCCAACCTCCGGTCTCCGCCAGACACCCTCCCCTCACTCGAAGTTCTCCCCTCACCCAGGCCCTCCCGCTTCCCCCCTCGCCCCACCCTCACCTCAACCCCGTCCTCCCCCCCGTCGCACCTCGCGGCAGCACACTCCCCCGTCGTCCCGCGCCAAGAACATGGGGCTGATGAGGCCATCCGACATTGCTCCGAAGTCACCCATTGCAATATACAATACACGTGTTCAAAAGCGACATACACCTGCCCTGCGTACACAAATAAACAGTTCCCACTTCCTCTTGAAAATAGTGTGTAAGCTAATGCGAGCCCCTTGAGTCCATGATACCTGTGAGCTGCCTGGGTTTCAACCACGTTTGGTCGTGTCAAACAACTTTAATCTTGGCCAAGGATAGGAAGGCAACGTAGGGAATTGTCGGCCCAAATGACAAATGACAAAACGTGTTTAAGGAACGGAAGTAGAGACAGGCTCGCTGCGCGCCAGGCGATCTCAATGTACAAGCGCACAGGCTACCCTGATGATGCTATGCCGCCCCCCACCGAAGAGCAGCCAAACCGCCTCTCTGCCTGACGCCATGGCCACGGAGCCTCAATGGCAGAAGTCGCTTCTTTAGCACAATGTACCTGAGTTCAAACTGCACTGGTGTGTAAGCGCGTGCTCCACCTCCGTCACACATGTCCTGAAGTGCGATTAAGGCTATGGGGTATAGGACCCGCGGTGAGGCCGCACGGCGAAAGCACGCTCCAGAGCCAGGGCACTCCCAGACGAAGGAACCGAGGCCAAGCCCCCCAAGCATCAAATCCATTCCGCCGCCGCCTGCCCCGCCAGACGCATCACCACCGTGCCTCCCCCCGCCCGAACACACGCCCCAAGCCTAAAACCTCTCATGCGTCCCCGCAAAATACAAAACCGCCTTACCCGGCCCCAACAAATAAAGCACCAGCGTAACCATCGCGGTCATTGCGCGCCCAACGGACAAGCCAATTATCACCCTCGATCGACACAAGTACTCGACGCACGCGTCCTCTAGAAACGCACAACTACCATGCAGTAACCTTACGGTCGAAATTAATCACCAAACAATTACCTCAAAACAATTACCTCCGCTGCCCCCGCCTGGCTGCTCTGTCACCAGTCACCTTCTTTCTAAAATGGTGGCTGGTGCACAAGGTGTCCGGGTTTTTGCGTGGCCAGCCCAAACCCAGCCCAAAACCAGCCCACCCCCAGCCCAAGGCTACCAAGTAGCCCAAAAACCAGCCCACGTACGGTGCTGGCTCCTAGATTTAGGGGAGGGGGAAGGAGCTGGGGAAGTAGACTGGTAATGAAGGCGGGAAAGAGGAGGGGAGGATGAAGGACACCGCAAGGAAAGAGGAGGGGAAGGGTGACTGGGACACAAACCGGTAGACGAGTCAAAGCAAAGTCTAAAGTCCAGTAAGCTGTAATCCCAGGGGAAGTGGTATCACTTCCCTATCTCTGTTGCAGGAGGCTCCCTTTACGCAGTGGACTCTCTCAGAGGGGTCTCTGAGACTCCAAGGCCTACATACTGGATCCTTACCCAAAAAGGGCAGAGGGAGTGCTATGGCCAGGGGCGCCATACCATACCTCAGCTATGAGTGGCTCCCTTGGCGCAGTGGACTCTCTAGGCGGGTACGCTGAGACTCCAGACTATACATATTGGATCTTTCCCCAACAAGGGGAGATGGAGTGCTTAGTCAAAGGGCACAAAGGACATGGGGCTAGGCAGACTAGCAGGCAAGGTGAGAGATTCAGCAGAGAGTGGATAGTAGCTAGAAGCTAGGGAGGAATACAAAGAGAGAAAGAGTACTAAATGGGAAGAAAATTAATTAATGAGTTATTATATAGCACTGGCTAGACCAGATGGAATCAGAGCACTTTACATGAGGGACAATAATGTTGCAATTTACAACAGTTAAAAGTTACATAAATATTAAGAAAAGCATTTAACGAATATAGGGGACAAGGTGAATGGAGCAAGGAAGGGTAAAGGGATAAGGTAAAGGGGTAGGAGGAAGATAGGACGTAGAGTTGAGAGGAAAATTCACCCACGGTCTGGCTGGGTAGGTGACGGCAGGGAGGGCGAGTCCACAACACATCTCCTCTTTAGCTATATGGTAGCTCCACCGGGCATCAGCCAAATCGCTAGGTCGCCACAGTCTGGGGGTAAGTTTGCAGATTCAAAGTCCTGATGTGTAGGCAGGTAAGGGGATAGGTTCAAGGTCAGGTTAATGTCCAATTGTTGTCCAGGGTAGTAAAACAACGTGCAGGGATCCACTATGGAAGCCATCTTGGGGTCAGGCAGGGGACTGTATGGTACACTGGTGGCCATCCTAAGGTCAGGCATCAGGCAATTAAAGTCAATATCCAGGACAGTGGCTGCCTGAAAATAACAAATCCAGCGTGCACACACCATCACACACACAGACATGCATTAGCACACACCAATGTGAGCACACACTCTCATATGCACACTGATGCACCCAGACACACACATAGCCAGAAACATCCAAGAACACAATTATTATTTGTTATTCAAATAATCATGTGAGCTAAAATAAAAAGTCAATGACCCTGTGCAAAGTTACAGAACTCTCTTGCTCCTTGAGCCTTTTGACCATCTCATCGTTGGTGATCTTATCCGTTATATCCTTCACTCCGGACGGATAAACAAACTTGCTGGGATCGGCCCCGATCTTCGGCGGTGCTGGAAACTCCATGCTCATCCTGGTGGTGTCTGCCGGCCCCTGGTCAGTCACTGCATTTAGCTGGCCGGCTAGTCCCGCACTGCTCGGACAGCTGCTGTTCGGGGAGCTTCTGTGCCTCACCGCTGCTACCGCTGTTTAACTACTTCTACTATCTAATAGGGGACAGTGACATCCACTTAACACACTGAGGTGTTCGCGTTGAATGAATACCTCTTGTGTTTTTCAAGTACATTTCTATACCTTACCAACAAGTAAAATGTTTCATGGGACATTTTTTATTACCGCGGTAAAGGGTATTCGCAGTACATTGGATATAAAATTTAAAAAAGTTCAAATATATGTGCATATTCCTATCAATTGATTATTTTGCTGCCTCTTATGAGATCGTACAAGCTGACTACAAAGAGTTCTGCTGAGTACTTCCTTTTTAAGGACAGAATCAGAATCGACATGCTTTGTGTGCCATTAATTATAGAGGACATGCTGGTCTGCCCCAAAAGGAACACACTGGGCCTGTGGGTTATCTTGGAGCCTCTGAGCAATGGGCTCCATATAAAGAGCAAAGAGCAGGGGGAGTGGGGGCAACCCTGCCTGGTGCTTTTCCCCACTGCAAAACCACATGAGAGAACCCCATTCACCCTTACCACAGCAGACGGGTTGCTGTAAATGCATGCCACCCATTTGCAAAATTTCGTGCCCAAGCCGAAACGTTCTAGAGTGGCAAATAAGTATGGCCAGTGCGCTCGGTCAAATGCCTTTTCGGCATCAATCGCCAGCAAGAACGCCTCTGCCTTGGAATGCTGGACCTTATCAATCAGGTGACATAGCCTTTTAGTAGTGTCTCCGCATTGCCTGCTCAGGATGAAACCCGACTGATCCGGGTCGATCCAACCGGGCATCAGAGGGTTTAGCCTGTGGGCCAGAATGCTAGAGAACAGATTCACATTAATGTTAAGTAAAGAGATCGGCCGGTGGGAATTGCAAAGCGCAGGGTCTTTCCCTGGTTTGGGGGCACTAAACCCAACCGGACCTGGCGCCTTCAAAACCTTCAGACGGGCAATGGCTGATATCACTTAGTCAATCCTTATCAGGCCTCTAAGCTATCAGCCTTGTTGGCCAGAAGCGGGGTGACCTTGGCCCCATTGACATAGTCGCACGGGTCTGCAAAGAGTGAGGACTCAGCGGAGTAAAGATCTGCGTAGAAAGTCCGAAAGGCTGCCTCTATGCCCTCGTCATCAGTGATCTCGGAACCCAGTTCTCCGTGCACGGCTGTAACTGCCTGGGCCATCTTTTACTGCAGAGTCAGTGTGCCAGCATGCAGCCGCCCTTGTTAGATCCCACATAGAACGTATGTTTCAACCGGATCACTGCATACTTGGCACTGTCCAAGTCCAGGCGTTTCAACTGGAGCCGCTCCTTCTCCAGTTGACGCCAGACCCGCGGAAAAGCTGTGCGATTATGGATCGCCAGTGCGATTATGGATCGCCTCTAGTTCTTTCACTTTAGATTTGAGTTCCTCTCGTTTTTCCTGCCTAGTCTTGTTGTCGTGGCCTGCCTTAGCGATAATGGCCCCTCTCAGGACCAACTTATGAACTTCCCAAATGGAGGCTAAAGTGGTAGAGCCATCATCGTTAAGTGCTAAGTATCTTTTAATGTATGCCGAAGGTCTTCTATCACCTGCGGGAAGTGGAGAAAGGAATCTCGCAGCGCCAGTGTGAGGGGGAAGAAGGAGTGGGGGGCAAACGTAGTGTCAATGTAATGTGGGTGTGGTCTGAAAGGGACCGGATTTCAATAGTAGATGCTAATGTAAATGCCCACATGGCCCCGGTGATGAGAAAGTGGTCTAGGCGTGCGTAGGACTTATGAGCCGCCAAGTACTGGGTGTAATCCCTGTCATTGGGGTGGAGGCCGCGCCATGCATCCCTAATCCCACAGTCCTCCAACCATTCCGATCCCTTCCCCGACAGAGCTCCCACCCCCCCCCATTCCTCAGGCAGGACCGGTCGATCCCAGCATCCATAACTAAATTCAAGTCATCGCCCACTACTACCAATAAAAAGGGAATATAGAGTACCTTAGCATGTGCCCCAGTGAGGAACTCTTCTTGGTGCTCATTTGGAGAGTAAATTAAGGCTAATGTAAGAAGGGAGGAGTCAATTTGAAGCCTCAGTGCCAAGTTGCGGCCCTTAATCTCTGCAACAGGAACCACCATGGCACCTCTAATGTGGTTGCAGAAAAGGCACTGTCTTGGCCTCAGTAGAGGAAATCAGGAAGACTCTTGACAATGGAGGCTGTGCTGCTCTTATCCTATTGGACCTTAGCGCTGCCGTTGTCAATCATCAACTTATGATAAAAAGACTGCAGGAGTTCAAAGTTACCGGAGTGGCACTGAAATGTTAAAGTCTTTTTACAAAACAGGGTCTATACAGTCTTAAAAGAGAAATGTTCCTAGAAACATATTCCGCTGACCTGTGGGGCTCGACAGGGATCTTCCCTAAGCCCCACAATGTTCAACGTGTACATGAGCTCTCTGGTGGAAATGGTACACCGATTTGAGGTACAGATCGTCACATATGCTGATGACACACAATTAATTATTTCCTCGAAGCAATCCAACCATTGAGACCCTGATCTTGCCACTTGCCTGGAAAAAGATGTTAATTGGATGAATGGTTCCTTTTTGAAACTTAACGGATCTAAGACAAAACTCCTTCTATTGGGGAAATCGGCACCCCCAAAGTAGACCACCTTTAGCCTAGCTGCCTAGGTCCCCCCCTTCCCTTAAAAAACGAATAAAGAGTTTAGGAGTTTGGATTGATTGCAATCTAGATTTTAGAGAGCAATCACGCAAAGTAGCAGGGAGTTGCTATGGCCTACTGAGAAGGTGTAGAAAGGTGCTCCCCTTGCTTCCTTTTGCTGCGAGACTACTGCTTGTGCAGGCCCTCATCTTGTCACGACTAGACTACACTAATGCTATATACCTTGGATCCCCCCAAGCCACTATAAAAAAACTACAAACAGTACAGAATTGTGCAGCCCGCATGTTGCTGAATATTCCTAAGCGCACCTCCGCAAGGTCCGCCCTTGTAACATTGCACTGGCTCCCAGTTCAGGAAAGAATTCGATTCAAGGCTCTATGTATCACCCTTAAGTCAGTCTCAGGAAAAGGTCTGCCCCTCATTCACCCCTGGATCCAACCCTATGTTCCTAAGAGAGCCCTTAGGTCTGGGAATGAAGGCTTGATCTCAGTTCCTAAGATTAAACATGCACGGAGCGGAGGCCGACTGTTCACAAACAACGCATTCAGACTCTGGAACACTATTCCTATTCTTTTTCGCTTGGAACCCAAATATCTTAAATTCAGGAAATTGCTGAAAACCTTTCTCGTCCAGTTATCTTTCTCAGTTTTTGACTTGGTGCCTAGAGCTTGGATGCCCCTGGGTAACCATGCACTCTATAAATGTTCCTTCATTCATTCATTCATTCTCCAAAGAAGGCAAGCTGTCTGCAGGTGACACCGTCAGTAATCTATAGCGGGCCACGCCCCGGCAGGCCCCTCGCTTTGTGCCAAATGCAGGCAGTGGCCGATGTGCCACCCCCAGGGATTGCCCACGTTCCAGCGTGACCAAGGTCCTGGCTCCGTGGTGCGACCTCACTCCCGGGGATTCCGCTCACCTGCGCTGATCCAGAGCAAAGCAGGGTGTGGGTGTACCCGGTACCACTGGGAAATATAGGCTCCTCATGCACGTGGACCCCTCCAAAGGCCTGAGTAAAGGAGCGCAACCTTAGCGCCTTTCTCTGTTCTATGGGCCTCACAACCACCCAGTCCAAGTCTTTCACCAGGCCCTCCATGCATCAGGGGGCTGCATGCTACTCAATCACAAGGGCAGGGGCATGATAGGAGGTCACTGACACATCGCTGCCTGCCACACACCTCCCAGGCCAAAACTGCTCCACGTGGCTCACCGGCAGCGGGGAGCGAGGCCGAGCTCTGTGGTCCTCCGCCTCCCAATTAGGGCCTCTCACACTGAGGTTGAAGTCAGGAGGCCGCACTCCCACCAAGCATGCTCCTGGGCGGCTGAATCACTACCCGGCCAGTTTATGGGCTCCTGCCCATCTGCAGAGCTCCGCTGGGGCCCAGACGTCACAGGAGACCCAGCCCTCACATACTCCAGCTGCCTGAGAAATCCGCTCACGCGGCCCGCCCCACTTCACAGGCTGTAGCACAGGCCTAGGTGTTGATACAGATACAGCAGCCATCCTGCGGCCAAGCTGGTTGCCTCAATTGTCTACTGCGGGCCCTTCAAAGCACAGCAATGGTGCCCACTTGCCTCCACGGCCTCGAGGAGTGCTCGACCGGTCCCCACCGCTGCCCCAACTTCACTGCACTCGCGGCGCGAGGCCGCAGGGAGGTCAGAAGTCAATTGGCTCACATCAACCGGCATACGGGCACCATCGCTCATCCGGCCAGGTGCATTACAAAGACCCTCGATTCCAGGTAGGGGATCCTGGTGCCGTGGTTGCTCGGAGAAGTGCAAAAGTCCCGGCGGTAGCAGAGCTCGAGCAGGACACCTCCGCTCTCTCCGCCATCTTGGCCACGCCCTGAAACACAGTTTTAAGCAAACAAACCTGCTGAAATTCACCAGTTATAGTTATCCAAAGTAACTACAACACATGCTATAAACAAAGTAACTATAGCTTGCGCCCCCACAATGCACACAGTGTTGTCATCAATTATGTAATTTCGGATGTTGCAGTGTGTTATGGATGATGTCATAGAACATGTCATGAGTGATGTAATATGGGAGGTAATTGGTAGTGCATACAACCTGGTTCCTAAATGAACTTGATATTTACAGGTCCAACCACTGATCTTGAGGGCGGCCAAGTGCTTTTTATGAGACGATTGTCGCAAATTGAGTCCATCAGCGTTCATTTTTGGGGGCCAGCACTTATTTTTCCCCATCAGACTTTGACCCTGAGAGAGAGAAAAACACACAAGGTACAATGCAGGAAGAACAGAAAGATGAAAAGGGAAATAAGGGGCCTGTGGCAGGGGCGGCTCCTCCACAATGACGGAGGAGAGTCTTTCCTCTGGCTCAGAGCCAGCAGCTGAAACAAACCCCAATATTTTAACATTGTTTTACTTTTCAGAGGGTGGTTCTGAGCCAGCGCTGTATGGAGGGGTGGTTCCAGGGCCATGGGAGGGAGGAGGTGGACTGGTTCCTGCACTGTAAATCTGCATGTGTGTTTGGCTGGCTGTCTCAGGCCAGCCAAAACACATGCAGAAGTAGGTTTCTCCAATCCGGCTGTATTGAACAGCTGAGTTGGAGAAACAGCACAGAAACCCTGTTCTGAGTGGAGCATCAAAGCAGCCTGATCAGACCTATCCCACACTGCTCTCATAACATGAGAGCAGCATGGGGATTGCACAGGGAGTCTGATGCTGTCCCAGTGCCTGCTGGGACAAGAAAGTAGAAGATCACTGAGTCACGACACAGGAGGTGGTATGCATCTTTAGGTAAGTCTTTTTTTTAATTGTAATTATAATTAACCCTGTGCATTCTCACTCCCACTCTCAACCCAGACTCCCTCCACGCACCCCATCGCTTTTTGTATGTGTCGCCACCACTGGCTGGTGGTGGATGAAAAAGAAATGGAGAATCACGACAATGCATGCAGACATGGTTTTCATCATGCCGACATCGAATAGTTCCGGGCTTAAACTTCTGAACAAAACATTTGTCTCAACACTTAATTCTTTCACAAATTAGGCTATTAGGCACTTGGGAGCTCTACTTTCACAATCCTACAGCTGCTCTCTTACCACTGCACCTGTTTCACACAAACTAAATGACCTCTAAATGCAGGCAGCACTACCTAACAATGCACCTCTTAATAATAACAAGAACTTGTCTTTGTGCAGTGCTTTAAAGTGCAGGTTTTCCAGTTTCTAGTCATAGGGATTTCCATGAGCTACTTTAACACCTTGGCTGCTGCCCAGATTTACCTCCTGTGCCGGGCCCCAGTGTTAATGGGTGTGGTCATGACGGAACGGTTCTGTCATGAGCATCAAAGGGGCTAAAGGGACGCCATTTATCAAAGGAAATGTGGCTACATTTGCTCCGTCTGGATTTAAAGCCATGACCTCCAGATCATAGAAGATGTCAACAATTAACTCAGTAAGCCATCTTGCTGGAAAGTAGTCTGGTTTCTTGTACAAAAATTCTGTACCATAATTGGCTTGGGCAACTTTTTGTCTCTATGTCTTTAGAACATTAGTCCTCAAGATATGTGATGGTACTGCACAAACCAATGCACTCTAGGAGTTATGTGCGTGCTTGGGTCATGATTTAACACTTTGTAAGACAAGTACTTAATACTGTAGTCAACGAAAGTCCTATACTGGAACCATGAGGCCCAATTTTGAAAGGTATTTTGATGGATCAAAATGCCTCAATTTGTGCCTGACAGGAATTTTATAAAAGATGTAAATGGATTTACTGCTGAGGAGTTCCCCACCGTGAGCTCAGAGAAATCTGCAACAGCAAACCCTGTACAAGGGATTGGAACCTACTTGCTTAATGTAGGACTGACATAAATGACTCTAGTACAGGCATATTTGCTAGCAAGTGATTGGTAGTGGAATTAGGTGTATGATGATATTTGTGTAAATAGCAATTTGGGTTGGGTTGCATTTTAATGTTGTATAATTTTTGTAAAATGTACATTTGTAATGTGTACTTTTACTTACTACTAGCCACAGTTGTATGTCTGAATATCCTATGTAAAAATGTTGTCTGGAATAAATATTGTGGTCTACATGTAGTTTATATAAATATCATTCCATCAGGTGAAGATTATTGTATTACCTCTAGTGGGTTGATATTTTCTATATTGATATTCTGATAATGTTGCTCTGGTGTCATAACTTCAAAGTAGAGTATGTGGACTGATGTGCAAGTGGGGTCAAAGATGTGCCTCAGCTTCTTCAATAAGGATTCATCTTCTCCAGATTAAGCCTTAATGTGCAAGGTTGTCATAGGTGTATTATTGCAGAAGTGCTTGACCCAAGAGTAACAAAATGCATTCTCCCTATTGCACTCCAAACCCATAAATGCGGCCAACCTCCTGGCTGCATCCAACCCCACACTGTGCATATCCTTTAGTTGTTCACAGTGGGGGGTTGTTCACCTGTGGTCAAATCCCCGAAAGTCAACCAACACATAGACCTGGGCACTGGGCTGCTTTTGACCCTCGGGACCCCATCCCTTGGGGTCAGGCACCATATTCTATTCTATTCTATTCTGGGTTTGGTAGAGCGCGACAGCTGCCCCAGCAAAGGGGCGTCCCGGCGCTGAGAGGAGTCACAGAACTTACCAGGAAGCGGAAGGGGGGGAGTGAAGAGCTAATCGGAGGGAAAAAGGAGGGTCTTGATGGCTTTTCGGAAAGTAGGAAGGCTGTCTACGGAACGGATGTGAAGGGGCAGAGCATTCCAAAGCTTGGGTCCCAGGACCCTGAAGGAGCGACCTCCAGTGCGGCAAAGCTTTGCACGGGGAACACTCAAGAGGAGCTGGTTAGAGGAACGCAGATCACGCCCAGGAACGTAGGGGCTGATGAGATTTTGTAGAAGGGTGGGACTTCCCTGTTTGAAGATTTTGAAGATCGTGATGAGGGCCTTAAATTGAATTCTGAAGTCAACGGGCAACCAGTGGAGTTTGCGGATGGTAGCTCTGGCTGAGCATCTGCGGGGGAGACCGACCAACGTTCTTGCCGCCGCATTTTGCACTCGTTGAAGTCTGGCAATTTCTGCTTTATTTGCACCTAGGAGGAGGACATTCGCGTAGTCCAAGCGAGAAAGGATAGTCGCTTGGACAATCAGCTGGCGGACCTTCGGGTCGAAAAAGCCAAGTATAGAGCTGAGGTTTCTCATTAGACCTATACAGGTGGCGGCCACCTTTTTGGTGTGGGTCTGGAAGCTGAGTGTGGCGTCCATCCAGACTCCAAGATTTTTTACAAGGGATTTAGGGAGTGGGATGGAGCCAAGGGATGGCAGCCACCAGTGCTCGTTCCAAAGGCTGGTGTTTCTGCCAAGGAGAAGCACTTCGGTTTTCCCCGCATTCAGTTGTAGGTAATTGTCCGTCATCCATTGTGCCACTGCTGCCAGACCATTTCTGAACCTGGAGGCCGCGATGGAGGGGCTTTCAGTGAGGGTGAGGACCAACTGGGTGTCGTCGGCATACGATACCAGCGTCAGCCCCCACTCTTTGGCCACCTCCGCAAGAGGCTGCACGTATAGGTTGAAGAGGGAGGGGCTCAATGCTGAGCCCTGAGGAACTCCCTGTGTTATGGGATGGGGTTTGGAAAGGAAAGGGGGGGCTGACACCGGGAAGGATCTGTCCTTAAGGAAGGAGCGGAACCAGGTCAGAGCGAGGCCAGACACACCGATCATCTCCAGACGCTTGAGAAGAATGTCATGGGATACCGTCTCAAAGGCTGCGCTGAGATCTAGAAGGATCAGTGCAGAACTCTGACCGGAATCTAAGATCGTCCGGAGATATTCGGTGGTGGCCAAAAGGGCAGACTCCGTGCTTTGGCCTAGTCTGAAACCATTTTGAGATGGGTCCAGGATGCCATTCAGGTCCACATGTTTGGAGAGGATGCCATTAACGTGGGCCTCAGCAATTGTAGACAGCCAAGGGAGTAAGGATATTGGTCGGAAGTTTTCCGGTTTCAATGGATCCAGGGAGGGTTTTTTGATAATGGGTGACACCCATGCCTGTTTCCAGGCTGTCGGAACAGTAGCGGATGAGAAAGAGAGGTTAAGTATGTCAATCATGGAGGGCAGGAAGAAGTCAAGCGAGTCCATGAAATGGGTAGGGCTCATAGGATCCGCAGGGGAGCCTGATTTCACCTTTCTGCACAGTTTGATTAGGTCATCAGCAGAAATATCGGGGATTTGAGTAAGGGGGGTGAAATCGGAGGTGAAATTGGTGGGTTTGATGGGGTGGAGAGGGTGCTGGGAAAAGGTTTTGTAAATATTCTGGACTTTCTCTACAAAGTACGTCGCGAGTTGCTCACATTGTTCAGCAGATGCAATGTTGGGAGAGGGTGACCTAGAGCTCTGAAGTTCTTGGACTAGTTTGAAGATTATTTTAGCAGGATTTGGACTAGAGCTGATTTTGTCAGCATAGAAAGCCGCACGGGCCGTACGGATGGCTTTTTGATATGATTTAAGTTTTGATATATAGTTGATTTTGTCCTGAAAGTCAAAGTCTTTTCTCCAAAGACGCTCAGCTCTTTTGCATTCCTTGCGCATGGCTTTGAGAGTGTCATTGTACCAAGGGTTGGACGGTGCGGTGCGTCCTTTGGACAGTTTAGCTGGAATAAGAGTGTCGAGTCCACCCGTGATCCAGTCATTAAAGGCGTTATAGGTCGCGTCAATGTCTTGGTTGGCTTCCCGGTGGAATTCTCCTAGGGTATCGTGGAAAACAGCGGTGGATAGTTTGTGCCATGGTCTTTTAAGGCGGCGGGTAGATTCGACTTTTTGCGGTCGTCCAGAGACTAGGATAGTCAGTTTGATGAGGTAATGGTCCGTCCATCCCATAGGTATGGGCATCTCTGTAGTGGCCTCATGGATGTTGGTAAAGACCGGGTCCAGAGTATGTCCAGCTAGGTGGGTGGGAGCCTGGATGAGGGAGTTAAGCTGTAGGGCAGAGAGATCCGTAAGGAGATTTTTAATAGTGTGGTCGTTAGTTAGGTCAAAATGAAGGTTGAGGTCGCCCAGGATGGTAAAATTGGCAGATTTGGTCACAAGTGTGGTAGTCAACTCGAGAAGGGCGTC
This sequence comes from Lissotriton vulgaris, assembly GCF_964263255.1. Lineage (NCBI taxonomy): Eukaryota > Metazoa > Chordata > Amphibia > Caudata > Salamandridae > Lissotriton > Lissotriton vulgaris. The sequence continues at coordinate 385,693,541 of NC_141685.1, forward strand.
AATAAACCTGGAAGCAGGGCCAGGTGGGCGGTAGATGTACAAACCAGACATTGTGAAGTGTGGACTAGTTGTGATTTTAAATCGGGCGCATTCGCAGTCAGGGAGAGCTTCTTTAATAAATATAATATAATGATGGAGGGTCACAAAGATCCTCCCAGCCTGATTTTGGATCCCCAGGGCTGATTTTGGCCCAGGAGACCCCATTCCTAGGCCCAGCAAAGTACACAAGGGGTAGAGGTCAAGCAACCACCCTTCCTGGGCCGTTATTGGCACGGGACTCAATCCCCTGGGACCTGGCGCATTTTGTGGGCCAGGTCCCCCTTTCCTGGGCCGAATTTAGCCCCAGGCAACCCATCTCCAGGGGCCCGGAAAGGTACACAAGGGGAAGGGGGCATGCAGCCCCACTTGCTAGGCCATTTTTGGCCCTGGGGACTCCAACCTCCACTGGCTTAAAAAAGAACTATATTTCTAAATTAGTGTGTAAAACTTTGTCAGAATGAATGTGTAGTGCATAAATGAACAAATCAATTAGTAGTGTATGGTGAATGTGAAAGTGCAAAACTATAAGAGAGTGCTGCAGCATAAATGTATAACGTGTTTACCTATACTATACTGTAGTACCTCCGAAGCACTTTAATGTAACACATCCATATAAATATGTTAGAAGTCTATACTTCAATTTGCACTGCTAGTGAAACTGCGTGGGTGAATTTGTATGTGTTAGTAGCGAATTTACAACACCCTTGTACCTCTTTTACACATCTTTTCCGTCACTTTTGTGATGCAGCGGTGTTGCAAAAGATATACCATAGTACCTGATATTTACAATGTGATGCATATGGAAGGGATCAAAAGGTATTGGGAAGAAACCTTTTTAGGAAAAGGACAAGGGTTTGTATTCAACAAAAACAAGAGTCCCTTTTCCTTGTTTTATAAGGAAAAAATATGTAAGGTGCATCACATTCTAAAGCCCTGCACCAGAAAGAGACTTTCCGGCGCAGAGAGGGGGGGAGTGAAAGTTTTCTAGGGTAGGAACACCTCCTAAAAGTGACTGAGTGAAATCTATTATATTTCATTCAGTCATTTTTAGTCCTATGCTACGTCAAAACCCTGCACCTGCTTGAAACAGGTGTAAGGATTGACACAGCTTTGTGAGCATAGAACCCCAAGAGCATTGCTAGATCTGCGTTGCACTTGGAACGCAAGTCAAGCAATGCCCCACCTTCACAACACAAATACATCACATACCTGTGCCGTTTTTGCTCTATAATACACTACATTGTAAATACGATGCATCCATTGTGCTAATATCACAGTGCACGATAACTGCCATATCTCGGGGAATGTACCACTTATTGTACATCTGCTGATTACTGTTTCAATATAGTGAATGGATTACTACACGCTGATCAATGAGTCACTACAAAACTATAACAGGAATGACAGAGTGTTTGCTGGAAGTGAAAGGATAGAGACTGGGGAATTCAAAGTATAAAAGGTAAATTTGCAGGTGCATTGAACAGTACATGAATAGTAAATAGGAGTTTGAAGCAGTCCATATATTAAGGCCTACTTTGCTCAACAATTACTTGGGTACTGACTGCATGATTACAGTTCTGCAAAGAGAGTGCATGACTGAATTTATAAGAGCTTCAGTTTTACCACAGTACATATATAAGGAAATACTGCTGAATGGCTCACTACAATATTGAAACAGTAGAGTGAGATTGATTGTGAAAGTCTAATGATACAGACTGGACAATTGAATGTATAAAAAACAAATGTGCAGCTACATAGAAGAGTGCATGCATACTCTATACAGGTTTAAAGCAGTACATGGCCCAAGGCCTACTTTGCACCATTATTACTTGAGTACTGACTGGATAATTACAGTTCCGCAAGGAGAGTGTCTGTCTGAATTTAGAAGAGCTTCATTTTTAGCACAGTGCATACATAAGGGCATTCTGCTGAATACTTCACTACAATACTGAATCAGCAATCACAAAGAGTTTGCTGGAAGTGTAAGAATATAGACTGGATAATAAAAGCTATAAAAGATAAGTTGCCCATGCATAGAAGACTGCATGCATAGTGTATAGGAGTTTGAAGCAGTCCATGCCCTAGGGCCCACTTAGCACCATGAATACTTGGGTACTGGCTGAATTATTACAATTCTACAAGGAGAGCGTCTGACAAAATGTACAGCAGCTTCACTTTTAGAACAGTGTATACATAAACACATACTGCTGAATGGCTCACTGCAATGCTAAAATAGCAGTACCAAAATGTTTGGCGGAAGTGTAAATATACAGCCAATGCAATTGAAAGTTTAAAGGCCAAGTCTACAGGTGCATAGAAAAGGGCATTTATTATTTAATAACCTTCCCAAAGCCCCAAGCACCAGCACACCTTTCCAAGGGTAGGATTATGATTTACAAATGCTAGCATTTTTTAAATTAAGAACCATAAAAATAACAAATATTAAACTTTTTTTTTCTTCTAATGATAACGATATTTTTTATATGTCTTCTATTTAGATGCTTTTAATCATGAAAATGCAAAGAACACATTTTACCCAGTAACACTTTTTAAACTCTCCAACGTATGTAGATATTATTACCTTATACGTGTTACTATCAAAATCGAAACCTTTACAGCTTCACAGTTTGAAACTTTTCCAAACACGTGCAGACGAAAAACAGGTAAAACGTGAGCACGTGTAAACTGCAAAATGTGCCATCTTCCTAGGCGGAGCCACATCTTCCGTCCATAGACTACTAAACAGCAAAAAACTATATAAACCACACCTACTGTGCAATTAGTTTCATTTTCCCGAGTTATTTCTGAATCGCCAATCTCTGTTGCAGGTTCCGTTCTCTAGCATCGGATTCTTTTTTTGCGTCAACAAACATATTCCGGAGTTGTAAGTTGTTTCAAGATGGCATAGGCATAGTACTTAGTTTTAAATTGTGACTATTTGTCAATTTTTAAACATTTATATGTAGAAAAAAGATTTTATTGCATGTTTTTCACTTTTTTTCTGTAACGTCAGCAGCTTGTTCTTAGAAACAGATATATTATAACAAATATTACTCCTTTTCTGGCTCCTTTTACCTTATATATAGTAACTTTTTATATTATAATATGGATACTGTACTTCGCTCGAGAGGTGTTGCTAACCTGTCGACACAAACCCTAAACATTTACAATCAATGTGACAATGATACACTTGTTATTATGTTTTCCCCTAGAGATCACATACTGTTAATATGTATATTATAACATTAACAGTCTTAGTGATCCTTGTGGAATTCACAAACCATCGTCACAAACAGTAACGATAAGTAAGCAATGTTACCGGCTTGCGGCTTTCAGTCTATTTTCCCCTTGTGATCATATGCTTTGAGAATATATACATATTATTATTCTCAACGTCATGATCTCAGAGGAGTTTATGTGCCGTCGCCATAAAGATCTAATTTTTTCACCTCCCGGAGAAAAGAAGTTCAGTAAATAATTACCGCTCGAAACTATTTCATTATGGATGTTCTGTTAAATACATAACTTTATTTTCCTTTTCTTTTTACTGTAACAAAGTGGGATTTTAATGTCCATAGTGAGTCCATAGTGAGTCAGAGAAGTGTATGGAGGCAAGAACCCTCCTAATGGACCTGGACTCTCTAGGATTGAAAAAGATCAATCATGGACCCACTCATGAGGCAGGTCATACTTTGGATCTAGTCATGTCCATTTCATCTTTAACCAAATGTATGACACCCATCCAGGTAGAATGGACACATCACTTCATCCTAAAGTTCTACAATGCTGTCATTGATAAGCCACGAATACAGATCGCCTTGGCTACCAAAAGGAGACCTTGGCATAAACTAACCACGGAAGCCTTCAGAGACAAGTATAAAGCTCCCCTGTTTAAAAACTCTACAGAAGATGTAACAACTGAGTTGAATAGGTTTGAGGAGATGGTTAGGGAAGCAATAAACATCACTATCCCGCAGAAAGTATACAAACCCCACATGGCGAATAGGCAAGAAATATGGTTCTCTGAGGATTTGAGATCGCTGCAACAAAAAACCAGAAAACTGGAAAAACTGTGGAGACAGTCTCGGAGGCTGGAAGATAAAGAACTTAACAGATCCTCCCTTAAGATGTACCATAAGGCCATAAGGGCTGCTCGAAAAAATCATATTGCAGCACAACTAACAGAGGCTGGGAAAGACTCTAAAGTATTGTATAATATCTTAGAAACTTTTACCAGGCCGGTAGCCTGTGAGACTGCAGAGGTTGCTTCCCAAGGTTTGTGTGATTAGATCTCTCTATTCTTCATGAAGAAGATAGATGGAATCTATGAAAGGATAATGGCTTCGAATACAGCTGCGGGAGCAGATAACAACATCTCTCAGACTAATGCACAACAGGTGCAACCTATTCAATGCCTTACAAGCTTTCCCCCCATCTCCTTAGAGGAGGTAACCTCACTGGTCACTCAGATTAAGAGTGGTAGCCCTCAGGACATCATCCCAGCCCGCATCATGCCTAGGTTGGCAGAAGTTCTGGGGCCAGGAATCCAGAATCTAGTTAACCTCTCTCTTAGTACAGGGGAGGTTCCTATAGACTGGAAAAGGGCGCTAGTGAGACCGCTGAGGAAAAACACTGCTATTCCCTGGACGGAACTGGCTAATCTAAGACCCATCTCTCTCCTCCCCTTTTTGGGCAAAATTATAGAGAAATTTGTAAATCGACATTTGTCGAATTACATTGAACAAGTAGGTGGATTAGATTCTTCCCAGTCAGGTTTTAGGCCAAGACACAGCACCGAGACCACCTTGTTGTCAGTCGCAGACGATCTACACATGTTCAATGATAAAGGTCATTCTGTTATCCTGGTTCTGTTGGATCTGTCTGCGGCGTTTGACACCGTGTCACACAACATCATGACCACCAGGCTAGCTAACATCGGCCTGGAAGATAAGGTGCTGGCTTGGCTGAGGAGTTTCCTGACAGACCGCACCCAAAGGGTCACCCTGGGTACTTATCGGTCAGAGGAGTTGGGGATCTTTAAGGGGGTGCCACAGGGCTCTTGTTTGAGCCCTACCCTTTTTAACATCTATGTGGCCCGCCTAGCTAACATCATGAGGTCCCATGGTTTCATCCTAGTGTCATACGCGGATGACACCCAACTCCTCTTTCCTTTTTAAATCCTCACGGCTGAGGTTAGGAACTCCTTTGCTCAGGGGATGAAGGCAGTGGCTCACTGGATGGCATCTAACTTCCTGCAATGTAACGTTGCTAAGACGGAAGTGATGCTGTTCGGTGAGGCCAAACTTCCGTGGACCCCTGACTGGTGGCCTCAAGATCTTGGCCCAGTCCCCGAGCCCAAGTAGGTGGTGAAAAACCTCAGTGTCCGATTGGACCAGGAGCTTTCCGTAAAACAACATGGCAACCAAGTAGTGGTTTCCTGTTTCCATATCATTGGGATGCTACGGGAAGTATTTCCTTTGCTGCCAGACTCTACTAGAAAATCCTTGGTGCAGGCTCTAGTATTGAGTCGCGTGGATTACTGCAATGGGCTACTACTGTCAGCAAATGAAGCAGTAATTTCCAGGCTTGAGGTGGTACAAAATACTGCTGCTCGCCTTGTTCTAAACCGGCCCCCTCGCACCCCCTCTAAACCCCTTCTGACCATGCTGCACTGGTTATCTATCAAACAGAGGGTGAAGTTCAAAGCCTGCTGTATAATACACAAATGTTTACAGGGGAAGGGCCCTGCTTACCTGTCCAATAAATTCTCCCTTTACACACCCACGCGCTCTCTGAGATCTAGCGAACAGGCCTTGTTGCGTGTACCTAGAGCAAAAAAAGCAAGACAAGGAGATAGAGCCCTTTCAGTTGCTGGCCCAACCCTATGGCATAGTCTCCCACTAACTTTGAGACTTTGTAAGGATCACCTCCCATTTAGGAAACAATTAAAAACTTTCCTATTCCAAAATTGCTAGCTTTCTCTGCCAGCACTGGTTATTTGCATTATGGCTGCCAAAGGCGCGGAGATACTCTTTCGGGAGTCGATCCCACCGCGATACAAACACGCAAAATAAAAAAAGTAATATAACAAAGGTATCAATCGTTATATTATAATAGATTGTCCTATTGCTACAGAACATGAATGGGAGATTTTTCAGCGCCATCTGTAATATAATTATCAAATATTTATAAAAACTTGATCAGATAATTTTATATTTATTAAAATATAGCTATCATGCATACTTTGTTACTTTAAATATTTAATAAACCCTACATTTCTGAATGTTATTTTCTAATTTCTAGTCTTATCTGCGATTCCTATTCACTTTCTCCCTAAAGAATATATAGGACCTGTACTATATATTATAAGAGTAGCATTCTATATATTCTTTGGTGAGTATGTGATTTATTAGCGGAACAGTCTGCAGCTTGTAAACACTACGACAGCACGTTTCTTAATTGCACAGAATACAAATTGTAAAAATAATAATGCATGCATTTCTATGTAATATGAAACAATTTAGATTTTACTGTTTTACTTGTTCTCTTGATCTGAGATAATGTAGTGCGAAAGTGTTTGTTGTAGCACTTCTATTTTACTTTATCTAAAAGTAACTGATGCCCTCTTGCATCAACAAGAATGTGGGGCAACACTTTTACAAACTGTAGCACAAAAATGAACTATATAGCCACGCTTAACTGATATTTTATGAAATTCCATTTTTAATTGTCACCCTTTTCATATATACTGCGACAGTTTCTGAAGAAAGTTTATTTGTATTTGCTTAATAAAAACTGTTCAAACCTAGACTGAATTTTTTGCTGTGGAACCACACCTCCCCATCATGAAAGTAAACAACACTTTATAAGTAAATAGTAGTACTAAGAAGTATGTCACCTACAAACTTGATAAAAGAAAACAGCGCAAGACACTGTCATTTTTCCGCCGTGATTTATACACGACACGGCAATTATATAAATGGCCCTTGAAACATATATAAAAAATTGTCCTGGGCTGGTGGTGGGAGCGAGGCGCTGCGGGGCTGCGAGCGTTGCAGGGACTCCATTGCCCAGGAGTCCCTGCGTGACCTCCAAGACCTTCCGGTCCGCTCTCCCCGTGGCCCGCCCACCGCCCACAGGAGGGTACTTTACCTCCTCTCTCTGAACTGCTCCTCGGGACACTTTTGCCTGCATAGCGCTGTTGTTGGCGCTACACCCGGATTCCTTGCTGCTGTTTGTGGGACAGAGGCTACCACTCGCCGCACCCGCTCCGCGGGTGCCGCTTCGCCCTGTTGGCTGTGACCTGGACACCTCTCCGTGGGACAGAGGCTGGTGGTGGGAGCGAGGCGCTGCGGGGCTGCGAGCGTTGCAGGGACTCCATTGCCCAGGAGTCCCTGCGTGACCTCCAAGACCTTCCGGTCCGCTCTCCCCGTGGCCCGCCCACCGCCCACAGGAGGGTACTTTACCTCCTCTCTCTGAACTGCTCCTCGGGACACTTTTGCCTGCATAGCGCTGTTGTTGGCGCTACACCCGGATTCCTTGCTGCTGTTTGTGGGACAGAGGCTACCACTCGCCGCACCCGCTCCGCGGGTGCCGCTTCGCCCTGTTGGCTGTGACCTGGACACCTCTCCGTGGGACAGAGGCTGGTGGTGGGAGCGAGGCGCTGCGGGGCTGCGAGCGTTGCAGGGACTCCATTGCCCAGGAGTCCCTGCGTGACCTCCAAGACCTTCCGGTCCGCTCTCCCCGTGGCCCGCCCACCGCCCACAGGAGGGTACTTTACCTCCTCTCTCTGAACTGCTCCTCGGGACACTTTTGCCTGCATAGCGCTGTTGTTGGCGCTACACCCGGATTCCTTGCTGCTGTTTGTGGGACAGAGGCTACCACTCGCCGCACCCGCTCCGCGGGTGCCGCTTCGCCCTGTTGGCTGTGACCTGGACACCTCTCCGTGGGACAGAGGCTGGTGGTGGGAGCGAGGCGCTGCGGGGCTGCGAGCGTTGCAGGGACTCCATTGCCCAGGAGTCCCTGCGTGACCTCCAAGACCTTCCGGTCCGCTCTCCCCGTGGCCCGCCCACCGCCCACAGGAGGGTACTTTACCTCCTCTCTCTGAACTGCTCCTCGGGACACTTTTGCCTGCATAGCGCTGTTGTTGGCGCTACACCCGGATTCCTTGCTGCTGTTTGTGGGACAGAGGCTACCACTCGCCGCACCCGCTCCGCGGGTGCCGCTTCGCCCTGTTGGCTGTGACCTGGACACCTCTCCGTGGGACAGAGGCTGGTGGTGGGAGCGAGGCGCTGCGGGGCTGCGAGCGTTGCAGGGACTCCATTGCCCAGGAGTCCCTGCGTGACCTCCAAGACCTTCCGGTCCGCTCTCCCCGTGGCCCGCCCACCGCCCACAGGAGGGTACTTTACCTCCTCTCTCTGAACTGCTCCTCGGGACACTTTTGCCTGCATAGCGCTGTTGTTGGCGCTACACCCGGATTCCTTGCTGCTGTTTGTGGGACAGAGGCTACCACTCGCCGCACCCGCTCCGCGGGTGCCGCTTCGCCCTGTTGGCTGTGACCTGGACACCTCTCCGTGGGACAGAGGCTGGTGGTGGGAGCGAGGCGCTGCGGGGCTGCGAGCGTTGCAGGGACTCCATTGCCCAGGAGTCCCTGCGTGACCTCCAAGACCTTCCGGTCCGCTCTCCCCGTGGCCCGCCCACCGCCCACAAACGGCCCATATATTCTACTCTGGGGCTTCCGCGACGCGGGACGCGCGCGGGTCCAAGCGCGGGGCGAAGACCGGGCAAAGAGCGGGCCGTTTGAGGCCGTTCGAGGACGGCAGAGGACGGCCCCGGCCCTCTCCCCCTTGCCAACCCAACCCCCCCTTGTCGATCTACCGGTGGGGTAAGTCAGGTTATTGAATTGAGGCAACATATCTATTACTAAGTGTGAGGGCCACATTAACAACACCTAAGCACGCAATATGAGTACTAGGATTACACGTAGTAAGGCAGTCAAGGGCGGTCCACAAGTTAGCGGCCCGATGGACGACTTCATCACCCGCACTAATATAGCGATTGATGAAGAAATATCCAAACTTCAAACTAGGGTATCCCTAGAATTGGCAGCAGCACGAAGGCTGTCTGAGGTAATGGCCCACACAAAGAAATCATCCCTAGGCCACATAGCCTCTGCTGTCACCCCTGTTCGCCCCGGTTGTCCAGTTAGCATCACTACACAGGCTGACTTTCACCACCCCCCGACCACTCCCTTTCCTCTTACCTCCCCCTCAGAACAAACACGTACCGTAGTAGAGCTAAGTTCCCCTGCACCTCCACAAGTCCAGCCCCCTACCCCTAAACCGCCTGCCCAAGTAATCCCAACTATTTTTAGTGCTACTAGTGCGCATCCCAAAAGGAAACGCCACTCTAGATCAGCCTACTCTCGCAAAAAGGCCAAAGTAGCAGGTTCTCAACACCTTACTTTGGCAAATCCCCAGACATGCACGGTCCCACCCGAGGGCTTATTAGTATTAACAGCACAGCCAGAACGCCATATAATGGGAGACGACCTAGCTACCGTTAATTTAGAGGGCGAGGGGTTGCAGGCCCAGGATCAGGGACAATGTGACAAAGAATTTATAGGCCAAGTTTGGGAATCACTAAAAAAACTTCTCTCTCCACTCGATTTAAGACTGTCCAGGATTGAAAACAATCTACTCGAGATGGAAAAGAGCATTATTGCTCTGGCCACTCTTGGCCTGAGAAGCCTTGAAAATCAGGGCGTGTCTCTACCTGATCCTTATCCACCAGCTCCTGCTGCACAAGCCGAGCAGCACCCTTCCTCAGCACCTGTTGTCGCAAGGCCTGTCCCCAAGCCAAGGACTGTGGCCATGGGCAAAAATTTCACGACCGCTAAACCCCAGGCTTCACAACCGCAGGCTACAGTCGGGTCCTCTAAGCCCCAAAAATCTATCCCTATCCCTACCCCGGCACCTCCATCTAAACCTCATTCTTCTGAAATCCGGGGTTCCCGCCCAAAAGAAAATTTCAGAGGGGGCTACATAGACCTTCCTCCAGAGGCCAACGAGTACGTAGTTGTGCTGACTGGTGTCCCTGTCCTAGGCATCGACCAGTACGAAAACCACTGGTCCCTGAAAAATAAAACAATGCACTGGCTCAATGTTAATAGACCTGCTTCTAATGGGAGGAGAAGTAGGGTAATGATGGTCCGTAGAATACCCTGGGTGGGCCCAACAAAGAAATCCAAGCAAGGGGACTGTGTAGTCGTAACTTTTGAGGACCCACACACGGCCCGCCACATCTGCTCTTGGCCCACCAGCGAAGATTCCCTTGTTATTCCGAGGCCGCTATCTTACTTTTACCCTCCACGGCAGACACACACTCAAGCGGCAAGTTGGTCCTTGGTGCCGCCACCTCCAGTAAATATCCATCCTACGAGGCCAACTGAAACCCTTTTACATTGGAACGGCCTCTCAACTTATAATAGATTTGGAGGTCTGGAGGAGGTTGACTGACTTTCTGTGCCCCCTACTTCTTCATCCATAGTTGTAAAAGCTCCACCCACCCTGGATCCCGAACCACTGAGAAACCAAATCTGCAGTCCCCAGATTAAGGATGACGCATTCCGGATTCACCTGCCGCGCACCTTGGAAAAACACAATATGGCTATTTCAGACCATTCAGGGATGGAACAACGGCCAGACACTCAACACATAAGTCCACCTACTCTGGCCCAACTCAATCTGATGGAGATTAAGCAGTCAAGCAGTGCTGCCCTCATTGAACCAAATCGAGTCAAGTCCCCCATAATACCAACCATTCCGGAAGAGGGGAAATTGTGCTCACATTCTCAAGTTCCCAAAATACCTCCATCTGGTGATCCCTCATTCAAGATCCTAAACTGGAATGTGGCTGGCCTAGATCGCAACCTGGATAACCCAGACTGGAACACTTTCCTGGCACCTTATGACATCTGTTTGCTTCAGGAAACATGGTGCCAGGAACCCAAATACAGAGTGGGATTCTCGACCTACTATGTTCCGGCAGTTCACCAACAAGGTTCCAAAGGTCGCCCGTCAGGCGGTCTCCTCATCTGGATTAATATAGCTCTAGACCTCAGCGTTTTCCAAAGAGCTACTGAATCTCCTGACCTTCAATGGCTTACAATCCGACACAGAGGGGGAAGGAAATTAGAACTGTTCAATATCTACCTAAGGGACAGTAGGAACGGTGGATCTACGACCTTGCAATGTCTGAATAACAATTTGACTGTCTGTAATGCCGATTCTCTAGTCCTGCTGGCAGGTGATTTTAACTGTTGTTTCGAGCCCCTAGCCAGGGAAGATATCTTGGACACCAACGATGAGGATAACAGAAGGGGAATTCCGATCCTGAATCTCGATCCGATCCCAAAATGGTCACAACGGGCGATCGATATAAACGCTCTTTGTATGGAACACAATTTGCGAGCAACGAATGGGCGTTCTAGATCAGACCCCATGGGTGCCCATACATACAACAGGACGGACCACTCCTCTAGAATTGACTATGTTATGCTCAACTATACCCTCTGGTCACACCACCAGGACATGGAGGTTATAGCAAATTGTGATAGTGACCACAACCCTCTTGCTCTAACCATTTCCGACCCCTGGCACCTGGACTCTCGAGATACATTGAACCAGATATGGCAGTCATCACGTGAGATTCTCCCCTCAAACTGTGGGAGACGTCTCAAATGGGCAAAAATTGCAGCTGACGAGACACGTATGTCCCAAGCCACAAACATTCTGCTACAGGCTGAATCCAAGTTCGGCTCCATAAAGGAGGGAAGTACGAAGTTTCTAACTTTATTTTTAGAGACAATATCAGCACTAAGCGGGTTATTCACCGTTCCTAAACCACACGCTAGAAGCGCTGCTAAAGGCGCTCCGAGAACAAATGGGAAGTGGTTTACAGCGTCCTGCCGGAATGCCAAGAGAGAACTTGTGGCTGCTGTAAAGGGGAAAGACCAAATTGCTATCAGGTCCGCAAGGCAATTATACAGGAAATCTGTGTCTGAGGCCAAACGGTCATATGACTTTAACTTCTGGCGTGACCTAACGGAGGCAAGCACAAAGAAAGATGTCAAGGGGTTCTGGGACTTGCTAAGATCTAGAGATAAGCCCGTAAATAACCAATTGACTTGTAACATCCAGGGCGCTGTCTGGTTCACTCATTTTTCAAACCTATACTCAGCACAAACAGGGACCATCCAACCAGACCCCAATAACTGGTCCAGCACCACCATTGCCCCTGCGCCAGTCGAAGACGCATTTTCCTCCGTAGAAGTGGAGAAGGCAATTAGCTGCATTGTTCCAAATAAAGCGGCAGGCCCGGATGGGATTCCGGGAGACCTGATAAAAAACAACCCCCCATTCTGGAGCAGACTAATTGCAGAACTACTCAATGAGGCCACACTAGGGGGACCACTACCTGATTCCTGGAGGGGCGCTGAAGTCGTCCCTGTCTTTAAAAAAGGTAGCAGGGAGGACCCAGGAAATTATCGTCCGATTAGTTTGATAGACACAACACAAAAGGTGGCGGGGAAAGTAGTATTGGGGAGGATTCTGGAGTGGGTGGACGATAATCATATCTTATCCGATCTCCAAGCGGGGTTTAGAGCAGGGACAGGCACCGTCGAGCAGACCTTCCGCCTTCTAATGCTATACTGGAAGGTAGTGGTCCTGGGAGGAGGCAGTTTATATCTAGTCTTTATAGACTTGAAAACTGCCTTCGACCTGGTCCCGCGAGCAGCACTGTGGAAGGTCCTTGACGGTCTAGGCTTACCCCCCTACCTTTTGGCCTTACTGGTAAAATTTCATGCAAACAACTTTGCCCAAATCAGATGGGGTGATCAGGGAGAAAAAACGCCGCGTATCCCAGTAGACAGGGGTGTCCGCCAGGGGTGCGTGCTTGCCCCCACTCTGTTCTCGTTGTACGTAAACGGAGTGGTGGAGCACCTTTTACAACATCCTGCAGACGCACCATCCCTGGCTGGAAAGAAAATCCCGACACTCCTGTTTGCCGATGACACCCTCCTGATCTCGAAGACACCCGCTGGCATACAGACCCTACTTACCAGTTTCAAGGCCTTCTGTGATTCCAAGGGGTTAGCAATAAATATTGGTAAGACCAAATTCCTCGTTCTGAACCCCCCAAAGAGATCTGTAAAACCCCCCACCCTTGACTGCGTTCCACTTGAGCGGGTCAAAGAATTCGACTATCTAGGGATACGCCTTTGTGACAGCATGAATTGGAAGGCCCACCACCAGAAAGTGTTTCTATCCCACAAAAGGGTTGTTGGCGCTCTACTCAAAGAACAACGTGCCTCCACCACAAAACCGATTGGGGCACTGCTTGACATCTACAGAGCTAGGGTGGTGAGCGCAGCACTGTACGGTGCAGAACTTTGGGGTACCCAGAGAGTGGACACCCTGGCCCTCCTTGAAAACAAATTTCTTAAAGACTTGATGAGGTTACCCCTAAGCACTCCCACCATTCCAACCTTGCTTGACACAGGTACCCGCCCTATCTGTGACCAGGCCAAACTTCGCCCCTTGTTATTGTGGTCCAGAATTTGGAACGTCCCCGAGCTACAAAGCTACGCCGATGCCCTAGAAGACATTTTGTCCCTCCCAGGATGGCATAAGATCACCTGGCTTAGAGAGGTCAAGAAGTCACTTACTTTGCTCGGTCTAGGTTCCAGCTGGGTAAATAAAACTGCACCCCCCAAACAGGAACTAAAGAGGGTATATTGGGACTGGGTCGACAGCGAGAGATTGGGCAAAACTAACCATCCAAAAACTGTTGCCAATTTCTTGATGGTAAAATGTAATCCCTCCAGAGAAGCTTATTTAGACTTAATACAGAACCCTTATGATAGGGCTCTATATTTCAAATTCAGGGTTGGGGTCCTACCTTTGTATCAGTTCACTTCTACTTGGAAACCACCATTCCAAACTGTTCCCGACTGTCCTTTTTGTGAGCTAAGAACTGAATCCGTGGCCCACTTCGTATTTGAGTGCCGAGCTTATCTAGCTCCTAGACGAAGGTGGCTGAAGCCCTTGTTCAGGTCCCTAGGAACACGTTCACATGTTGAAGCCCTGAAAATACTGCTATCAGATACAAGACCCTACTTCTCAATCTGTATAGCAAAATTCCTAGGATGGGCCTGGCGAATAAGGACCTCTAAAAAACTGATGATCCAATGATGTTTTACCAGTTCTTAATATGTTTTTAACTTAATGAACGGCTTCCTTGTATTGTATAATGAATTGTAAGTTTTGTATCGTTTATTGTTATACTATGTTGTGCTGCTTTTATGATATGTTTTTATATATATCGAAATAAAGCCTACTTACTTACTATATAAAAAATTGTTTACCTCATAATTCCTCTCCACCACCTAATGGGCACTGTACACAGTTAATAGTTTACCCTCTACTACTTTCTTTCCCCATACTCCTTTGGAAAACACTGACAACAGTGAACAGTTCGCACCCAATAAGGAGCAAACTTGTGTTCGGAACACTTTAGCCAATAAAATGTCCATCTTGTTCCAAAGACGAGCAAGGAATGACTGGTAAGCCTTCTACTTTTAATACTTTACAGCCAATGAACATTAAACTTTGTAAAGTCCCGCTTGGAGCACGTTACCCAATACTCCCCGAACAGGAAGGAATCCTTAATAAAACTTTTCCACGAACTCCTTCTACGACTAACGGTTCCTATGAAAAAAAATATATAAATCTCCAGCACAGTAAGTATATCAATTAGCAACATATTGTGATGAACTTCTAACCTCTTTACTCTTTACTCACGCAACTGATCCATGAACTGTTACTATGGTAACAGGCAGAAAAGTAGTGGCTGTACAAAAAAACGTTATATTTACCTTGGATCCTCTACAAGACAGAAACAAAACCAAAATACCACATTTGCAACCCCTTTGCACAGTTTTTTTAATAAAAGGAGGCCCCAGGGTGGGGAGGGATCGAGTGGAGGGGAAAGCGGTCCCAGGAAATCCGGGGGGCCATGAGCCCCGCCACATACATATAGTTAAAGATCCGGGGGGTAGCGATCCCCACGCAGGGGAGACCCTATAGGCCCCCCATTCTGAAAAACAAATTGCCCCAGAGATTTGACCCCCCCCGGAGGCTAATTAACAATAAAGCGGGCTTCACGTTTTCTTTTTCTTTTTCGCCAAAAACGCATACCCTGCGTTTAAAAAAAAAAAATATATATATATATATATATATATCCCACAGGACGTCATATACAGCGCCCCGTACACGTACTCCACGTAAGATTCTAATTGTTCAAAAACATATATTCATGTATTTAAAGTACATATTAAGAGAAACAATCACAAGAGGGCTGGGGAACACCACAACCTGAGTGGAGCACTGCGTATTAGACAACAAAAGTTGTCTCCATATGTTTATCAAAAATAATCAGAATGGAGTCATTTACTCAAAGGCATTGCAATTTTATCAAGCCTTCATTTTAGCTACTAATCATGAGCAATACATATCATTGATGCATATTATACCACCAAAAGCTGATAGTTTAGCTCTCACCTATATTTAAAATGTGTTTCTATGCATGTATCCTTTTACAAGTAGACTGCATCAACATCAAAATGGCGCACATGATATAGCTTTTGTATATCTTTGGCTAAGAGACAGGTTGTGGTGTTCCCCAGCCCTCTTGTGATTGTTCAGTCTATAGGGAGACAGTTGGGTCGATCTCTCTGTTCAGTGGTAGCACGCACATGATTTTTAAATTGGTTATTTTTCCTAACATATTAGGACTTTAAGTTTGTAAGAATCAGGTGTGCAGGAGCACTTCTCACTTGTACAGTTTACTCTTAAGGACCCAATAGTGTCCTGCACCCACACATTAAAATATCTTGGAAAGACATAGCAGATCTGAGTACAAATCAAAGAGACACTAAGGCATACTCAACAGATGAGGCAGAATCTATATATGCATTAGTTAGAGAGGTTTGTGACTATGAGTCATCCACAGGCAACACAACACAACAGTTACGTAAATTAGAGTATTTATTAAAGAAGGAGATCAATCAACGCCTCCACGCGACAACCTTGATTGAGTACCACAAAGTAAAGCGAATTCCGAGGGGACTTCGCAGTGCCTTAAAACCTATGCTTTTTAAGTTTAATAAAGTGTTTATGTCAAGGTGGTACGCAATATTGAATAAATGTTCCCTTAACTTGATCCTTTTAATCATAGAAGAGATCTCATCAATAATCACGGAATAATCTCACGACATCAACAAATTAAAGGATGACATTTCTCAAAAAATAGATGTTGAGGATTGGAGCAAAGTACTAGAAGACATCAATATGAATTTGGACAAACATGCGAAAGAAGTAAACGAACGGAAAATTCTTAATTTCTGCAGGGACACTATCGACTATAAATTAGACAAGGTTTATTCCTGGGCATAGAGCTATGCACAGAAGCGTTTTTTAAAAAAAACCTAACACTAGCTCGTCCGAAGAAAGTCTAGGTGCAGATCAAGATCTAACATTGCAACGTCCAAAACTGGTTCTAGTACAAGCACCAAAAGGAACTCCTACAGAACAAATGGCTTCATCTATTCAACAGCCGTCTTTTTTAGAGGAAGGTCTGGCGTCAAAAGCACCACCTGACAAAATGTCAACTGTTACAGAACTGCACCTGAAGGGGGAAAGCCAAAAAAAGCCCTGGAGTCGGGCAGACCACAGTGAAACATCAAGTAAAGTCTTTGATAATGAATATTTCCAAAAGAACACTGAATAAAGATGAAGTAAAAGTCCTAAACAAAGGAACTTCCTTTGTTCCAACATATTCATCAAATGGTTTGGAAACTGAAATTACTCTATTCAAATTTATGTGCAAAATGCGCCTGAAATGCTTCTTTTCCACATTACATGCGAGTGATGAACAGCATTCAGATCCAGACAATTTTGTCCCAAGAGTAAATGTATGCCACCTATTACACAGACATCTCTTGATACTTTTGAATATCTTGTCAAGAAAGACTTGAAAGGAATCAGGGACAAGAAGACATCACGCTCTAATATGACACCAAAGGAACTAAAGATTTTGAACTCGCTCAGACAGGATGAGTCAATTATTTTCCAACCTGCTGATAAAGGGGGAGCCCTGGTTGTTCTTGACAGAGATTTCTATGATATGAGTGTGGATCAGCATGTTTCAAATCCAGACACTTACATCCAATTGGATCATGATCCGACTAAAAAACTAATGACCCTTTTAACTAATATTGTAACAAAAGCGGTCAATGATGGAATCATTGATGAAAAGACTGGGAAATTTCTAATCAATGACAAACCGAGAATCCCGCATATATATATGCTTCCCAAAATGCATAAAGACAGCTTGAGAACACCATTCAGACCACTTGTTGCGGGTTGCAATTCAATTCATTAAGCAGTCGGATACTATATAGATCACTTTCTACAACCTTTAGTCCAAACATGGACAACGTACATCAAAGATACCACAGACTGTTTATTGAAATTGGAAGCAGTTTGACGCATATTTAATGAAGAGATTTTACTATGCACCATAGATGTAACAGCTCTGTATACATCGATAGCCCACAATGAAGGGCTTGAGGTTGTCGAAAGGAGGTTACTTGACTCCTCTTTAACTTCAGAACAATTGATCTTCTTACTTGAATTGTTACATTTTTCCCTGTACCAGAGTTTCTTTATTTGGAAGGATCAATTTTATTTACAGAAAACCGAAACTTCCATGGGCTTCCTATGCAAACACCTTCATGGCTCACTTTGAATATAATTATATCCTAACTGACCCACAGTGGAAACTACATACAGCAGCATTCCTAAGGTATATAGATGACATACTAGTCATTTGGAAAGGTCCCAAATCAGTACTGGAAGAATGCATAGTGAAATTGAAAGGGTGAAATCCTAGGTTTCAGTATACTCATGACATACAAAGTGAAAGAATTCATTTTCTAGATGTAGAAATCATTAAAACACCCATGGGTTTGGTGACATCAGTTTACAAGAAATCCACTGATGTGAACAATGCTCTGCATTTCACTAGCGCACTTCCTACATCATTGAAACAACATCTCCCGGTTTCGCAATTCACAGAAATCAAAAGGATTACCTCAGATACTACTACTTGTAAAAATCAAATCCAAGATCAGATGATAGGATATAAAGCAAGAGGATATCTATCAGAGATACTCACAAAGGCTGAAGAGAAAATTGCTTCAAGAACTAGGGAAGAACTGTTGCAACCAACAAGAAAACAAGAGCAACAAAGAGAAGTCTTTGTATTGAAGTAGTCGACTCAAGCAGCCCGATTGAGGCAATTCTCAGGAAAAGATGGGAGATAATTGATCATGAGCCAGATTTTGCTAACCTCTTTAGAGGTCCTCCACTATTTGCTCATAATCAATCCAGGAATTTACGGGAACTTTTGAAACCACAAAAAACGATTACTACAATGACTCACAAAGGTATGCGTAAATGCCACAATTGTGGGCAATGCAGCAATGTAATTTTGGGAAATATATTTATGCATCCACACACAGGTAAACAGTTAAAATTACAACACACATTAGATTGCAACAGAGAAAAGGTCATCCAGGCAATCAAATGACTGTGCGGTCTGGTATATGTAGGGAGGACGAGTCGCAAAATTAAAACGAGGATAATTGAGCATAAAAGCAGAATACACAATCAAAACACCACATCTCCTCTTGCTTTACATTGGCTGCAGGCATGGCACACTATCTCACAATTATGCTTCACGATTTTAGAACAGATTATCACTTCTTCAGGCACAGATATCAATACTGCATTAGCTCGCAGGGAGACTTATTGGACTAAAACACTAGGAACTGTGACTCCGTTTGGGCTGAAAGACCACTATGAAATGTTATGTTTTCTTTGATACATACTGTGACTTCATCAGATTTTGTACAGGATTTGCATTCTAATCCCATGGTCTTCTTTTTTATAATAATAATAGTTAGTGTCCTTAAATCAATGGTTTATATATATATACATACACACAAAGTTAATAGAGTAAAAAATAACACATCTATACTTATATAAAATGTTTTGGCAGTCAATATATAATATTCTGGCTATGATATTTTTGTCACTTGATATGTTTGTACTTAATATTCTGACATACAGTCCTTGGTCTGGGGTTTTATTTTTCTCCTATTTAAGGGTGACTCATGGCTTGGTCTGGTATGCACCATGCATGCTTCAAATAATAAACCATTGTTAAACATAAACTTTGATAGTACCTCCATCCCGGCCAATATGGTCTGTAATGTGAATGCTGAGGCCTCGCACTTATTTTTAGTTTTTTTACGAATTAAGAACTGTGCTGTTGTGGCCAGTAAGTGTGACTCCCACCCACCTACAGGGCAGAGGAAATCGCTCTACAGTGTGCCTCCAAAACTAAAACAATTTTACACATAAGCTGAAAAAACATTTTTAGAAAATGACTAAAAATAAAAAGTGGGAAAAGGAAAGTAGAACTGGACAAAGACATTCCCCCTCCCCCCCCAAGCAGAAATTTGTTTTGCTCGGAATTTCTATTAATCAATTAACTCTGTACTTCTTACTAACCTTTGCAGGCTGACTAGGATACTAACACATGAATACCACAATCTTGCATAATAATTCAATTTACTATATACTAGAGTGATATATATTCTCAGAATACACCTTTAATGTAAACCGTTGCCTAATGGTTTGCAAAACTGACGGTGACAGTGTAAGGGAGATAAGAGATTAAATATTGCTGCCTGCTGGTGAACATAACATTGTCTCCCTCTCTTGTGCCCTTTTCCTCGACAGCCCAGATCATGTGAACATTTAAATCCAATGGGCTATTTCATCTGCCTGTAATGCAGGCACCCTTGTACCATTGCTCTAAACATCTTAGTAGATACAGCACATTCTTGCTCTCTCCCTGTCACGCATTGCAGCAAGTTGTCTTGTGTGATATTTGATAAATCTGGCCTGAGGGACCACAAGTAGAGAGTAGCCTACGAAGAGAAAACCAAAACCCGCGAGTGGAGCCTGAGGGGGCGTTTCTCTAACAATTTCTGTCTGAGAAATGATTTGCGAGTCATCTACTTCTCCAAATTCTGCAACACTTATAACATATTTTATTCAATGGGTTTTATCTTCAGTGTTTATTGTGTTTGTATTAAAAATTGCTGAAGCATGAATGGGAACAAAATTGTGTTCATTCCGGCTGTCTGGATCCAATTAAATTATGTATTTTTTCTGTTTGAAGATAGCAGTGTTTCATCTATTTTAGCAAAACAACAGCAGCGAACGGTAAGATCTGCAAATGCTAGTGAGCTCTTCTTTCAGCCCTTCTCTGGCCTTCTTCCGCCATGATGTTGTTAAAAAGAACAGAAGCAATTCTTTAGGAAATAACTATTTTCAGGACATTCATTTATCTGATTCGGTTTCAAATATATGCTAACTCTTGAAGCTGTTAGGTGTTGTTTTCGAAGCCTGCTCTATTGTTGAAATTGAGTAAATGCTTTCCTTTTTTGACAGTTGCGTGAAAATGTAATTGAATATTCATTTCCGTTATTTTGACCCATTTCCCTCTATTTTGTTACTAACAACTATTAACTATCATCAACTGATAGAGCTACAAGCACTAAACTTCGTGAAATGGAGCATCAAACTCCTTACACACTTCATGACGATTTTGCCACAAACAACGAATGGTCTTATTGTGGAAGAGGTAAAATAAGTGTGCATGACTGTGGTGCCCCTTTTTAACAAACACTATTACTGATTATGAGCTGAGTATTAATAACCTTCACGTTCTTCGTCCTCATCCCAGTCATAACCATGCAAGTTAGGGCCCGATGTAGGTGCCCTAATACCGGTCGGAAACGGCCGAATTCGGCCGTTTCCGACTGGTATTACAGTTTCCAGATGTAGGGCATGCATTTACAGAATCGGTATTTTACCGATTCTGTATTTACCGATTCGGTAAAATTACCGAATCGGTAAATACAGACTCGGTGAAATACCGATTCTGTAAATGCAGATGTAGCTGGCACAAGTCAGAGTGCCACAGGGCTTTAAGAATCGGTACTTTACCACCCAATTCTATTGGGTGGTAAAATACCGAATACAGGTGTGCATGCACATGTGTGCATGCACACCAGTGCCATGTGACACACAGACATACCCTTAGGGCATGTCTGTGTGCCACATGGCACACGTGCCTGAATTCAAGGTGCTAGAGGGTGTCAAAGTGACACCCCCTGCACCCTTGCAAAAATCGGTATTTACCGAATCGGTAAATACCGATTCGGTAATGACCATTGATTCCTATGGGCTGCAATGCCCTTAGGAATCAATGGGCTTTACCGATTCGGTATTTACAGAATCGGTAAATACCGAATCTTAACGATTCAGTATTTACCAAATATGAAATACCTACATTTCCCCCCTTCTAATTTACCACTTCTTAAATACCGAATCGGTATGATTCGGTATTTTAGAAGTGGTAATTTAGAATTACCTTCATCGGGCCCACAGATCCTACCTCAGAGACAGGTAAAGGAGAGGCCCTTCTGATGTAACCTAAGAAATTTGGGATTACCCATACTTTATTATAGATGTAATTCTAAATTAATGGACAGATGAGCAGAAAATGGATCTTCCAAAGTTTACGGCTAATCTCTACCAATTGAAAGAAATGGAGTATGAGTTACCTGACCGCATCAGAGAGCTCTCTATGGTGTCAACTTTAGTTGGAAGATCGTGGTAGAGGAAAATACCTTGAAAGACCCTACAAAGAAAAAGGGGAAGTGGCCCTCAAAATGTGTGTGCTAGGTACAGGTATACCTTTAAAACAGGGCATACACTGCACAGTCTCTTCTGTCAGAATGTTTCCTCCAAGTGATTCAAGATGGTAAGTATTGTAGGGACATTCTGAAGAATATAAACAAGTAAGCAAGCTTATTGTCAGACATCTCGATTGATGCAGTCAGGATTAGGATTATCAATACTTTATTTAGACATTTAAATCCATTAAAGTGCATATCAATGTGGTATTTATACTTATTTCATTAAGACATTTATTATAACGCAATCGTGATAAAACACTTAGGGCCTGATTACGGCCTTGGCAGGCCTACAGCGGTAGTGCCAACGTGCCGTCCACTGTAGGATCGCCAAAGCTGTGGTGTGCCAGCCTGCCAGTTAGGAGTGAAATCCTGATCTGGCAGGTGGTGCTGTAGCGGACTGACAGCAGCAGTCTGTTAGGCTCATAGAAGAGCCTGACATGCAGACCGCTCCTGTCAAAGCTCTGACTGCACCTTCCAGCACGGTGCAGCAGTTCCTGCTGGAATTGGTGGTCCAAATCGAGGGGGGCACTACATGTGCCCTTTTGCATACAGCCCTAGGCCCCCCTTGTGGGGGCCCTATTCGGGCCTTCTTAGTTGCCTCATCACCACCCTTTTCATGGCGGTCTCTCCGCCATGGAAAGGGTGGTTGTTTGGCAACTCGGAATATTCTCGTCGGTACCGCTGCGGCACTGTCAGCATATTCCTGCCTCAGACCACCACGCTGCAGGATCCTGGTGGAGGTGGCAGTCCAACCTCCATACTGAGAATGCGGCACACGGTGCCACAGTGTGGCGGTGGTTCGACTACTACGGTGACTTCGGTGGTTCTATGGATTGTCGTTCTCATAACCATTCCCTTAATATAAAACACATGAGACTCAAAAACACCAAGAAGGGTCAGCACATCTGAGCTAAAATACATCAACTATAAGAAGGAGTAGGCTAAAATGTTCCTAGCATACCTGGTAAAAGTGTCAATAACTGCCAGAATCTGTTCGCATAAATGAACCACTGTAGCATGAGACAAGTAAATCTCACAGACAATAGGATAAAATACTCCTAATGTATTGGTTAAAATGCAGGTGAGTATTAGTATCAGGGGCCATTTGGGCACAGCCTTTAGTAAATACCGACATCAATAGGTAAGGACTATCCAAAACCATACCGAGTAAAGCGCAAGCGAGTGTTTGTATATGAGGGAACTAGGGCACAACCTGAGGTGTACCTCAAAGAGTGATATTTCAGGGTGGCAGTTAAGCAGAGTTTTACCAGTGGATGGTCTATTTCCTTACCAGCTAAGTCACATTTAAAATCTCAAGTTCAACCTTTCAAAGACATATTATGCCAACATGCATATAAACAAATATTGCTTAAGAGCTAAATTTCCAAAGCCCCAATGGGGGATAGGTTTCTGATAAATGGGAAGAAGGAGCTACAGAATTCATAAATCTAGTTTTACTGTCACAGGTTTTAAGAATTTAGTACAGTTAATATTTAAGGTTGGGTCCTATGCCATGAAGTAGGCAATTACTGGCCTGCCTGCATGTTCATATGCCATGTTAGTTAACATAGACCTTAATAGTCTCCTTCCTTCTGGCAACAGGCATGTTATATGATTAATGTCTGCCTCTCCAGTCTTACACAGTCTGCAGCAAATGTTGTTGGTAGTCCTGAGCCAAGGCACAGCTTGGATAAGGCCTGAGAGGAAGCCAAAACAATGTCTTAAGAAGAGCTCCTTTAAGTGTATTGGCCACCCGTCTTCCAGGTAGGACTGGGGTTTAAGAAACTTATGTTCACCTAGTTATCCATGCGTGTGATCTGGCTGAGCAGGCCTCTTTATCCATCAAATAATTTTTTTTCAAAACGCAGTTGACCGTTTTTTTAATGATACTGGAGGCAAAGTACTTTCTCAGAATGGTCGAACAGCCAGGTCATCAATCGCCTAGTCCAAATATTGATGCAGTCAGGGCTTCTGCCTTAGCCTGTGGTGCCTTGATTACATAGTATTAAAACGAATGTCTCACATAATAGAACACAGATGCAGTTCAACGGTCCACATCCATGAAGGTGCCTGTTGAGGGGGTTTGTATTTTTAGAGCATAATAGGACGCAGCAAAACAAGAATGTTGGTTCATCAAGACAAAGATTGTCTATTTTGTCAACCTTCCGGAAGGCAGCAGGCAAGGGAAAATCTGTCGAGATTCTAGGGAAAGTCATGGATATTCTAGAAAAAGCAGAATGGATCAAATATATGTCATGGATATTCTAGAAAAAGCAGAATGGATCAAATATATGTCATGGATATTCTAGAAAAAGCAGAATGGATCAAATATATTTCAGTCAAATGGTTATTGAACATTGTAAGCAAGGGATATAGGGTCAATTGGGCATTGTTCCTGACTATGCCAGACTCCTCGAAGTCAATGTCCAAAGATTACAGGTTGGAGGAAAGATCTATCTCTTCCTGGCAGAATGGATCAAATATATTTCAGTCAAATGGTTATTGAACATTGTAAGCAAGGGATATTCAGTACAACTCCTCTCAGATCCCTAGATTTGGTGATCATACCTAGGCCTTACCTGAAGGATCAGGAAAATAAAGATGCTCTGAATATGAGGATCAGGTACTATTCAGTGAAAAGGTGATTGCTTCTGTACCCAAGAAGGAGAAAGGAGAAGATTTGTACTTCATTGGGATCCTGGGCCCAAAGGCAAACTGAGATTAGCAGTTAGTGATCGACTTAAAGAAGGGGAGTAAACTCAAGAAGTACTTCGAAAATGGAAATTCTCCAGATGGTGACTGCATTAGTGCCAAAGCATCATTTCATTTCATGATTACCGTGGACCTGTTGAATGCTGACATATATTAATGGCGGAGGAGTATCAGAGGTTTCTCAGATTGTGTATTCAGAATTTTAATTGTCAATTTATGATCTTTCCATTCAGCCTGAGATCAACTCACAGAGACTTTACAAATGTGGCACCACCTCTAGTAGCACAACTTGATTTGCAATGAATACCTGTCTTTCCGTATCTGGCTGATTGGTTATTGCATGCACCCCTGGAGGAGGTTTTACATCATCATCTGAATATCACAAAGATAACTCTGAGCCACTACAGCTTTTTGATACATTTTCCGTAGTGGTAGTTGGTTTCATCAAAGAGATCTTGAATTCACTGGGTCAAGATTCAGGACGAATGTGAGCAGAGCCTTCCTTTCCTACAAGAGAACAGAGAAGCTGAGAGAGCTATTGACATTGGTCTTGAAGGAGCCAGATCAGCACATTCTAGATTCACTTTAGAACCTCAAGTCGTTGGTACTTTTCCCAGCATGAGAGCGTAGGGGAGAATCATTAACAAAGTCTCTCAATTCAATTGCAGTTCTCTAAGGCCATCTAAGAATCACAGACTACTAAATGGAGTTAGTTAATGTATTACAAAGCCAAAAACAACTGGACATACAGACATCTCAAGAAGAAGGTGTGAAAATACATTGGGACTCATACACAGCCAAATCCATGAATAAGGTTAAGGCAGTGCAACATGCACAAGACAATTAATTCAATATTCAGGATGCCTAAGTATAGAGAACAAGAGTCCAGATTCCCCTGCATGGAAGACTTTATAGAAATAAAGCATTAATTTCTCCCTACACTAACACTAACCTGGCATCCATAGTTAATCTTGCTGCGGGGCAGGATCATTTAAGGTGTCAGCATGTGGAGTCTCCCTTAGAAGTCAAGCAGCATGAAGCTACTGAAACAGAGCTCTTTCTAAGGCAGGGAAGAAGTGGGTCTCTTTCTCTAGTTGCCATACACCAATAACACATGTGGCTTCCCAGGATCTTCTTGGGGTCACGCCAACTGGCAAGGCCACATCCTCATAGGTAGTTTTCCACTGGGCGGCAATGCTCCAGGGCGATAGCAAGAGGACCTTGGCTGTCTTTGGTGAGAAAGTATAACAGTTCTCGTTATCGGCATCAGCGTTCAATGTATCCTCCTCTCACCTTGCCTAGCTCTTAAAACAAACGCATCATTCTAACTAGCAAGGAACTTCTTTCACCTGCAACACAAGCATGAGAAAGAACAGAATCTAACATGCATATGAAATTCAACTATCAATTCAAATGTGAGAGCTTCCAGGGAAAATGCATTTCAGGCCCACAAAATTTAGCTAACATAAGAAAGATAGAACTTGATCTTAACAAAGCTATTTAGAAATTGAGGCATATACAGCTAATATTTCCTATACATATAAAATGTCATGACTAATAAGCATATTTTGTGAACAACATGAGT
This sequence comes from Lissotriton vulgaris, assembly GCF_964263255.1. NCBI lineage: Eukaryota > Metazoa > Chordata > Amphibia > Caudata > Salamandridae > Lissotriton > Lissotriton vulgaris. The sequence goes on from NC_141685.1 coordinate 385,719,838, forward strand.
GTCAATGCACAGCACAAGTGTCTCAGTTAATGTTTCAGCTAGTTAAATGTACTTGCTACACTCATTTCTCCACATTACATTGAAGTGTCCTAAAATACATTCTAATGTCTCATGTTAATATAACTAAAGAATATACATGGATGTGGATTACATCTGATTATGATGCTCCCCTGCAAATGATAAATGGATTTTGCTATACAACAGTTTTGGTCTTGTAGCAGGCCTCAACTCACAGAGGGATGGTGGTGCAGGGGCATATGGCATCCTGTCTTTAAATGGCAAAATATGCATAGCTGAATAATTGACAACTGCGGCGGCATCTTCATTGGTTTTGTCTCCGATTTGTCAATCTATGAACACTTTGGTTCCAATAACATCAGATTTCAGATCTCAACTCGTGGTTAGTCTGGGACAATCTAAACAAAGAGATGACCATTTATTAGAACCTACCAATAATTTTTACAACAGATGGCAGTGCCCTGGGTTGGAGTGGGATATTAGGTACTCTCTCAGTATTATCAAAGAGACTACCCAGGAAGTCATTCAGATCATTAAACTGGAGGGAACTGATAGCAGAGTTTCAAAATCTCTTCCATTTTCATCAGCAGGTCTATTAGTGCAATGTATTGATAAGATCAGACAATACGGTGACTAAAGCATATGTGAATCATTGAGACAGCACAAAGCTGACGTCACGCATCAATGTTTCTGTGCTACTGAGCAGATGGATGTAGTGTCATCTCATGACAATTTCCCTGACCCACATCAAAGGCGTTGTTAGTGTGAAAGTTGATCACCTGAGCAGGATGTTGACTCCATCTCAGGACCTGTGTTTATCCAGGAAGACTTTTGTGAAGATATGTGAGAGATGCAAAACTCAACGTTTGCATCTCTTTGCTTCCAAGAACAATGCTCTTTTTCCGAAGTTCTGTTCTTGCTTCCTGGAACAGGGAGCCTGGGGGTGAATGGCCTGCTGGAGAAGTTAACAAATGGACTGCTATATGCCTTTCCCTTTTTTTCCTTTCATTTCAAGAATTTTGTTCAAAATCGAAAGAGAAAAGGTGAAAATAGAGGTGGTTTTCCCATTCTTGTCTTGTAGATCTTGCTTCCCTCTACTGAAGTACCTTGCTGTTTATCCTCCTTGGATTCTTTCACACCTCATTTCTCCAATATGGTTGTTCAACACCTTCTTCTTCTCAAGCTCACTCTCTTGGTTTGGATGTTGAAAGGTTGAGTAGCCAGAAGAAAGGTCTTCCGTCCCTTTTAGCATTAGCTATCCAGGGTTGTAGAAGACTGTCTACATCAAAATCATACTGTAGGCATTCAGACGTTTTTCACAGACGCTGGTCTTTGCATGATATTTCACCTATTCAGCTTCTTTATCTGGTATTCTTCAATTTTAGTTTAATAGGCCTGACAAGAACTTGTCTGTTTCTGCCATAAAATCTCATTGGTTTGCAATGCCTTTCGTGACTTTGACAGGTAGCTCATTTAAGGAAGCAGACATCTTAATATCTAGATTGTTCTAGAGGTTTTCTATATTTAAGACCTTCTCTCTGACCTCCATAACCTTCTTGAGATCTTCCATTTGTTGGGAAAGCTCTGCATTCTTCTCCTTTTGAAACTCTGTCTTCTGCTAATTTAACATTTCTCTCCAATAAGGTGGAATTTCTTGTTGGAGAATAGCCGAGCATTCTGCTCTTTTGTTCAGGTCTCCCTTTCTTAGATTTATGAAGTACAGGGTGGTACTTAAACCTAATTCATCTTTCATTCTTAAAGGGACATCTCTGTTTTATGTTTCTCAGGACATTATCCCTAATTTCCTTTTATCTTTCACTTAACTCAAAGGAAAGGAAACGTTTGTACTCTTTGGATGTTAAACATACTTTGTCCATTTATCTTGTCAGATCCTGAGGTTACAGGAATTTTCTTTGTGACCCTTTGCTCCTGTGTAAAGGCAAAAGGGCAACAAAGTGAAATTAGACCAACTGGATTAAGGATACTATAATGTTTGGATAAGCCAATCTGCAAAAGATTGCACCAGGAGGTATAGAGGGTAGATGAACCAGTGTTGTGTCTCCTGGGAAAAAATTCAGTGTGCTCCTTTTCATGGGATTTGCAGAGCTGTACTTGGTCTTTGGACCATACATTTATAACACATTACTCCTAGTCCAACTAGTCTTCATCCCAGCCATCACAACTTACCCACCCTCCCTGATTCAGGCCTTTGTTGGGGCTCTGGAATTCAGGAAGTGCTGGGGTAATGCTATGTTTATATAGCCCCCACCTGGGAGTAGGTGAGGTTCCTTCAATATTTCGTGTTTTTCTGTCTATGAGGTAGTAGTTAACTCACAAGGGGCCAGATGTACAAAGCATTTTTCCAGTTAAAAACATGATGAGCCTGATTAACAAAATTTATCTGAGACAAATCCTACCTTTATGACTTTCGGTATTCACAAAAGGCATTTATGAGTAGTAAAGTTAGGAATCCTAACTTTACTACTCCTAAATGCCTTTTGTGAATATCGAAAGTATTAGTATTAGAAACAAAAACTGTGAGATCCAAGAATGGTACCTCCTTCTCGCTTATCTTGCTGGTAACTCTCAAGTTAAGCTCATTACTGTTTAGAATGGGAATGCACTCTTCAGCCTCCAAAGGTGTACCACGCCACAATATAAACAGGTCATCGATGTACATCGATGGATGTAGCACAGACATTTTTCAGACATTCACCTCCAGTCACATATCAGGGTTGAATCAATCATCGTTCTTTAGCTCACTTCACCACCACAGTTCAGACCCAGCTATATGAAAATCAGTCTTGACCCTATGCCTCATGGGAACAGTCTAGCCCGAACTGCCAGGCCAGGTCTTCCCCGAACCGGAAACAAGCATCCTGGGTCCGGTTTCTGGGTAACACCCCTCATCAGCCAGGCTAGCTTGAATCCAGTGGCTAAGTGAGCAAGGGACTCCCGTCTGGGCATACCCTGCTAACTCAGGGCGAACAAAGCAAATACAAGGAGATGATGGACCGAGCGCTGAAACTTTTCAGACACTCACCCCCAGTCGTAGATCTGGGTTGAATCCATCATAGTTCTTTAGCTCAGGAGAGCCTGCACTCCATAGGAATATATCACAGTCAATTATTTTTTGGCTGACGGGTTTGGACCTGCGCAGTCTTTTTCAAAGCCTACATATCAATAGTGAAAGAGCCCTACATACTTCAAACAAAATTCGCCAACATGAGTAAATATGGTAAACAGACTTGTGGGATCTCGATTAATGCCATTCCTTAAATTAAAGAAAAGACTGGGTGAATGTTCTAGATATTACATTTGATACAGAATTAACAAACACAAGTGTGTGTTTAAATATAATAATTGCACATGCTCAACATATCTGCAATGTCATCAGTACCACATTTTCGTACATATACAGTTTTAACTCAAAGGCTTGATGTGCAATTTTGCTCAGATAGAGCTGGGCATAAGCATACAGAGTATCATCATGTAGCAAACAAGTATTCCAAATTGCATTCCGCCATACATACAATGTCCAGTTGTATTCCTCAAAGGTCAAGGCAATTTAGCGAGATATTATGATATCTCCAAAAGTAAAAATAAAATGTTATAATGGAATATTTTCCCTCCCGTTCCAGTGGTTTCGAAACACTAAAAACTGTGAGTGGAAAAAAGAAATGAAAAGAAAACATAGATTAGACACTACATTAAACATGCAACCCCTCAAGAGGTCAGCTTGTCTTAAAAAAATGGTGTTACTTGTTGGAGCCTCATTAAATAATGTGTGTTTCAAAGCAGACAGGAAATCTAGCCTAAGTGTACATGAAGGTCCTCATCCTGGTTGACACCGCCAGGATGTTTGCTGAAAAAGTTATGTACTCCGATTCCAGGATCCTCAAAGCCTGTTCCCTGTTACCTTCTCTCACATTTGCCGGAATCAAGTCAATGTAAAAAAATCACACTTTGTCAACATTGGACCCATGCATCTGGTTGCAGTTCCCAGCCACAGGGTAACTTAAGTCATTATTCCTAATGGCACATAAATGCTCAAGGATTGTTTTCTTGACCGGGAAGATGGTGCTCCCTACAAATCACAAACCACGCATGCACATGAAAACATAAACAGTATAATAGCCGTTGCAATTCAAAAACGTCCTTATCTTTACCGTTGTTCCATGTTTTAGGTTAGAGCTCTGGGCACATGCCTTGAACCTACCACACTTAAAAAATCCCTACATTTCTTTGAGTCAAGACCCTGGGTTGCTTACCACGCAACCCTGGGTACTGGCTGAGAGAAAAGCTATTGAGAGAGTGTCTCTGGAATATATATATTACCTACTGGCGGTCGCCAGTAGGTATATATAGTTAGGATTTTTTCTCTATGGAACTTTTGAAAATTCTATGTCTAATAACTTTGGCGTTTGAGGACGGAATCGGCTGAAATTTTCAGGGAAATGAGGTTCCGTGACGATTTGAACTTGTGTTTTCAAATTTGTCGGAAATACATAATATTGGTATCAGCGAACCGCAAATGATCCATTTAGCATACCCTGGTGTTTTCGCTACGCTACAAACAAGAGCACTCCTTTTATGAACACATTTCTGATCTACCCACGGCATCCATCTTAGATCATGGCAGCCATTTTGTGTTTCTTGCCCTCACATACGCAATAACCTCTGATCACTTCATTTCGATTAAGGACACGTAGCCTTAGCCGGAGATTCACCTCTTTCATGACACATGCACCTTAAACCAGATCACGCTGTAGCTGCATGACTCGACAAAGGCTGCCTCCTCTGCCCGAGGCCAGTCCTGCTAAACTGATCTTCGTGTCCATTGTGCTGATCATGATTAGGCGGCCGAAGCTGGTAGCCTTGCCCATTTACAACCCACAAACATCTCTTATCCCGCTTTCCTATCTTCCACACCTGGCTCCGTTCCTTTCTTTCTGAATCTTTATTAGGGGGAGGTAACGAAATTTACGATGAGGCGGTCCGACTCTTGAATGCAATATTGACAAGGGATTGTGATGAACTAGTGGGAACCCCTCTTCGTAGATGTTTCGTATCAGATTTTATCAACGGTTCCTGTGTACGCCAAATATTTATTGTTTATGACACAAAGGTTTTGGGAATGTACCAACATGTAAAGAATTCGCCTGAAGGCCAAAATTTAGTATATAAGGAGCAACCCACTTTGTACAATTTGAACAGGCTCCTAGACACTGCCCATGCGTAGTTTCTGTGACTTCTGTGTCCCTGCAGTAATAAACCTTTGGTCTTTGACGCCACCATCGAGAAGCCCGTGTTTCTGTTCATTTGTGCACCAAGGCAGGTGGAACTCCGGGGTCTTTGGGTGTTGTTCCCTGACACCTCTGGACGGAACCAAAAAGGTCCAGAACTCCAATTGGCGCCCACGTGGGGCGACGTCATTCGGTACCGGTCCAAAAGCTTGAAGAGTTCGAGAAGCTTCGTGTGAAGATTCCTGAGGGAGGCGCCCCACTTCATCGATCCCGGCATATCGCAAAAGTGGCCCGAAGTTCTCTTCCACGAGGGTTCCCGTTCAGGACGGCTGCAGTGGGCCGTTGCCTTGACCGTCGCCCTGTCTTGGACCCGAGGTGCAGTCCTTAGTACGGCGAAACGTGACGGGTTTCTCCTTGGTGACGTCTTCAGTGCCTCAGTTAAGTATTTAGTGATAGCTAGCTGGTTACTTTGTGAGGGTTGCTAAAATCCTTGATTGGTTCTTGGTTTGGTTTGGTTCTTGGTAGGATTATCACTGGTTGTTCTGGTTACGATAACCTATTTGGTTTAGTTTGGGTATCGATACATCAGTTTGTTTTGGTAGGCCTAAGTTCTTGGTTCGAGTGTACATATCTGTTTTGTGTTTTGTTTGTTTTGTGTTCCAGACTAAAAAATGGTAAGTCGGAAAATGTTGTCTTGCTTTGGTTGCAACCGTGACTCACGATTGGAGGACTCCTGTCTGGTTCCTCCGATTGGGACTCCCCTATATGATTTATATTGTAAACATGGTGTGGGTCCTATATCTTATAATGAGGTATGGGTCCGTTACACTGCGAAGGATGGTGTCCTTAGTTGGCCACTGCATGGTAGTTTTGAACCCGAGATTCTCGACAATTTAGAAGCGAAATTGTTTAGGAAGAAAGCCCGGCCGGCAATGTTTGATTCTTTCCGTTACTGGCGAAAAGAATCCAAACAGAAAGAAATGAAAAGGTTGAAGAAAGAACAGAAAGAACAAGAAGAGTTGACTCTAGAGCAAGCGGCTAAGCAGTTGCAGGCTAACGAGTGTGAGAAGGCCATAGATGTGGCCATTAGAGAGCATAATTTAGCGATTGACAAGTGCTATCCTGCCTTGCCATCGAAAACGGCTAAGATACTGGAGGATTCCGAAAACGATCCTCTGCTATCTTATTTGTTACGGTCACCTCCACCGTATGCACAGGGTGCTACGGCTCCACCTTTACCGAATGTACAATTGCCGGTTGCTGGACAACCTGGTGTTCCTGCTCCTGTCCCTCAGAATCAAGTTCCCGTACCTCCTGTGATCAATGTGAATGTTCCTACGGCTCCTGCTCTTCCTGGATTGCCGACTTCTATACCTATATCTGTATCACTTGCACCTACTGTCCCACAAACTATTTTTCTCGATACTCCTACTGTTCCATTATCTATTCCTACCTCTACTGCGTTCTCTACGTCTGCGAGTGTGTTAACTCCACTTTCTGTTCGTTGAAGAATCACTGATTCTGTTACTAATATGCTGTCTCCTTTATATAAAACTTTAATTAAGACTCCTACTCCTGACTCTGTTCAGAGACGTAGTCAGCTTCCAAGTACTGAGGAACGGGGAATTTTAGACTCAACGGCTCTCAGATGGATTTCGAAGAGTAGAAGATATAGTACGAGAGATGTGCTAGATACATTTATGCAGTGGAAAGAACCAACGCAACGGTATGTCTTTGACGAGATGTGCTCGTTGTTACGTGAGGAGATAGAAGAAGACGATGTTGAATCTAATTTAGAAGATTTAATAAAGGTTCAGAAAGAGTTTGCTGCAGGAATGATAGTGGGTGATAATATAAAAGAAGCGATGGAACTTATTTTAAGTTTTAGGAACGATCCATCCCTTCGTTCGCCGAGAGATTTAGAAAAAGGTAAAACGAAGCTAAGTCGCCAATATCCTATGAGGGAGGTTCCTCCAATTTGGCGCGAAGCAGTGGCAGCTGATAATAATGCTGGTATTGCAGCTGTTCCAGCACAGTTCCAAAGAGTGTGGATACACATTCCATGGAAGCGAGCTGAAGTGCTAGCGGTGAAGCAGGCCTTGCCAGATCCACGTAAGAATCCTGCTGGATATTACAAGGAATTAACACAGACAGTTGAGGCTTGTATAATGAACTTAGCGGACATCGATATGTTATTTGGCAATGTAGTTCCACAACCAATTTGGGCTAAAATGCGTAGAGAGGATCATCAAGCTGCCTTAGGTGGTGATTGGGCAGCTATCACTGCAGCAGATGGTCAGCAAATAGGAGGTGCAAAACCCGAACCCCTAATTGCTAATCTTCCAGGTAGAATAATTGATCTAATGAAGACTCTGATGCCAGCATTGCGTGTTAATTGGGACAAGTTGTCCGCATGCAGGCAGAAGAAAGACGAAAGTGTCTCCGACTTCTTCACGAGGTTTGAAGAGACTTTTGTAGATCATAGTGGTCAGGACATGAGCACAGAAGGAGGACAAAGACTGTTTGTCGATAAATTTGTGCATAATTTGTTACCTGAATTATGCAATAAATTAAAAGACTCAGAAAGTGCGTGGGCTGTATCCACAACTGCGCAAATACTTGCGACTGCACAGTACTACGAAAATAGGGATAAAGAGGAGAAGGAAAAATCAGAGAAGAAAACGAAAGATTTAAAAACTAAAGTTCTTTTACAACAGGCGTATCCGCCTCGCACGAATCAATCTAATACGCAGCAAGGTTCGTACCAAAGAACAGATTATAGTTCATCAAGACCTCAATATCAGTGGAATCAGTGTGCGTACTGTAAGAAAGAGGGTCACTATAAAAATGAATGTCCGATCTTAGCGCAAAATAATGCAGCAGCAGCTCAGAGAGGTCGTGGTAGTTTTGTGCAGAATTCTAGAGGTCGAGGACGAGGTGCTATGCCTCCACAAACGAATGATCGTCCCTCCAATCACTTTGATCAACGAAATGGACAATCTACTCAGCAAAATAGATCTCAACAATATCTTGTTGAGGACTATTGTGAAATAGATGAGGGTTTTCAGCAGAATGGGTACTAGGACAGCCATGGACAAAGAGAGGGAGTAGTATCAGTTCCAGTGGATCAGAGTGGGCCTTATGTCGCAGTAGCAACATCAGGTGTAGTCGAACCGTTTCTGTTGGATACTGGTGCCGCAAAAAGTTCTATCATTCATGCGAAACTCCCTGGCGCACCTTTGTCCGGCTCAACAAATGTTTCCGTAGGTTTTTCAGGCGCCCCTGTTTACAACCCGATATCTGGTCCTTTGTCTATTTCTGTTGGACCGTGCCAATTGAAAGCACCCCTGATTTTAACGACGGGCTGTAATGAAAATCTGCTTGGTTTAGATTTGTTAAAACGACTATATGCGACATTGTACTGTTCTCCGGAAGGAGTACAACTAACGTTGGGTAAAAATATCACCTCTCCGATGTACTTGTCAATGGATGCACTCCCGCCAGAGCTACGCTCACTCCCTGATTCTCTTTGGGCGACTGGTCCTAATGATGTAGGTCTCCTAGAAATTCCACCGTATGTGGTAACTTTGAAAGCAAATGTAAAATTTCCAAGAATTCCCCAATATAAAATATCTAGTGAAGGTGAGCGTGCACTTTTATTGATTGTGCAAGATTTGATTAAGAAAGATGTGATTGAAGAAACTAGAGGAAATGTCTGTAACAGTCCTGTACTACCGATTTTGAAACGAACTGATCCTACAAAACCTCCAGTGTACAGGTTTGTCATAGACCTCAGAGAAGTTAATAAGATTGTGGTTCCGCAGTTTCCTGTGGTTCCGGACAATACTGCCTTGCTAACATTGATTCCTGCTACAGCCACGTGGTTCTCAGTTATCGACTTAAAGAATGCCTTTTTCAGCATTCCGATAGCCGAAGAAAGTAGAGATATTTTCGGCTTCTGTTTAGGAGGCCGAAGTTTCAGATTTAAACGAGCTCCACAAGGCTATTGTGAAAGTCCATCTATTTATAGTCAAGCATTAAAAAGCCAGTTAGATTCCTTTGTCCTTCCTCCAGGTTCTGCCCTAGTACAGTACGTAGATGATCTTCTAGTGGCTGCCGATGACAAGGAAACTTGCAAAGCAGCTACAATTTCCTTATTGCATCATTTGTCTAATCTGAATCACAAGGTGTCACCTTCCAAAATGCAATACTGCTGCCAAGAAGTGACCTACCTAGGTCATCTCTTGTCAAAGGAGGGAAGGAAGTTGACCCCAGAAAGAATAAAAGCAATTACACAGATGAGTGTTCCACGCACACAGAGAGAAGTACGTGCCTTTCTAGGTATTACCTCTTACTGTAGGCAGTGGATCCCAAATTTTTCTCTTTTAGCGAAACCATTGGTAGCCTTGACTGGGAAAAATGTTCCGAGTCCGGTGCCATGGTCTGATGAATGTCAAGAGAGTTTTACTGAATTACGAAAAGCATTGTGTTCAGCTCCTGTATTGGGTACACCCGATTACAGTAAGCCATTCACGCTCTACGTTCACGAGAGAGACGGTTGCGCGTTGAGTGTTCTGACACAGAAGTTTGGTGATAAACAACACCCTTGTGCGTATTTCTCATCAACATTAGATCCGGTAGCCAGAGCGTTGCCTAGTTGTTTGAGAGCTACAGCGGCAGCTGCGGCTTCCATTCGACAATCTGCTGGTTTGGTGATGAACAACATGCTAGTGGTCATGGTTCCTCATGCAGTGGATACACTCATGAACCGAACGAAGACACAACACCTTACCAGTGCGAGACTATCTGGTTACGAGCTGACATTACTAGCGAGTCATATTCAGATCAAAAGATGTAATGTATTGAATCCAGCAACACTGTTGCCGACTGATCAAGAGTCGAGTGATTCCGAGCCACATGATTGCTGTTTTAAAACGGAGGAAGAGACAAAAGGACGTATTGACTTGAAGGATACTCCGTTATCCGATCCAGATGGTACGCTGTATGTGGACGGGTCATGTTTTAAATTGGAGAATGGTGATGTGACTGCTGCTTACGCAGTAACTACTTTGAAGACGATTGTGGAGACTGCAAGAGTGAGTCAGAATTCTGCCCAAGCTGCAGAATTAATAGCTCTAACTAGAGCGTGTGTTTTAGCTGAGGGAAAGAGAGTGAATGTGTTTACAGACAGTCAGTACGCATTTGGCGTGGCCCATAGTTTTGGCCGTTTGTGGAGAGAAAGAGGTTTCATTACGTCCCATGGGACCAAGATCCAACATGGTCAGCTAGTTAACGACTTGTTGGAATCTCTAACCTTGCCGACTGAAGTTGCGATTGTAAAGTGCAGTGCTCATAAAGCAATCACGGATGATGTTGGTCGTGGGAATGCTTTTGCTGATGAAATTGCTAAACAGACAGCTAGAGACATGATGAGCAGAATGTATGTTGCTACGTCTGCAAGATGGATTGCTGAGTCTGGAATGTGTGAGGATACTATGGAAAGTGTGAAAGAGATTCAGAAAGAAGCAACTGAGGAAGAGAAACGTGTATGGAGAGAAAGTACGGGCAAATTGGACTCGAATGGATGTTGGATTGATTTGACAGAACAGCAGCGTTGGATGTTGCCTGATGCGTATGTGCTTGCAGTAGTGACGATGGCGCATGGAGTAGCGCATATAAGTTCTAAAGGAATCTGTAAAATGTTGGCTCCGGTCTGGAAAAATGAGGGAATCAGTAAGTGTGCAGAGAGAGTGGTGAAAAATTGCATGGTGTGCTTGATGCATAATCCTGGCAAGGGAACTCCAACTCCAGCTGGTCATTTCGCTCCTCCTTCCTGCCCTTTTGAAGTGATTCAATTAGATTTTATTCACATGGACCGCTGTAATAATTTAAAATATGTCCTAGTGGTGGTTTGTGCTTTTTCCAGGTGGATAGAAGCATACCCACTAAAGGACAACACTGCCCTATCAACTGCCAAAATTCTTCTCAAAGAATATTTCCCTAGATACGGAATGCCACGGATTGTATGGTCAGATAATGGAAGTGAGTTTATAGGGAAAGTTATGCAGAGTGTGTGTGCCGGCCTAGGGCTGAAACAGAAGTTCCACAGTGCGAACCATCCCCAGTCTGCTGGTTTAGTGGAGGGTTACAATGGCACCCTCAAGCTGAAAATAGCTAAAATACAAGCATCCACAGGTTTGGCCTGGCCAGACGCACTTCCTTTGGCCTTGTTATCAACGAGAGCAACTGTTCATTCTAGAGTGGGGCTTAGCCCTTATGAAATTGTTTTTGGCCGTCCGGCAAATATTTGGGGTGTGCCGAGGCCTAAAAAGTTTTGTTCTCTAGAATATCCTATGTTGATAGACTACCTTTACGACTTGACTGCTAAATTGAGTCTTATTCACCAACAGGTTTTCGATGCTTTGCCAAAGCCTCCGGAGAGTCCAGGGCATCAGCTGAAACCGGGAGACCTCGTCGTCATCAAAAACTTCGCGAGGACGAAGAACCTTCAGCCGAGATTTGTCGGCCCCTTCCAAATCCTACTCTTAACGAGGACAGCAGTTCGTGTGGCCGGACGCAAGCACTGGGTGCACGCGTCACATGTAAAGCGTGTACCCCTGCCACTTCCTTATGACGACTGGGTGAAGAAGGGAATTGGTTCCTCCGAATTCGAAAGTACACCGAAGTTCATCCCTTTCAGCGATGCCGAATTGATTTCCGACTCTCCTTCTAAAAAACCTCCTTTGAACACTGAACATTTGTCACCTGCATCAGAAAAGACTCTGTCATCTGCGAACATGAACACTGCAACAACTACCAGTGAAACGCTTTTTGCCGATCAGACAGTACCTGCGAAGCAGAGATATAACTTACGAAGCCGTAAAATGGACAAATAAAGCAGGCAACTGCATACTGTGATGTTTTGAAATATTGAACTTTTTCCCTCAGCCAGGAAGTTTGCTATTGTTTTATTGTTTTAAAAAATTGCCTTGCCGTCTGGGTAGCCGAAGGGTCGTGGCTGTGTGCCTAGTTGAATCTGCGGGGGTCTGACACAAGGTCGATCTTTCTGTTGGTTCTGGGAACTCCCAGGGCTGATAGAGGCATTTTCATCTACGTACACATCATCAGTGGTCGCGAGCGGATTGTAGAAGATGGAGCTTCCTGCGCTGCATCGAGAAAATGTGATTTATATTCGCAGAAACAGACTTCATAGAATTCTTCATAGCAAATGCTTTTTGATGCAATGTGCCATTACATTCCTGATTATTTTAGCAACATTGGTGGGTGGAATCGTTTTTAGTATAAATTTGATTTTTGTGCCAGTTACTACAGTACCTCCCCTTGATCCTGCTATTTCTACTGTTTCTTCTATACACTCTTTTCACTCGTTTCCGGAACATGAGCAAGCCCGACGCTCAGAATTCATTAACAACACTTTTGTACAGCTCTTGCACCAACACCAACTGGTAGTTAACACTACAGACTGCTGGGTGTGTGGCTTGATACCCCACACTATGGATAAAGGTATTCCCTATCTGGTTTTGCCTTTCAGTTACAATGGATCATTTCAGGCCCTTCAAACCATCTTTGCTTATGCCCTTGAAACCTATCCTCCACGTCTACCACGTTCCACTAAATATAACTCTGCCAACAAAGCCTTAGTCCAGGGAATTATTGACATGGTCAAGGACGTCAATAATACTCCATCATACCCTAGAGACGAATTGCGAGTATATTTAAGTTGGAATACTTCAGAGTATCGCCTTAGTTTGGGAGAAAGCAAGCGTAAAAGCTATCCAATCAAGCTGCTGTGTCTTTATTCCTAATAATGCTCCAACAGTCTATGAGGCGATCTCTAAGCTACACAAGATTTCCGACTCTATTCACGTAGATAAGGGAAACTGGTCCTTTATGGAGTGGGTGTGGACTCTGATCTCAGCGTGGGGATGGAAGGTTCTAATGGTCATTGGTGTCATTTTAGTATTCCTATTCTCATGCTGCCTGATTATCCAGTGTGGTCCTGCTCTGTGTAGTCTTTGTGCTGCAACTTGTCTCAGAAAACCACCTGCATTTGGAGAAAAGGCACGAGAAAGGATGATGATACAACAGCATGTCACTGACCTGATGAACATAGAATTGGATTCTGACATAGATTAATTGCCTATGTAAGGGCAAAAGGAGGGTCTGAGGTTCCGTGACGATTTGAACTTGTGTTTTCAAATTTGTCGGAAATACATAATATTGGTATCAGCGAACCGCAAATGATCCATTTAGCATACCCTGGTGTTTTCGCTACGCTACAAACAAGAGCACTCCTTTTATGAACACATTTCTGATCTACCCACGGCATCCATCTTAGATCATGGCAGCCATTTTGTGTTTCTTGCCCTCACATACGCAATAACCTCTGATCACTTCATTTCGATTAAGGACACGTAGCCTTAGCCGGAGATTCACCTCTTTCATGACACGTGCACCTTAAACCAGATCACGCTGTAGCTGCATGACTCGGCAAAGGCTGCCTCCTCTGCCCGAGGCCAGTCCTGCTAAACTGATCTTCGTGTCCATTGTGCTGATCATGATTAGGCGGCCGAAGCTGGTAGCCTTGCCCATTTACAACCCACAAACATCTCTTATCCCGCTTTCCTATCTTCCACACCTGGCTCCGTTCCTTTCTTTCTGAATCTTTATTAGGGGGAGGTAACGAAATTTACGATGAGGCGGTCCGACTCTTGAATGCAATATTGACAAGGGATTGTGATGAACTAGTGGGAACCCCTCTTCGTAGATGTTTCGTATCAGATTTTATCAACGGTTCCTGTGTACGCCAAATATTTATTGTTTATGACACAAAGGTTTTGGGAATGTACCAACATGTAAAGAATTCGTCTGAAGGCCAAAATTTAGTATATAAGGAGCAACCCACTTTGTACAATTTGAACAGGCTCCTAGACACTGCCCATGCGTAGTTTCTGTGACTTCTGTGTCCCTGCAGTAATAAACCTTTGGTCTTTGACGCCACCATCGAGAAGCCCGTGTTTCTGTTCATTTGTGCACCAAGGCAGGTGGAACTCCGGGGTCTTTGGGTGTTGTTCCCTGACACCTCTGGACGGAACCAAAAAGGTCCAGAACTCCAGAAATGGCACATTTCATTTCTAAGCAGCCCCTGAAAATTTGGGGGGGTTCCGTCAAGGGGGGGCCGAGAAAAAAGGGGGGTCCCAAAATGCGTTTTTCCCATTCATTTTTCCATAGGGCGTTTGGCCTCACTTTTAGCTCGAACGGCTGAATGGATTTGCACGAAACTTGGCAAAATTGTAGGGACTGTTAGCCCGATGTGCCTTTGCTGGGTCTCAATATATGTGCTCCAGTGGATTTTGAGAAATTAACGTTAAAAAAAACAGATATATCTGTGACAGCGTCCCGGATAGCGCACCAGTTCGCGTACTTTTCGCGTAACGGAGCTTTGCGAAGCGAAGCTGATTGGCTCTCCAGTGTCTGTCAACATTCTAAACAGTCCGGAGCGGCCGCCATCTTGTCTCTCGGTAGGATCGAGAGACAAGAGGAGGAGAAAAACGAAGGGGGAATTTAATGAAAGGGGGCAAGGTAGACCCTTCTTGACGCCCTAGGAATGATGTTGGGGTTATTAAAGAGTCCCGTGGGGCAAATAAAAAAATATTGATTTTTTGCGGTAGAAGCACTTTCCGGTTCGCGAACCGGGACGCGAAACGGGAATTCACCATTTTGTGTTTCGATTTAATTAAATTACAAGATGGAGGAAAAACAATGTGAGAAATGGGTATAAGGGGGTACGGGAGACGTATCCTGACCCCCTATGTTTTCTGAGGGTGGCTGAGGAGGCTCATATATGTTGATACTTGTCTTCCAGCGTCTGTTAACGTTCGATTCGGCGCGGCAGCCATTTTAGATGCCTTGACCAGACCCGCTCTCTGCACGCCGCCGATCGTGACGTCTGTTAACGTTCGATTCGAAGGAAATCAGGAAGTGTTGACTGCCATTTGACACTGCGAGTAAATATATTGTTAAAAATAATTGTTATAAATTAATTCGTATTAATAAACATTGTCTGCGCCATCTTGCTTTTTTTCCAATGCCACACTTTTGTCGTGCACGGCAGCCATTTTAGATGCCTTGACCAGACCTACTCTCTGCACGCCGCCGATCCTCAGCATGGCTCCCCACCCTCGCAAGCATCTCCCCCACGCACTGGTCACCCCCGCTCTCGGTCTTATGCATGGGCCATAAACCTCCCCCCATCTGCGCTGCTCTTCCCTGAGAATCACACCCTGTGCCCGCCCGACACCACCCTTTCACCCTATTCACTACCGCACCCTCTGACACTCCTCTTCCTTTGTGTCTGATTGTCCAGGCCGGTCCCAGGCTATCACCTAGCCCTGCAGATGTAGTTTATGGCCTCAACTGTAAAGAATCACCCCTCTTCAAAGGAGTTACAGTAGATCAAGGCCCCACCCGATGAGATCCGTCACACCACACGCGTTCCTACTATCTGATAACCATCCTGTATTGTGATTGGGGAGGGGATTTTCACTGTGAGGGTGTGTGGGACCGAGCATGAAGCGGAAGATTCCAGGGATGCCTCTTTGTACATCAAAGTTTTTACAATTATGTGTCACATTAAAAATATATAGCACTCCAACAAAGTAGTAGGATTATAAAACTTTAATAACTTATAAATATATACAACGCAACAAAAACAGTAAACACATTTAAATTTTTTTTTTAAAACAGAAGCAACAATGGTCAGTAGCTGTCTTTTGTGCGAATAGTCCCAAGGCAGCACAACGTGCTGAGTTCTGGACGGCACCCAGGTGATGTCACCTGGGTGCCGCACTGGTTTTGGTATCCTACAATGCTGCTCCGAAAAACGGCGTGGGGCGCCCCGGGGCGGGGGGAGGCCTCGTCAGTAGCGGTCTGTTGTGCGAATAGTCCCAAGGCAGCAGAACGTGCTGAGATCTGGATGGCACCCAGGTGATGTCCAGTAAGTTGTCGCACTGGTTTTGGTATCCTACAATGCTGCTCCGAAAAACGGCGTGGGGCGCCCCGGGGGGGGGGAGGAGAGGCGGCGTGAACGGGCCTCCTCAGGTGGAGGCTCGTCTGCTGTAGTGGGGTGCCCCTTTACCGTTTCAGTTGCCATTCTGCCCGCTTTTGCTACACTGTGCCTCATCCGCCATTCAGCTGTTTATCGCCCGCTCTTGCGGCTACAGCGTCTCGCTCACCATGTAGTTGAGTTGCGCCTACTCTTGCGGTGCAGCGATAGGCGGCTGCCACAGGACTCTTAAAATGGCGGCCGGCTCTTCGGATTTGGGCCTGGTCCACTAAAATGGCCCTGGGACACCTTGGAACTCGGACGCTTGTCTGCTAGGGCTTGGGCTCCATTCTCGAAAGCGTCCCCTCAGCCTTGAAGATTTTACAAAAGTCTTGGGGGCCCCCGACTCCCGCAGGCTTCCGGTGGGGAGCGGCTGCCATGATTGCTTGCGGAATGGCCACGACGGAGCTACGAGATGGTGGTGCTCTCATGCTGACGCCAGCTTCAGTCTGAAACATCCAGAAACACTGTAGACTATGAATTCGATGAGTTCCGGTGGAGCCCCAACGTGACCCGGTAGGGAAGAACTTGCCCTCCTCTTTTTTGAGTGATGGTTCTTGTTGCCTGTCCCCTCTGTTGTCATCTAACGGAACCTTTTTTGATTGCCGAGTGAGAAAAAAAAAGGTGGGTCTTTCATCGTTTGGGAAAAAAAATTCTTTTAATCCAATGAAAAGTGTTATTTTTAGGTCATATGATCAAGCCTTCCATCATTAGGAAACCAAAAGTAAAATGAACCAATGAAAAGTTTTATGAACAAGTCACATGACCTGTTATGCGGCTTTGGGCTATAAAAAGCGTACAAAATCCGTTGGCCCATGAGGCGGCGTCAGTAGCGGACCGATGTGCGAATAGGCCGAAGGCAGCACAACGCGCCGAGATCCGGATGGCACCGAGTTGGTGTCCAGCAAGTTGCACTGGTGTGGCCATCCTACAATGCTGCGCCGAAAGACGGCGTGGGGTACCCGGGGGGAGGCGGCGCGAACGGCCCTCTTCCGCCTCCCCACGTGGAGGCACCTCATCTGCAGTGCGGCGCCCTTTGCCGTTTCACTCGCCGTTCAGCAGAGTTGCGCCCGCACTTGCTGCTACAGTAGGCCGAAGGCAGCTCAACGCGCTGAGATCCGGATGGCACCGAGGTGGTGACCAGCAAGTTGCCGCATTGGTGTGGCCATCCTACAATGCTGCGCCGAAAGACGGCGTGTCCAGCTTAGTTTCTCCCGCTCTTGCGGTACAGTGACTCGAACACGCCGAGATCCGGATGGCACCGAGGTGGTGTCCAGCAAGTTGCCGCACTGGTGTGGCCATCCTACAATGCTGCGCCAAAAGACGGCGTGTCCAGCTGAGTTGCGGTCACTCTTGCTGCTACAGTACCCCGAAGGCAGCACAACGCGGCGAGATCCGGATGGCACCGAGGTGGTGTCCAGCAAGTTGCCGCACTGGTGTGGCCATCCTACAATGCTGCGCCGAAAGACGGCGTGTCCAGCTGAGTTTCTCCCGCTCTTGCGGTACAGTGACTCGAACGTGCCGAGATCCGGATGGCACCGAGGTGGTGTCCAGCAAGTTTCACTGGTGTGGCCATCCTACAATGCTGCGCCGAAAGACGGCGTGGGGTGCCGGGGGGGGGGGGGAGAGAGGCGGCGTAAACGGACCTCTTCCGCCTCCCCAGGTGAAGGCATCTCATCTGCAGTTTGATTTGGTGGATAATCCCCGACCTGCCAGTACATCCACCAATAAAGTGGCAGTGACAGAATCAGAGGCAAGGGAAACGGTTCTAAATCTTCAGAAGAACTTTGGACAAATGAAAATGACATGTTTAACTTGCGGCAAATTAATTTCATGTGGAGAGAGGAGTGTTATTCTAATCAATAGAGCTTATGTACATCATCATAGTCGCTGGTTGGTGGAGACATTTTGACTATATCCTGGACCTGTCCGGCCTCGCCCAAAATGGCGCCGGTATAAATGGGACTCGTAACTCCTTGTTGTGTACTGGTTGCCCAACCTTGATATCACAAGATACGTATGCAGTTTTGAAGCACATGGCGGGCGGGGACGAGTACTGATTGAACATTTGGACATCCCTATTGATATTAAGTTCTGATGTGTTATTGATTACTGTACTATTGAAAGTTCGATTTAACGTCACCCAAGGTACTTGCCCGCAAATGTATATCTAGATAATTTTATTGTAACTGGCCCTGTCGTACTTTAATTATAAAATGTACGTCCACCGATTCCGCAAATGTTAGACACCTTAGTTCTTGCAACCTAATGCGTCGCCCGTTACGTTGTTCTACAGTGTAAATGTCCCCTCATCATATACGATTCCAGTTTGCTCCGTGGCCGGCCCCCGTGGTTAAAGGCCCGTATTTGTATACTGACATTTTCACAATAAAGATTTTTAAAACAAAACATGGTAGTAGTACTTACATTGGAAAAGTTTTGAATAATAGCCACTGTTTTCGAATCAGTAAAAGGCAAGTGAAATAAAGCAGTCCAATTACATGATGGTTAAAAGGTATAATACGCAGGAACGCAGTAAAGATAAATGGTCAAGGGCTGTTGTGTTTTCTACTCCTGCAACATAAAGTGATCGATAAGAATCTGATATTTAGGCCTATCGGCGACTAAGACAGCAGGCCGAGCCTCTTTTGCTCAACGGCTCCCTCATGGGACAAAGAAACGCCCTTTTTCTCGAAATAGGAATATTTTACTTGCAGGACAGTTGTAAAGTTCCCGGGAAAATACATTAGCCTGGAACATTATAACATATGTGTTTAAGAAAAAAAAATGTTCGAAAGCAATGAAAAGCGTTATTATGACCAAACCTTTCATCATTAGAATAACAAAAGTAAAATGAACCAATGAAAAGTTTTATTAACAAGTCACATGACCTGTTATGCTTATGTTACGCGCTGCGCGCCGCGCTCTGGATCGCTTCCGGGAAGCTGCGCCTTGCGCACCGGAGTACTTCCGGGTGCGCTAACGCGGCGCGTCATATGACGCATTACGCGACAACGCAGGTCCAGAATATAGTCAAAATGTCTCCACCAACCAGCGGTCGGAACACAACCCCTTTCAGTAGTCCAAAAAGTTCTGTTAAATGACAACAGAAGGGACAGGCTACAAGAACCTTCAGTCAAAGAGGGGAGGGCAAGTTCTTCTCTACCTGTTCACGTTGGGGCCCCACCGGAACTTATAGAATTTGGGCGGGGTGGGTGGCGGAGCTGAGCTGTCTTGCAGCCATCATGGCGTCGTGCTCAGTTCATCTCACTAGTTTCGTATTTCTCATGAGGGGTTGTTCCTAATGTTTCTATTTTAGCGAGGTCAAAAAGAGATCCCATTAGTGTCCTACTGATTTTGCTCGATTCCTTTTGTTTTTTAAAACGATTTTTCACTATCTGCAAAGACTAGACAGAGTATTGCGACTCTGTGCTTGTTTGTTATTAGAGAATGAAGCAAAGAGATCCAATTCTAAAACAGTAAATGCTTGGATAACAATCAATCAAATGGAGAGAGAAGCAGGCACGACGGATTACAACGGGGGCGAAGGCCTGCGTTACCCACCCTTCACTATCTGCAAAGAGAGAATACTCCTAAAAGAAAAAAAGGGGTGGGGGGCAGCGTTCAAAGCACATCAGTGTGCATAGATACGAAAATGTTTTTACCTACCACGTACTTGACATTTTAAAGCTTTTCATATTTGCTATTAAAAAACCATTGAAATTCACTGCAAAAAACATAGGTTATAGACCATATATAGTTAGGAATTAGCATTTACAAAACCTTAATTTACTCGCACAAAACCATAGAAATTCGCATATATAGTTAGTTGCAATAACTATATATCGCGCACCCGCAATCCACTGCTGATGATGTCACATATTACATCATTCATGAGATGGTCAGTGACATCACTGATGACATCACTGATGACATCTCAAATGACATCACTGATGACATCACTGATGACATCTCAAATGACATCACTGATGACATCACTGATGACATCTCATTTGACATTACTGATCACATCACTGATAATATCATTCATGTGATAATACGATGAACCTCTTCAGACTCTAATATAACCTTAGATACAATCAGTGTAAACAGACACTCACAGATTGTCACTCATGCATGGAGTAACTCATACATCTAGTCAGTCATGAAAAGAATCAATCACTCCTCCATTCCCTCAACTATACAGTTATACACACCTTACTTATTCAAACATATACTAACACATATTTACTCTCTTATACAATCCCTGATACAAGTTCACAATGATCCATACAGCCACTCACACATTCACTGACTCTTATGCACAGTTATTTATATATGTCAACTCTCACATGTACTGTGTTTTACATATGTACTTACTTTGACATGTAGCACTGAGAAATCCATTCAATCACCAATACACTCATGCAGACAGTCAACCGCCCATACAGCTGTTTCCACATGCACTTTTGAACCCATACATATAGTAAATCAACTACTCACACATCTATGCACAGAGTCACACACCTCCCAGCCACCCACACACACACTCAGTCTCCCATACAAATACTTGGGCAACCAATCAATAACCCATATAGTTACTCATATAGCTACTGATCAACACATGCAGCATCTTACACAACAACAGACAAACTGATGCACACATTCAGACAGTTTAGTCACTAACCCATGCACTCAGTGAGACACATTTAATCATTTACTCATACAGTCAGTCATGCACCTACTAAATCCTTCATCCAGACACTTATACATCCACTCATTCTTCAATATGTAAGACATATTGTAACTTTACAGAAACTTACAGTCACTGGATGATGTCATCAGTGATGTCATCAGTGATGTCACTGACCATGTCATGAATGATGTAATATGTGACATCATCAGCAGTGGATTGCGGGTGCGCGATATATAGTTATTGCAACTAACTATATATGCGAATTTCTATGGTTTTGTGCGAGTAAATTAAGGTTTTGTAAATGCTAATTCCTAACTATATATGGTCTACAACCTATGGTTTTTTCAGTGAATATATATATATATAAGTCACAAGAATGTTCCTTCTGTTTAAAAAAAGAACAGAGAGACTCGGGGGTACTGTAGGAGGTTGCTTTATTCCACCAAACTATGGCATGACGCGTTTTGACGTAATGTCTTTTTCAAACGCCAGTTCTTGCCCCCACGCTAGCAGCAGTCCTTCTGAATACCTCCAGTAGCTCCGCCTTAATGGAAGTCCTGGTTGGTCAGTCCGCTAACACCAAAGCACCAGTAGTCCTTGTGGTGAACTACCGGTCCCAGAATACCCTGCCACGGCATTCCAGGTAAGTGCTGCTTATATATATTCATACATCGCTCAGCAGCACAAATAAGAAAATCACTGATTTCTCCGAAAAAAACAACAGTTGCAGGGACGTTATAGTTAGGAAATGGAATTTAAACAACTTAGAAATTCAGTGCAAAAAAAGGTTTGAGGGATGTTATTGTTAGGCTCAGGTTTCACTCATACAAACAGACCATCTTATCACAAGAGGTCATGGGAGAAGTAGAAACTGAGGAAGAGGAAAGAGAGAAGAGGAGGAGAAGGATATAGGAGGAGCACAAGAATGGCAAACAAAAAAGATCCATGCACTCCAATGCGAAGAAACCAATGAAAAAATAACTGCTAGCAAAACAATCATAAATTTAAGTACTATGGTTTTATCTGAAGAAGACGAACAATCAGTATTAGAACTTGGACTCTCCTACTATGATGAAAATGATTTTAACTATCCTAACAGTAGAAAGGAATTATATTGATATGTTCGAAAACTTAAATGATCTAAAATGCATTAAAGCCATAACCTTCAAAAACCTTCCGTTCTGGGAATACAACATGGTCTTCTGGATTAATCTGACATCTTGAACGTGAATGATGTACCTGTCTTGGGAGATCTATTAGCTCTTTTCGATGATGCCAATGAAGAAATGGGAAGTATAAGCAATCCACCTGAAAGCAATGAATCAGTAGAACATCTAAACTTTATTTTAGGAAGAGACAATCATACCCCATTTTTTGACCACCTTTCTGATTCACACCACAGTTGGCACGAGACAATTTGGACATCTTTGGTGAAAATGTAGTGAAAGATCTCAAACAATTGTATTATCAAGCTACTCCAAAAAAAGCTTTAATACACAAAACTGTGGCTAGAATACAAAAAGAAGATGTCTTATTGGTAAAATCTTCGGATAAAGGTGGAAATGTTGTGCTTTGGGGTCATAAACTGTATAAAAAAGAAGCACTAACTAGATGATCGTGAATGTTATCGCAGGATTAATATGAAGGAATATGAAGGGGTAAAGGAACTTTTCATTATGAGACTGGAGGTGTGGAGACAAGATGAACTGTTAAGCTGGGATGAGTATAAGTTCATCAAACAGGAAAAAACAGTGCTACAGGTCTTCTACATGCTCCCGAAGGTGCATAAAAGCACCACAACTCCACCTGGTAGACCGATAATTTCTTTATGTGTCAGCTTGTTTGAAAACGCTTCAAAATATATTGATTAGTTTTTAAACCCCATCGTAAGAACACCAACATCATTTATTAAAGACTCGCCGGATTTTCTTAAATGTATACATGATATACGTTGGAATGAGACAACTATGATACCGGTGACTCTTGAGATTGCCACTTAATATACCAGTATAAGATACACTGATGGTTTAAAAGCGACAAAATACTTCCTGAATAGGGGACCCATGAGATTCTTAGAACACAATCAAATGATTCTGGAATTATTGAAGTGGCGCTTGACAAAGAATATATTTTTATTTGGTGAGGAACTGTTCCAGCAAGAGCAAGGGATGGGTAAGGGCATCTGCTTCACCCCCAGTTATGCTAATTTACATGTTGGCCTGTGGGAGGAGCAGGTGCTTGGTGGACCCCCGGAACAGTGGTCGGAACAGATATTACAGTGGGTTACGTTCATAGAGGACATTTTCATGCTTTGGCAGGGCACGGAAATGGACATAGAATTATTCATCAGGGACCTTATCCTACACACTCAATCTTAAGTTTGTGGGACAGTATAGGAGAGCTTCCATAGACTTTTTATATATATTAGGATGAGACCAGGGGGAGAGAAACTAGAGACCACTATTTTCAGAAAGACCAAAGCTGGCAATACTATTCTCCATGTGGGTACCTCCCACCTTGCTCCTCTGATTAGGAGCATACCTTTTGGGGAATTTTACAGGGCACAAAGAGCTTGTAGTGACCCGGATGAATACTGTAGAGTAGATAAGGAAATGATTAGCAGGTTCATCCAGAGAAGGTACTTACCAGACGCTATAAATAGAGCAGCCACTAAAGCCAGAAATTTAGAGAGACAGAAGGTGTTACTAGAACCATCCAGAACTAAAAAGCAGCAACAGGGACTGGAGAATCAAAGATTTATAACAACTGTTAACATCAAAGAGATTAGGTCCATTTTAAATAAACATTGGCATCTGGTAAGGGATGATCCAATTTTGGGCCCTAAAGTAAATAAACACTCAGACATAACGTACAGGAAGTCTAAATCATTAAAAGATTTGATTGAGAGGAGTGAATATCAGGAAAGGAGGGGGGATCCCCCACATGGCTTAAACAGAAACCGGGTTTTAAAAAGTGTTTTAAATGTAAGGCGTGCTAACATGGTAGGAACCGCACGCATGTAATTTTTTTTTAAGAAAACCATTGTCATCAAGAGCTTTTTAACTTGCAGATCAAGATTTGTGGTCTACTTGTTGCAATGTCCCTGCTTAAAAAACTGTATAGGAAGTACAACTTTGCCCGTGTATAAAATAATTTTGCAGCATCGTAGAGCAATCATTATTCAGGATAGGACTTATCCGACTGCAATACATTTCAAAATCCATCATCAAAGTAACCCCTTAAGCTTGCAGTATAGCTGAAGAAGAAGAGTAGGGAACAGGGAGAAAGAACTCAGAAAACTAGAAACATACTTTATATTAGAGTTCAATAGCAATATCCTCATGGGCTGAATGTAGATGAGGACTTGTATACCTGCTTATATTAAAAGGATAATGAAATTAAGAGAATGATGACAAACCTGCACATTGTGAACAATTTGTTTTTTTAATCTATTTTTTTAAAGACGAAATACGAAGAAAATTGCCATCGGTAACTAATGAAAACTATTTTGACGTAGCTAATATATTTATTAAGATACAGTACAGTTGGGGGGTCAAATTAGAGAGAAAAGGAAAAAAGAGAGACCTCTTTTAAGGGAAATTGTTTGGTATATTTTTTTAAATGTTTTGTGAAGTACATGAGGTGTATTTTTGACTTTTATCAAAAAATAATATACTGTAAAGCACTTGCAGTTTAGCAGTCTAGTACTGTAGAAGAGTATTCAAGAGTCAGGAGAAAAGGAACTGATTCATGTTTACTAAAGCACTAGCACTTTGGGAGAAAATGAAAATAGAGAAACCATTTACAAGGGAAATTGTTTGGTATTTTTCAAGTGTATTGTGAAGTATATGAGATGTATTTTAGTTTTTTATGAAAATAATATACTGTAAAGCACTTTAAAAGTCTAGTACTGTAGAAGAGTAAGCAGGGGTCAGATGAGAATCAACTGACTGATGTATACTAAAGTACTAGCACATTTTTGATAAAACTGCACTGTATGTAATAAGCACTTGTACTTTTTTCAAGAATCGTCAATAATTTTGCACTTGGACTTTAATTGAAAGATTGACTGTCTAAAGCAAATTAATGGAATGGACATTAGATTAAAAAACAGGGCAATTACGTGATTAGAAATTGATCAACCAACCACTAGGCAAGATGGTGGCCGGTCAGTTGGCTGAGTGAGCTGGTGTCAACGCTCTCCTCCGTCGGTCAATCCGCCGAACGGCTATACCCATGGACTCCTTGTATTGAAGGGAGCTGAATGGTGCTGAAGTCGCAGTAACTCTCGGGGTAACAGAAAGAGAACATTTTTACTCTTTAGGTGCCTACCTTGAAAACTAGAAGCGGGGAGCCGATCCGGGATGCTGCGGTGGCCTCTTTTGTGCCGGGATTGTCTTATGTGCTGATTCTCTCTCCACGGAAATGTACCAGCGTCTGCGGCTCTTGCTACGGATCCTGCTGTTGCGGTTCAGCCATTAGATTTATGTGTCTTTTACGCTTAGGGATGCCGCGGAAAAGTCAACTGAAGAACGCTGTAGCTACGGGCGCACCATAGTTCCAAGAAGTGCTGTGAAAGCAGGCAGCGCAGCAGCAGAATCGACTGGGGCCCGCACGTGGACCGGGAGTCCGGGGGCAGAACTATCGGCACATATTGAACCTTCTGTCCCGGCTACCATAACGCTGAAAAAGGCACAGATTTATCCGACGATGTTTAAAACAAAAGCTGACAAGAATAAAACACCTAAAATTCTAACTACTGCACAACGCAACCAGCAGGTATCTGCGTCTCCCACATCTACTCCGCCCTCCTCTACTGACAAGGTTGGCAGTACTGCTTCATTATCCTCTTGGGGGGGGGGGAGGGGGGGGTTGGCCCTGGCTGTACCTAAGGGGGGCCTCTTGACTGCTATCGATGTTATGAAAGTTGGGGAGGCAAAAAGGGACAGTAGCGCCAAAAGGCCCAGGCTGACAGTATGGCTCAATCCAAAGGAATCCTGGGAGTTGTGGTTCAGCCTGAGTTAGGGGAGTTTGCAGTATCCATAATCACTGCTTCAGCTCAAGGGGGGACTCAAGGGGGTGCAGGGTTTCAGCAGCAGCAAACTAGGATTGTACGTGAAGAAATGCCCATAAAAATCGCTCTTCTGAACCCTGATGGAGAGGCTGATGGTGACAACTTCTATTCTTTGTCTGACCATACTGGGTCCTTGGAGGCGGATGGCAGCCTGGATAAGGACTGGACGGATGACGAGGATACCGAACTAGGGGACTGGTGTACTAGTAACGCCTTAAACGCAGAGTTACTCTCCAATGGGTTATCTACTGTTCGTAAAGCACTAAGGCTTTGGTTTTGGGGTTGAATACTGGTTCTTTGGTGTGGGACTACTCGTTTACTGGTCAATCTGGGCTAGAAGGTGCTCCTACCACTCAAACCGCAATCTGTTCTAACCCACCCCTCGGTGAGATGACACTTGGGATTATCTACCAGACAATAATAGCACACTGGAAAGAGACCCGAAAGGAGAGTGTTCGCTCTCAGGGAGCATGTTGCAGGGTCCAGAACTTTATACAGAGGGTTTCCAAAACTTGTTCAGACATCGCCTTTAGAATCTGGGAGGCAGAAGCAAGGATCTCGACTTTGGAAGATGATATGGCTATTGAAAGAGACATAACAGACTCAATTAAATCTCAAAGAGACGATGCCCAGTGGAAACTTGCTGACCTCGAAAACAGGGCTCGTAGAAACAATCTTAGGGTTCTGGGGGTACCGGAAGGGAAGGAAGGATCTGACACCAGAAAGTTTATTGTGGAATTGCTTTGTGAAGCATTTCCGGATGTTAAAGAATGGGACTGGCAACTCGAAGTCCAGAGGGCACATCGCTTTCCATTCAAGATAAAGCAGCGTGCTGGTCAAATGGACAATAGACCTCGTGCTATTCTTATTTGTCTGAGCAGTTTCTTGGCTAGAGAAAAGATTTATGATTTGGCTAGGCCGGATAAGAGGCGGGCTGACAAGGGCTATGAGTTCTTTGCCAGACCCTACCTATGTCAACCAACGGTTGAACCGAGGTGACAGCACCAGCAGCTAACAGCACCCCTTCAGTCTAAGGGGGCTAAAGTATTTTTGCTTTTTCCATCTAAACTAAAAGTCATTTATCAAGGCCAGACCATATTTTTTGTTTCAGAAGTTCAGGCTAAAGAGTTTCTTAACTCACTCTAGGCTGTTAGATTTGGGGGGGTCTCTTTTTTATAGCTTCTATTCTTCTTGAGAATATCTGTGGGAAAATACTTGCTGTTTTTTGTTAGGGGGGATACTCGCCTGTGGGGGGACAGGGTTGTTACTTGTGTGTGTGAGAAAATGTTTATTTTGGTCCCCTACGGGTAATTCCCCAGTTGGATTTTTACTTGGCGCTGATACTGGGGGAGGCTTTGGGTTTAAACCAGCTTCCCCATCACTAAGATCCTGATGCCTTGTTTGGGGGGTGGTGGGTCGAGGGGGGTTTAGGGGGTGGGCTTGGGGGTTGGTGTATGGGTGGGCCGGGGGGTGAAAAGAAGCTTGAATCTACAGTTACACCGTGGCCCATTGGCTACAAGGTTCAATATGTTTGTTATCAGGAGACGTTTATTTTTTCGAGGGGGTGTAGCTACTAATCCGCCTTGCCTAGGTTTTTTTCATTTCAGAATCGATGGCCCAGGGTAAAATATGCATAGGTTCCTGGATTATGTGTGGATTGAATGATGGCAAGAAAAGGGCATTGATTTCAAGAGTTGTTCAGTCACTGCGATTAGAGGTACTTTGTTTGCAGGAAACGGATGTATTTTGGCGTGATCGGGACTATCTGAAAATTCCGGGTTATGATTTAATTGGGTGCTCTCGCCAGACTTCTAGGATTAGAGGGGTGGCGGTTTTACAAAAATGCAGATCGGGGCTTTGTAAGAAGACCGCCCAAGATAATGCTAGGAGATGGGTAATCAATGAGCTGCAAATAAATGGCAGATCCTTAACCATATGTACAGTTTATTCTTCAAACCTGGATGATCCGGCAGTGCTGCACCATTTGAATATTGAGCTGGCTCTCTGGCCCCAGCCCGTTTGCCTCTGTGGTGATCTGAACATTAATCTGCCTGCCGATTTTGATTTAACGGGGGGGCTAAATTATGATGGTAAAAAGCCTGGAGTCTTTAGGTCCCTTCAAGCTCTGGCTCAAGAACATTACCTTACAGATCTTTGGTCCCACCATAATAAACATCTTGATGGATACACATACTTCTCTGCCCCTCACAATAAGATGGTCTGGTTAGATTATTGCTTTATGTCTGAACAACTTGTAGCTTCTATCAAAAAGGAGGGAAGAGGATTCAAGGTCCATTCAGTTCCCCTAGTTAGATACTGAATTAATCAAAAGGGAATGGACACTGGTGTCTACTAAACCTTCGGTTAGTCTTTGAAAACCCTCATAGACAGCCTGATTTAGTCGATGCGGTCTTTCTTTTATCCGCCCCGTTAGGCATCATGGCATATTCATAGGGTAGTCAAATAATGTGCGGTATGCCTGCCTCACCCGAGGCTACCTCTGGTCCAGGTAGAAGTGTCCAGAAATAATAGGAAAGGGAAAAATATAAAAACAGTGTGTCACCCAAAAAGAATTTTTAATGAAAAGGTTGGCACTGTTAAAAAATTCGATATATATGTAATCGGGCAACTAGATTACCATATATCTATATATATATATGGATGCGTCAACATGTTTCAGCTCTATGAGCTCAGCCGGGTCTGTAGAGCTTTCGGCAGGACAAAAAGACAAAAATACATACACAGAAGGTACTTACACAACTTGTGTAGGTTCCTATAGCTATTATGGAATTTCTTATACAGTCACCTTAATAGGCGTTCTTAGAGGCTTCTACAGGAGTGAAGAGTCGCTAGGAGTGGTCTTTGCCACGAGGACCAGCTGTCAGCCCCTGTGCTGACTCTGCCCAGGGGCGGAGTCAGCACAGAGTCGGCTGGGCTCATAGAGCTGAAACATGTTGACGCATCCATATATATATAGATATATGGTAATCTAGTTGCCCAATTACATATATATCAAATTTTTTAACAACAGTGCCAACCTTTTCATTAAAAATTCTTTTTTGGTGACACACTGTTTTTATATTTTTCCCTTTCCTAATATTTCTGGACACTCCACCTGGACCAGAGGTAGCCTCGGGTGAGTCAGGCATACAGCACATTATTTGACTACCCTATGAATATGCCATGACGCCTATGAGCGTTTTCAAAGACTAACCGAAGGTTTAGTAGACACCAGTGTCCATTCCCTTTCGATTAATTCAGTATCAACTTGTAGCTTACACATCTATTTCAGTCCTTCCTAGGATTCTATCAGACCACAATCTTTTGATCATGGAATGCATTTTCATTCATATAATAGGAGTCCCAAGAACTTGGACTTTTGAGAGGAAGCTTTTGCTGGAGCAATCATATACAGACCATATGAGGAACTGGATTGTGGAATTTTTAAATATTAACAGAGGGACAGCCTTGTGTATCACTGTTTGGGATACGCTAAAAGCGGCAGTCCGAGGGGAAACGAAGATCATTTCGTATTCTGAGCAGAGGTCTATACAGGAAGAGATTAATAGGAGAATTGTGGAATTGGGGTTGGCAGAGGCTCAACTTATGTGTGCGATTAAGGAGGATCAAGATATAACTATAGGGCAGTTGCAGGTGGCCAGGGCCAGGGCCTCTCTGCTAGAGTTCTTTGGTCAAGACCTTGCTGCTAAGTACCTGCAATTCCGTGCTATGATGTTTGAGTTTGGGGAAAAATCAGGTAGTGTCTTGGCGAAGCGACTTAAGCAACGAGGGCTGGCTAATCGCGTCACTAGAATTCAGGAATCCCAGGGGCACATCCAGGATACATCGGAGGGAGTTATAGAGGTATTCCGGCAGTTTTACTGTACTTTATACACAGAGGAAACTAGAGACTCCAACTCAAAGAGTGAAGCTAAGGCTTTTTTACAGGAGCTTAACATGCTCCAGGTCACTGCTCAGCAGAATGAAGTCCTCTCTGCCCCTATGGATTGGAATGAGGTCGATTTGGCAATGAATTCATTAGCCAATGACAAAGCTGCTGGCCCTGACTCCATTCCTCTGGAATTTTATAGTTTGTTTTGTTCGGAAATCCGGGACGATATGCTGGAAACTTTCAGAGGGGCACAGCTTGGCCATATACCAGCCACATGGCATCAAACTACTATTATCTTAATTAAAAAAAGAGGGAAACCGGAACTAGATCCATCGTCTTTTCCCCCAATATCTCTGATTAATTCAGATAACAAATATATTCGAAAATCTTAGCCACTAGACTGTCATCAGTGATCTCTCCAATAGTTTCCCTGCATCAGCATGGCTTCCTTCCAGGCAGCGACACGGCTGACCATGTCCGCTGTGTAATCGCACTCTTTGACTGGGCCAAGCTAAGCAATCACCCCTCGTGCAATCCTGTTGGTTGCCAAAAAGGCGTTCGACAGGGTAGCCTGGGGGTTTATATGGGCGGTCTTGCAGTGGAAGGGGTTCAGCCCTGAGTTCATCCAGGCAGTTCAAGCACTCTACATCATCCCAGGGGCTACTCTTTCGGTCTCAGGGCTGTTATCAAGATCATTCAGCATCAGCAGGGGTGCCCCTGTTTGCCCCTGCTGTTCGCCTTGTATATTGACCCTTTCTTTTTTAAGCAAAATTGAGAACTCATCGGATAAACTTTTAGTTAGGTTCAATACATCAGAATATAAGGTCTTGGCTTACGCTGATGATATTATAGTTCTGACCAGCAGTGTGGCATCAGCTTTCTTAGCTATTAAAAACTTAGCAGAGCAATATGGTCAGTTCTCTGGATATAAACTCAATGTTGCCAAAATGCAGGTTATCCAATCAGCAGCTATGTGCCCCTCTGAAGTTCCTGTTGCTCAAAGTGCATTGTATCTTGGGGTCAAAATAGGGATTCTGTTACGGGTTCTGGAACATAGTTATTACAAGAAAACAAAGTTCAAGGCTTCTATAGCAATGTTTACAGTTTGGTGTAACGTCCAGCGCAACTGGTCTATTCCCAACCTTAATTACTACACACCGTTTGTCGCAGCTAGACTTCTACCCCATATCTTTCAAGATCACATTACATTCAGGTGGATCTCAAAGGGAATAATGTCTCTGGGTGATTTAGGGAGTGAAAGATCTATCGTCACTTTTTTATTTTTAAGTTTTCTTCAAACACCCACATTTTTTTTTAATATTTACAAATTCGAAGTTTTGGGGATAAACTGAAGGATCAAGAATCCAGTCTATTTAGCAAGAATTTACTTATGGAATTGATTCTGAGGCGATCAAGAATTGGTACATTGTATAAGC
Organism: Lissotriton vulgaris; assembly: GCF_964263255.1. Taxonomy (NCBI): domain Eukaryota; kingdom Metazoa; phylum Chordata; class Amphibia; order Caudata; family Salamandridae; genus Lissotriton; species Lissotriton vulgaris. The sequence goes on from NC_141685.1 coordinate 385,751,325, forward strand.
ACTTACTCTAAGGCCTCCCTGAAGACCTTCTTCCTCAAAATGCTAAATGGGAGTTAAAGTTGGGTAAGGCAGGGCTTGCCATTTCGCAGGCTCTGGAATTGTCAAATAGTGTCCTAATATCAGGAAATCTATGCTCTCAATGTTACATGGCATTATTTGATTTTTATCATACACCAGCCAAAATTTCTAAATGGGGAGGGAGAGGGGTCATTGCTGTTCGAGGTGTGGTTTGTTAGCCGCTAATGATGTACACATGTTTTTTGACTGCCCTAGTCTTACCACATTCCTTCAGGAGATAGAGTTGTTTATCAATTTTAGACTTAACATTCCGGTTGTACTCTCCTCAGAGCTTGTTAATTTTGGTTGTGAGAATAATTGTGTATTGGAGAGATCAAGATATGCATCCGCCCTTCTTTTTATTTCAATGTCTTTAGTGAGACTTTGTATAACATCAGAGTGGATTAGTCCCGATGCTCCCACCTACGTAAATTGGAAGGCAAGGATTCTGGCTCTTTACAATTTAGTGTTAGCAGTTTTTCAGAGGTGGGGCAGAAGGAGGCGGGAACAGGGCCAGAAAATTTGGGCCCAGTTTGAGGAGTAGCTTGGAGTTTAGTGTAAAGGTTCTTGATGTCGGATTTAATGTCAGTTTAAATATTGCTTTTTCTATGTTTCCCTTTTTTGCCTCCCTGAAAAGTTCTCTGTATGTATAATGTGAAGCCATGGTTTATAATTTGTTATTTGTTATTATGTCATTGTCTTTTCTTTCAAGCTTAAAAAACAAGCATTGGAAATGCAATAGGTCTCGCATTTATTTGAGTTAGAGCTAATGGCATTGTAAATGACAATGCCTTTTAGCCATGTGTTATGGAGTGTATGCATGTGATGTGAAGTGGAATAATGTGGGTTGGATTGGAATTGTAGCAATGGTGGCATGCTGCGCTTTAGATGAATATGTTTTAAAGTAAATTTACCATACTGCGATTGCTACAATAGTTAATTGTGGATGCGTTAACAATTGATGTGTGCACTGATGGCTGGTGGTGTGTGTGCCTGTAGAAATTGTGCACTGATGGCTGGTGGTGTGTGTGCCTGGTGGAAGCGTGCACTGCCAGCTGGAGGTGTGTGTGCCTGGGGGAAACGTGCACTGACGGATGGTGATGTGTGTGCCTTGTAAAAGCGTGCACAGACGGCTGGTGGTGTGTGTGCCTGGTGAAAACGTGCACTGGCGGCTGGTGTTGTGTGTGCCTGGTGAAAGTGTGCACTGATGGCTGGTGGTGTGTGTGTGTTTGGTGAAAGCGTGCACTGACGTCTGGTGGTGTGTGCCTGGTGGAAGCCTGCACTGATGGCTGGTGGTGTTTGTGCCCAGTGAAAGCGTGCACTGACGGCTGGTGGTGTTTGTGCCTGGTGAAAGTGTGCACTGACGGTGTGGTTGTGTGTGTGTGTGGTTGTGTGTGTGGTTGCGTGTGTGGTGGTGAGTGTGTGGTGGTGAGTGTGTGGTGGTGAGTGTGTGGTGGTGTGTGTGTGGTGGTGTGGGTGTGTGTGTGTGTGGCGTTGTGTGTGTGGCGTTGTGTGTGTGGTCTTATGTGTGTGGTCTTATGTGTGTGGTGTATGTGTATGGTGTTATGTGTGTGTGAGTGGTGGACTTAATATCGAATTGTTCAAATGGAACTTCTGATCGATGTTACCTAAAATATTCCTGCTCAGACATATTCATTTGCTCTGTGAACAAATAATTCTTAAGTCTGCCAGCTCTGATAAAAAGGCTTCAAAAAGAGAATCTAAACCGGGAGTGCTACTGGCTATGAACTCTCAAGGTCACGGACCGCAACAGAGGGCTGCTTCCGACAGAATCATTCAAGGTACACAGGTAGAACTGTGAACTTTCCCTGGAGGTTGGTGTTAAATTCTAAATAAGGTGTGTTTGCTAGGGTATGCAAATCCTTAAATATGTTCACCTACATGTGAATGTTTGCTCGGTGCTGCTATGCATTAAACAAGCCAAAAACAGACTTATTTTGACTTGTTCTTGTGTTGGGCTTTTTTAGAAGTACATGATCCCCTCAGATGCACCATAAAAATGACCTTTATTACAGAGTTGTGACTCTATCCTGATTTTTTACAGACAGCGCCCAGAACTTGCCTTTTTGCCCGGAAGCATTAAGAGTACTTCCATGTCCATTTATAACAACTTTCTGCAGAGCTACCCTGGCAGCAGTCGGTCTGAGAAACCGCCTGAGAGCTGGGCGTCCCACAGTCAACTTCTTATCCCAGTACCCCCTACTCTACTTAGAACCTAAGTGTTCACTACATCGATACGAAGACATAAGTAGACCCCACAAAGCACACACAGAGACGAGGCCCATCAGAACCACTACACTGTAGGAAAAGTGCTAATTCAATAAACACAAACTGATCTTGGAGGTGGGAGCATGGGTTGGGGGGGGGGTAAACGTGCCCTGTGCAACAGCCCCCCCCCCAATGTCCCCCAGGAGGGCTCGCAAGGAGGACAGGGGCGAGGACAGACTAGCCAAGCTCGCGAAAAGTCGCGCCGTGACCCCCAGGACCATCATTTCCCACAGCTCCGTATAAAATTGAATTTTTTAAACATAAATTACCCGTAAGGACGACACTGTAAAAACTAACAGTAATGGAAAGCTGCGCTGTATTTCAGCAGCACCTGCTGCACGGCCTTGTTTATGGGAAGCTGCGGCGGGCAGGACGCACGCACTGCCTTAGACCTTGCTCTTGTCATTGGGGCTTGAAATTACCGTGGCAGCACCTAGATATTACAGCCATAAATACAGTAAACTGCAAATTTAACCCAACGGCTCCTATGTCTCTGAAGATAAAGCGGATCGTATTTATTTAAAGGGAGAGAGAGAAAACCCCATCATAGATCACATTGTGTACGCTCCCCCTGCCTCTTTCCATCCAAGCTCTGGCGCAGGAGGACAGAGGGGAGAGAGGGTCCTGCGTGGATCAGAGGCTGCTTGTATCAATACATGCCAGCCAGACCCTTCCCGGCCCGTACCCGCACACCAGAGCTCTTCCCATGTTTCACCAGAAGGGCCCAATTAGCGCCCACACCAGCACGGCCTGCTCAGGCGCTCTCGCCCTGTCAGCTGCCTCCATGAATGTGCCTTTAGTGGCCAACAGCACCGAGAGCGCATGTGGTCCTGGTTTCACCCCCCGGACTGGGCGTATGTCGGGCATTCGCTGTGTCCTTTATTTTACAAAAGCAAGAGTAATAGGACATATTCAACATATGAAATTACAAAAGCAAGAGTAATAGGACATGTTCAATATATGAAAAAAGCCCATAAAGTCCTCGTGAAATGTAAATATGTTCTACGGTAAATAGTAATCCCTTGTTATTCTTATTCACAATCACTTTACATAAACATATTTTATTTTCCTTCGGATAAATCTTCAAAATCAGCTGCATCGCCACCAATCCCCACACTTAGCTTGCAGCCAAGCTCACCACGTCTGGTGGTTCTTAGCACAACTGCAAACAGGACTCCATCAGACTGCAGACTAGGAAGTGTGAAGACGAAAACAAGATGGAGGGCATTGCTGTGGGGAGGGGGGGGGAGAAATGGACACGGCCGCAGCAGGGGGCGGAGCGGGGAGACCGGCGATGAGGGAGAGACACGGCCGAGTGTGAAGCAGCAGGGGCCTTTGAAGTGAAGCTAAGCTTCACTTCAAAGGAGTGGGAGGAGTGCTGCTGGGGAACAGATGGCGATTTGTTGATGTGCCCGCGCATTTTAGGTCAATACGCTTGCGCATTGACCTAAAAGCGCACGGGCACAGCATCAAATCGCCAGTCTAGGTAAACCTTGTTTAAGCCCCTATAGTCTCGCTCAATCCTCTTGCGCATTGAGATGTGAGACCTAAAAAGGGAGATAGGGGCTATCCCAAGATTATAGGCCCATCTCTCTCTCTTGGACACAACCGCTAAACTTATGGGTCGGCTGTTGTTAGCTAGGTTGGAGGAGTGGCCCAAAGAATGTAATATTTTAATGCAGGCGCAATACGGTTTTCAGAAAGGTAAGGGGACAGTGGATCAATGTTTGAACCTCTCGCTTTGCATAGATAAGTACATGAAGGCCAAATATGGGAGGTTATACATGGCCCTGATGATGGAGGTCATGGGGATTGATCCCCTGATTATCCGTTTTATTCTTCAGCTGTACACCAATGCCACTGCGTCATTCCGTTATGGCAGAAACGGGGAATGCACACAGTCATTTAAGCTCGAGAAGGGAGTCAGACAGGGATGTGTCCTCGCCCGGTTTCTTTTCTCCATCTATAGTAACGGGTGGAGGCAGCCCTGTCTGGTGTCTGCTTATACATGCCTAAATTTGATAACATCTCACTTCCAATATTGGCGTACGCTGATGATGCAGTTTTAATTGCCAGAAGTGGGGTAGCCCTCCAAAGCCTTATATCTTAGTATGCATCACTTATGGCTTCATTAGACCTCAGAGTGAACGCATTCAAAATCGTTCATCATTATGGCGGGAGCTCCTAGAGGCACAAAAGTGCTGTATTTCCATCTAGCCTTAAATAAAATCGAGGTAGTTGCCTCCTTCCCATACCTGGGGATCTTGTTTGATAACAAGCAATCCTGGAATAAACTGGTGGCAGCAAGAGCCCTGGGTATGGAAAGAAGTCTTCAAGCCATAGAGTGGTTTGCCAAAAAACTTGGCGCCAGCCCTTTGGACACAATTACTAAAATCTACCAAGCTAAAACTAAGGCGGTGGCAACCTATGGGACCGGAGTCTGGGAAATGGTTCAAATCGATCAATTGCAGAAAGTGGAAGACACCTTTTTTTAAGTAAAGGGTCTCGCTACCTCCCTCAACATCTGATTATATCTTGCACCTTGGATTGGGCCTCCCATACTTGCTTGACTCTATTAGAAAGGCGCCCATCCTGCTGTGGCTCTCGATTTTGCGAAGGGTCACTGTTAACTGAAACCAACACATAATTGGTGATTGCTTGGGGTTTGAGGGCAATAGCAGGATTGGCTGGCTCTGATATGTGGAGGCGGAATTAAATGCAATTGGGCAGGGAGAACTCTTTAGGGACCACACATCTTGTAGTAAAGTCTCCAAACAGACAATAATTGACCTTTACTTACAGAAGGCGCATCGTGACCGTAGGGAAAAGAACAGGCATTTTCAGGCCCTTGCAGTTTATGACGAAATTCCGCCTAGAACGGGGGAAGGTTATTGTTACCTTTCCTTTGTTACTGTAGCACAACACAGATTTGTTCTGTTGCGCTTCTGCCTGAACCTAATCCCTTTGATGTTTGTGTTCCCAGAGAAGAGGTTCAAACATGCAGATCTGGGTCCCTGCCCCTGTGACAACTGCCCACCCCAGCCAGATCTACATCTGGTACTGTTTTGCAAGTTTTACCTTAGTGAAAGAAAAAATTCCTCCTCCCAATCTTAAGGTGCCAGAATTTTACACAATGCAGAGTGCACTGCACTTTTTAAAAGCTTTTTTGACTCCCTGCGTTTGTTTTGTGATAGCATCCTTTTTGTGGGCCTGTTGGAGGAATAGAAGGACGAGGGGCTTGCTGTTATGAATTTTAACATTTAGGGATCAAATTGTACAGTCGATCTTGGTTTTAACAAGGCACTTAAAAAGTTGAATACGTTTTTTAAACGCATTATGGTTTTTATGTAACTTGTTTGTACATAGATCGAATAAAGATTTAAAAGAAATGACTGAACTTAAACTGTTAATGAAATTTAAGTTGAGATGTCTGTTTTGTTCCTTGACTTCTAATACAACGTTCCACAGTCTGTCACTCACAAGAAGAAGAAAGATTTAGCGCGGAAATGGGGCTTAACCCTGAAAGATGCTAAATTGGTGTCTATACTAAACATTTTAGGGACCAGTCTGCACTATTGCACCACACACCACTATAAGAAACTAGCCTGCCGAACTATTATTTGGAAGATAAAAACTTGACTATCCAAGATAGAGCAGTCCCTTACTTTCATACATCACGGGATACAGCAGATTTGTTGACAAATGAGAAAGATGAATTTGCATGCTGACAGAGGAGAGACAGTTCAACTTTCCTGTGTCATGGAAATCTTGTGCTAGCCAAAATCAAATACTCTCACCAACCTAACTCGATCTTTGCTGATCAGCCTTACATTGTGACTGACATCTGCTGGTCCATGCTCTCCGTTTGGACAAAAGAGCATACTTTAAACCGAAATTTCTTGTTCTTCATAATAATTTAATGACCTATGTATCAGATCTCATCAGAAAGTGAGAACACATGCATAGAACGGCTTCCTTAAGGAAATGTTCTCTCTATTACCTTTTCCTCTGATTCATTCATTCCTTCTCAACCCTCACCCCAACTAATCTTTCTGATCCTTGACTGCATTCCTCTCAATCCTACATCATGAAACAACATCACAATTATGGAAAAGTAACCCTCATTAAAAAAAATGTACACACTAGAAGAAGCTTTGTGTTTACTCATAGTTTGTTGAGGATACACTGCAGCCTCTTTAAACCTTTCCTCTCGCTTCCCTTATGACTTGACTATCCTGTGATTGCTCATTTTCTTATCGCGGCTCACCGGTTTCATTTTTGCAATTTATTAATCATAACAAAGCTGGTTCTAAGGACCCCTAAGAGAGCGTAGGTGTTTCTTTACTGAGGATCATACCCACTATTTTTCTAGTGTGAAAAAATACACAGACTCGCTAACTTTCTATGGCAAATTAGGAGAACAAGAAACACAATCAAAGTAGCCATCGCGTGGGTTCTTAAAGAAGCCTTTCACATTTCAAGAAAATGACTAAGATATTGCAACGTAAATGGTGGAATTATATCTTGGACATTCAATACTACAAATCACCTGTGTCCTAATGATAAATTCCAGCAGTGAATCCCGCCGCGGCCGCACCGGAAGTCAGGCAAGGTCGCCTTGTGACGGGGGCGTGGCTGCGTTCGGACCGGAAGAGGAGGCAGGAGGCGTAAATCCGTCTTGCGGCCCGGGGCTCCTGTGAGCGGTGGAGAGCCCCGGGGCCACCAGCAGGAGGTTGCGGAAGTGTTGCGGGGCTCCCTTGACCAAGTGGGAGCCCCAGGAAAGGAGCGTGCTGCGAGTGGAGTCCCCCGAGATTGGCCCGGTAAGTTCCAAAGGGTTGGGGGGGCCTCAGTGCTCTCGTGTGTGCATGTGTGCGGGGGGTGTCTCTGCATGTATGTATGTGCGTGCGTGCATGGGCGCTCGTGTGTGTGTGTATGCATTGTGCCTGCGTGGGTGTATGTGTGTGTGCGCGCATGTGTGAGTGTGGCTGTTTGTGATTGAGAGTGAATGGGAGGCAGGGGATGTGCACGGCGACGTGCACGCCCTCGAGGAGGAATCTGAGAGAGCGAGGCGCGTGGGCGATCGCTGTCTCACATTCCCCCAGACACGCCAGCAAAAGATGTCAAACAGACAAAGCATGCTTCGCATGCTTTTTAGGTCTGCTCGACCTAAAAAAAAGAAATTGATCAACCAAACAGTGGAATGAGAACGCAAGTAATTCATTTTTCTGCAAATTATATAAATCCAGACTTGTTGTTTGAGTATAAAAGTAGTGCCCTGTCCATAAACATCAATCAAATACCTGTTTTTATATGTGAAACAAAGTATATGTATTAAGTAAATCTGTTCTTTTGTCCATATGGCTGAGATACCCGCCACCCCCTCTCAACACAATCCCCAAAAGGAGGGAAACCGGAAACAGTTCTTGAAGTTTTTGGAAGTGGGAGGGAGTGACCCTCCCGGCCGTATTTATTAAAAACAAAATTAAAACATTAAACGTTTCATGTTATGTACAATTTCATTACCACATTGCGCTGTTTGGCTAACTTTAACATATTCTCTAATACAGAGGTTCTCCTAGCCGAACTAGCATCCTACAAAACATTCTCTAAAAATATTGAAATTGTACATCCTAACGTTTAAGGGCCAACGGCAAGGTCATAACCGGTGTCAAGATCCCTAACCAGACTTACCCCTCCCACTTGGGAGGGGCGACAGCACGGAGGCTTACCTCAAGTGCAACTACTACCAATTTCCCTTGACTTGACGGGGGCACTTAAGAACTCGACGCCAGTTAAAGGTCGTTCGAATACTCGTGTGAGGTATCTAGAAGGTATCGTAGACCTCCCCCCAACCCCACACACTTACCGCATCTGCCGTCGCAGATGTCACTGGCCCCGGGAAATTCCCCAGGAGGGGGCTGTAACCCCTCCTACACAGGAAGGGGCCTTGACCGCCTTTCCTTTACTTCCGGCGACCCATCCTTAGAAGGGACCGCCTCCCCATTGAGGGGCCAATGGCCACCTCACCCGAGCGCTCCCATCCGTGTTGGGTGACGCCCACTCATAGGGATCTTCTAATTAGTGCTCACCGATCATGACCTTACCGCCTACCAGAAATAAATACGACAATGCTAATAAAACCTACGAAAACATTGGTCACTACGACCGAAAGAGCATGCTTACAATTCAACACTATATCGAATCATTTTAATCGCAAAATCTACACAACATACACCAGTCTTTATTATAATCAACATCAACAGGATACTATCACACCCTGTAAACGAAACAGAAACATAATTATCGATCAACTTTATTATAAACAACTGGCTGTCCTCAGGGGCTGGTGGGTGGGTCAAAATTGGCTCTTCGTTCTGTCCCGAGCTCACGTGTAGCGAGGAGGTGCAGCTTCAGAGCACAAGAACAAGAGGACGTCTTCCAGTCTTGCGTCCCTTTTTATCCGTCTTCAGGGCGGGCGAAAACCCGCCCCTGCCTGCCCTGAGGGCGTGGCTGGCTGCGTCAGTGTCTAGGCCAGCCCACTCTAGGGCGGGAAAAAGCGCGCCCCGGCTACGCCGCTTCGGGCATACCAGCCGAGACGCGCCTCCTGCCCAAAAATGGCTTCCCGGGGGGATCGAGGCACTCCGCCATACGTTCGGGGGGACCGAGTGGTCGCCCCTTTCCATATGGCTGAGATACCCGCCACCCCCTCTCAACACAATCCCCAAAAGGAGGGAAACCGGAAACAGTTCTTGAAGTTTTTGGAAGTGGGAGGGAGTGACCCTCCCGGCCGTATTTATTAAAAACAAAATTAAAACATTAAACGTTTCATGTTATGTACAATTTCATTACCACATTGCGCTGTTTGGCTAACTTTAACATATTCTCTAATACAGAGGTTCTCCTAGCCGAACTAGCATCCTACAAAACATTCTCTAAAAATATTGAAATTGTACATCCTAACGTTTAAGGGCCAACGGCAAGGTCATAACCGGTGTCAAGATCCCTAACCAGACTTACCCCTCCCACTTGGGAGGGGCGACAGCACGGAGGCTTACCTCAAGTGCAACTACTACCAATTTCCCTTGACTTGACGGGGGCACTTAAGAACTCGACGCCAGTTAAAGGTCGTTCGAATACTCGTGTGAGGTATCTAGAAGGTATCGTAGACCTCCCCCCAACCCCACACACTTACCGCATCTGCCGTCGCAGATGTCACTGGCCCCGGGAAATTCCCCAGGAGGGGGCTGTAACCCCTCCTACACAGGAAGGGGCCTTGACCGCCTTTCCTTTACTTCCGGCGACCCATCCTTAGAAGGGACCGCCTCCCCATTGAGGGGCCAATGGCCACCTCACCCGAGCGCTCCCATCCGTGTTGGGTGACGCCCACTCATAGGGATCTTCTAATTAGTGCTCACCGATCATGACCTTACCGCCACAGGTCCGGATAGTTGACCGGCTATCCGGACCCCCCACAAAACTCCTACCTAAAGGTCATGTTTTAACGTCTTCAACCAAGCTAAGAAGTCTCCTATGAGTAACTCATTCCCCACTCGCGACAAATGCACACCATCCCCCAAATACATACTGTCATCATTAATACAACTATGCGAGATAGAATGCAATGTCTTGGAACGGAACAACCTACTCACTTTGTTATTAAGTTTTCTAACAGAATGGTTCAAAGCAGGAATCGAGATAGCCCCCCGCCACACTTTTCGTGGGATCATATGAGACCACGCAATTATGCACCCCGGAACTTTCCTCGCCAACCAACTTACAGTGGAAAGCATTGCCTCTAGGAGAAGTCGTCTACCGGTGGTGACCAAATCATTGCCCCCTAAATGTACTATGACTATAGACGGCGGTGACCTCGTCCGCCCTAACAAACCCTCAAAGAATGCTTGAAACTGGTCAATACAGAGACCGCCTCTTCCGTAGAAGGACACTCTGTACCCGTATTCCCCAGGTACGTGAATCATGTCACCTGCTTCGAATACGTCTGCGGCACGCCTCACGTATGAGTGGCCCACGACCCACACCTCCTTTCTCACAGCCGGTGATGTCTGACCGCTGGCCTGGTGTTGGGTCGACTGCATAGTCCGCCCTGCCTCGTAGGCTTGCGCAACTGAAAACCAAACAAAAGACAAGAAGCGTGAGTGCATTATTACAGCTTCACAACATGTGCAACCGCACGTATCTCTTATAACAATTGGAGGACCAACGCCCCACTTGTTTTACTTGTTCTACATTAAGACCCCTGGCTGTAGCTTCAGTGGCAGCCCCTATTCGAAAGGAATGGGTCCCGAATTCGCCCGGGTCTAAGCCCGCTGCGGTAATAGACATCGCAAGCACCCGCTGAAACTGAAACTTCGTCAGTGGGGTGGCGTCCGCGTGTCTCAACAATGTCCCCCCCCATGATGCCACCCTTCGTGCTAGGTAATCTTCTAAACACTGTACCAGACACATGGAGGACCCAGGGATCCTGCGAATGATCGTGCAGTCCCCCATCCCATCTTGATCGGTCTTGGACCTGACAAAGGAGACAATCATCGCTTCACCCCTGATCTGAACGTGTTCCCGGCACAAACCCCCCACCACATCCTGTTTGTTCCTTGCAACCAGCTCACTTATCCTCATCGCCCCGTGAAATGCCAGCGTAAATGCAGCTCGGAACAAACATGCCTCGAACTGAGACGAGCATGTGGCGGGGAGTGTGGCCAGCAACTGGGACAACCTATCCAGACCTATCGGTCGCCTCTCGTCTACTCTGCGACCCTCCAGGCGTTGCCACCCACGCAGCGCCTTTTGTACCACAAAAGACGCCGTCGGGTCCTGGATATTATGGGCCCTGGCAACAAAGGAAATGGCAGCACGATGCCTTTGGGCCGTAGCCACCGACTTCCCAGCCCTACGCAAAGACATCAGAAAATGTACTACCCATTCCTCCTGACCCCAAAGCCCATCGTATGGGCTTTGGGGTCACGCCCCTTCATATGCCTTCCTTGTCCTTGGCGCTAGACTCTCTCCCACGAGGTGACGAAGTTCGGGGCACCGAGAGACCATAGAGCTTCGGGGAAGGGTGCCGGCTCTGGGTCCGCTGAGGGAAGGAAACCCGAGAAAGCCTGCATTTGAAAACGAGACAGTGCATCAGCCGCCTGATTCATCACCCCTGGGACATGTTTTGCTCTGAATATCACGTTCAGTTGCATACACAGTAAGACAATTTCTTTGAGCAGCCTTAAAATCAGTTTACAACGGGCTGCCTGACTATTGATGCATTCTACAACGGTCATATTGTCAGAGAAAAACACGACAGAATGATCTTTGAACCCTTCGGGCCAGGTTCTGAGGGCCACCAGAATGGGAAACAGTTCAAGGAAAGCAATATTACTCGTGAGCCCCTCTTCATGCCACCATGGGGGCCACCTTTGTGCCGACCATTTCGTGCCGAATATGGCGCCAAAGCCCATGCTCCCCGCTGAATCTGTCCATAGACCAAGCTCTTCAGAGGACACGGCTGGCTTGTTCCAGACGACACGACCATTGAAGTCCGCCAAAAATGCTAACCAAATACGCATGTCCTGGCGGACCTCAGCCGACAGTCTCGTGCGATGATGACCCTCCTTTAGGCCAACCATCGCTTGGGCAATTGAACGGGAAAAGGGGCGAGCCATTGGGATCACCCTCAGGGCGAAATTCAACTTCCCCACCAATTGTTGCAACTGATTGAGTGTAACCTTAGATGCATTTATACATACTTGCAGGGCTGCCCTGAATTTCGACACTTTGGTAGCTGGTAAACGAAAACAACCCTCACTAGAGTCCAACTCGATCCCCAAAAACTCGAGGCAAGTCGTGGGACCCACAGTTTTACCCGGTGCCAATGGCACGCCAAATTGACCCATTAACACACAAAATTCAGCCAAGGCCTGGGCGCATTCGTCATTTTCGGCGGGCCCAAGGAACAGAAAGTCATCAAGGTAATGCATTACATTTCGGAAACCCGTCTTCTTTGTGAATACCCATTGCAGAAAAGTACTGAATTTCTCGAAATATGCACAGGATATAGAGCATCCCATCGGCATACACCTATCCAAATAATATGATCCCTGAAACATGAATCCCAGAAGACGCTGGTCGTCTGGGTGTACCGGGAGCAACCGGAACGCTGACTCGATATCTGATTTCGCCATCAACGTCCCGGGCCCCAGGCGATTCAAAATGGCCACTGCTTCATCAAATGATGCGTACCGCACCGAACATACCTCTGGATCAATTGCATCGTTCACCGAAAGACCATGTGGAGCTGACAGATTATGAATTAATCGAAACTCACCTGGGTCCTTCTTCGGGACCACCCCTAACGGAGAACAGACAAAGTACGGTACCGGGGGTACACTAAACGGGCCGGCGACCCGACCCCGGTCAACCTCTTTCCGGATCTTATCTTGCACCACAGTTGTATGCTGCAAGACGGAAAGTTGATTTCTGCACGTCCCGACGCCCTGAAAGTCCCCTACCGGGATGCGGAAACCATATGAAAAACCGTTCCGCAGCACCCCAGCAGAAGTACTATCTGGGTATTCACTGAGCCAGGGAATCATCGCCAAGGTATCAATCGGGGTTGGTAAAGGCGCCCCTCGGACTATATTAGACCTGTTTGGCGCCTCCTCTACCCCCATTCTCACCCGTTCTGGCTCTGCACGAGGACTCAGGATGGGACGACCCACAATTACTACATTCGTGTTTGAACTTACAGGATCCCGGAGGCCTAGTACATTTACCTTTGTTGAAATTGAAGCAGAAACCCCTTTTCCCTGTATTGCCGGCAGGTCTCGAGTAATCGTCGGTACTCGTACCTGACCGAAAGGGCGTCCCTGCATTTTGGCGGGAGTATTCACCAACATTGCTCCCCACCAATGGCATTTTCAACATCCCTGACTCTTTCATTTTATCCCATGTCAAAGAATCATAACAGTCCCAAGTTAAACTTTTGTTATGCTCCTTCTCTTTCCTGAAAAGGTTGTCATAACAGAACCAATGGTTACCTTGATACGATGTCGAGTAACCCATAATTCGTGACTGATAAATTGGAAACTCAGGTAGCAACTCAGGCCTACGTTCCCCCAAAATCGATGTAAAAATACCCCAGGCATTGCCCCAGTTGCCAATATTCTCATTTACCTTAAAGGCGGCCTTTTTTGCGCGCCAAACACTCGGATGCATTAGGTCCTTCTGACTCTTAACATGCTCCACTTCATAATGATCGACAAGCAAGGAGAAAATGTTCACGTATTCCCCCGCCCAAATCTTTTCCTTTATTGCCAAAGGAACATGTTGACCCAATTTCTCTCTACGCGAGGGTGCTGACTCATCCCTTGCGATCGGCAATGGCCGCTTACCTGCACCGGACGCTGCTTCCGTCACTTGTGGCTCGTCTAACAGTGCCGCCGGTGCGGGCACCTTGGCTGCGTCTCTTTTTTCACGCAACTGTTTCATCAGCGCCTGTGCCTCGGCAGCCGTGGCGCCCTCACTACTATCGCCCAACCACGCTGCTAGCTGTGCCGCCAGCTCGGGGGGCATATCCTTGTTAGATGTCGGGGTGACGACGACGGGGATCGGATTCCCCTCCATCGGTACCGGGGTCGGCGCCTCAAGCGGGGCAGAGGGAACCGGGACGTCTCCCCCGGCCGGACCCCTTCTTGGCCTCTTGGGTTTCCCTCCAGCCGGTGGACGCCCCGATCCCTCCTCCCCGTCTCGCTCCGCCAGTCGCTTCTTTATCTCGGACATCTCCTTGACGAGGACCCGAACCATCTGATCAGTCGTCATTCTCTTTGCGCCTTTCTTGGGCATCTCTCCGACAAAGTATCTAGAAGACAAAAGAAACGATCAAAACGCTCAAAATTGGCTCTTCGTTCTGTCCCGAGCTCACGTGTAGCGAGGAGGTGCAGCTTCAGAGCACAAGAACAAGAGGACGTCTTCCAGTCTTGCGTCCCTTTTTATCCGTCTTCAGGGCGGGCGAAAACCCGCCCCTGCCTGCCCTGAGGGCGTGGCTGGCTGCGTCAGTGTCTAGGCCAGCCCACTCTAGGGCGGGAAAAAGCGCGCCCCGGCTACGCCGCTTCGGGCATACCAGCCGAGACGCACCTCCCGCCCAAAAATGGCTTCCCGGGGGGATCGAGGCACTCCGCCATACGTTCGGGGGGACCGAGTGGTCGCCCCTTTCCATAATGTATTTATATCGACATGTTCAAAGATGTCAGCCACTTTGGAAGTAAAAGAGGGCGGCGCGGTGCTCAGTGAAAATGTAGTCCTTCATTAATGTCTTTAGTTGAAATGTCTATTTTAATGAAAAAGAAATGGCACTCTGGCATCGTGAACAAGGCAGCGTGAGACAGCCGAAACGGGTAGATGTGATTGTTACAAAAAAATAAAAAACGAGTTACCAATACCTCTTTGAGTGCTGGATGATTTTTACCAAATGTGATAATCTTATCTGTATGTATATATATATATATATATATATATATATATATATATATATATATATATATATATATATATATATATATATATATATATATATATACCTACCGGCGGTTGCCAGTAGGTATATATAGTTAGGATTTTTTCTCTATGGGACTTCTGAAAATTCTATGTCTAATAACTTTGGCGTTTGTGGACGGAATCGGCTGAAATTTTCAGGAAAATGGCACATTTTGTTTCTGAGCAGCCCCGAAAATCTGGGGGGGTTTCGTCAACGGGGGGCCGAGAAAAAAGGGGGGTCCCAAAACGCGTTTTTCCCATTCATTTCTCCATAGGGCGTTTGGCCTCACTTTTAGCTCGAACGGCTGAATGGATTTGCACGAAACTTGGCAAAATTGTAGGGACTGTTAGCCCGATGTGCCTTTGCTAGGTCTCAATATATGTGCTCCAGTGGATTTTGAGAAATTAACGTTTTAAAAAACAGATATATCTGTGACAGCGTCCCGGGTAGCGCTCCGGTTCGCGTACTTTTCGCGTAATGGAACTTTGCGAAGCGAAGCTGATTGGCTCTCTGGTGTCTGTCAACATTCTAAACAGTCCGGAGCGGCCGCCATCTTGTCTCTCGGTAGGATCGAGAGACAAGAGGAGGAGAAAAACGAAGGGGGAATTTAATGAAAGGGGGCAAGGTAGACCCCTCTTGACCCCCTAGGAATGATGTTGGGGTTATTAAAGGGTCCCGTGGGGCAAATTAAAAAAATGTGATTTTTCGCGGTAGAAGCGCTTCCCGGTTCGCGAACCGGGTCGCGAACCGGTAGCGAAACGGGAATTCGCCATTCAGGCGCAATTCAGCTGGATGGAGGGTGAGGCACTGTGCCGCAAGAGCGGGCGCCATTCAGCTGGATGGGGGGTGAGGCACTGTGCTGCAAGAGCGGGCGGAACTCAGCTGGATGGAGGGTGAGGCACTGTGCCGCAAGAGCGGGCGGAACTCAGCTGGATGGCGGGTGAGGCACTGTTCCGCAAGAGCGGGCGGAACTCAGCTGGATGGCGGGTGAGGCACTGTAGCCGCAAGTGCGGACGCAACTCAGCTAGATAGCGAGTGAAACGCCAAGGGGCGCCCCACTGCAGCTGAGGAGCCTCCACCTGGGGAGGCGGGAGAGGCCCGTTTGCGCCGCCCCCCCCCCTCCACCCACCCCCCACCTTCTAGGGCACCCCACACCGTCTTTCGGCGCAGCATTGTAGGATGGCCACACCAGTGCAACTTGCTGGACACCACCTCGGTGCCATCCGGATCTCTGCGCGTTGTGCTGCCTTCAGCCTATTCGCACATCGGTCCGCTACTGACGCCGCCTCACAGGCCAACGGATTTTGTAGGCTTTTTATAGACCAAAGCCGCATAACAGGTCATGTGACTTGTTTATAAAACTTTTCATTGGTTCATTTTACTTTTGGTTTCCTAATGATGGAAGGCTTGATCATATGACCTAAAAATAACACTTTTCATTGGATTGGAACATTTTTTTTTCCCAAATGATGAAAGCCCCACTTTTTTTTTTTCACTTCGCAGTCCAAAAAGGTTCCGTTAGATGACAACAGAGGGGACAGGCAACAAGAACCATCAGTCAAAGAGGGGAGGGCAAATTCTTCTCTACCGGGTCACGTTAGGGCTCCACCGGAACTGATCGAATTGGTAGTCTACAGTGTTTCTGGATGTTTCAGACTGAAGCTGGCGTCAGCATGAGAGCCCCCCCGTGGCTACGTCGTGGCCATTCTGCGAGCAATCATGGCAGTCGCTCCCCACCGGAAGTCTGCGGGAGTCGGGGGTCCCGGTGACTGTTGTAGAATCTTCAAGCTGAGAGGACTCTTTTGGGAATGGGGCCCATGCCCTAGCAGTGAAGCGTCCGAGTTCCACGGTTGCCCAGAGCCATCCTTGCAGGCCAGGCCCAAGTCTGTGGAGCCGACCGCCATTTCGTGAGCTCCGTAGCAGCCGTCTGTTCGCTGTATCGCAAGATTGGGTGCAATTCCGTTGGATGGCGGGTGAGACTTTGTAATAGCAAGAGCAGGCGCAATTCAGCTGGCCGAGCGAGGCACTGTGTCGCAAGAGCGGGCGCAAGTCAGCTGGTCGAGTGAAGCGCTGGGGTGTAGCTGAGAAACCTCCACCTGGGGAGGTGGGGGAGGCTCGTTCGTGCCGCCTCTCCCTTCTAGTGCACCCCACGCCGTCTCCTGGCACAGGTATATGTGATGGTCGGACCAGGGCACCGCAGGACGTGTCTTCAGGTCAAACGGATTGTGGGACAAGGTCCAGAATGGAAGAGTCACTAAAAGGCAAAAAGTTCCGCCTGACCCCGGGAGCCAGCCGCCTATGTCGGGGGCGATCTTAGGCCACACCAGGGCAACAAGACTTGGGGAGGGGGCAGGAGCCAAGCGTCCCCTCCGAGTCCGCGCCATCACACCGCCCCTCGGGGGCCTCCGTCAAGCGGTTCAGGGAGGCACCGCATCACATTGTTTTTTAATGCAGTCAGGTCCACAAACAGCCCCCACTTACTTTGAGAATAGTGAAGCTGCAGCAGGTGCAAATAAGCTTCAGACAGTGTTACAAGCGCTGCTCGGAACCCTCAACTATGGCACCCAACATCCAGGACTTATGCCATTTGTGCAAGGCAGTGACATCAAAGCATCTCAGGGACCAAGCAACATACCATATCCAGAGTCCTTCCCACAGCCTCTGCCTTCCTTCTTACCTAGTTATTGTTCTTTCACTCCCACTCCAGGCTTTTAGTCTGTGGATGGAAAACCATGAACCTACACTCACCTATGAAAATCTTACTATTGATGGTTGATTTTGAGCCCCAAATACAAAGGCTTGTTTGGATCTATGTTGCAGCAGGCTGCCATGGAAATAGTTATTTAATAAAACGTTTTACCCTGTTACTTTGCTGGTGTGTTGTATATATTTATAATATTTGCATAGGGTTTGTCGTTGTTTTGGGCGGGGTGGACGGCGGAGCCGAGCTATCTTGCAGCCATCATGGCGTCGAGCTCAGTTTCTATCACTAGTTTCATATTTCTCATGAGGGGTTGTTCCTAATGTTTCTATTTTAGCGAGGTCAAAAAGAGATCCCATTAGTGGCCTACTGATTTTGCTTGATTCCTTTTGTTGTTTTTAACGATTGTTCACTATCTGCAAAGACTAAACAGAGTATTGCGACTCTGTGCTTGTTTGTAAATAGAGAATGAACCAAAGAGAACCAATTCCAAAACAGTAAATGCTTGGATAACAATCAATCAAATGGAGAGGGAAGCAGGCACGACGGATTACAACGGGGGCAAAGGCCTGCGTTACCTACCCTTCACTATCTGCAAAGAGAGAATACTCCTAAAAGAAAAGAGGGGGGGAGGGGGCAGCATTCAAAGACCATCAGCGTGCATGGACACGAAAATGTTTTTACCTACCACGTACTTGACATTTTAAAGCTTTTGATATTTGCTATTAAAAAACCATTGAAATTCACTGAAAAAACCATAGGTTATAGACCATATATAGTTAGGAATTAGCATTTACAAAACCTTGAAAATTCACTGAAAAAACCATGGGTTATAGACCATATATAGTTAGGAATTAGCATTTACAAAACCTTATTTTACTCACACAAAACCATTGAAATTCGCATATATAGTTAGTTGCACTAACTATATATCGCGCACCCGCAATCCACTGCTGATGATGTCACATATTACATCATTCATGACATGGTCAGTGACATCACTGATGACATCACTGATGACAACTCAAATGACATCACTGATGACATTATCCAATGACTGTATGCTTCTGTAAAGTTAAAATATGTCTTACATATTGAAGAATGAGTGGATGTATAAGTGTCTAGATGAAGAATTTGGGCTTCGCCAGAAACGCGTCATGGTCGGTTGTATGAGAAATACCTGCAAATAAAACCAGTTTCCTAAAACTTGTGGTCTGTCTCCTGCTTCGCCAGTTCTTTCAGATTGGAGGTGGCAACTTGGAGTCTTTGCACATATAATTAATAAACGCCGTTTGAAATAACCCCCGCGAGTGTGGTGTGTTCAAGTAACATGGGAGCTGTAATGTAAGGAACGGATCCACCACCGTTCATTCCGCACCCGCCACGAAGAGTGCAAAGAGCAGTTTGGTGGAAACTGGAGCCTCGTAGTACAACTGCATATGCTCAGCACCGCCACTGCACCAGCCGGTGTTTGGAGCCGTAAAGGGAATCATACAGATTCACTGGATGCTGGATATACACCGCTCCTGTCTTCAACAACCCGAATGGTCGGTGGCAGGCGAGGGGGTGCTCAGATGGGGTCAACTAACAGCGGCACAGGACCTGAAGGAGGAATGCATCACGCAATTAATTAAAGACAGCATGCAAGTTCCACAAGACACTGCGGCAACAGCACTGCCCATTGGGGGGCGTGTCATCTCATTAAAAGTGGACTCACAGCTGCGGCAAAAATAGCCAAGTTCGTCTATCCCTGAGGAAGAAGGCACAGACCTTTGAAACGCGTCGGATAGTAGCAAGAAAGCACCAAGACGAACCCTCAGCCTTTTGAATTTCTTGAGGCTTTTCATGGACCTGATTGCTATCAAGCACGCTGCTGTTAATAAACGCCGTTTGAAATAACCCCCGCGAGTGTGGTGTGTTCAAGTAACATGGGAGGTGTAATATATATATATATATATATATATATATATATATATATATATATATATATATATATATATATATATATATATATATATAGGGTAATTCTACTCAACTTCGCAATTCCTCTTGCAGGATACCGAAATGAAGAGCACAGACCACAGATGTAGTGAAACCTTCAGTATTTTATTTCATTACAGGTACAAAAACGGACGGGACAGCCATGACGCGTTTCGTCCCTGATTTGGGACTTGATCACATGACACCAATCCACCTATACAATTCATTTAAATAGTGGTTCACTTTTTTTACTTTTTGTCCGTTTTTTCTTTTTTGTCAGTTTTTTTCTTTATTTAAACAGACACATAACAAACCTTGTGTTCGTGCAATACCTACACATTTTAAAGTGATGATTACCATACTAACTACTAACCAGTGATTAATAATTTTCAAACCTTTGAGCAAAGCAATTTTATTTCTCCCCAAACATCATGTTTTGGCTTAAAAGCCATATTCGCTATTAATTTTGTGCATTTCTTTGTCCGTTTTTATATACATTTAACGGTCCTTTGGTTGCTGGTCATGATTCATTCCACCTATACAAATACATAAATATACTTTAACATTTTAAGAGAATAAATAAGAATATAAATACATGATATACATTTGTATTTACATATCCATATAAATATGATAAAAGGCTGTATGAAGTTATAACTGTATAAATACACAAAATATACTGCATAGGTGATTAAATACATAGTTAGGAGTCCATCAAGCATTGTACTGCCTCATCATATCCACTGTACATACATTAGTTCATTTTGGATTTGATGACGATCACTATCATTACCTTTTTTTGCTATAACTCTAACCAAAGAAAACCTCAATAGCTGTTTGTCGATTGCTCCTCTAATTCTATAATCATAAAGGGCAAAATGAAACAGTATTTATCGTAGGATTGACAATATTTATCCTCACTGGATATTTCTAACTAGAAAAGATATATACACACCCACATCTAAATCCAATGTCCTATTTTAGTGTCTATTATTAAACAACAAGAATTGCCTGTACTGTACTATGATTCATCTTTGATCAACTCAAAACATACGAATTAAACAATATGCTTCGTTTTCATATTTATGTGTGATTGAATCTTTTTTTATTTTTGCACAATTTTTTTACTTCATAACTTTGGTTATTTTTTCACCAATTTTCACAATTTACAAGACATTCTATACAAAACTAATACATTCTCATGAAAACTATGCATTTCAAAACATTACCTTATATAAACTTTCAATCATCACTCATTCAAACATACCCTCTCATACAACCACGGACATCAAACATTCATACATTTACACTGGAATTACAATATTCACAGAATGCCATAGAAAAATCCTTTTCTTTAGACAAGACTATTATTTAGAGCAATTTGAAGTGACTTCATATAATTTTATGGCTCTAACAGTCTACGCGTTTCGAACTCGCAATGTTTTTGGAGTTCTCGTCAGGACAAAAAACAAAAGCTCTATTGTTCAGAACTTGTAGGGTAGCTTTCAATTGACCCGGCGCAAAACCAATCTAATCCGGGAAACTTTTTTGTATGCGTTGTAAGTGTTCACCTTAGTGTGGACTGCCTGGCTTGTGTCCAAAGCACAGGCTGCTGTGTAGAGAGCGCTCTTTCAGGGACTTTCTGCTTAGTTGTTTATTTGCCGAAGAAAGAAAGGAACTCTCTTCTTTCAGTGGCTCCGCGTCCACACCGATGTTCGCGCGCTTCCGGGTCCGAAAAGGTCACAGGAGTTTTAGTGTCTGGCACAATCATTAAAGTTAAGAAAAAGTAAAACCAATAAAATTACCAATGATATAAAAAATTATAAGGTGATTAAAAAGGGAGCAAATTGTAAGGGATTTATGAGGCACAACCATGTAATAAAGTTGTATATACATATATAAATATAAATATATTTGTTCAGTCTTACTTTGATGGTACCAGATCACACATTTCAGTGTCCTAATTGATCTATTTAATCATATGGAATACCAATGAAATTTGAGCTGTACGCTTTTTTTTTTAATATCAAACTAGTTTTGAGGGAGTTATTGTCTTTGGACATCTCGATTTTTATACGGGAACCTTTTTGTGCCTTATAGGCTGGCGTGTAGTTCTTCAGAACTATTCACACCATTCGGGTGATTACTATCCAGGCTCAGAATGTAATGCATTTCCAGCAGTCTAAGACTCTTCTCTCTATTCCCCCCACGTTTTTTCCTGGGAACAGAGTCTATGAGGTAATATTTTAGATCTTTCAAATTACCCTGATGTCGCTCGTGGAAATGTCTGGCCACTGGGTAAGCCTGATTGTGATTTCTAATTGCTCTGATGTGTTGGAGTACCTCCTTGTGTCCTGGTAGGGTAGTACTTCCGATGTATCTCAGGCCACACGGGCATTCCAACACGTAGATCAGATGATCAGTTTTGCAATTAAGTTCTTTTGTAATTGCCCTGTGCGGCCCTTCAAACGGTGTTGAAAATTCAGTCGTATTTACACCGTGCTGACAGGCTTTACACACCTCACACTTGAAAAATCCTTTTGTTTGTGAGAGCCAAGAGCCCTTAGGTTGTGGTCTACCTGGATCATTTTCCACAAGGGCATCCTTCATTGACCCCCCTCTCCTGTATGTTATCATTGGATTTTTAGGGACAGTCCTGCCAATAACTGGATCCTGTTTGACAAAATGCCAATTGCGTTTGATAATTTTTCTTACAGCTAGATGTTCTTTACTGTTGTTCAGAATAAATCTGTACATGTCAGGGGTTTCTTTCTGGGTATCGGGAGCCTTATCGTCTTTGAAAAGCTGATTTCTATCAACCAAGTTGCATTTGTTGAGGGCCTTTCTAAGACACTGTTTGCCATAACCTTGTTCCCTCAATCAAGCTAGGCATTCTCCTTGCGCTATTAGCAGTGTTTCCTCATTACTGCAAATTCTTTTTATGAGCAAGAGCTCACCATATGGGATGCTTTGCATGAGGTGGGTTGTGTGCGCACTACTGGCGTGCAAGATGGCATTGCCGGCAGTAGGTTTACGGTGTAGTTTAGTTTCTAGCATCCCCTGGTCTATATAAATTTCCACATCTAAATAAGTAACTGTGGAACAACTTATTGTAGCAGTGAAGTCTAGATTTAAATCATTCTGATTCAGTGATTCAATGAAATTGTTTGCATCACATTCACTGCCATCCCAGACCAGAAAGAGGTCATCAATATACCTCCACCAATTCCTGACATGCTTGTTGAAGGTATCTGAGTGTTTTGCCATGAGGACCTGCTACTCCCACCAGCCCATGTGTAAACACGCGTAGCTGGGGAAGAAGCTGGCCCCCATGGTTACACCTCTCAACTGTTGATACATCACAACTCGGAACGGAAATACATTGTTATTAAGACATAGTTCAACCATATCAACAATCATTCTATTTTGTTCCTCATAGCTTGGCCCGTCCTCTCTAGATAGTATTTTAAAGCCTGCAACCCATCACTATGTTTGATTGATGTATATAGTAATGCTACATCTAAACCAATCATTAGATACCCATTTTTCCATTGGAAGTCTTTCATCTTAGACAGAAAGTCTCCTGTGTCTCTGATGTACGAGGCCAGATTTAAAACAAACTCTTGAAGGAAAAAATCCACATAGACATTTGGTGTAAAATTTTCCTTTAGACTTGTATTTTCTTCTGCAATACTTTCCACAACTGTGACTTTGGAAATGTAAAACTTGCGGTCTCAAGCTTCTATCTCCTCTTCTCTTGGCATCTCACATGTCACATACTGTTAAAAAACACTATTTTTTGTTGAATATATATATATATATATGTCCATGTCATGAGTGATGTAATATGTGACATCATCCGTAGTGCATTGCGGGCGCGCAAGTTATAGTTAGCTCAACTAACTATAACAGGCAAATTTCTCTGGTTTTATATGAGTCAAATGTACAACTAACTATAACGTCCCTTAAACTTATGTTTTTTTAAGTGAATTTCTAAGGTTTTTTTAAATACTAATTCTGAACTATATTGTCTGTAAAGCCAATGTTTTTTCAGTGAATTTCTCAGGTTTTTTAAATGCTAATTTCTAAGTATAATGTCCCTGAAACCTATGTTTCATTCTGTGAATTTTTAAAGTTTTTTAAATACTAATTTCTAACTATAACGTCCGTGAAACCTATGGTTTTTTCAGTGAATTTTTAAAGTTTTTTAAATACTAATTTCTAACTATAACATCTCTGAAACCTATGTTTTTTGAGTGAATTTCAAAGTTTTTTTTAAATATCGAACTACTATTGTGTATTTGTCATTAGTACTGTTTTTTCTAACTTTTCAACTACGTAAAATAAACTGCAAAAGTGCTATGTAATATATTTCACAACTTACAATGAGTTTTTAAATAATACAAAACATTTTAACATTCAGATAACAATTTTTCCCCCTTTTTTTGCTGTCATCAGCTACTACTTAACTTCACTATTTACAGTGATGTCCGTGTAGTTTCATCATAAACAGCAGGGGAAAAAATCAATTAACTAGATTGCTAAAAAAAACACATCCCTAATTTTTGCAAATATAATACAAAATCAACACATATAACACATGCAATACTACTTCACATGTTCAAATCTTACCTTTACTTTGTAGTGTTTGTGCACATTCTCCCAATACGCCACACAATGTATCACAAATTTCGCCTTGAAAGCATCCAGTATGTATTCCTTCAAGATCTTTACACCTTCCCATGAAGCCGAATAGTGTATCTAAAATCTTTGTTTCAGAAATATCAAATATGAGTTGGGTAATTCATAAAGCAATCTCGGTTTCATTTCCAAGTGTGTATCATTGCAGTGACTCCAACCATTATTACACTTTAAATAAACTGTATAATGTCCACTTGTAGTAGTACTTCCAGCATGGAAAACAATAGCAACTGTTGCAAAAGTTCTTCCAGAAATAGATACATGATTACCAAAAAATGTTTTATTTTGGTTTCCACTTTTCTTCCATTTGGTCTGCAGCGTTGCAGCATTATAATCAAATATTTTCCATATATTTGTAGGCATATTGTAGATAGCATTCTTGATTTACAATGAGAACACATCTCATGATCTGCTTCTTTTACTAATTTGGAAAATGGTACAGATTTGCAGTCAGGTATTGTTAAATATAAAAATCTTTCTCTACCAGTCAAATAAACTCTCAATCTGAATGCCTTCATCTTCTAGAACTCCAAGCATCTTCTTGGAATCTCACATGTCATATACTGTTCGATAAAAGAGAATACTGTTTCATCAGAATAATTTCCAAATGTAGGTACATCCTTGATCCATAGTAGCATATGCATATGAGGTGCATGTCTTGCTTGATACTCCTTTCTCCAGAAGAAATCACTAACTTCTCTAAGAGGTGGATTGTTTTTTATTGCAGATAAAATACATCATAGCTTGAAACCTATGATTAAAATATCTGCACACATTTACAGGATCCAATGAACACAGTTCACCAGGAGTTTTTATTTTAACATTTTTATATTCGAATTTGATTCTCTTAAAAACTCAAGCAAATCTTCCCATGCCTACTCTGCACTGCTAAGTGTGACAAACCATGTTGGTGTACCTAAGTTCCATAACATACCCTTGAGTTCTCCATGACGACGATACCTATACTCATTTGTTCCACGTTGACATGCCATCAAATTGATCAACTGTGCTTAAATCTGTTTCTTGAACTTTCTCCACAAATTCTTTCACAGAAAGAAGTGATTGATGAACTCCAGTTTTAAGTATGTGGTTCACTGCATACGAGAGAGAAGACAAATCACTTTCAAACAAAAGGTGAAATATGTATGGAATGCACTGTCGAAATATAGGGTCTTCAGAATATAATCTTGTTGACCGATATTCTGAAGCTGGAATCCGTATAGGTCGGTCATCATATCGTCCACCTTCTCCAATAGGAAATGGCTGTGGAAAACAATGAGCTTCCAAGCTTTTCTCCCATACACTCATTGGAGTTCCCGGTGCTTTTTTCATTTGAAATAACTCAATGCTACTTCCTATCACTTCTTTTGAATGCAAAGGACATATTGTATAATGTTCATGAATCTCTTCAGTCCTTGACTTGTCCAATTTCTCTATTTGACCACTTGAAATTTCAGATTCATCTTCTACATTTATTACCTGTTCATTCATCCACATTTACATTTTTGTAATAAATACTGTTCTCTATAAGATATAAGGTAGCTTTTTCAACTTTATTAACATCCACAAATTCTTGTCATATTTTCTGGCTCTTTGTTGGTACACCATTTGCTAAAATAACTACTGCCTCATTTTCCTCTTTCTCTCCATCAATAGGTTCAATATTGTTCTTAAAATCCAAAGGTAAGTACACCACTCTTCCTTTCAGCCCTCTTTGCAAGTCTGTTGGGAGCAGTTTACCTGCTTTAGGCTCCTTCCGAATTATAGTTTGAAAAGGACGAACAGATTGAATTAGAACCAACTCATATGTATTCAATTTGGCCACTTCCTCTGGAATAGCTACTAATTCTAAGTTATTATGTACTGCTGTAGCAGGCATTTTGTTCTCTTTCAATTTGTTGTAACAATATTTACATATACTCTGATTACTACCTAACTCAAATCGACCTTCAACAAACAAGTAAGTTGCAAATTCTTCCTACTTAACATTGTTCTCCTTTTCACTTTTCAAATACAAATCAACATTCCTACTTTGACTTTTATAATGAGTACATCAACAACAAACACAAACTTGGGGGCCGATTAGGATTGCGATGATTCCGCATCCTCCGGGCTGGCGGAAGCCACCGCCGGCCCAGAGGATGCGGAATCACCGCAGCAGTGCCTTTAAAGACCCCCCCAGATTAGGATGGCTGGGGGGTTATCGGCGGATGGGAAAACCATCTGCCGCTTTTCCGCCACAGTCACCTTCCGACCGTGGCGGAAAAGCTCTAATATGGTGGAGGTGTCTATTAGACACCGCCAGCCATATTAGGATGGGGCAGGAAACATGCTTTTCTACTGCAGCTTTTCCGCCGTGGAAAAGCATGTGGTTTTTAGAGTTTGGGGGCCCGTTGCGGGCCCTCAGGCTGTCACGGGGTGGGGTGTGCACATGGGGGGTACCTATGGTACCCCCCTACATTTACATGGCACCCGCCACAAGGTTAAAGATATGGGATGTGACCGCCAGGGTGGCGGTCATATCCTAATTGGCATGAAGGGACCACCGCTACCCCTGCGGACGGTCCCTCCACCTCAGGGGTGGAGGACAGAGGCAGGTCCATCCGCCATCCTAATGACCCCCATAGTTTGGTATTTCAGAGCACACTACATTAAACTTTCTGATTTCTTCTTCAAACTGATCAGTGCTAATCACGTTCTCATCTCCTCCACCATCTGTATTGTCAAACTTTCACTTTCTATGAACTGCTCTTCTGAACCAAAACATTGCATTTCAAAATCATCACACTTTTCTTGAACATCTGATAAAGAACCATATAAAAGACTTGTATTCAGTTCACTTAAACATAATGCAGGACTTTTTACATAGTACAGTTTCCTTACAAACTTTCGCATTTCTGAATGGTGTACTGATAACATCCTCAAATGATAAAAAACACTTTTACAAACTTTTCTTGAAAGACAAGCCAGAGAATGCCCATACTTCTCAGTATATTTTTCTTACATTACATGGATATAGTCCGTGTATCAACTTAATCTCCTGATTAATACTTTTCTGAGTGTATTCTGGTAGTACATTTTGCATTAAATAAATGGACTCCTGTCAAATACTACAACTCCACTTATACACAGGAGCTTGTGGACGTTTCCCTTGCACTTCTTCAGCTATTAACTCTTCTGCGCTTTTACCAATCATTTTCTCCTTTGGAAGAGAATAACCAACCTGAACTTCGTAGCAACGACCTCCAGTATCAACTGCAAATGATAAACTATTTTCCTGGAAGTAACTTTCCTCATTAAAAAAAGGCTCAATAGTAGAAGTATTTCTCCAATGTCCACTAAAGATTTTACAAAAGTTGGTTCTGTTCACAAGTCTTTTTTTTAACTTTTGTCTTTCAACACTTTGACTATTTTATCCAACTGTTTGATTCTCTTCAAAATCAGAATGAATAACTTCTGTTTTAAATTGAAAGCTGTATCCACTATACTTTCAATACGCTGCTTCTCTTTGAATTGCAACACTTTTCTTTTATATTTGCAGCATGTTTTCATTAAATTCTTAATCACCCTAGATCGAAAAAGTCACTGATGAATTTCTTGACATTGCTTTTGTCTCCGAGTAACAGATACTATTTCTTTATCATGTTTCCTTTTCCTGGTATTTGAAATTAAACTCTGCTTCACCTTACGTGAAAAATTCTTCTTTTTGTTTTGTGTGATCTTTTTTTCATTAAATGTTAATAATATGTTTTCAAAAATACTTTTAGTAGAACAAACTGTTTCTGTACTACTCCCATTTTTTTCTAAGTGAAGATTTTTTTCTTTTGTTCAAATTTATATTTTTCTTCTCTGTTCTTTTTCTTTCACTTCTTCAAGGCATTTCCAAATTTTAATCTAAATGAAATAATTTTCCGAAAAACAAAAAATAAATTCAATTATTTTTCACATTTGTTCACTATGTTAAAATATTAACATATAATTACAAAACTTACACTAACGACTTCCAGACTCAGTGCTGTAACATGATGAAGCACAACAGAGGAGCACTAGGATGACAAGTAGTGCCATAGAACATACAGCAAGTATTTATTTATTTACATACAACTTTACAATTTATGTGTAACTGCACTACCTCGTACTTTTCTCCTCTCTGCCGCACCCCACCACCCAAAAGCGCTTTCTCTGCAACCCACCGCAGACAATTTTATAGATAGTATTTTTTTAAATGTTAATCTATGTACTTAGGATAATATTATCAACCAAACAGCACACACAAAAATTACCGTTATTAGCCTAACAATCTTATCTACAACGCCGCAAACATAACACTACACCCAGGGCTTTAAGTGGGAGGGGTGTCTGTGGGTGTCTGACCACCAACACTTTATTTTTGGGGGCCTCGAAATGGGTCTTTATGGGGCTCTATTTTCGGGCCTCACTAAGGTAATCTGATTTTCTTTTCTTTATTGCACAGCAGTGAGACTGTGAGAGCTTGCACATTGCTCACTACTTAGAAGTGAAGACATCATGCCAGGTGACTCGCATAGCAGGACAAGGGAATTTCTTTAAAGAGAGCCATTTTCTCTCAGGATTTCCCTTCTCATTTTGCAATGCAGGAGCAACATCATCGTGGAATGAAAAGCAGGCAGAGCGCCAGGCACGCAACGCCCATTGCCCCGGACTCTCTGAGACAACTTCCCGGGTGCACACACACAGCTGCACCCGAGTACTTCACAGGTCTTCAAAAGAATTTTTTTTTGTAAAGGAGACTCTGTTCTTTTTCACCCCTTTTTTACAGTCCCTACATCCCCACTCTGCTTATTGCTGAAACAATTAGGCTCCCGTAAAATTTTGCTCTGGTTGCGCCTCTGGAAACGACCACAAGCAGGCAACTCCAGCACGACCCTGCTCTGACCTTACACACTGTCTTGTTTTAGTGCCAGGAAAACATACGCTTTGCCTGGCTCACTTAGTTCTCACACCCCCTCTTCAATATAAACATAAAAGCTATGCAATTACTTTTATATTCCTATACTGTGCTTCACATGGAAATATAGAACTGCAGGTTCTCACCACCCCAAATTAGTTCTCTGGTATACTTTCTCAAATGTAAGAAGTACAGGTATTCAGTATCTGTCAGTCACCGCCACTTTAAAATAGTGTACCCGTATACGACTCGACAAAACGTTATGTTTCTAAATTAACGTCTTACACTGAAAAGCTACTTTACATTTTTTTTGCTAGATGTTCCTTGGTTTAAAACGGATGAAGAAAAAAGAGCCCAGTATCTGGGTTCGGAGACCTGACTCGTGTGGTGGCTAACTACAAAATAAAGTGTAGCCAAAAAAGAAAGGAAAAATGTCTTTCTTTTAGTCCCCTCACTCACCGGAGTTTGCTCACGGTGACATGCTTCATCATCGGAGCCATCCCAGTTCTCTACGAAAAGGGGCGTGCTACGACTTGCGAACTACGTAGGAGCACTGTAGTAGTGAAGGACTATGTGTGGTGTAGAAAAAAAGTGGAGTGGGTGAGAGTGTGGGTTAAAAATACCGTGCTAGTGGGCCTCAATGTTTTATTCTGCTCCTAGACAGGTACCTTAAAAATGGGCTTATACTGTACACCAACGAATAATGTAGGTAGCTTCAGTATATGGTCAACATGTTTCACGCTACCCCTAGCGTTTCGTCAGGACCATACAGGGACCAGCCCTGTATTGTGCCACTCCTAGAAACCTAAATTCGGGTTAAGGAATTATTAGTGAAAAAAAGTATTTACAGTGAATGACGCTGTATCACTCAGATACTTGCGTGGTTCAGAATACATACGAGTAACCTTTAGGGCAAATGTATTGCTCACTGAAGAACCTGCAAAAGAAATGAATAAAGCAGAGTTAAAAAGCACCTCGCCCCTTTCTCAACCGAGATCGGGGTCATTTACGTCCTTCATGATGCACGTTTCCAATACACGTACATATATATGCGCACTATATATGGTGTTGTTTTCACCATATTGGTGCATGCACGCTTTTAGGTCCGGTGTCTGCTATATAAATAACACGTGAGGTGATTATAACGTGAAATATCTTATACAAACATCCAGAAGTAACTTAACAAGACAAAGACAGTGAACACACATTTAACACATAACCAGAGAAAAATGCCAGATATTTACATTTGTAGGTGCTTAATAGCACATCATGGTCTCTGAGGGGGGCGGTATCGCCTCGGTGGAAACAATGCTGTAAATTACGGGATTGTAAAAAACGCGGTTAATTTTCAAAATAACCAAGAGGTTTTTAGGCCGTAGTTATGTCAGAGACTCGTTTATCTTTTCTCTGTCATAGGAAACGCGAGGGTTCACTTACTTCCTATTCAGAAACGCCGCGCAGTACTACCTAGCTGCTTCCCCTCGGACCGCATCTTAGAATGCGATCCGCAGGCTCTGTTTTTGTTTGCTCCAGTTTCCGGGTTGGAAACTAGACCGTTTCGCTTAAACGGCCATTTTAAGAGGATGCAAACGAACCTGGCAAAGGTGGTCTTTCTTCCGTTTCATTTGGTTCAGCTTTTGCAAGAAAAACAAAAAACACAAAGAACAGTAATAATAATATCAATAGACAAAGAGGTATTTTGTGGACCTTGTTTTCATAAACGCGCATAGGCGACTTACTCAGGCACTGATGAACAGATGTTGGGGCCAATTTTAAAATCTTTGAAAAACTTATTGTAAAAAACAGATGTACAAAAGAGAAGCTCTCAGAATCACATAGTTGATGGCATAGATTCCCAGAATTATTTCTGAATGTTTAAGAGAAAGTAGAGGATTTTGTCAGTTCCGGTTTTCAAACAGATACTGTATCAGGATTTTTCAGAAAGACCTAACAGGTCCTATTTGTGTATGCTTAAGGCACACTTCTTTTCTAGTATATATCGCATTAGGGTATTCAGTGTTGATTGTATCAGCGGTTAAAAGCACCCCAGGGTATATCATCATTCAGCCCATTTATATCTGTCTGCAGTCTGAAAAACGTTGTTCATGTTCATGAAGGGTCTTTTCAAGGTTGTCTTTGTTCTTCACACATTCTAAAACCACCTATCTCAAATCGTTTGGTGTGTGGTTTTTTCGATTAAGTGGTTGGTCATGCGTGTGATGGCTTTTTTGCAGCGAATATTGCTCCTGTGCTCCACTATTCGAGTGCTGACTTTCCTTGAGGTCATGCCTACATAATGTAAATTGCAGGTGCATGTGATCAAATATACCACCCCACTTGTATTGCAGTTAGAAAACTGTTTGAGTTGCCATGTGTTATTATTGTTAAACGTGACTGACTTAGTCACTGAAGTCAGGTGGCAAACACTACAATTATTACATGGGTAATGACCGTTTGGTAGTGGATGAAGTCTGTTGGTGTTCTCCACTGGTTTTGGTCGGGTATGGACCAGGTAATTTTTTAAGTTTATTCCTCTTCGATGGCTGAACATCGGTTTTGGGATGTTTAGATCACCACTGTTCAGTATGGTCCAGTGTTTTTTTAACAATCTTGGTGACCTGGTTAGATACTTTGTCAAAAGTTGTAATGCAGATGGGTCTTTCATTTGGTGAGGAATTTTGTACTTTTGGTTCCAAAAGGGCATCCCTGTTGTTATTACTTGCCCTTTTACTGGCCTCCTTTATTACCTTCTTTGGGTAGTTCCCTTGTTTCAATTTTTTGCTCAATTCCTCAGCTTACACTAGGTAGTCTGATTTACTGGAACAATTTCGCCTCAGCCGAATTGCTAGCTTTTGAAAAAGCTGTCATGAAGGATGTTAAAGACCTGGACCCTAATACTATAAAGGTTTTTAAGAATGTATGGACTGGTTGTTTCAATGTTTATATCAGTCTGTTAGTTGGTGTCTAAATGGTTGTATGGGTGTTTGGTTGGTTTTCTGAGTACCTGTTTGGGTGTCTGAGTGTATGTGTAGATGAGTGAGAGTGTGTGTGACTGCCTGTATGGATGAGTGAGTGAGTGATTCAGTGGTTGTAGGGTTAGTGAGTATGTGTGTTAGGACTGTATGGGTGAGTGATCATGTGTATATGGCAGTGTGGGTGTATTGGTATGTGAAAGGCAGAATAAGTGAGTGATGGGTATATGAGTGACTGTATGGGTGAGTGAGTGAATGTGAGAGTGGCTATATGGGTGTGGGTGCGCTTGTATCAGTGACTGTATTGGTGAGTGGGTATGTGTTAGTATCTGTATGAGTAAGTAAGTGGGCGTGTATGTAACTATATGGGTGAATAAGCGGCTGTGTGAATGACTGTATGGGTAAGTGAGTAGCTCTATGTGTGACTGACTCAGTGTGTGAGTAGCTGTAAGGGTATATGAGTGGATATGTCAGTGGCTGTATTAGTGAGTGAGTGGGTGTATGAATGGCTCTTTTGTTGAGTGAGTTGATGTGTGTGTAGATATATGAATCAGTGAGTGGGTGTGTAAGTACTGGTACAGGTCTGTAAATGGAATTGTGAATGGTGGTGTGGAGTGGGAGTGGGTATATGAAAGGTTCTATGGGGGCGTGAGTGGGTATGTTGGTGATTTTGTGAATGATGTCCTCAGTGGTGTCATTTGAGATGTCATCAGTGATGTCACTGACCAAGCCATGAGTGATGTAATATGGGGGTCATAAGCAGTGCATTGTGGGGGTAGAAGTTATAGATATCTTAGCTAACTATAACTGCTGAATTTCATAGGGTTTGTAGAAGTAAAACCTGAGCCTAACATACTTCTTTTATATTGTGTGGGAGGGATTTGAAGGCCCACAATAAAAATTATGTTGAAATACTATAGTAAGATATTCAAGACTAGGATTGAAAAGTACTGAGTTCTAACTAACAGATATAATAAAAACAACGGTGAGAATCTAGCTTTCAAATAAATATATAAAAAATATGACTGTTAATACTGTACAAAAGTACAGCAGTGGATGACACACACGGACCGGGAAAAGAAAGCGACAGATTTACTAACTGATATAAGGAAAGCTTTGCTTGTTGAACTTGAAGAAACGACGCTGAGCATGCGAAGAAAGTACAACTGCTACACCAAAAAAAAGGAAAGCTTTACATACTATCATAGAAATGAAGGAGCATATTATCAACAAAAGGCAATACATTATCGACGCTTTTATCGACAGGAATCTGCTGATAAAGCGGCGATAATGTGCTTGATAATAGGCCCTTGTAACTTCCCGTAGCAGCCCAGGTTCTGGTATTAACCTGGGCTCCTATGGTTATTCACAAGGGCATATTATGAAGCCCATTATCGCCGCTTTATCGGCAGTTTCCTGCTGATAAAAACGACGATAATGTATCGCCTTTTGTGGATAAAATGGCTCATTGCTCTTTTTCTGACCAGTAAACTTAGGTGCATATTATCAAAGACCGGTGTTACAATTATCACTGTTTTATTGGCCAGAAACTGCTGATAAAACGGCGATAATGCCCATGATAATACAGCCTTATTATTTCCCATAGGAGCCCATGTTAACACCAGAACACAGGCTTCTATGGCAATTAACAAACACGTAATATCAAGCCCACCCTCCCAACATTAATAAAAAAAACAATAGGCTCTTGTAAATTCCCATAGCAGCCCAAGTTCTGATGTTAACCTGTGCTGCTATGGTTATTCACAAGGGCATATTATCAAACCAATTATCTACGCTTTATCAGCAGTTTCCTTTTTTGTTGATAAAATGGCCCATTGCTCTTTTTTTTGACCAGTAAACTTAGGTACATATTATCAAGGACCAGTGTTAAAATTATCGCCGTTTTATTGGCAGGAAACTGCCGATAAAAAGGCGAGAATGAGCTTCATAATATGGCCTTGTTATTTCCCATAGAAGCCTATGTTCTGGTGTTAACATGGGCTTCTATGGGAAATTTACAAGGATGTATCATCAAGCCCACCCTCCCAACATTAATAAAAAACTCTTGACAATGCAGGTACCCGGGGCTGGAACGTCATTTTACATATCACTGCCCCAGAAATGTGGCGTTCCCCGCGACGTGTACAGGGAGAGAGAGAGAGCTCAAAACATATTTTAAAAAGACCCGAGGGGTGCCGCTCACCGAGACTGCGGGGAGTAGGACTGTAACCCCCCGCATACTTCAAAATGGAACCAGAGGAATGCCGTTCCCTAGTGCTCGGGGCAGCTTACAAGCCCCCATTATGCAGAAAAATTGCCCCCGTAATTTGCCCCCCGGGACCTAATGAATAAAACGGACTTCTACTTTTTTTCACCTTTTCCACCGCGTACAAGTACTGCACGAGTACCCCGCCATTTTTCTATTTAAAACAAATACAAATTGAGCCTAAAGAACCATGTACCACCCCCTGACCAAGACTATAGGCTCAGAATGTTTCTACCCTGCCCCGTTTCCTTATTTACCAACTTTGTTTTACTGTTTTCGTGTGGTTTGGAGTATTTACAGCCAATCAGCATGCAGGTCCTGCTCGTAATTGTATGTATTTCCATACACGTATGCTGCGATTGTTCCTTAAAAAATAGAGCCTAAACATCCATGTACGACCCCCTGAGCAAGCCTAGAGGGTCAGAATGTCTCTACCCTACCTCCTTCCCTTATTTCTCAACTTTGATTTACTGTTTTCTTGTGACTCTGTTCTAGCAAGGCACAAGATGGCCGCCAGCACTTCCTGGTTTCGAGTGTTGACAGACAGTTCAAAGCCAATCAGCATGCAGCTCGCCTCGTAATTGAACAGATTTCAGTTACCGTACTGAACTCCTTCTCTAGATATCGCTATGATTTTACTTGCAATTTTCCCAGAAACTACTGAACGGATTTACAGCATTTAACAAAAAGCACAATCTGCAAACAGAACTCTACCTCTCTGCCAAATTTTGTGTAATTCCGTTCAGCCTTTCGGGCTGTAGCCCTGGCTAAAGGTCCCTATGGAAAATTGCATGGGGAAAACATGTTTTGGGACCCCCCTTTATTCTCGGCCCCCACTTTCAGGGAAGGACACTCTCCTGGTTAGCCCTCGCTATCGCATGGCTACCTTCGGTGGACGTGCTTTTTCGACCACCCTACCGGCAGCTTGAAATAAGTTACCACTGGGCCTACAGAAGGAACCGAATTTATTGCCTTTTAGGCGAATGTTAAAAACGGTACTCTTCCGAGAAGCGTGGGGTCTGATATAATTTGGTTGCCTGTTCTCTGTAATGATCAGGTTTTTCAAGTACAAGCGCTTAGAGACCAATCGTGATAACGCGCTATACAAATGGAATAAATAAATAAATAAAAGGCGCTGAACCAAGCAGGCCATTTTCTTGGAGAAATTCATAAAGATTTGTCCACAGGCGCCAAAGTTATTCCAAATAGAATGTTGTGGATTTCCTATGGAAAATAGGTCCTAACTATAACTACCTACTGGCGACCGCCAGTTGGTTATATATATATATATATATATATATATATATATATATATATATATATATATATATATATATATATATATATATATATATATCACTCATGGTAACTATGGCAACAAAAAACCAGTCACGCCATAGCGTTGTTGTAATGTGTTCGAATGCATATAAATGACAGCGTCACTCTTTGCAGATTGAGTGAGCAAGGCGGAGGCTTCAGCCGAAACGCGTCTTTGCAGCATCATGGAATAAATACCTTTCTTGAGCAGTAATTCACGGTGTCAGTGCCTTCCTTAAATCGTTTTGGAGTTGGACTGGTAAACAATATATATATATATATATATATATATATATATATATATATCTATATCTATACTACTATTATAAAGGAAGAACTTTGAACCTTTGAGGCGGGTAAACTCGGAAAGCACAGCGCCAATCCACACACCCGATACATCGTTGTAATCGTCAGGGTGTGCAGATGGACATAGGCTATATAAACGTAATAAATATACGTTATTTAAAAAATTTACCGAAAAAAAGTAGGCCCTTGCCTTGGAAGAAGCGCGGGCCGCGACGTGCATGCCCGACGTGAGGAGCGCGGGAGGAGCTGCGTCCAGGAGCGGGAGGAGGACCGGCGGACATGGTGCGGGGAGGAGCGGTGAGGAGCGGCGGACAGACGGTGAGGAGCGGCGGACAGGCGGGGAGGAGCGGCGGACAGGCGGGGAGGAGCGGTGAGCGGCGGATGAGGTAGGTTATTTATTTATTTATTTAGGAGCTGTGAGCGGCGGAAAAATGAAGCAAAAATGAAAATCGTGAGCAAGAGGAAGCAAACGGAGCATTACAAGAGTGAGCCAAACGGTGCATTACAGGAGGAAAAAGTTACGTGTGCAGGTTACAAAAGCGTACATCGTGAGCGAGAGGAAGCAAACGGAGCATTACAAAAGTGAGCCAAACGGTGCATTACAGGAGGAAAAAGTTACGTGTGCAGGATACAAAAGCGTAGAAAGTAAACATAGAGGTATAGGAGGAAAAAGTGACATGTGCAGGTAGCAAGAGGAAGCAAACGGAGCATTAAAAAAGTGAGCCAAACGGTGCATTACCGGAGGAAAAAGTTACGTGTGCAGGATACAAAAGCGTCGAAAGTAAACATAGAGGTATATGAGGAAAAAGTGACGTGTGCAGGTAGCAAGAGGAAGCAAACGGAGCATTAAAAAAGTGAGCCAAAAGGTGCATTACAGGAGGGAAAAGTTACGTGTGCAGGTTACAAAAGCGTACAAAGTAAACATAGAGGTATATTACTGCAATATATGGAGGAAGGCTCCGGGGGACCCACGGACAACGTCGGGTGGGCGGGGGCCCTGGAGTCTAATTGCTCCCGGACAACGTTGGGAAGGGCTGCATATATATATATTTTTAAAAATTCAGGGCAAATTAATCCTGAGATTTGAGGGTTAGATCAGCAGCAGAAAGAAATGAGACATTGTCCGAGCCCAATGAAACCTCATAACAACGGAAAAATTGAGATTTAACAGCTGCTATGAGTAATGACTCATGCATGGGTGCTGAGACAAGAGAATCAAAGAGAATTATTTGACGTCCTGTCAGATTCAATGAACAAATATGTTAAGTTTTCAATAATTAATTGATTTTGTCTAATTTAGAGTATTCCAATAAGAATGTTCCTAAAGCTATGCAGTAAGTGTTTAGTCATGTATTTGTCTGTTCGCTTAAAGAGATGAAGGCACAGTATTCTTCAAATGCATGACCCCAAGAGGCTTCTGTGGTCAACAGCGATTAGGATGGGGTTGTAGGAGAGATGAGCAGAAAGAGCAGAAATAACTGATGCGAGCATCTGTTAGAAGGCGCAATAAACAAATTGCCACATTCTAGTGCATTTTTTAGTTGAAAATATATTAACAACATGACAGCTGCCTTCACAGTGATATCAGGGAACTATCACCAGAACTGTCTTGTTACTTACTGGTAATTTCACTACCCCGATTAGGGTCCTCCCTGTTCCAGTCCTTACAACGTGAAGCAGTCCTGCCTCAACACAGCCAGTCACAACGCCAATTATTCAAAAGCTTACATAAGCCCCTCCCACCTACCGCAATGCCTGTTATCAACAAGACTCCGACACAAACACAGCGGGAGGGCGGGAGGGTAGAGGACTGGGACGGGGAGGACCCTAATCGGGGTAATGAAGATTACCGATAAGTAATAAGACATTACCCCCTCATGGGTCCTCCCCGTTCCAGTCCTTACAACGTGAGGAGCTCACAAGCAGAGAACCAACAACAACAAACAATGCATGACACCAAGGATCCATGCAAAGCACAAATCGGTAAAGACCAACGAACAGCAACGTTCAAGATGCCAAAAGAAAAACAGCCAGCAGAGGCATTTAAAACATCAAGCCAATAAGGTATCACAAATACGTGACGGGACAGCCAGGTGGCCGCCCAAAAACCCCCTGGAGAGAAACCTCTGCTGCCCCAGCCCAGGAGGCAGACACAGAACGCATCAAATGACCCAGCACCTGAGACGGAGGAGGCAGATCCAAAGGACTGAAAAAGCAGGCAGACCGCCAAACGCACACACCGGCCAACCGTAGAATCAGAAACCACATCCCCCAACCCACACCCCCACAGGAGACAAACAGGGCAGGAGAAAACGGAAATCTTCAAGGAACGATGGAGGGAAAAAATAGAGAGTCCAGTGAACAACAAAGGAAGAGGGAACAAGGGACCCCCAGCTGGAAAATTAGGAAGAATCACCTCCAGCCACCAAAGGAAATGGGAAGAAACCACAGGCAGAAAAGCTGGGACAAGCCTAAAAACAACCCCAACCGGCAGGACCTTCCAATAGGGAAAAGAAACGAGCAAAGCACCCTACACACCCAACCGACGACTGGAGGTGATGGCCAGCAAAAAAGCCAATGTAGCAGACAGCCAGAACAAGAGTGCTACCAGCAAGGGCTCAAAAAGGGGCAACATCAGACCCCCCCAAAACAGCAGGCAAAACTCAAGAAGGCATGAGCACAGGAGAGAGCCTAGGACCCCGACAAGCACGAACTGCCGCCCACTGAGAAGACAAAGCAGAAGGGGGAAGGCCCTGTAAAAAAAAAACATTCCTGAGAAAATCCAACTCAGAAGTAAGATCCCCCAGCACAGGAACTACCCAATGGGAAGAACACCAAGAGAAAAAAGAACTCCAAGAATGACCACAGCACCCAAGGGTCGAAGGCCGACGCGACAACGAGATGCCACGAGCCACCACAGAGGAACAGCCCAAAGACGCCAACGACAGCCGTACAAGAGCCAAGCCATCAGAAGCAAGCAACAAAGATAGGGCAAAAACCAGCTGTGGACCCAAAAGCGGAGCTAGAGTCAGTGGAGTCTGGCCAAACCCGACCCCCGCCAGCAGCAACAGGACTATTCGGGAGGAAACAGGAGGGAAAGCACACAGAAAGCCCGAAGGCCAAGGAAATGTGCAGGGGCCACACCAAATCAAACCAAACAAAGAGCTACGCCGCCGCCGAAGCGAGCCCCAGATGGCTCAAAAAACAGAGGACAGGAGAAACGGCCCAAGCTGCGTCTATTAACGAAATGCAGACTGCCAACAGAGGAGACACTGCCCAGAGCGATCCGTGGGAGACTGTGCCACCAGAGGCACAAGACATACAAAGGAGCCATAGCCCAGTGGGAACAAAACATGAAAGCCAGCAGGAACAGAGACATGCAACTGGTCCCCCCAAGAAGGCCCAAGCAACAACAAGCCACAGGAAGGCCTGCACGAATCAAAAAACTTGTTGGCCACCAAGGACCCTAACGTGGCCCCCAACCCCAAGGACAGGAGTCTAAGGACAACAAGAGGAGAGAAGGTAGCTGAAATACACCACAAACACCAGGTTGGGAAAGCAAAGCCACCAGGCCAAAGTAGGAACCAGAACAGGGGAGAGAGGAACCAGAGCCACGTAACCTGCATGGAAAAGGACCCAAGGAGACAATCAGAAGAAACTCCAAGGACAGGAGGAGCAGGCAAGCCCAAGAAACCACAACGTGGAGGCAGCCACCACCCCGTGGATCCGCAACCCATCTCGAAGAACAGAAGGGTGACCCACAAGGACCCTCAAAAGAGTCATCAGGGAAGAGAACCGAGACGGAGGGAGAAAACAGCCCCCTGCAAAGCGACAAACAGGCCCCGAGAAACCGAAGGCCCAGAACAGGAACCAGATGAAAATTGGCCAGAACCAATACGAACCCCAGAAACCGGAACAAGGCCATCAATTCCACCATCGCCAGAATAGCCACAAGGAGGGTGGAAGCAGAAACCGGACAAAAAAAGCATTGGGAAAAGTCCACAGCAACTGGCCATCCCAGGCGGTCACCCATCCAGGTATTGTCCGGGCCTGACCCTGCACAACTTAGAAGAACAGGTGCAAGCAGGGTGGAATTGCCAAACAGCAAAAAACCTGCAAAGCAGGAGCCAGCGCCACTGAAATCCTGGGGAGCAGGAGAGAGGCCGAAAGGCAACACACGAAACAGAGAAAGGAACCCATCCACAGCAAACCACAGGAACTGCGGACCAGCTGGACAGATGGAACGTGAAAAACAGTCAACTCCCAAATCCAGGGAAGCCCCACCAGGAAGAGGGGAACAACATACCGCAAGGGTAACAACCGCCCAGCGGCACCAAACGGTATAAAACCCCGGGACACAGAACCGTGCGGAAAGGAACTGACGGGCGCCAGGACCAGGAACAATGAGGAAGAGAAACCCTGGCCCACTCCGCAAAGAGAATCAGCACAACAGTGCCAGAGACAAAAACAGGCCGACGCCCAAAGAAGAAGAAAAAAACGCAACACAGGCCAACGAAGCAACCATGAAACAAGCCCAAAAAGAGGGACAGCCCGGAAAGGAATCTGGCAACCAAGAGCGAAGACGAATGGAACCCAGCAGTTGGAAAGCAGACCGGACCAACAAACCAGTAACAACGGATCCGAGCCCCCAAAACCGCAACAACAACAGCAACAGAGACCGAAAACCGACCACCAGATGAACACCAGGAGTGGGACACAGACCAAAAAAAGAAGAGACGCAACCGCAACCAACAGGTCATGGAGACCCTCCCCCAGGGAACAACAATACCCAAAGCCCTGGACGACCAACACTCAGGGGCAGCCGCAGGCGCAAAAAAGGCCGGTAACCAAAGGGAAAACAGCCCCCTCACTCACGAAAGGGCCGAGAGGAAGACAGAGAACCACAGACTGTCAGTTGAGGGTACCAAAAAGCCAAGGAGCCACAGAAAACAGGCAGTGGACCAAGGCGTCAGTGCCACGCTAGCCGCGGAGAAGACCCAACCCACCAAGCCAAGACAGGAACGAGGGCCCGTAAACAGCCAAACAACTCCACGCACCTCATGAGAAGGACCAGTGAAGTACAGAAATGCAGGAAAGTGAGAGACAAAGTCAGCCAGGTGAAACTTTACCAACTCAGGTAACTTGACAGCAAAGCAGGTACCAAACCCCTGCACAGCATCCAGTGCAGCCCCAGAACCTGCAAAAATCACATCCACCTGCAGAACCAGGAAACTATGCCGCATGGAAACAGCCCAAGCAGGCACAGGTGAAGACGCCCCTTCACACATGGGGAGCAAACCCGAGCAATTGAACCAAACAGGAACTCACCACACAACAAAGGAAGTGCCCAGCAACCTCCACGTAACACTGCCCCCAATCACAAAATCACACCGGTGAGACCGGTGAAATGAAATAAAAAATATAAGGGCAGCCCTGTAGTCTCCACCCACAGCCCCAGGTCAAAAGACCATGGCCTTGGGGGCCGGACGCTGCACTATAACTACAGCACGACCCGGGGCCAGGACACAACAAAAACTCCCCGCCCCAGCCCAGCACATGAACAGGAAGAGTCCCTAACCGCAGAACAGGAGTGCAAAACTTCTTTTAGATTAGAAAGTTGCCTGAAGGTAATGCAAAGTGTTGTTTTACTTTGCTCTGCTTCAAGGGGGCGTTTCATGGGTGGTACATGGGCATTCCAATGCAACCACCCATGATTTTTTGTGCAAAACCCTATAACTAACAATAGTAGACAGGAGTTTGCACAAGAAAATAACGCCAATTTAAGCAGGTATTAAAAAGGAGAAATGCTGTTATTTCCCCTTACTTTTTCCACTTTTCATGGGTGCTGCACTGCATAGCATACGTTCGAAGTATGAAACATTTTAAAGTTAGTCTAAGCGTAGTATTTTGTGCTGGAAAGGTGCCCATCCAGCTCAAATCCAATGCTAGACTCCTGCAGACACCTTTACACTATTTTGCAGAGGTCTGCGCCTAGCACTAAGCAGCAGGATTCTGCACCAGAGTGAGAGAGAGAGAGCAGGAGAGTTCCATTTCTCTCTGGAGCACTTTCCTATCTGTCCATATCACGCAGTGCAGAACAGCAATGTTGGCTTTTGTGCTGCGTTGTGTGAGAGTTCGTTAAATCTGCACCCGAGATACAATCTCCAAATGAGACCAGGCAAAACCAGCAGGCAAAACAATCATCGTTTTTCTGAACTGTTTTTCTTTTTTCACTAAGTTAAAAAACCTATGCTTTAACTTCCCTTGGTGTTTCTCTGCTTTATGCCTGTTTGCCTAATGATGCGTCTCAGAAGCTTGGCTCCACGGCATGCTGCTTTTCAGAGTAATGCAAGAGAACATTGTTCTTTTAATAAGACCTGTTAGAGCAGCAATTATCACTGTTCAGTAAATGTTTTTCAGCTATAATTGGTTCAACTTGAAACGTGTCAAGTACGTTCACTGCAGGCGATAATCCCCTAAAGCAATTCTACACGTTGGAAATCTGAAAAGACTTTGCACATTTTTGTAATGCTAGCTAACCAAAGTCGGCATAACTAGGGACGGATGCTAAAGTTTCAGAAGGCAAGGAGATAACATTATGATTTTCAAATGCACACCTACATCCAGCTTCACCCAAATTTGGAAAGTGAGAGAAATGGTGCATTGGTTGCATCAATACATGTTCAATTTCCTCCACTGTATTTTACACCAGAGTTGTAAAGAAGTTACGTCCATTTTGTGAGAAATTGGGTTGTTGGTTGACTTGGGTCAAAGTCCTGGTCAAGCAATAGCCTCAGTACCTTGCAGGGGAAACCATAGAAAGTCACTAAATAAACCTGTGCTTAACCATGGGCAGCTTGGCACAAAAAAGCAGCCAGGCTTAATTTAGGTTTAAAGTATTTTATTAAGGCACAAAAACACGGGGAGGGGAGCAGGAGGTCAAGCATACATACAATACAAGAAGCGGAACGTTGCAGCAAGTCAAAAGAAAAACAGGGAGGCAGGAAGCCCCAGAGGGTAACTAAGCAAATACAAAAGGCAATAAGGCATTGTGAACGACCCCCCTGTTGACCCCCACTCCCTAAGCAAGGCCAAACCGGAATAGCACCCCGCAACACAGTAAAGGAGAAGCATACCGTACCACCAACCCCCCAACCCCAGAAAGGAAGAAGAAAGGAGAGTAAAGGAAGAAAAGAAAGAAAACAATACCCCAACATCCCCGTCCGAAAGGCAGCAATAGAAGCATATAACCCCTCTTCCCGCCCCCAACCCCCGGCCCTCAATCCGCACATTCACTCCGCCGCAGCTGCCGGCGGCGTCAGCCTAAGGAGGCGCAAATACCGTGGACACGTGAGCTCGTGGAATTCCGTGGACAGCAGTGCCAAAAAGGGGTGCCAGAGCTCCTCGAACTGGTCGACATTCCCAGCCACCGTTAGCGACATCTTCTCCATACCCAGTACCTGCCAGAGTCTATGCAGCCAACCAGTGATAGAGGGGGCAGTAGGGGTGCGCCAGAGTATCAGTATGTTCTGAACGGCTGAACCTAGTGCAATCGCAATCTGCCTGCCCCTGCGGGATTTCAGCGGGTACATCAAATCATTGGGGAGGCCTAGCAAGACATACGCGGGGAAGCGCGGAAGCTCGATCTCAAAATGTCTATCCACCTCATCTAAGACTTCCTTCCAGTAGGCCGACAGCACCGGGCACTCCCAGAGAACGTGCGTGAGGGTGCCCACCTGGCCGCAGCCGCGCCAGCAACCTTTATCGCCTATTTTGCGCATCTCATAGAGCCGCTCCGGGGTGTAGTACCAATAGGTGGACACTTTAGTGAAGGTTTCCGTCAGCCCAGTATGGTACGCAGAGTGCCTCGCCCGATACGCAATCCTGTCCCACTCCTTGTGACTCAGGGTCCTGCCCAGTTCCCTGTGCCAGCGCTCCCTCCCTGGGTTATGGTAATGAAACGGCGGGGGTTGAAGAAATTTATACAGATCAGTGATGAGCTTGGCGTCCGAGGTCCGGGTTACCAACCATCGCTCGTAGGGCGTAATTGAACGGGCAGCGACGTCACGCACTGGGGGTTGAAGAGCCCAGTGGCGGACCTGCATGTAACGCAGCCTGTCCCCCTCCGTCAGGCCAAACTCCTGTCGGAGCTGCTGGAAGGGGAGCACGCCCTCCGGCCCGTAGATCTGGAAAAGCGCCCTGCAGCCCGCGCTCACCCAGTGGGAAAAAGCTCCCGGCTCCAAACCCGGGGTAAAGTCCGGATTGCCAGCGATGGGGGTGAACGGCGATGGAAAGGTCGTGAGCTCATGCAGCTCACACACCGCGTCCCACACTCTCAGCGGGACCCGGGTGATAAAAGAGGCGTATAGATTAGGCGGGCGGTGAGCGCGCCGCAAGAACGGGACCTCCTGGAGGGTACGGCCTGCGACTGCCTGGTCCTGAAAGAGCCAGTGTTTCTCCGATTCCCACCGGCTCCACTCCA
Source organism: Lissotriton vulgaris (assembly GCF_964263255.1). Classification (NCBI taxonomy): domain Eukaryota; kingdom Metazoa; phylum Chordata; class Amphibia; order Caudata; family Salamandridae; genus Lissotriton; species Lissotriton vulgaris. Next base: position 385,795,867 of record NC_141685.1, read on the forward strand.
CCAGATACCGAAGCTGTGCCGCCTGAAAGTATCTCCGGAGGTCCGGGACTCCGAGACCCCCCGCCTCCGGGGCTAGCATGGAGAGGACCCGCTTCATCCGAGGCTTACGGCCCTGCCACACAAAGCGGGATATGTCCGCCTGCGCCTGCCGTATCCATCCCACAGGGGGCTGGAGGGGCAGAGCGCGGAAGAGATATAGGATCTGAGGCAGTATCGTCATCTTCACCGCCGCGATACGGCCCAACCACGAGAGTAGGCCCTTGTTCCATCGGCCGAGTTCCTCTTTGATCTTTTTGCCCAGAGAGGAGTAGTTAGCTGCAACCATGGCAGACAGGGAGGGGGCAAGCAAAATGCCTAGGTAAGGCACCGTGGAGGAGGACCACTGCAGAGGAAAGAGACTCTGAAGGTCTCGCCTGGTGGCAGCAGTGAGCGACACGTCCAGTGCAGCCGACTTAGTCATGTTCATTTTAAAACCCGCCACACGGGCGAAGGCGTCCAGTTCCTGGACGCAGGCAGGGAGCGACCGCTTGGGGTCGTCCAGGGTCAACAAGACATCGTCCGCGTATAAGCTGACAGTGTGCGTGTATTGCCCCATCTTCACCCCAATAGCGTCCGGATTATCACGAATCCTCTGTGCAAACGGCTCCATATAGAGGGCAAAGAGGAGCGGCGAGAGGGGGCAACCCTGTCTCGTGCCGCGCTCAATGGCAAAGCAATTGGAGCTGTGTCCATTGACACGCACTGACGCTGATGGTCTCCTGTAGCAGTTAAAGACCATAGTGCGGAACTTCTCGCCGATCCCCAGTTTCCCAAGGACCAGCTCGAGATATGGCCAATGAACCCTATCAAAGGCCTTCTCCGCGTCGATTGATAGCAGCATCCGCTCCCCCGGAACGCGTGAGGCCTTTTCCAGCACGTGCGTCACCCTCTTTGTGTTGTCGACCGTCTGCCTACCGGGTACAAAACCGGCCTGGTCTGCCTCCACCAGACCTGGTAAATGTAAACCCAATCTGGCCGCCAAGATCCCGGTGTAAAGCTTGAGGTCCACATTTAGGAGCGAGATGGGCCGGTACGAGCCGCACAGGGTCCGGTCCTTCCCCGGCTTGGGGATAACCGATACCGTTGCTGAGAGAAGGTCCGGCGGGATAGCTCCCGGCTCGGAGAAGGAGTTGAACAAGCGAGCCAGTAGAGGCGCGACAGTGGGACAGAAGGTTTTATAAAACAAGGCCGTATAACCATCCGGGCCCGGGGCTTTGCCGTGCTTTAGCCGTGCAATCGCGGAGATGACCTCCTCCACGTGAATGTCCCTCTCCAGGTGGTCCGCTTGGGAGGGGTCCAGGGCCGGGAGGGTCACGGACTCCAAATAGGCCTCAGCCTCTCCCGGTGGGGAAGGCTCTGCCTCGTACAGTGCTTCGTAAAAGGAACGAAAGGTATCTGCCACCTCCGCGTCACCGGAAACCGGGATCCCGTTCACTCCCACCAGCTCCTTCACCACATTGCGCTGCTGCGCAGCCCTGAGCCTATGGGCCAGGAGTTTACCGCACCTGTCTCCGCCGGTGTAGAAGGCATGCTTCAGGCGCAGCGCAGCATACTCCGCCCGATCTAGATCCAGCGCAGAGAGGAGTTTCCGAGCCGCCTTCAGCTGCTTCCAGACACGAGGAGCCCCCGTCCGGCGGTGAACCTGCTCGAGCTCCCGAACCTGCGCTGTCAGTTCCTCCCTCTTGCGTTGGCGTTCCCTGTTTTCCGCCGAGGAAATGGAGATAAACTCCCCTCTGACGACCGCTTTCAAAGCCGCCCACTGCGTCGCCAGGGACGTGGCAGAGTTGTTATTGTGGGTTAGGTAGTCCTGGATGACCTCCTCCACTCGCTTTACGACCGATTTCTTATGGAGAAGCGTGTCCCGGAGCCGCCACATCCCCCTAGAGGGGGGGGCCGCCGGCCAAGCAAAGATTCCGGAAACCGGTGCGTGGTCGGACAAGGACAAAACCCCGATGTCCGCTGCCGTGGCGGCCGAGCGAAGCGGTCCACTCACCAAGAGGTAGTCTAACCGTGAATACGTGCGGTGCGCGTGGGAGAAATAGGAGTAGTCCCTATCGGTGGGGTGCAGGACGCGCCAGAGGTCATGCAGATCCATTTCCGCAAGCTGGTCCTGCACCGCCCTAGAAAGCTCCCCCGTCTGCGGAAAGCGTTGGGCAGACCTATCCAGGGTGGAGTCGAAGACCATATTCAGGTCTCCCCCCAAGATGATATGGCGATCGGGCGAGGCAGTAACGTCCACCAACACTGATTCCAGGAAACGATCCTGGTGGTCATTCGGGCTGTACGCTGAACCAACCGTAAAGGTAACACCTCCCAAACGCATGCGATACACCAGAAGCCTCCCTTTCTGCTCAGCATGTTTATGTAACACCTCCCCCCTGAAGGAGCTGGCTAAAAGAATGGCCACCCCAGCAGTCTTAGTCGCAGCAGAGGAAAAGAGTTGCGTAGGGAACTTGGCAGAGCGCAACCTATGGCAATCTTTGGAAAGCAAATGGGTCTCCTGCAGGAGGCAAATATCCGCCTGCGACCCCTCCAACAGGGAAAGAATCGCCCTACGCTTCACGGGGTTATTCAGACCCTTAACATTAAGGGTCACTACCTTCAGGGGCGGCATCGCCTCCAGGGAAACAACGCGCTATGCAGTGGGCAAGGGATCAGCGGAGGGGGCGCGCGGGGCAGGGGCGCAGGGAAGGCCAGAGGCAACATCGCACATGTTCGGACCACTTCGGACGGGACCCCCCCCACACCAAACCAACAATGAAACCCCCCCAGAACCAGCCCATGGCAACCAACCAAAGTAAGAAAAAACAGAAAACAACACCCCATAGTCTCAGTCTAGCCCAAATGGGCGAGTCTGTAGAAAAAAGTCAAGTGGACGTCCAGCCACACACCCCCTCCCCCCACCCCCCCAGCCCCAGCTCAGCACCGTTAAAGCTAAGAATCTCTCCCCCCGGAGAAAAGTTAGGCCGTTAGGGCCACACCAGTAGCTTCAGGCAAGTTCCTGGCCGCATTCCTCAGGGCCTCCGCCATTTCTGCCCTGATGGTGGGCGAGTCCGGACGACTCGCCGGCGCTGACGATGGGCGCCTCCTCGACCTCCGTCGGCCCCGCCGCTCGGGGCGCCGCCATGCAGGTGTAGCCCCCTCCTCCTCTGTAGCAGTAAGGCCCAATACTCCACAGACATCTTGCAAAGAGCGCAGCTGATGCAGCACCCCATTCCATCGAAAGATAAGACGGAAGGGGTGGCCCCAGGAATAGGGTGTCTCATGCTCTCGCAGAAAGTCCGTCGTGATGCGGAAAGACCTGCGCTTCTGCAGTGTGATGGCGGACAGGTCCTGGTAGAGCGCCACAGGTCTTTCACGAAAGGTCAGCGGCTGCTTCCTGCGGGCCTCCGTCATGATGCGCTCTTTCAGGGGGAAATCCGGCAGGAAAGCTAGGATATCAGGCGGGGGAGCCGATGACTGGCGCTGGCGGCCCACCCTATGCGCTCTGTCAATGCGGATCGGGAAGTCCGCTCCTTCCTCCAAGATGTCGCGGAACAAGTCCTGCAGATAGGCCACCAGGTCCCCACCCTCATCCGTGGACGGAACACCTCGCACCCGAATGTTATTCCGCCTGGACCTGTTCTCGAGGTCTTCCGAATGGGCCTGGAGCTCAACACATTGCTCCCGGAGGCGGAGGACGTCCTGCTGGAGATGAGTTATCTCTTCATCGCGACGCTGGGCCGTCGTCTCCACAGCATCGACCCTCTCGCCCAGGCCCTCGACCTCCCTGCGCACCTCCCGGACCTCTCCAGCCACCTCGGTCTTAAGAGTCTGAAATTCCTCCTTGAGGGAGCTGAATAAGTCCTCCATGAAGGACCTCGTGACTGGTGGCTCGCCCACGGCTGCGTCCGTTGATGTCCGGGAGGCCCCCGGGGACGGCTGTGTCCTGTCGCGTAGTTGCTGGGACCTGCCGAGCATTTCCGGCAAAGTGCGATCTCCCCGTGCCGCGCCACGTCTCCCAGCCATCTTGGCCCCCGGTGAAGCCTAGGGTCAGTCGCTGTAGACGAGCGCCACCGCTCGCGGGCACCAAATGTGAGGCCTTCGGTGGGGACAAGGGTAGTGCGTCACAGGCGACAAAATGGCGGCCCGGTCCTGGGCAAGACGACCCCCGGGCCAGCAGGGCAGGCAGCAACGTCCAAAGTGGAGGCCTCCAGCCTCGTATTCCCAGAGAGGGCAGTAGATGAGTCGGTGCCAGGACAAATCGAGGCTCTCGTAGAAGAAGGGTGCGGGCGAGGGCCACTGGGCACAGCTACACAAAGACAAGATGGCGGGAGGGTGGGACCCAAGGAGGCAGCCCGGGCCGGCAAGTCCATGGGCGACCCTCAAACAGCAACGGGTCCGGAAGGGGCGAAACCGGCGGCTCCCCTCACCACTAGTTAATTCGCCCGGCATGGGCACAGCTCGAACTCCGCCACCCAGCGTCTCCGGGCGCGGCTTTCGCAAGGCGTCACCCCTCGAAGTCCAAGGCAGGGGGAGGGTCGCCGGCGCAGGGGTGAGGTCCGTCGCCCATCAATGGTGTTCGCCACCAGGGCACCGGTCAGGAAGCTCCGGCACTCCGCGAAGTCCGTCTATTCCGCTCCCTCGGGAGCTCCGGCTTTCAGCTGTTCAGCACTCGGCCTAGCCGAGGCGAGCGGACAGCGCCGCCGTATGCCCCGCCTCCAAGCTCTTCTCCTCGGGATGACCCAGGCTCCGCTCCTCGGAGCGATCTTCGGATAAACTTTTCGGGGACTTCCCCCGGGGCCACGAAAGTCAAAGTGGCATCAAAGTGTGCCCCAGGAATTCCGGCACAGTTCTCTCGCCCGCAGTGCAGCCGCGGGGGGAGAGAAGCGCGGCGATCAGGGCTCGGGCTGAGCCGGGCCGGAGGAGCTACGGGAGGAAGCGTCCGCTCACCCCGCCATCTTGGCCACGCCCCCAGCCAGGCTTAATTTAGAGGCAATGTGTACGTTATTTATGAAGCGCACAAACAGTAATTAAGTGAAAACACAAGAAACACCCCACACTAATTTATAAAATAAAATATATTTTAATAATTTATTTGATAACAAAATGACAAAAATCCAAACAAAATAACTGTCGTTTTTTTAATTAAAGTTTTTTGTAAAAACTAGCTCCTAAAAAGATAAAACCACCAGTTGTGGACATCTGGCCATGCAAGACCAAGTCACCTTTTTAAAAGTGTCAGTTTCAAAATTTTAATTTAAAATCCGGCTTTACATTGAAGAAGATTTTTAATTAGAAATTCATAAATACCAAACTTGAAATGCTTGTCTGTTCCCAATCAAAACACAGCACTGAAAAATGAATTTAAGAACTTTTTACTAACAGGACATGTAAAAGTTAAAAGTACATATCCCAACCTTTACCTATAATGCACCCGGCCCTATTGGCTGCCTAGAACCTACATTAAGACTTGACATATGCAGAAAAAGGGGAGTTTAAGGTTTGGCAAGGCGATAATATTGGTAAGTCAATTTTGCAGTTTAAAACTGCATTCATGTTGCAATGGCAGACCTAGAACATGTTTCAAGGCGCTACTTAAGTAGGTGGTACAATATCTACTGCAGGCCCTGTAGTAGCATTTAGTTTACAGGGTCTGGGTGTATGGTATACCACAGTACAAGAGACTTATAAGTGAACTAAATATTCCAATCAGGTGTAAGACAATTTAACCATGATTATGGGATTGAGCACAAGCACTTCAGCACTGGTTAGCAGTGGTAAAGTGCACAGAGTCCTACGGCCTAAAAGTAAAGGGAAAAAGGGAAAAAGTTTTGGGGTGGCCTGCAAAGAAGGGCCAAGACCTACACATTTATTAATTTATGTATTGATTGATGTATTTGTTTTTTTGTAAGGCAGTTGCATAACTAATTACATGTCTAAAGCAGTAATAAACACAGATGAAATTAAAACAGTTACATTTACCTAACACTTCAAATTAATACCTAAACATGCTCACGAACATCTTAAATTTATCATTCACTTATTTTTGTTTAATTCATATATTTTTTTTAACAACTCTTTTTATTGATAGATCGTGCAAAAATGTAAATAAAAATGTAAATTGATACTTGTATAGCGCACTACTCACCCGCAAGGGTCTCAAGGCGCTTGTACGAATACTGCTGTGGAACCCATCCTGGCTTTCCCTGTGAGGCGTCCACTCCTGGGCACACCCAAGGTGGAGGCCAGGCATCCTTAGCGTTGTGGGGGCCGTTGTGGAGATTAAGCAAGCTATTGCCCAGAGTTGCAGAGTGGGACACCATGATTAGAATAGGCACGAGGCGAGAATTATCAGGTCCGTGGAATTTTGAGCCCAAGACCCGCCGAGGCGGGGAATTGAAACCTGGTCCCGGACTAGACTTCTGCATCAGGGTCTGCCGCTCTAACCATTGATCCACACTTCTCCAAAGGACACATCACTCCGTACCCCGGAGAAACTGCCACATACAAATCCCAATATAATCAGCGATCTATACAACTTCTGGTACTAAGAACCTTGAGTCCCCCGGCCTCAAACCAAGCCCACCCAACCTCCTCCCCGCACAATGTCTCTTTTATTCCTGTGAAAAAAAAGTAATTTACATACATATAGCAGTGTGTATCTGTTCGCCCCCATGCCGCCATCACATCTGCTCTTCTGCATCTCTTAATAATGCTGGCGGTTCCAGCCAGAGTCCCCGGTAATCTGCCCATCTTTTCCATATTTTATAATGTTTCCTGGGGCAGCCCCTGGCTTCAAAAACTGGTTGCTCTAACCCCATACAAAAATCAAGGCCCTTTTTCCACACTACCACCTTGGGAGCCCTGGGGTCTTTCCATGCCTGAGCCACGTCCCTCTTTGCAACTGTAAGACCCAGCAGGAGTAAGTGTCTCTTATATATATTCTTTATCAATAAGAACTAGCTAGAGGTGCGAGACTCTGTTGCGTACGCTTTATCTGGGAAACCGTTGGGTTTGTTTAAAAAGCCCTCACCCACCAACCTAGTTGGCGGCATGCTTCATCATCGGGCCCACCACAGTGGCACCTAGCGTGCCCCGGGTGTGCTTCGACGCCAGTATTGCTGCGGAGCTGGTATACTTGCTGAGTGTGGTGTGTAGTGAGTGAGAAAGTGAGAATTTAAAAGTTATACAGTGGGTCCCAGTACCCGAGGGTAAGATAGGTAAATGTTATTGTCTGGGCCCCTGTTAGCGGATAAAAAGGCTGTCGGACGTGTTGGTGAATTTATGATTCCCTACGTGACCGGGTCATAGATTACTACAGGGACTCCCAAACAGATGCACCCAAACAGAATGGTATCTCGGTCCCCCTGTTAATGTTCGCCGACGATACTCTTTTAATATCCAAAACCCAGGAAGGGCTTCAAAAAGCAATCGGCTGCTTTGAAAAATTTTGCAATGACTATGGCCTATCCGTTAATGTATCAAAGACCAAATTCATGGTAATGCATAAGCATCGGAACATCAGGGGAAGAGTTCATATGAATGGGGAACTCCTAGAACAAACAGACAGCTTCAGCTACCTGGGCCTAACATTAGGCTCCAGACTTCAGTGGAAGCCACATATGTCACATCTACTTTCCAAGCATGCACAGCTGGCTGGTGTTCTGTTAAGAGAGTTCAAGTCCTCAGCTACTAAACCAATAGCCCAGTACTTAAAATCTACGACACTAAGGTGAAATCTTCCATGTTGTATGGAGCAGAACTGTGGGGGGTTTCCGATACAACGGGCTTAAAAAATGCACATAATAAATTTCTCCGAAGCATAACAGGGCTCCCACCCTCAACACCGCTAGTACCATTACGCATGGATTTGGGGTGCCATAGCATTCAGGACATCTGTAGGTTTAGACCAATCGCATACTGGAGGAGATTGTGGGTAACGCCTGAACTCAATCATTACGCGCAAGCACTTTTGGAGGCGCGAAATTTGGACTCTGGAGGTAAAATTTTATGGTTCAGGAAGGTCAGATCTCTTCTCAAGGCCCTAGGTATGGAGGATCACTGGGAAAATCCCAAGGAGAGTATCTTCCCAGCAAAAGTTAAAAGAAGCATACTGGGCACTGGTATCTCAAGAGGAGTTTCAATCACACACTGCTCCATAGTTTACAAAGGCTTTCTTGGAGCTAAAACATACTCCATCATATGAGAGGTATTGGGATCTCATTACAATGCCATATGACAGGAAATTGTTCCACCAATTTAGGGTAGGAACCCTTCCACTCAACCCGATTACATGTAAATGGACAACTGGTAATAATGATCACATGTGCCCTTTTTGCATAACATACCCGGAAAGTATAGCTCATGTCCTCTTTGTATGCCCAGAGTATAAAGATCCTCGCCACAAATGAATCAGGTCGATCTGGATCCAAAAGGGGATTCAGACTGCGACAGTAGCACTGAGGATATTTAAAACCGACTGCTCAGACACTATGGTGACTGTGATTGCTAAATTTTTGAAATGGATGTGGACAATCCGTAGTGGTAAACTGAAAGCATTGCATCCCCTATAAATCTACTGTGTTATTTCTCTGGAATATCAATTTGTATTCATTTTAAATGTTTTTATCAAAACATAGTACCTATTTATTTTCTTAACTGGTCGAGTTGGTATACCACGAATGTGGCATTCTTAATTTGAGCATTTTAAACTGTATTTCCCTGTTAAAATCAAATATAATGTAATGTCAATGAATTGTGATTTTTAATTTGTAATGTGTGTCTTTTATGACTAACAGTCGAAACAAAGACTAATTTGAAATTGATTCCCTACGTCCAGTGCGGTCTACATGTTTCAGCCAGGCCTTAAAAACTGGCTTTCCTCAGGACCAATGAGTGAAAAAGTGCAAATAAGTGATACTAAATTATAGTGTTGTTTCTTTAGTATGTGTCGCACTCCCTAAAGTGCGTCTATATGTAGAGGGGAATTCCCTCTTGCTTTTACTACATATAACATATAGGACAAAGACAGACGTACAGGTAGAGTCAATTAGCATGGTAAATTGGTAACACACGACATTGCCGACTGGTAAGGTGTGTGCTCGTCCTTTGTTGGACTAGGGTGTGGTCATGTTCGTGGCATGACTAGTGATTCTTATCATAAGACCGTAATGGTGGTGGTGGGCTAAGACAGCGAAAATTTAGACATGGTGAAGAGCAGGTAAGTAAATGTACTGTTTCCTCACACAGGCTAGTGTCTGTAAAAGCCTCCTTGGGTCACTCGGCAGAGAAAAAGACCCTACGGAAAGTTTTTGGAAAACGCGGTTAGCGAACAACCTGTAAGGAGAGAATTGCTTTGCTTACCCCAATACTGTTGATCGACTGTGCATTACTCACGGAAGTACCGGTCTGGTTCCTCCTTGGACCTGTCGTCCTTCTGCGGTGCCCGGATTTGAATTGTGTGGGCTATCGCTCGGTTTTTAAGTAGCTTGGTTGATTGGCTGCACCTGTGAGGTGGTAGAAATAGAGGTAGGTGCTGCGCCCTGAGTGCCTAGTCATTCGAGGTACTATGCGCATGTGTGCGGAGGGCAGTGAATATGGCGCATGCGCATTGAGACTGAGCTGCGCGTTGCACATATTTATGTTGCGCGTGTGCGCAGGGTTGGAGTGTTTTTAGTAATGGTTGAGTAACCACGATCTTGTTCACCACCACGTGTGTGATGTGTTCACTAGGGATATATGTCTCCTTGATTAATTCAGTGTGCTGGGAGTACTGTACTGTGAAAAAAGCGGGATACAGGAAGGACCTGCAAGCAGGGTTGTCTAGCGTCAGTTTGCTCATGGAGTGAGTGAATTCCATGGTATTGAGTCATTCAGACCCTCAAGGTGTGTGGAGAGGCGGTATATCCAGCGTTGTTCCTTGGCAGGGAGAAATTCAAGGACGTGAAGAAGCCCCAGTTTGGGGGTGCGAGGGACGTCCCAGACCAACACCTCAGGGATTGGTGTCGTTACAACGCAGGCTATTACAACGCCTGCTGTTACAACGCGTTTTTTACATCGCATACCATTACAACGCATAGTGCTTTTAAGCGCTGGATAGTGAATTATTTAATTTACTATTCCAACACCAGTCCCCGTGGATAGTAGGGAAGGTGTTGGATAGTAAATTAAATATATTCCCTATCCTAGAGCGCCCCCCAGCGCAATGCGTTGTAATGGTTTGCGTTGTAATGGTTGCGTTGTAATGGTAGTGCGTTGTAATAAATGCGTTGTAAGTGATGTTTCCCACACCTCAGACATGCAGTCCCATACCCCAGCCCAAAACCCTGTCAAGCTGTCACAACCCCACACTGTGTGTAGGAAAGTGCCCACTTCTTGCCCACACCTCAAATATACTGGGGACTCAATCAACCCAACCCGCCACAGTCTTTCCCTGGTGTAATAGGCCCTGTGCAGGTACTTAAACTGGATGAATCTCAGATGCACCGCTATGGCCGCACCTCTAGGGGACTTGAGGGCTTCTCTCCAATTTTCCTCCTCTAGCTCCCCCACATGCTTGACCCAGGAGTCGCGCAGAGTCTGGAGAGAGGATGAGCAATGCGTGACTAGTGTTTGATAGATTCGGGATATTTTCTTCTCTTCCAGGTCTCACATGAACACCTTTGCCTCTATCGGACTGAATTCAGGCAAGGAGTTCAGTCCCTCCAATGCGGGCGCAAGGGCATGGCGGAATTGTAGGTATTTAAAGAACTGCGTTCGGGGTATACAAAATTCTTCACTAAACTCCTGAAAGGACTTAAGGGACGTGCCCTTCAGATCGTGTCCTAGTGTGGAGATTCCTCTAGAATCCCTGCCTCGGAAGCCCCGCAGGGATGTCAGCGCCGGCAGCCGCCCATTATGCCAGAGTGGGGTCTCTCCAATAAGCCTACCCCACCATCCTATGCGCCTCAGCGACTGTTGCCAGATCTGAAAGACTACTTACATAGCCTTGGGCAGCGCCTTCCTCAAGCGTGCTGAGTATAAAATAGTGTGCAGCGTCTCAGGGTCCATTAGATATCTCTCAAGGGCATAGGATGGGTCTCCTCTGTCCCCATACCACCATTCATTCAGGACCAAAAGGTGGGACACCAGATAATAGGACAGGATGTCGGATGTCGCCAGGCCCCCACAGTGCGCGGATAAGAAGCAGGTGCGCAAGGCCACACGCATCGCCCCTCCCGCCCAAAGGAACTGCCCCAGGGCCGAATTTACTTGCCTGAACCACTGCGGCGAGATCGGAAATGGGTGATTCTGTAGCTGGTACAGAAGGCGCGGAAGTGCAACCATCTTGAAGATAGCCGACCTACTGTATAGATTGAGGGGCATACCAGACCAGGAATTCATCTCCGTCTACACTCGGTTCCAGACAGGTATTATATTGCGTTCCCACGCAATAGCAGGCGAGGCTGTCAAAAACACCCCCAAATACTTGAGACCGCCAGTCGCTTCCTGCAGAATGGATGCCCACGATCCAATCTCCCCACGATCTCCTAGCACCCAAAGGGTAGACTTACGCGGGTTTAAGTGCAATCCCGACACCTCACCGAATATTCTCATGATTTCCAAGACTCTGGGCCCTGATCTATTCCCATCTGTAAGGAAAAATAGGATGTCATCTGCATATAATGCAATTCTGTCCGATGGTCCCACCTCCCATTCAAAGCCCAGCAGTTGCGCGTCTATTCGAACCCATGCCACTATTGGCTCCACAGCTAGAGCGAACAGGTACGGCGAGAGGGGGCACCCCTGCCGGGTGCCTCGCCCTATGGGGAAGGCCACAGATGTAGCCCCCGCTACCCTCACCGAGGCCGTCAAGTCAGTGTACAACAGTTTCAGATATGACAGAAAATGCGGCCCAAAGTTAGGAAGCGGGAGGAGTGCAAAGAGGTAAACCCAACTCAGGGAATTGAAGGCCCTGTCAATGCCAGCTAGTAGCAGCACTGCCTGGGTCCCGGTTCTCCCAATCGCCTCTACTGCCACATGTGCTCGTCTGATGTTGTGTCTCGTCGCCCTATGGGGCATAAATCCAGCCTGATCAGGGTGAATCAGGTCTGTGATATATGGGAGGAGTCGGTTCGCAAGCGCTTTAGCCAATATTTTGGCCTCAATATTCAGAAGAGAGATCGGTCGATATGACTCGTGTCGATCAGGGGCCCGCCCGGGTTTACAAAACACAACAATTTCTGCTTGTCTCCAGTCCGCCGGTAGAAGTCCCTGTTCTCTCGCTGCTTCCAGGGCTTCCTTATAGTGTGACCCTAGCTGGAGGTGATATTTCTTGAAGAACTCGCTTGGGAACCCATTTGGCCCAGGGGCCTTACCTGTATTGAGCTCCCCCAGGGCTGTGCCCAGTTCATCTACAGACAGTGGAGTTTCGAGTCGCTCCCGTACATCTTCTGGGAGTGCACGGGGCGGAAGGGCCGTGATAAAGCCATCAATGTCTGGCGCAGGGAGACTCTCTGATGGAGCATATTGGGCCGCGTAGTACCGGGCGAAGCTATCCGCCAGCACTTTCGGTGATGAAATCGAGGCCCCAGTCTTGTCCTAAGACCCGGCAGCACCCACGCCTGAAATAGGTTTTGGCAGAGTCTATGTACATCGTACTAGATTTATCGCTCCACTGATAGATCCTGCTCCGTGTCGCAAGCCATACTTGCTGAGCCTCGTCAAGCAGCAGGGACGCATAGGACTGCTGTGCCAGAAGGAGCTGTCCCACATCTCCACCGTCTCGAGTCACCCCACATCGGGTCTCTAACAGCTCCATCACTGCTGCCGCCTTCACCGGCTCCTGCCTTCGTGTTCCGACGTGCCGCCGCGCACCAGGCGATATCCACTCCGCGGAGCGTGGGCTTCAGGGCCTCCCATAACATCCCCACATCTGACCCAGTGCCAATATTATCCTCCCAGTAATGGGATATGGCCTCCCCCATATGGCGCTGATAATATTCCTGTTGCAAAGTCCAAGCCGAGAGGCGCCACCGAAATGGCTGCCTCCCTCTATCTAAAGTAATATCCACCGTTACTGGAGAATGATCTGACAGCCCGCGTGGCAAGATAGACGCCCCATCGACCCTCCCTATCACCGCGTTGGGGACAAAAATGCAATCAAGCCTAGAAAATTATTTATTTACTGCTGAGACAAATGTATATTCCCGGTCTTGAATATGAGGTAGCGCCACGTGTCCACCCATCCCAGTCCCTGCACCATGTCTCTCAGTTTGGTGGGTGTGTCAGCAACTTGTCCCTCTCCCGGTTTGCAGCGATCCATGCGGCATTGCATAACATCATTCCAATCACCCCCTATCACCTCAAGGCTTTCAGGTATCTTTGCCCACACCGCATGCAACTTCTCAATCAATGACTACTGTAGTGGGGGCGGGGCGTACACACTCCCAATTACCAGCGGCTCCGCACCAATCGTTCCCTTTATAACACATACCGGCCCTGTGGATCAATCCACTGTGTCGATTGGATATAGGACAATCTACGATGAACCAGAATGGCCACTCCTCGGGACCCTCTCACAAACCCAGCATGGTAGACCTGATCATAACCATACCTCTGCAGGCTGAGCGTTTTATTACCCAACAGATGTGTTTCCTGGAGCAAGAGAATATCCGCTTTATCCCTTTTCCCCAGTCTCAGAACTGCGCCTCTTTTAATTTTATCAAGCATTCCCCGCACATTCCAACTTAGTACTCTCATAGACGCCAAAGGCGTTCCCAGTCCAGGGTCCTCAACCGCCATCTAATCGCAAGCACATCGCAGGGCGCAGCAAAGGGCACACAGACATGCACACACCAAGAACAACGATCCAGACGACATTGTGCCACCCAACCCTCCCCCCTTCCTTCCCCAACCTCCAACCCCCATACCCTCCCCCCCAATTCCCCCGCAACTCCCAAGCCTCCCCCCATACCTCAGAAACGTTGAAGTACCTGTCGCGGCATAGGATATCCCCGACCCCCAACGGGGATTACAATGGATCCCCATGAACAGCCCACCTAATCCCCAACCTACCCCCCCCTGGGAGATAAACTCCTCCAAACTTGGGGTGTGCATCCGCCCTCTATGTCGCGACCCCCACCCATACTCACATCCCATATCAGCAATACTATTAGCATCTAAAGGTCCTTGATAGTAATTCCCATAGCATTGTCCATCTGTGTATGGACCATGGATGTCCGCTCAAGCCTTGCCCGCAGATCCGTACGTTGAGCTTTGAAACCCTCACAAATCTGGCTTTTGAGTGTCTGGTGCAATGGTCTCCCCCTTCTCCACCCCCTTGGATGGAGAGCGTCTCGACGGTCTGGATCTCCAGTTGCTCCTACTTCGCGAGCGTTTGGGTGACCACGGCTGCGTTGCCGTCGAGGATGAATCAGAGTCTCTAGCCGGCGGAGTGTGCACCCTGACGCGGACAGTCTCATCAGTCCAGGCAAACACCTCCTCCGGAATATTAAAGAATAGTGTGCGGGATTGAAATATCAACCGCAATCTGGCCTGGTAAAGCAAGGCATATTGGATTTCAGGTCCCTCAGTCATGTTTGGCCTCTGTAAAGGATTGCCGTTCTTGCTGCACCAACCTGGTGTAGTCCGGGAAGATCAGGATCCTCTGATTGCCGTACATAAGGGGCTCTTTCACTCATGCTTGTCGCAGGATAGTGTCTCAATAATGATAATTGAGTAGCTTGGCTATCATCGGCCGGGGGCGAGCGCCGACCGGAGGCTTCTGGGTTAGCGCTCGATGTGCCCGCTCAATTATGAAGCAGCGTGAGAGGGACTCAGGGGGGAGCCAACCCTCCAGCCATTGGGTCAGGAAGGTCTCCATGTTGCCTTTCTCGCAGCCCTCCGGAAAAGCCAACGAACCTCAAGTTGTTGCGTCGAGCCCGCCCACCGCATCCTCTGCTCGGAGCAGTAGGCCCTTCTGACTCCCTTCCATGTTGGCTACTTTCTTCTTCAAGGTCGCCACATCATCCTCCACTCCTGTTATCCTGGTATCAGCTTCTGTTATACAGGCCACGGCATTTCGCAGGTCTTGGCGTAATAGAGTGACATCAGCCCCCATGGCCCCAATCTTTGCATCCAGCATGTCTCTAGACTGTGTAATAGCCGCCATGAGGGCTGCATTGTCCGGCCCTGGTGTCTGGTGGCTTCCAGAGGCCCCAGCACCCCCACCTGGGCCAGTGAACTTGTCTATTGGTCCTTGTTTTGCTGCACCACCACCACTCCCACCTCTGGTCATGTCCGGTGGCTGTTGGGGTCTCCACTCCAGGCCTCACCGCACGTGTCCCCTTGGTTCTCGATGTCGTGCCACTGGAGGAGGATCACTCGCCCGCACAGCACTTGCACTCCAAAGCCTCGGGGGGGGCCAGCCAGCCGTACCCCCAAAATTGTTCACCGCTCTGTTGCGTCGTCTCTGTCACTTGCTATCGCCTGCGGTGTCCCCCGGTTCTCTGCTCAGCGTTACAAGCAGGTCCGCCACTCTCTTCGGCCCGACCTCACGACTGGCCCCACAGCCCCTCCATGCACTGTTCACGTCTGCCGTCCAGGTGTCTGCCCCCCCGTCGGAGTGACCCCCAGATTGGAGACCGCTGTGCGTGCCCCTCCTGCCTCTAGATGTGTCCTTCGTCACTATGTGCCAGTCTTCAGGGGCTCAGCTGTCTCCTCACATCCCAGGGGCTCGCAAAGGCACAGACCTATATACTCGTATCTCTTGCCCTCCGGGGCGGCGGCCAGCAACCAGTGCAGGGCCCAGGAAGGGCCTGGCCCGGTTCGACGGGGCCCGCCGGATGCCTGTCTGGTGGTTGGACACCGTTCCCGCCATCACCACCTTCCAGAAGGGTCTGAACCCCCTTCACCATCCCGTTTAGTAGGCGGGCGGTAGGGCTCCCCAGATCTCGTGTGGGCGGGCCACCTCGTCTGTCCCCCAGCACCACCGCGGCCCGAATCAGCCGCCTAATCCGTGGCCACTCGCCCCCCAGATTTGTCTGCACCCCGGGGCACTTGTCTTACCCCCCGGACCAAGGGGGGAGGGTGTGAGATAAACAGCCTTACTTGTGGCCCTATAGGGCCCGCTGTCACCGGGTGAATGGTCCCGTCACCCCGCGTCCAGGTCCGCTCCAAAATCCGGTTCCAAAATCGAGGCCCCGGCTTTGCAGTGGACAGTAGGCCGCACCTCCCGGCCGTCCGCTGAAGTCTTCACCACAATCCCGGTGTCAGTTCTCCCGGAGTCCGCTGCAGGGCCGGGAGTCACCGTCGGAGGGCCAGATCACCAGGGCACCCCCCTGTCAGCCGCTCCCCTGCGCCGCTCCATCCGCCTCTCAGCCACAGCAATCGGCAGGGTGCTCCAAACTTGAGCTCCCCGGCTGCACCTTCCAACACAGGCCTCACCGCCCCGAAGCCTGCGGCTCCACTTGCCCCCAGGCAGCCCAGATTCAACTCGGAGCCAGTCGCTTCTGTCCTCTTCCTTCCCACACCTCCGGGACGTAGTATGGTGAGGGGGAACCAGGATAATCAATCGGATTAACTATCGGCGGGACGGAGCCCTCTCAGGCTGCGTCCGCCATGATGGCTCTCTTGGCCACGCCCCCATTTAATTAATATATTTGCGAGTTTTATGGCATGCGGTCCATCTACTTATTGTCTTGAAAATAGGAGTCAGCTTCAGATGCTTATAAAGGATTGATGGTGTCTGATCTGTGAAGCACAATCTTACTTGATGTCTGATGGGCTGTGACCCCCTGTGCTACAACAAAGCTCATTTGTAGGCAAGGTAGAATGGGTATTACTTTCAACCATATTCTAAAATGGATATATTTAGGATTGGTTCTCCATTTTCAAATCAGAGCATTCCATTGCCTACTCAGTAGCCGACAGCCCAGGACTCCTTATCCTAAAGCCCTGAATACTTGTTTAAGCCACAGAATGATAAGGGATCTTTGGGGATTGACCTATCCAGTTGTAGAGTGAAGGTTCCTGCTTGTTTAGTGTGGGGAGCTAGCAATTGAGAATATTTTCGACCTTTCCCACACCATGCTTTGTTTAAGATCTGTGCAAAAGGTTCAACTCAATCCGTTCCAAACCAATGTTATATTTGTAATATTTGTTTCATGTGGTCCAGTTTGCCACATTTTAGACATTGCAGTCTCTGTAGAATTTCAAAGACTTTCTTCAGCAGTCCTGAGTAAATCACATGATGTCCCAAGGCCATTGCTCACAGGCTCCTTATGATGGTTAGTATGAAGATAGTGAAGAATTTTTCAGGGCGTTACATATTGATACCTCTGACCACGCCATTTCGTTTGGGTGTGAGAGGATTAAAGAATGCAATTTCCTAATGTTGTTAAAGTTATGGGGCTGTTCCAATGCTAGTGGGCCAAGCAAAGGATAAAAAGAGGCTTAGCCTCGCCCATCACCTTGATTTCTGTTTTGAATCCATTCATCTGTTTTAGCTCCATTCATGTAGAGAAAGCTCTCTTTCATTCAAAGAGATACAAGTACTCATGGGTGAACAGGGGAGCACAGATCACAGGCAATTGCTTGTGCTGTTGAAACCATGTCAGTGGCATGCTACTTATTTGTGGGGCCGGGTGCATGCAGTTATAAGTGCATAGAATTGGGTAATGATGATTAACAATCATTATTTGCCCCTCTAGCTTACAGTTCTCTCATTTGTGAGCCTGAGACAACCCAAAATACAGCCTGTGCAGATTTTCTTTGGCCAGCGTCAATGATGACCGGAAGGTGTGCAAGGGATAGATAGATGGACTTTAATTACTGCGGCATTAGAGATAGAACTTCCAGGGCTTCAGCTGGGGTGTCTGAAAAATGTGTAGTAGAGCGAAAAGGTGAAGAAAAAGAGAAATTATGGACAATGTGCACATGATAATCGTGACTAATGGAGCAAAGGTGGGAAAAGTGCCTCTAAGGGAAATTCACAGTAAAACAGCATAGAGTATAATTCAGACAACATACTTACATAAAGGCCCTTGGGAATGACAGAAAAGAGCTAGTAGATGTAATCACTTTCCTCTTCAACTGATCTGAATACTTGACTGTAATCATTTGTTATTTGACACACGCTTATTTTCTCTTCACTGAATCATCAATGAATAACTCCCCCTTTATTTTAACTCGACCACGTGTTTTTTTGTGTGAGGTTTTTGAGGATGCTTAAACAGAAATTGATAATAATAAAGCAAACAGTGAGAATTACAACAGAGTCTAATACATTAAAATATGACATCATATAGAGTATAACTACATACATCATCAGGAGTAAAATGTATTCAATATGCTGTAAATACACTGAATTAAGTAAGTATTAACAAATTAAAGGTACTAAAACAATGGGAGGGGAAGAAGGGGAACATTATAGGAAGATGTTTTCTTAATAAATATATATATATATATAGTCATGTGATCAAGCCTAGTTTGAGGTGAAACGCGTTATGGCGGATGGCTGGTGGAATTACTGAATAAATCACCGAAATTCAGCACCAAATCTGGGCTCACTCTCGTTATTTTCTTCTACAGGCAGAAAAAAAGGAATAGCATTTTCTTCATATATATATATATATATATATATATATATATATATATATATATATATATATATTATATATATATATATATATACATGTATATATATATATATATATATATATATATATTTAAGAAGTTGTAGACATAATATGTAAGATAGGAACATCGTAGAACTATACTAGTAAGGCTATAGCAATTTGGCGTGGTTTCCACACTTAAACTGAAAAAATAATCTATTTACTTGATAATAAACTAAAGTCAGAAAGGTTGTAACCGGTATCTCTTTTTTATAGCCAATGAAATAGGGGCAATATAGAATGAATAAAACATATCAAGTACTACCAGGATTGGCACTTAACTGTCAATGCACGTTATTTGGTAAAAGGCAATATCTAATAATAAGTCTATCAATTTATGACCTTGAGCTCATTCATACCAATTTGGGGCAATACTACCTAAGAAAATAACTGACAAAGAAAGAGATTTTAGCCTCAACAATCTTGGTGATTTGTTGCCATATTTGTTTCCAAAAACAAAATACAGATGGGCATTCAAATAAGATATGTTTTAAATTTGCTTCTGGATAAGTACAGTATCAACAGGATGACTTTAAGTCCTTGAAAATGTACCCAGCTTAAAGGAGTGAATAACAGGCGTTGATAAACAAAATTCAGTAAAGTATTTGCAGCTCTGGTGGATTTCATGAATCTTCGACCAATTCTTCTTTCGTAAAGCAATAGGCCAATAGTTCTTCAAATCTTGTTTCCATGCTAATTCTATTTTTGATTTAGGAGCAAAGTCAACTGCCTGGGGTAATTTCAACATGGAAGTAGATATGGAAGTGTACAAGAGTTCATATTTTGTCCCGAACATATTGGGTAATGAAAATTATTGTTGAATGTCTGGAAAATATAACATCTGATTACCATCAAATACTTGAGATACACAGCATTTACCTCTGTCTCTCCATGCCTTTCAATAGATAGGGTGGTTATGGATTTGAATTAAACGATTATGCCAAATAGATTGGTGCTGAGAAGTGGCAGTAGAGACGAGCAAGGGTTTTAATATAAAACGAGAATGGGCAATATCAGGAATTTGTAATTGGGATATTCTTGCCATAAAGGAAAATACTTCCATAAAGGTATAGGGGATATACAAGATTTTTCTAATCAAACCCATTAAGGAGAATGAAGGTATTGAGGTTGATTAATTCAATGAAAAAGCATAATGATATTGCCTAAAATTTGGGACATTAAGTCCACCAACAATGTTACCTTTTTTGGAGGCTGTGAAAGCTATTCAAGATTTGTTCACTTTCTAAAAAAATTGTAAAGAATAGAATCTATTTTTGTAAAATAATTACTGGGTACATGGACTGGTATCATCGAAATATTGTGCAAAATCATAGATGTCTGAACATCATTTTAATAGCGCCTATTCTGCCCCATAAAGAAAAGAATAGTGGATTCCATTGTAAAATGCTATCATTTAAAATCGCATTAATGTTTTCAAAATCCAACGTGAGTGTGTCTTTAATCATTTAGTGAACCATATGCCAAGATATTTAATTTTTACCCCAAAAATCTATGAGTGAAAAGCTGTCTAGTACACCAAACGTTTATAGATAGTATTTAAGATTTATCAGTGTTCAACTGATAACCAAATAGTTTGGAGAAGAGAGAAACATTTTGTTAATGTGTTTTTAAAATATTGGTAGAGATTCAACAGGATGAGAACATTATAGAAGGATGCCATCAGCATAAACAGAAATACTTTATTTGATGATTTCCAATATGAAAACCCAATATATTTGTGTCTTGCAGGAAGAGACAAGGGACATCCTTGATGCACTCCTCTAAATAAAAAGAAGTGATCAGATAAGGTACCATTAGCGAATATTGCGGCCCTAGGTCCATTTTAATGTTTGAAACATTAAAACTCAGCCAATCCTGTCAAAAACCTTTTTAGAATCCAATGCAGTGGCAGCTAGGCTGTAATCCAAGGTTGAAGCTGTACTTAAGATGTCAAAGAAGGCACAAGCATTATCTGATGCTAATCGCCTGATTGTTCTGGGCCAATAAGATTAGGTAGGATAGGGTCAATGTGCACTGCTAATAGTTTTGCAAACACTTTATTTTTCTTGGGTATTAAACATATCATTACATCGTGAAAAGTGCCTTGGGCAGCATTATTTCCAACAAAAGCATTACATAAAAGTAGAAAGTTGGGAAGTAGAATTTTTGCAAATTGGGAGTAAAATTAAATGCTGAAGCCCTCCAGACCAGGGCTCTCTTTAAAAAAGATACTGTTTAGTGATTTCTGTTAATGAAATATCTTTTTCTAGGGGAACTAGGTGGCGCACTTGCAAATGGCCGCCTTTGTGTGAGGCTCTCGCCACCTGGCGGCTTTAATCCTTAATTATCCTGTTGATTGGCACCCCCGGGGACATTCAAGGAATCCAATTGATTGGTATGCCCCTATGGTAGATGTAGGCTGAAACTCCACCCGATCAGCGGAAAATTGAGCCCGAGAAGCGCTGGCGAACGTTCACTGGTAGAGACCTGCGGAGCCCTGCTTACGTGGACGCCGGCTGCGGAAGTTACGCCGGTTCGTGGCTTCACACAAGGGATATAGGCCGCAAGTGGAGATTGTCTCCGAGCCCAAGAAGACTTGCCTGTGCACCTGCGGCAGAGGGAACGACATTTGCGGCCCCTCCCGTGCTCACGGGGAAGGACGACTACAGGCAGACACCGGGGCGGGCGGTATGCGGGGGGCTCAACTGCTCCTGATTGGGGCACGCATAGAGTTGGTAAGCCCCGAGCTCTTGCGTGTCTGCCCCCCATCCCCCCTCCTCTCTTCAGCTGTCTGCGGAGCTAAACCGCGATATGGGAGACACCTGGCAGCACAAATAAACTGTACTGTCCAATTGGCAGTTCAAGGCCACGGACAAACTCACGAACCGTAGCTTACATCAAGACTTGACCAGAGAAACAGTTTCAGGTCATCCTACCCTATGCACGTTCGCTCACCCGCATACTTAACAGAAGGGCTTTTTTCAACAGAAGGCACTGCTGCAAGTCTGGGTCAGATCAGGCACCAATAGAAAATGATACTGCTATCTGACGTAGCCTAGACCCCGGCTTACCATCATCAGACACAAGACTTATGTGAGGCTCATAAAGCCAAAGAAGCGCATTGTGGTTTGCGTATAATGTAAGGGAGACCGCCGTACATCATCGGCATACTCAAGGAGACGCAGCACCTAGTGGATCAATCATATTATCGGTGTGAGGCAGATGTACACAGTGCCTCACAAACCCTGTTGCCCACCTCCATTATCAGATGCGCCTCTGTCCCCCACCACACCGGAGGTCGGTACACGGACCACAGTGTAAAGCTAGCGACCCAAGGTGCAATTGCACCGATAGGCCCAGAGCCAACATGGGCAAGACCGATACGAGACAGACAAAAATCAATTTTGAAGCTGCCAAGAGGCATACCCGCACAGGACAAGAGACACAGGACCAAACAGGCAGCAGTGGGTCACTGAGTGAACCATCAGAACACCCCAAGGAGGTACAGGACATACTACGGGAAGTTCGCCAGGGGTTTGCCACGATAGCGGACAAAGTGGACAGGATGTCATCTCGGATGGATGCAATAGTCCACAAAATGGATGTGCATGTGTTGTATTTCTATCTAGGACCTTAATTCGATATTCCCAATTTATGCCCTTGTGCAGTTATAATTAATAATATCCTTATAAGAATCATATCCATATTCAGTAATAGCCCATGCAGTCCAAAGCACAGGACGGCTACTCCCATCGACTCCTAGAAAGCACAACGCGTTCTTTAAACAAACCAAGCCTCCAGCTGTCACGGATCCCCCTCGGTAGAGGAGGCTGTTCGTTCACAGGAGCAAAGATGAATGTCCCACACACTTCCAGACAACAACTACCCAAGCGAGAAGGGATAACTTCGCTACAAGGCAGCTGCTACCAAAAAGTGTGGGGGGAATTTTCCCAGGGAGTATACCACTCTCCCCCAGCAAGGTGACGTAGCTGCAGTCTTGATGGCAGGAGACTGGAAAATAAAGGTACAACAATACTAACCTCACCAGTACTTTACAGGGCAGATACACAAGTGTTCAACATAACATTCCACTTACCTCACTGGTGAGTGTCAGGTCTTTAAGCTAGAAGTCCAGGCAAGAACCAGGAGATACAGCAGAGAACCTGGGGGACAACTATCAAGGATATCTCCAAGGTAGAATGCACCCAATTCCAGTCCTACTCATAAACTGAAGACAGAGCAGGACTGGGGGCCACAAGCGCAGCTGATGACACTAGTATCACTTATAAAGCTAAAGACAAAGTGATACAGAAATACCCACTTCCAGCGCTTAAACTTAAGACAGCGTGGAGCGAGAAACAAACATATAACACAGACAATCCCCACTTCCGGCGTATAAGCTTAAGACAAAGCGGAGGAAGGGAACATACAACATTAAACACGGACAATAACCACACCCCGTCTGACTAGTAACTGAAGAGCAGAACGGAGTGGGCGTATCTACAATAAGACGCGATAGACAAGCCACGCTCCACTCGTAAAGTCAAGACGGAGTGGAGCGCGAACAACAAACATAGACAAAACCCCTCCGATCACCAGAGTGACCGCGGAGCATAAACACAGGGCTGAATTGCCCGCAAGTAACTGACAACAAAGAGGAGAGATGGGGAGGCGGGGAATCAAGGCGGAAGGGAACGCTAGGCACCGGGGAAGGGCGTGCTGAGAAGTGGAAAGGTAACGGAGCAGGGCGGGAGGAAAAACAACAGGCAAGACACAGTTCAGGAACAGAAAATACCGTGACCCAAAGGCGGAAATATCAGGAGCAGGAAAAGAGCACAAACTGGATCGATAGGACAAAGCAGGATCGGGAACCTCACGGAGCAGAACGCTGAGTAGAGGGGGCGTGGTCACTAACCAAACAGTAAGCCAAGCAATGATTCGCGGGTGAGCTTCCCTTTTCAGCTACCTAGGGAGCGTCTCAAAATACCGTGACTTTACCCAGTAAGAAGTTTAGGGAAAGGTACAAAAGTCTCACAGGGGCACAAGAAGGTTTACAGAACTGAGCATTCTACGCAGCCCTGTGGAATCTATATTGAACACTTATGAATGAGGTCAAATCCGACCACCCCTAACACCAGCAGCCTGGGAAATTCCCCCCTGCTTTTGTTTTGATTTCAACAAGAACTCCTGGAGACAAGAAAGAACTGTTAGTTCTTAGTGACGTCTTATGTCCAACCTTACGTCAAACCTGGCACCTTTCAGGTATAAAATACCAACTGTTGCCTTAAAAAAACACACAGTGGTTTGGAGCAGAGCGGCTATCTACTTGCCCGAGAACCCAGCTGATGCGAGAGCCCACGGAAGCCGCCCCTCCTCTTTGGCGCGCTGGAGAAGCTACTTTTTCTCACGCCGAGAAAATCCAGCTCCGGTGTTCCCAAGTCACCCTTGCGGGTTGCTGGAAGATCGAGTCCTGAAGAAAGAGATACCAGACCTCTCACATTCTATTACCAAGATACGGAGCTGACTGAACCCTTAAATAGAATTCTTGATTCAGATCCTTGGCAAAAAATAATCTTAACCAACTTAACTTAAACTGCTACTTACTTACTCCTTCCCAAGTATTAGGCTTAGGTCAGGTACATCGGGGTAGGCATAGTTAGAAGCACCAGTTGACTATGTTAGTCAATGGTTTTATGTATATATATATATATATTTTATCTATTTTAAAGTATCATATGGCTAAGAAACCATATCTATGCTTTTACAGTATTATTTCATAATACTACTTTTACTGTACGCACTTTACTTCATAATAAGTATTGCAATTGTGGCAATTCATTTCTCTTGCATGAGAAAGAAGACTGCTCAATAAAATAACACCTTTTATTGAAACACGCCCGTCTCTCTATTTCTCTGCACTCTGGTGAAACTAAGTATGCACGATTGACTGAGTGAAATAGCTGCCTATTGTTTTCACACGACTCTAGAGATACACTCTATTCTGAGGGAGCAAAGTTGTCATGTTTGTATGGTTGTCTGAAGCTAATCCCTTATTGTCTAATCCGGAGAGTTAACTCTTTCCTGAACATTCAAGAAAGTTTCTAGTGACCTCTGAGCTAGCTGGCGAAACTAATTAAGTCTAATATAGTCAGTAGAGACCTAGTCGACCTCAGTGCTACGTCTACACTGCTGTTTATATTATTCCAATGCGCAGAGCCTATTGGGAAGATAGGAACTACACTACACATGAGGAGAGGATTAAAGAAACGGAACAGCGTATATTGAACTCGGAAGATGAGACTGCCAGACATACAGTTCGCATTTTAGGTATTCTGGAGACGGCCAATACCGGCCGAATGGAGGACTAGGTTGAAAAGTTGTTACTTGCGGCGATTGGGTTGGAAGCCTTTTCTAACCAATTTATTGTGAAACGGGCGCACAGATCACTGGGCTCTAGGCCCAAGTCAGGAGACACTCCGAGACCCATCATTGCTAGACTCTTAAACTACAGGGACCGAGATGTAGCACTGAGAGCAGCACATAGTAAACAATCATTAATATATGATGGTAACTCCTTTTCTATATATCCTGACACACACCTATAGTCCAGGAGGAACGACGGAAGTTTCTTGATGTCAAAGCGAATTTGCGCAAGGCACAAATTGACTATGCCCTCCTGTACCCGGCACGGTTGACAGTTACGCATCAAGGAAAGCAAACTTTTTTCACAAAGCCACAACAGGTGGAAGACTTCCTTAAGCACCTTAAGCACTCGAACAGACCTGGCAATGGAGGGGAAGATCCTCGACGATCACCGCTGGCAGGAGCGGACGGAGAAGACCAGTGAAGATGCCTCTGGCTGTTGTTGACCTCGAAACAGACTTTTGTACCTGTGAGTAGTATCATACATGCTGGGGATCAATACCAAAAAGAGTTTATGTAACCATTGATTAATGTACCCCGGGGTGCTAAACACTAGCTCGCCGGGCCCCCTTCATGCACGATGGGGCTGCAGCCCTGGCTGCGACTGTTCTGAGGGCGAGGGGTTGTTGTGTAGCCACCAAGATATGACCCCCCGAGAGAATTCCCCCAGGCTATCATGCTACATACTTATGGCAGGAGCTGTACATTTTTGTTGGTTGGATGAAGGTTCAGGGAGGATGGGGTGGGTGTTAATGCTGGCATGTTGGGGTTGCTTCAGTGGGAGAGGTGGGTGTTTTGGAGGAACAAATGGGAGTTGGATGTTTTGAGGAAGGTAGGGACACGCAGCTTAGAGATCAGAGAATAATTTGAGCACTGTGCATCCCGCGATTGACATTGTGTTACCCGTGGTACGAGATGCTATGGCGCTACACAACATGGCTTGATTCTTTTGTATCATACCTCTATGGCTAAAGACATGGGATCACAATTGAATGTTATCACGTGGAACGTCAGGGGACTAGGAGGCCCTAGAAAGAAATAACAGGTGTTAGCGTATCTAGACAGACACCACACGCATATAGCAATGCTTCAGGAAACTCACTTTTCAACCCAGAGGGTCACCACATTTGCATCTAGATGGGGCCATGCACAGAGTTTTCTCCTCTTACTCCAGCTACTCTAGGGGTACAGCCATATTAATTAGGAAACAAGTGCCCTTCCATTTGGTTGGATCATCCAGCGATTATCAGGGGAGGTACTGCATGGCCTGGGGACGCCTGGGCTTGGAGTCTGTCACGTTAGTGTGTTGTTATGGACCAAATATAGATGGCCCGGATTTTTTCTTTTCCTTATGGGAAGCAGTGAGAGACATTGGATCACACCACATTATCTAGGGTGGAGATTTTAATGCTACTTATGCTCCGGCCCTGGACAGATCACATCCCGCTCCGCATCATCGCACTAAAGCAAGTAGTTTACTCAAAGATATTATTAATGATAATCACTTGTTAGATGCAAGGAGGCACATACATCCCTTGAAACGGGAAGGAACACATTTTACGGCATATGCAGCCACCTGGGCATGACTAGACTATTGCATTATATCCCGGGGGCTTGGACCTGCAATCTGTGCAGTGCAGCGTTTGGCTAGGACGTACTCCGACCATGCACCTGTCAGACTCGCAATCTCTTTGGTGGAATTCAACCCATCGCGCAGCGCTTGGCGACTTAACACACGCATGCTACTAGACACAGACTTCAATGAAGAATTGCGTGAAGAGGTGCAAGACTTTTTCACACGCAACAAAGGGTTGGTACAGAGCATGGAGACTGTCTGGGAGGCCTTCAAGGTTACACTGAGGGTTTCTGCATATCTAAAGTATCAGGCGTACTAAAGGACATTACTAATACACTTTATAGACTAGAGCGCAAACTGAAGGTACTGGAGGCGACACTGATGCATACACCAGATCGGGACACGCAGGAGAAATTTAGGACTAAACTTACTAAGTACATGGTGGAGGCGCAGAGGGAAACACATTTTAAGGGTAAACATTGGCTGGCTCACCACTATGGGGAGGGGGAACGCCCTGGCAAAACTTTAGCAGATATATGGAAACCGCAATACTCCAACTTTGTGGTGGAATTGGAAAGGCCAGACGGAACGCGCTGCTGTGATACTGCAAGTATACTTAAGGACTTTACTAGCCATTACGAAACCCTGTATACCACTTCTAGGGAACAAGACTTAGATTTAGATGCCTATCTGGGGGATGTAGCCCTTGGTTGGATTCGCAACGTGCATCGTAAATTCCTGTGTGCACCGTTCGAGCTGGATGAAGTTTGAGATGCAACAATGGGCCTACAATCCGGGAAGGCCACCGGAATGGATGGCATTCCTGTGGAATTCTATAAAACTTATACAGATCTAATGGCCCCAATCCTTCGAGAAGTTTACGAAGAGTCTTTGGAGGTTGGCTCTCTTCCTCCTTCTATGAGAGAAGCCCTCATTATTTCACTATTAAAACCGGACAAACCAGCCCACCTCTGCGGATCATATCGACCGCTCTCCCTTATTAACTGCGATGCAAAAATCTTAGCGAAGCTCACTGCTAATCGACTGAGCCTTCTGCTGGAACACCTGATCATCCCGGACCAATCCGTGTTTGTCCCTGGCAGAGCCACTTCCCACAATTTGAGGACTCTCTTTACACTTTTGAATAACATTGCCCCTAAATTGCCTTTGGCAGCAATATTTCTAGACGCCACTAAGGCCTTCTATTCTATTGAATTGAATTACATTTTTGGGATAATGCTCCGCATGGGGTTCCCGCCGCTCTTTTTGTCTTGGATATGTCTCTTGTATCATCACCCAGGAGCTAAGGTGCTTATCAATTGACAACTGTCCCAGAGATTCTCGATTACCAGGAGTACACTGCAGGGGTGCCCTCTAGCCACAATGTTGTTTGCCTTGGTGACTGCACGACTGGCAGCGAGACTGCGACGGCACCACAATGCCATGGCCCTGCAATGTAACATGAGACAAATTTTGATCTCTATGTATGCTGATGATATCACCCTTCATGTGCGAGACCCACAGAATAATCAGAACACACCTCTTAGGGAATTCATTGCATTTGGTGGCCTATCAGGTGTCCAAATAAACTGGGGGAAATCTTGCCTCTTCCCATTGCTGGACTCAGTTGCGCTCTTTCTTCTGGACTATCCTCTGGAGTGGTGCGAGGATGAATTACGATACTTGGGAATTGGCATTACCAGGAACAAAGAAGAACTCATGAGGCTCAACTACGGGGTGACACTGACCCGCATAACAGACAAGGTGAACCGCTGGATAACGCTCCCGCTCTCTATGGCAGGTAGAGCATCACTGATAAAGATGGTGATCTTACCCCAGCTGCTCTATTTGTTTTTAAATATTCCATATTTTCAGGGTTGGCACTCTTTTAAATCTCTTAGATCTGAACTGATTTGATTAGTATGGGGGGGCTAACAGGCCAGATTGAAATGGGCTGTCCTCACTAAGCCCTAATCGGCGGGTGGGTTTGGTATCCCAGACTTCGAACTCTATTACATCAGTGCTCAGGAACACTATTTATATTTTTGGATTCAGCAGTCTAAATACATGCCACAGCTGGCAGCTGAATGCTGGCTTGTACATCCAATACCGATAGAGGGTGCCTTATATATGACATTGAGTACCCGGGAATGCACACAGACCACTGTCAATGCCACGATTACGGCAAGGCAGTGTATTGCACAACTCTTTGAGACCCCCATACCTTATTCACCACTGCTTCCACTGGTGTATCATCTGCACATGCCCCTCTTGCAAGAAACACTTGTTCATAAATTGCAGGAACGCACATCCATCAAAACCTGGGGAGACCTATATGAGAATGGTCAATTTCGTGATTCCGATAGTATGTTTCAGGGAACACAGTGCACTCCACTAGACATCTTTTTATGCATGCGCCTCAAGCAAGGAGTTAGATCCATACATACTGACTTTCCAGACGAGCCTCTGATGCTTACACCACCACAGACACTTTTGCAGCAGCCTTCGCCTAGACGTTTAGTATCCCTGATTTATCAAGTGATACACACTCGGCACAATGTAGAGACTTCGCCGTCTCGCTCTAAGTGGGGGGAGGAGTTAGGAGTTGATCTAACGGAGGAACAATGGGAATACTGCTGCTCGCAAACGGAGCGGATATCGGCCAGCAGCAGGCTACGAATCATACACTACAAATATCTACACAGACTGTACCACACCCCGGTTAGTATGCAAAGACACCACCTCCGAGATACAGACAGGTGTGATAGATGTCACGTACCACGAGCTGATCTCTTACACTTGTCCTGGAGCTGCCCAGCAATACATGAATACTGGGGGCACGTTTTCACAGCACTGGGCCAGATGACCAATGCGCATATAGAAGCTACACCACTGCTTGCTTTGTTGAGTTATGTAAAACATGTACCATTGGCACACTGCCGATATGGGTAGCCTGTAGGTGGAGCAGGGGTAGGGCGCCCAAATTTAAGGATTGGCTTAATGACATGATATACAGTCAAAAACAGTCTGCCATTTATGCGGAGCTGTTACCTAGTGCCTCCAGGCCCAGAGATATATGGTCGCCACTAACATCCTACTTATTGACAAGGCTCCAGGAGAATGACCATTAGCAAGCCTATATGTAAAATGCTATTATCTATTATCTATTAACACACACAAGGTTTATGGCATTGGTAACACTGTTTGAATGATACTGTCTTCCGAGAATGTGAAAATGTCAGCGGGGCGGAATGTCCCGGATATGCTCTTCGACGTTTCTTTATTTGTCCAGGACACACTGCGGTCATACATGCCGTGCTACACTGCCTGGCATAATGTGCAGCGCTGAAAAGTGAGCGGGAACTGCATGCTTCGAGTACATGACCTACCACAAGCCTTATTGATATTGGTTGTTTATGTTTCCTGCCAACCAATAAAGATACGTGTTGAATTGATGATCAATGAGACGCGGCCGCCCCGAAGTGGTTGTAGGTGGATTGCTGTGTTAAATTACACTGACTATGTTGATTGCTGTTTGATGCCTGATGACAATAATAAGGCGCGGCCGGCCATGATATGGTTGTAGGCGATGAGCTGTTTTAACACTTTAAACCACTAATAAAGGTTTTTGAAAACTTAAAAAATATATATTTTTCTAATGCAATAAGATCAATGTTTTGTGTTTTGGGGGATTCATCAGACCGGAAAGAAATGGAGATATCTGATTGAGAAGGTGTTTCTCAGGCATGTATAGATTTCTGTAATATTTAACAAATTGATATAGGAAATCTTTGTCCAAGTGTGTCATCTATGTTGGTAGTTTAGGACTGCATTTTTATTCTATCTCTTCTTACATTTAAATAGTTTTCAAGTAATTTCCCATTTTATTTTGACCACCATAATAGCCTGTGCCGCTTTTTAATGAATATGTTGAAGCATTATTTGCAGTTACACAATTAAAATTCATATTGTAGGAGTAGGTTTGTTAGAGTTTCTTGTGTTTTCTTTTTGTGTGAAACAAAACTAATGACAAAATCTCGAGCTGCAGTCTTAAAGGAATCCCATATCACAATAAAATTCAGTCATTTTGGTAAGGATAAAAAACTCTTTAGCATATTACTCAATCTTAGAAACAAAGTTAGCATATAATAAGTAATTATTAAAACACTGTCTACTTGAGTAGGGTGCACAGAGTACACAATCCAAATCCACATAAACAGGTACATGACATGATAATAAAATAGATCCTATATCTGCTTTAAGAACATAATGATATAGATCTTTATCAAAAAAGAGAAAATCGAGGGGGGCGTGGCCGACAACCGACGGGAATAGTCGCTTGCTAGTGCGACTCCCGACCCTTGCCCAACGATCCGCCCCAGTGATCCGTCTACAGACCGGGGTTTCCTCTCCTGCTAAGGGGAACCCCGCCAGGAACAGACTGTGCCTCAGTCTGCAAAGTGCTGGTCCCGTCGAGGCTCCCTGGAGGCAGTTAGACCCGAGACGGAGAAGTCCCCTGGGGCCTGCAAGATGGCGGCCGTGTCTGCACCCAGATCGGAGCCGGGACACGTTTTGCCCCCGAGCCGCCCATCAGACCTGCTTCTATTCTCCTGGGGTGAGGCGGGCCCCTGAAAGATTCCCGGAGCTGTTCCTGGCCTCAGGGGAGTGATGCTGCGGGGGGTCCCCTCAGTGCCGTGGAGCAGTATGCGCGACTCCCCAGCATAGGGGCCTACCGACTGTGGAGCTCCGACATGCCCGAATCCAGCTGGCTGGACCTGCATCGGGGTCTCAACCTGTCTTGCTGCTTTGCCGTCCACCAGACCTCCTTCCATCCTCCAGAGGCGAGGCGGACCTCTGGTACATGCCGTACAGCCGCTCTGGGCCCGCGGGAGGGAGGACAGCGGGGATTGCTTGTGTGCCTGGGCGCATTTCAGGCGATGCCCCGGCTTTGGAGCTCTTCATTTTTGAGGCACTGGTGCACTTTTCTTTGACCCTTGAGGACTTGTGGCCCCTCCGCTTATGACCCACGAGCAGTGCTCCCTTGGGGTTGCCGGGACCGCACCCTGGGGGTCCTGGCGGATCCCTGCTTTCACCGACCCTGCTCCGGGCCTGTTCAGTGGGGCTATATCATGCTCTAAGAGTCCACCAGAGGCCTAGTCGGTGGTCTGCAAACCCGGGGGTAATCTGGACACCCACCTACCGTGCACGCTGCTCCTGTCCCGCCAGTCGACCCTGTTCTGCGGTGGTGGGAGTCCTTCTGGCTGTGCCGCCGCTCAATGCCCTGGAATTTGTCGCCTCCGATCTGCACCTGGGGGGCGACCCTCCCCTCCTGAGCCCACCATCACCTTGCTGCACCATGGAGACCAGGTAAGCGCAGCTGCACCACAACGCAGGTGGGGTCTGACCTCTTCATTATTTATCCCATATGCCCCGTGGCTCTACCTGTGTTGCCTCACGCACAGTGCCCGTATCCCTGGAGGCGAGGGCGCCCTGCACCCCCAGACCCATGTGAGGTGTGCCTGTTTGTGCTGCGACGAGTGGTTTCGACGGTCCTGTGGAGTTTGCTCCAGATCCGCTCCTACGCCGTGGGGAAGTGCTGGCCTCCATCCTTTGACTCGACGCCGCCTTACCCTGATTGCCCTAGGTTTCTACCGGCGGGAAGTGATGGCGTCCGACAAGGGGTCAAGGCCTCCAACCCAGAGACAGATTAATAAGAACTCCTGGGGCGTCAGAGGGGACAACAGGGATGCTGCCCCCCTGGGAGATTCAAAGCTCGCATCCCCCTCGTAAGGGGCAAAGACACTCACTCTGGAGGATGTAATGGAGGCCATCGCTGGAGTCCGCTCGTCTCTGGAGACTCGAATTGACTCTCCTGCGTGCTGACTTGCGTAAAATGGACACTAAAGTTAAAGATGTAGAAGTCAAGACGGCTGAGCACAACAAAGAAGGGCTTAGACTCACCTCCAGTAAAGCAGAGTCTATAACTAGAATGAACAGAGAAGGTGCTAGTACTGAGTCTCATTTATAGGTCACAAACCAATTGTATTCAAAACCAACAAACACTCAATTGTCAGCCAATTATTGGAATCAATCCTTCATTATTTATTTGTACTTAGTAGAAAAATACTTTTGGACAACACAACCAAAAAATGACAAAACTTATCTTATATATATATGTGAAGAACAGGACGAGGAAGACAAATTTAGGAACCAGACAAACGTTCTATACAATAAACAATAAATGCAAACACCTCAGTCATGAAACATCCGTTCTCCATTCATACTCACACTCCTTCAAATCAACAAAACACGAAAAACATGTGACACATAACAACAAGGAAGGTGAAAATAGGTCAATGGTTTAGTCAAAATCAAGTCACACAAATAAAGAGAACACAAATATTTATTTCTCCAGATATTAAATATCAAACAATTCTCTAGCAATGCAAATGTACAATTCTTTTGACCAAAGAGCGAACAACAATAAAGAGGATTAACAAGGTCGACGCGTTTCGAATCGGACCCTTTGTCCGATTCTCTTCAGGACCAGACCGAAATTCTGTGAAAGGAAAAAACATTTCCTTTAATA
Source organism: Lissotriton vulgaris (assembly GCF_964263255.1). NCBI lineage: Eukaryota > Metazoa > Chordata > Amphibia > Caudata > Salamandridae > Lissotriton > Lissotriton vulgaris. Next base: position 385,829,132 of record NC_141685.1, read on the forward strand.
TATGGTGAAAATATTAACACGAAGGAGAAAAAGCGACTTCACAACCTGCAAGGGCTCCTACCTGTGTGTGGTAACGTTTGAGATGTAAACAGAGGAGATGTAAGGAAAGATCTGTGAACAAAGATTTAGCACAACATGAAAACACAGCTCAAACCTACAGTCGTCTTTAATGAGTTGAGAGGGAGAAGGCAACTAAGTACCTGCGTGCACTCTCTGCACGAACGTGTGTCCAGGTATAAGTCAGTTGCGCGTCAAGTATCGGGAAGCGAGTGGTGTCGGAAGGATTACTTTTGAAGCTGGAATACAAACAAAAGCAGGAGCGTACCGCTGTCAAAAAAATGTATGCCCAAGGAACGACTGAACCGCTGGGACGATAGTGAACAAAAACGCAGTACCTGTTAGACAGCCAGGGTTGTGTGCGGCCCAAATTCAATGTTCAATGGGGTCGGAGGCGGGAGGGTTCACCGCGGGCTGCAGAAATAAAGAGCCCGGTTTAGTTTAGGAAAACGGAGAACACATCAGAGCGCCAGTTTCTCACAGCATCGCTGGGTGAATATTTACCTAGTATCAGTCTCGCATGCCGTGTAACGGGAGCCGCTCAAGAGTTCAAATGCGCCGTCATTCAGAGGCAGGAACCGGCAACAGAAAACAGTCAGTAATAACACGGCAGCTCATTGGTTGATTCACGGTCACGTGGTACTGGCTGTAGTTGTGGGAGTTGTAGTTCTTGTATAGCCGATCATGTCGACGAAGAAGTAATTCAAAAGGCTCTGGAAATTTCAGACAGTTCATTTAAACGAGGGTATTCAACTTTAGAGACCGTGACGCTATATTACAGGCTGCCAGATCCGGCCCACCTCTTCTCTTGGAGAACACTCGCATCTCCATGTTCCCGGATTTCACGGTCAAGGTGCAGGCGAGGCATCACAGCTTTCTGGAGGTCAAGAGGGCGTTGCGTGAAAAGGGCGTCAAATACTCCATGCTCTTCCCGGCGAAACTACGTGTTGAAATGGATGGAAAAACATGGTTCTTTCTCTCGCCGGAGGAGGTGTGGGACTGGCTGGAGGGTTGGAGTAGGGTCGGAGGTTCTCCACGGAACCGATCTGCGCCGGATGAGCCCTCACGTGAAGATCATTCGCCTGAGAGTCAGGACCTCTTCACCGGACCCTTTTGATGGAGTGGAATGATTCCCTCTGCTGAGACAGGCCCCGTCAAAGAATGCAGTGGTCTTCTCCATGCGGCTGCCTCGAGTCGATGGGACTGCCCGAGGCAGAGAGCTTCCTCCTTTTGTACTGGCCTCTGTTTCTGGGACCTGTTTCCTTCGGCCGAGATCGGGCCGCACCAGCTGACTGACAAGTAACTTTTCTATTATGTGAATGCTGTATAAGTCTTATGGTATGACCTTACAAGTGTATTACATTTATAATGTTTACAGTCGGGCAAACTGCACTGTCGGCTCATTTAGTACCCCAATTAAGAGTGGGAGGGCGACAGGCACTCTGCCTGTTTGGAGTGTGGATAGTTCTGAATCCGCGGGCAGGGAAGCAGGGTGGGGGAAGGGGTGGGGGGTGGGGAGGTTGGCAATGTTTTGTTGCTGTCATGTTGTTCACTTTTGTCCTTAGTTTAGTCTCGCTGTCCTATCCTTGTGCTTCCAGCAGAGCCGTCTTTAGTTTAGCCTTCCTGCCTGACCAGGGTCCAGTGGTACCCTGGCTGCTACCTGATCCCCAGGGACCACATGTCCTGACCTACCCCATGCTTCGAGTGGCCCCAGGGCTTGGCCGCCATTGGTGGTTCATTCTTGGACGACCCATCTATTTGACCCTCCAATCTTGCAGTCATGACTCAACTACTCTCTATGACCCTTACTATCCTCACATGGAACTTAATGGTTTAGGTCACAAAATAAAAAGAAGTGTAGTCCTCCAGTTTCTTAGGCGCCACTCCCCCGACATAGTTTTCTTTCAGGAGACCCACTTGGTTGGCAACACCTGCCAGGCGCTGCAGAGAGGGGGGTACAAGCTCTTGGACCACGCTGGGTTTACTTCTGGATCCCGAGGTACTGGGATTCTAGTTAGGAAATCTCTCGCACTCACTTACTTACGCTGCTGGGCTGACCCCCTAGGCCATTTTGCAATAGTGGAGGCCACCTGGGAGGGGCGTCCATTGAACATCATTTCTGCATACCTCCCGAACTGGGCACTCAACCGCTAGGCCTCTTCCCAGGTACACTCATAATTGGAGGAGATTTCAATGCCACAATGTGCGACGACCGGGACCGTAGGCCTAAGAGAGGTTTGCACCGTCAGAGCTCGGATTTGGCTGACTTGGCCCATGCTTTAGGTCTAAAAGACATCTGGCGTCTTCACTTTCCAGACACACCATACTTCACGCACTACTCTAATACACACAACAGTACATCAAGAATTGACTATTTCTTTTGCCCCGTCGCAGAGATTGCCTGCTTTGTCCGCCTGAGAGGTCTCCCTCTTGGTATATCCGACCATTCGCCACTCATGGTAGACCTAACTTACAATCGCCAGTTGGTGCGGGGACCTATCGTTATTAATCCCTGGCTCTTGCAGATTCCCAATATTAGAGAGGCGTTGCGGGAGCGCAATGAAACTATATTTTGAAGAAAACGTAGGCTCAGTAGACTCGGCTGTCACGCTCTGGGAGGCCTATGTGGCAGTTGTGAAGGGTGAAGCACTAGCCCTTAAGACGTGTCATTTGCGTAAACATGCCGAGCACATTATGCAGGCGGAAACTGTTCTCATCAGCCTTGAAGCGTCCCATAATGTTGCACCATCGGATTCCACTGCTGCACGACTCCATGCCAACAATTGATCTACAAAGCGCTGGCCCAAGAGAAGGCACAGGCGCGGCTGCTCCACACGTGTCATCCGGTCTATGAATTTGGAGACTGTGCAGGCAAGATGCTTGCATGGCTGGAGCGTCGCGATCAAGGATCTAGATGGGTGTCATCCATAACTAGACCAGATGGGTCTGTAGTGGTGGATCCCCAAGACATTGCTGTGGCGTTTGCTGATCACCTTGAAAGGGTGTATACCGCCGGCATCGGCTACTCGTCCGCCAAATCCAGACAACTGCTGGAGGAGATGCGCCTCCCGACCATCTCAGATTCTGATCGGCTTGCCCTAGACGCTGACCTCTCTGCGGACGAGCTCACCACGGCGCTTTTTGCTGTGAACTCCCGCAAGGCTATGGGCCCAGATGGAGTCCCAGTTGAATTTCTGAAAGGAATGCTCCCTGACATTATTCCTCATCTCTTAAATATGTTTACGGAGAGCCTAGAGCTTGGAGTGCTCCCTCTCAATCAAAGATTGGCCTCAATAGCGGTCATTCTCAAACCTGCCAAGCCACCCACTGCATGTAGCTTCTATCGGCCGATTTCCTTGATCAGCGCTGGGGCCAAAGTCCTGGCTAAACTACTAGCGACGCATCTTATCCTGGTCCTCCCCTCCCTAATGCATAACGACCAGTCCGGTTTTCTAAATCTCCGTAGGGTGCAAAACGTGTTGAGCCGTCAGCCCTCTCAGGATGCTGCTATATTATCCCTCGATGCAGCGATGGCATTTGACTCGATTGAATGGCCATACCTGTTTGAGATCCTCCATCGCTTTGGCTTCGGACCCAACTTTATTGGATGGGTGTGTCTTTTATATATGGACCTCTTTGGCCAAGTCCGGGTCAACAATTTCCTGTCCCGGAGATTTCCTCTCCATCGGGGCACCAGACAGGGCTGCCCCCTCTCCCCTTTGTTGTTCGCCTTTACCCTCAAACCTCTGGCTCATTGGGTTCGCACAGATGTCTCAATCAGAGGCCTACGATGGAGCGACAAGACTGTAGACAAGATCTCTCTCTACTCCGATGACATCTTGATATTCGTGTCGTCCCCACAGTCCTCCATTAACAGCCTGTTCCACATCCTTACGTACTTTGGAAAATACTCGGGCTACGCTATAAACTGGACCAAATCGGTGTTGTACATGTTACATGGTCCACCGCCTCGTCTGCCCAGGGGGTTCTCAATCACATTAGCCACTGAAGGCTTTACATACCTTGGTATCTTCATCACCCCCGACTTCCAACAGTTCTATGACCGCAATCTGTTAGGCCCACTATGTAGGCTTCGCAGCGAAGTTGCTCATTGGCGCTCACTCCCGCTCTCCCTCCCGGGACGGGTGGCACTGTTTAAAATGTTAGCGCTTCCACACTTCCTGTATGTCCTACAGAATTGCCCCTTCCCCATTCCAGACTCATATTTCAGGGCGGTAGAAAGTGAGCTCCGACTGCTACTTTGGGACGGCGGTGCCGCTCGGATTGCTCTCTGTAAACTATTTCAGGGCTGGTACGACGGGGGAATAGCCCTCCCTAATCTCCGTCTTTACTACTGGGCCTCCCAGCTTGTGGTGATTAACCACTGGATGCACGGTTCACCTCTGAATCCGGCCTTCCTATTAGATAGAGGACAAACAGGGCGGGAGGGCTAACTGGGGGCCTTATATTGTAAACTCACCAAAGCTAGATACGTTGGGCCTATGGCGCATATGGTGGATATTTGGCACAGGGCCAATAGACGGTTGGGTTGGGCTGATAGGCTTACCAAAACCTTGCCTTTGTGGTCCACACAACGTTTGGGCTCCCTTTGTTTCTCCCGTGGCTTTGACAGGTGGGACGCGATTGGCATTTCTGAGGTCGGAGACCTAGTACATAAAGGTAAATTGCTGACCTTTAGTGACCTACAAGCTAAATATGCCCTTGCATCCACTGAGTTATGTCGGTACCTGCAAATCACACACGCTCTTCAGGTCGCCTTTCCAGACTTCGCCTCCATACCTGCTACCTCCCCTTTGGAGGATAGGCTGTTGTCTGACCCTCTTCCTGAAAAGGCCATCTCCCTTACCTATCGTAAGCTCTGCAATAACCTTCCCGACTCCTTGCGTGTCACTACGGACCAAATGGGAAGCAGACCTGGGTCCTCTGGATGACGACGAGTGGCGTTTTGCGCTAATGTCCCCGAGGGAATCGGCTATATGTCACAGGTTTAGATTGATCCAACTAAAAGTGCTGCACAGAGCATACATGTCTGCCCTCATCTTGGCCAAAATTGGTCGGCGACCTGACGCACTATGCCTACGTGGTTGCGGACTCCCTGGGACCTTCTACCACATCCTGTGGGATTGCCCTGTGATACAGCGGTTCTGGACGCTATGCTGCGTAAAATGAGCAGCTCCTTGGGCAAACCGCTCCCCACATTGCCCAGGGACTGTGTCCTCAACATTTGGGGGCCTAATGATCTAAATGCACCTGAGCTACAGTGGGCGGCGCTGGGGTTTCTGTTGATCAAACGTTCAATAGTGATGGGATGGGGCTCCCCGGACAGACCACTGGTGGTGAGATGGGTGGCTGCAATGAACCAATGCATGATAGCTGAGAAAACTGTGTATAAAATAAGGGGTTGCCCCACTCTATGGGACAAGAAATGGGGACACTGGAATGCATACCATGGCGAACTATGTGATTCTCCAACGGCGGAACTGGCGATGCCCCATGGAGGATCCGGGAGCGGGTGTTTAGGCTGAGGGGTGAGTGACTGGCCTTCACTGTGGGCTGCCTATGTTCTTTCTGTGAAACATGTGATGCTCCTATAATTATGTCTTATGGCAAAGGGGGCCTGGGGTGATGCTGCACCACTAGTCCGGGCTAGACCCTTAAGTTGGACTGCGGGTTATCTTGACTCTCTCTGCTGGATTTATTTATTTGAGTAGTGTTTCTGTTTAAATCAAAATAAATGGTGCGAATACCCTGTCTGTGTCCAATGCAGGTATTGCTTTGCTTTTATTATAATTTTGTTATATTGAGACGCTGTCCGACCTCAGGGTTGTGGACCGAAAGGCTGTGTACTACTTAACCTGATTCTTGCCATCTTTTGCCTGCATGTACGCAGCTGTGATTGTCCATTTGCTCTCTTGAAAATACACCACAATAAAAAAAAAAAAATTGTAAAAGAGAAAATCTGGGGGGCCTGTCCTGGTGGTCCAACATAGTGGAAACGCCTTAAGGAAGTTCCCACAGCTCAGAAAAATCCTGCATTAAACCTACCACATCGACGTACCTGCTCTCAAGTAGTGCCCTACCTGGCTCTTGGAGACACCTTGGGGCTGCTGGGGCACCCTCCTGTGGCACCGATCAGTGCCTGCTGAGCGACCGCGGCTGAGCTGAAGCCTGGGGCACTGGCCTGAACGTGAGTGGAGTGCCGGGGCAAGTGGAGCGCTGCTCAGTGAGCTGCTGCACGTCCTGGTGACACAAGAGGCTGCTCTGTGCCTGGGCAGTTCCAGGCAACCTCTCCGGGGGCTGTGGAAATGTGAGACTGGGGATGCGACTCCCCTGTGTCCCCATCAGACACTGCATTTTTATTTTGGTGGCCATCTTTGGCTGTGGCATGGGTGTATTGAAAGCCTAGCTGGCGGGGCATGGCCTCGGGTGTGGTCTCCAGACTGGGGCCCGGGATGCTGCTGGGCTTGCTACATAGGGGGACTCATGAACGTCCAGTGGCCTTGCGGCCGGGCCGGAGCCGTAAGCTCCTACCCTGGTGGGCACTAGATGCCTGGACTTTGGCAGTTATATCGGACTGCGGTGCCCCTGTCCCTGAACCTCGTGCTGCCTGGAGAGCATGACAGGGTGGCTCGGCCAGTAATGGTGGCCTCTAGAGAGAGAAGCTGTGCCTCGTCTAGGAGTGTGCCTATGTGAAACAGGGGTGAGTGCACCTGGACCACTGCTTCTCCCCTTTTTCCTGCATGAGAGCAGTCTGGTGCGTCTTAATGACCTTGGGATTCTCATCCAGCCGACTCTCTTCTCATGTCCCACCGACCAAGCAGGGCTGCAGCATTGGATCCAATAGCTGGTCCCCTAACTAGGAGATGTGGATCGTGCCGGGCAGCAGTGAAGGCCGTGTGGTGGATCTGATTAGCCTGTACTGCCCCTATAGATCTCTGCGCTGGGGTCAAACAGCTTATTGCTGCCCATAGACATTGGTGTGGCACAGAAGTGAAGATCCGCCAGAACTGTCCTGACATGCTGTGGGCCACCTTGGTGCCGAGAATCACCAGCACTTACTATAATAAGAGCCAGTGAAGCCTTTCTGTTACTCGGGTTCCAGAGTGGACCATGACAGCCGTTAGAGGGGGTGGGGGCCACCCACCTATGGAGGCGGCTGGGCTAGGTCCAGGTGCGGTTTGTGAGTGTGGTCCTACCCTGACTGCCATCCCCAGTGTGCACACTGGTGGAACCCAACGGGAGCCATTGGTGCTCCCATTGCCTTTGGGCACTGGACCCGCCTGGATATACACCTAACGGAGATTACATCAGCATCCAGACAACATGGCAAAAGATAAACCTCCAGGGGCTGCCTCAAAACAATCCATGTTAGGTAGATAAACAAGCACAGTGGCCCTATCACCCGACCCTGAGAATATGGCGACATCTATACCTGACAATGGAACGTTGTTGGTGGCTATCACCCAGTCCGGGGACATGCTGGCGGCTAGAGTTGGCGCATTTCGTTTGGATGTCATGCTGCTCCATCGGGACCTCCGCAAAGAGTGAAGAGGATTACCAAATCTGAATCGAGGATTTTGACAAAGGAGGATGCGGTGAACACTCTTTAAAGAAAGGTGTCCAGCTTGGAGACAAGAGGTCTGGCGCAGCATGCCATGCCCATAGGAACAACCTCCACTTTGTGGGGTTTCCCAAGGGCTGCGAGAATAATAATGAGAGGGATTTCCTTACCAAATGGCTTACAGACTCCCTGTCCTCATACTTTATAATTGAGCATGCACATTGTGCTATACTGCAGAGACCGCCACCTGGGGCTCGTCCTCGGCAAATTATTGCCAAATTACTTAATTATAAAGATTGAGATGTCATTGTACAGCAGGCCAGGCTGAAGGGAATGCTTACCTTTGCCTCCCAGCCCAATATGATCTTCCCAGAGTACACTAAAATGGTCCAACAGAGCTGACAGTCCTTTACCGAGGCCAAACCCCCTCTATGGGGCCTAAAGATCCAATGCCCTCTCGGGCCCGCCTGAATGTGTCCTATCAATCTTGGACACACTTGTTTGAAGCACCAGAGGAGGTGTTTAACTGGACAAATGAAGTGGTAAAGCTGAAGGCTCACATCCTCAGTTGGCAGAGTAACACTACGGGGAATTCCACGGAGTTGAAAATAAACTCCATAAAAATTCCCTTCCGCTACTCCGCTCCACCCTAATTAATAAAGCAGAAACCTCACAGACCTTTCGTAAAGCAACAAGCAACTCTACCTTTACATGCTAAAGAGCGCATAGTTATCTCACAAAAGTGAAATTGGAAATATAGCAAGCAGTGAGAGAGGTGATGATTTTGGGATCCCCTAGCCTAGGGAGAGGACAGCAGATGCCTTAAAGACAAAGCGCAAATCATGCTGAATGATAAGTGGTTGTCCCATCCTCCTAGGACCACCCCAAGCAAAGTTATGGGCAAAAATACAATCCCAACCAAAGGCCCCGCAAAGCATTATGGGATGAGATTCTAGAGTGCATCGAATATTAACTCTCTCGATGAGCCGGGGCGAGCCCCTGCAGCTTGAGCAATGGTTTCCTCTAAGTCTGGTGGGTCTGAGTTTCTTTATGTCAGTTTACAAATTAACACTTTGGCACTGGTGTCTATGGTTTCAATTTCTGTATTAGTTGTAATTCAGATATCCGTATATTTCAAATTGCTGTATTTGATTATTGTAAATGTTGACATCATTATTATTACCATGTCTACTGTGCTACTAGTAAACATGGTTCCTCCAGGGCTCTTGCGTCTGTCAACAATAACAATTGTTGTGAAAAAAAAGAGATAATCTATTCGAGATTGAGATTGATGAGGGGAGGTGAGGAGCAAATGGTGTATTCATGAAGAGCTGGAATATATAATATTTCAATTAAAGATTGATTCCTAATGGTGGAGCGAAATTGGGCATGCATTTTAGTATGTAAGAATTTGACTTTAGACCTTCTGTCCAGCTTGGGTCCAACAACTTACTTGATTACAGTCACCACCAAAAGTAACAGAACTAGCATCATATTGAAAATCGTATTCTAAAAGACAATATTAAAAGAGATTAGACCATAAACATTAACATGTGTAAATGGTTTGTAATCAACAAATAATTCGTCAATAATCCATCTGCCTTCTGAATCACATTCCTGTGTAATCACTGACATTTTCAAAATCTGATGAAAAACAATTATTGCACTGTTTGTCTTTCCTATAACAAGGGTAACAAATACATTTCCATTTCAACATTTTCTTAGTTTGTAAGTTTTTTATTCAGAAACATGTGATTCTTAAAGTAATGCAATGGCAATTTTGAGTTTATGAATATTACTCTCTGGGGCACATGCATCACCAAAATATCGGTCACAAACTGGCCGATTCGCAGAATCAAGCCCTTTGCGATCGATATTTTGGCACTTGGGATGCATCAACCCAAATGCAAATTCGCAAAATAGGTAATAGCCACATTTTCGAGTACCTAAATTGCAAATGCATTTAGGGAAGTGCAAATTTGGGATGCAACCAGCCTTTCCTAAATGCGACTTCGCATTTAGGAAACTAATTACCATCAACTGCAAGTTGATGGTAATTTGCAAAGACTTTAAAAAAATGCATAAAAGTGCATTTTTCAAAGTGCCATGAGACGCACACACATGCCCCTGGGGCATGTGTGCTCCGCATGTGCACACATGCCAATTTTGGGGGTGTATAGGGTGGCCCTTCGGCCCTCCTGCATCCTTGAAATGGCATACGCAAGTCGCGAGTACCTATTTGGTACTCTTAAATTGACCATGCAATTTCCTTTCCATGCAATTCCCATTCATTGCATTGGGCCTCTATGCCCAAAAGAATGAATGGAAAGCCAATGCAGTGACCGGCTTCATGACACCCCAGACGGCTTCTTCCTGTACTTGGAACCCCACTTCTTCATGTGCCTCCCTCACAGCTGTGTGGACGAGGTCACGGTCTGTAGGGTCACACTTTCCACCGGGGAAACTGACATCGCCACTGTGCTGCCCACGGAGCTCAGAGGACCGAAGGGTGTAGACCAAGGCCGGCACACCTGTCACCGTGCACAGCGGCACCAGCACAGCCGCAGTGGCCTTCGAGGCGCGATAACGAGTAGTGGCCATCTGTCTATCACTACCAGACATCAAAGGTAATGAGGTTTTTGGCAAATAAACTGAGCAGATTCATCTTCAAAAAAAAAAAAAAAAAGAATGAATGGAAAGCCATTCCTTAATTGAGAATCGCAATTTGCGAGTCGCAATTAAGGAATGTGTAGGAATCACAATATTTTTTGTGATTCCTACATGCATAAGGAATTGCGATTTCTAAATTGCGCTTACTTAAAAATCACAATTTAAGAATCAAAATTCCTTACTTTGATGCATGTGGCCCTTGTCTATAAGGTTTACCTAAACCCTTAACATTCCGGGAAAATCAAAAGGGAGCATAAAGGAGAGGGAAAGTTAAGAAGAGAAAAGATAGAATTGCAAAAAGGTGTAACAAAGACAGTACATGTTGCATAACTGACGAGTGAAAAACATCAAATTTACTTGTTTTTTCATTAAAAGTCAATTTGAATAAACAAGAGTGATTGAGTCCCAATCTGGCATTATGGTCCGCCGTAGCCTTTGCTAAATCTTGGGAAAAATAACATTTATGACTAGACCATATTAACTGCTTTTAACCATGACTGTATTGATTATTTTCAAGAGATGGGTGGTATTCAGCAAGAATCAAATGACAGCTCTAGGTTTTACTGAGACTTTTGGTCCAAGTCTGTGAGTGCTTTCAATGTTCAAATGAGTCAATGGTGGCATATTTATAAGCTTTGGAATCAAGGATTGCAAATATGCAATTGGATTTGTCACTTTATTTTGTTTTCAGAAAAACCTAATATGTGGAGATTGTTCCTTTGATTTCAACTATAAATGCACAATGTGTGAGGTAGTGTCATGTAATAAGTCAATCCTTTACTCTACTGTTGAAACTCATGTTTCCAAAGACCACTTTTCATCCAGATGTTGGAGTGTTTTATTAGTTTCTTCCATGAAGTTTTTTAATGCGTATACCTCCATAGAAATAGGAGTTGACTTAACTGGAAATAGGGAATCATTTGTAGGTGTTTTGTTAGAACCCAGTGTTGGTTTGTCAAGAGTAAGGCTTTTGAGTTGTTACAGAGGTATTGTCAAAGATCAGAGTAACCTTTATTCGGATTTTAGCAAAAAATCCAAAAAAGCACAGCAAACCAAATACATACATTTAAGACTCCTGCTCATAGCCAGCATAAAATGTTGCAAGTACAGAAGATTAGTAAATTGGTAAATCAAAAGACCATGTCAGAAGCTCAAATATATTTAACCTTTTTGGTCTTTAGGTGAGGTCCCCAATAGCCTATTCTCTGAGAATAGAATGCCCTAGTAATTGAAGGTTTTACTGGTTCTAACTTTTGGCCTGTAACAAATTATGCCCTCGCCTTCTTCCTCACTTTATTGCAGGCCATTTTGTTTATTTTGGTCAAAATATGTTTTAAACTTCTACCCTCCATGAAAGATGCAAAGTTGTCAATAAAAACCTGAAGGGAATTTGCTGTCCTAGATAACAGCACAACATCATCTGCCTATAGTGAAACCGGGGTAGCACACACCCCAATTTTAGGTACATCGACATTTAGGATTTGGAGCATGATGTCGACCCCATTGATATATAACAAAGGTAAAAAGAGGTCAGGACACAACCCTGCCTATTGCCTTTTGTCACCCTGAATTTGTCTTTACATTCCCCATTTTTATCAAACCTCACGCAGGCGGTGAAGGAGGGGTAAAACTGTGTAAGATGACAACTCAAGTCAACTAGGGCGCCCATATGAACTTAAGTCAGCCACATTTTGGCTTGTTTCACTAAATCAAATGCACTAATCAAGTCTGCGAAGCAGAGATGAATGTGCCCCTAGCGTGCTATTGTATATTTACTGATTATCAGGTGTACATGAATACCCTTCTCCTACGTGCCAATTTATCTCCTAAATCCATATTGGCAATCGGTCAATATGTGATTATCCAAGGGCCAGCTTTCGAGTCTGGCCAGGATCACCCTGCCCGTTATTTTAACAGAGGAATCATATAAGCATAATGGGTGATAGTGTCTCTCCTGTCTCCATTTTTAAAAATGGGTACAATGGTGCTATCACTTCATGTTTTTGGGAAATGGACATGTGCTGTAGAATTGCATACATGGGTTAATATAGGTACCCATAATGATTCAACTCACTTAAAAGTGTCGATGGGCACCCCATCTGGCCTGGGCACTTTACCAAAGGTGCTATTTTTTAATGCAATTGTAACCTTTTCAAAACTGATTGGCTTCAAGGGTTAAAAACCTGCCACCTTAAGTGGGGTCTTGGTAAGTTGATGTCAACATTGTTGAGGGGGAAATATCCCTCAAAAGTGGCTCTCCCATGCTTTGGGAACGACTGAGACCGCCAGGGTCGGCATTGAATTATCTTTAAGAAAAGTAAAGTAAACAGTCTTCCAAAACCAGGTACAGTCCCCCGTATCTGCTGGCCATACTAAATTCTCCCAAGCCTGCTCCTGGACTTCCTTTCTTCTGACAGGAAGAACCACACCTAACTAGACTGCGTGTTTATTGTCATTAGTTAGCTAAATATTGGATGAAATGTACTGTAAAATGTTCACCTAGTTCATGAACATGGTCCTGTTGAACTAATTGTGTAATTCTGTCCTCCACTTTTCCTGATGATATGGGCTTTTTCCAAAAGTACCATGGCATTTTTCCTTCATGTATATCTTGCCAAGATGTATGAACGAATACACCCTGTCCAGTGTTTCAATTGTAAAAGAATGTGTGCTGGTGCCCAAAGCTCTACTCAAAAGCCCATGACCAGTGCTATTAAAATAGGTGGGCCAAATGTATAGTCTTGAATCCACCTCATGTCTCTTTAATACATCGCCAGACACTGCCTACCCCTTAAGTTCTCTCTCGCACGTTCATGCTTTTCCTCTTTGTGACAATTTTTTCCATCTTTTGCTTACTACTTCTTTCTTCTGTGTTTGTTTTTCCTCACTTACTTTCCGTCACAGTATGCTGAAGAAAAATAGGTGCTGATCCCCAAAAGTGAGTGCTGGTAGGCCCAACCAGCATCCAGTGGTTCAAATTAAGCACTGTTCCTGTCTACGTTGATCTGTATCCAAGATTTCTGATCATTTCCAGCCCTTCTTTGGCTCTAATAAATAATTAAAATTTCTGAAGTATGAATCACCAAATATATAAATACAGGTCATTTCATTTGTAGTAGCACAGATTAGACAATTGATTTTCTTAAGTTAGTTGGTAAGTTATTAAAAGTTTGTGAAATATTTATCAACTATAAATCAAAAATGAACTTGAAATCATAAATTTAGGTATCATGATGAATTCAGTTGAAATATTCCTGACTTCATATTCAAGTATCTTGAAAAGAAATTGACAGCTACGTTTGACCCAGAGTTCTCTACCATATTGCAGTTTTAGGGCCTTTTTCCGAGTTTGGCAACCCCTGAACCACTGCACCTGAAGTTGCAGTCTGACCACCATGAGTTTGGTGGTCCAACCGTCATATTACAAGTTGTCCACTTGCTATTGCAAAGACCACGGCTGAACCGCTGACACCGGCAACCATCCGCAGTCCACTGGGATCACAGTTGGGGAAAAGCAGCTGCCAGAGGGCGGTACAGAGGAGTTTCACCGCCATAAATATTGCGATTTGGCTTTTTGCGAGCTGACCGCTGTGGTGCACCACCAGCCTCAAGTCGGTGGAAGCAAAGGATTTGGGGTTTGAACTCACCCCTTTCTTGCTCTTTCAGTCAGAATTTGAAGTGGATCCTTTTTTTCAGCCCCCCCCTTTATAACAGCATCTTCACCCCGACGGTTACCACCCTGTTTGTGGCAATGTACAGTTGAGTCCTTTTTGTACCATATACCCATTGCCTGGACTGCAACTCCGGCAGTGGGTAGGTGGTATTTTTCCACATGTGCCATGCGTACGTGTGCATACGACACGAATACAGTCATAATGCTCACACAGGCATTGATATATATGGAAAAGTAATCACCACTGCCACAAGATCTAGGCAGCCACACCATGGTCACAGCTATATATTCATGATACGGCAGACAGAAGACCGCCTGCACTGCGGTCCCTTATGGCAGCAGCCATTGTAATCAGTCGGTTGGACCACCAAACTCGTAATCAGGTTTTTAGTTTTAAATGCTTCTAGGTTGTGTGGAATAATATCTGCTATCATTAGGCCGCAAACATCTGCAGAAGATGGTCAACCCTGTGTAATACAAAGTATACAGGTCCTAAATATGGCACTGGTGTTTTTTTTATCTAATATCTGTGTATTTTCTATATCTACCAGCCTTTTGATCAGACCAAATGGCTCAACTATGCAAAATCGACTTTCTCACTAAATTATGAAAAATCAACAGCAAATATGTTTTCCTCCACTAGTGGGCTTCTGAAACTAGTTATTATAAGTTGGACACAACTAATTTGTTTCTCTGTACAAAAAACATCTGGGGCTACATGTATCAACATTTTATAATAGTGAATACCTAATTGCGAGTTTCTCCCAATTGCAATAAGGTACTCACTATTACAAATGTATGAAACTCATGGTGTTTCATTTAGCGATTCCTAGGGGGTCGCAAATCGAGCTACACCATCAATATTAATGAGGTAGATCACAGATTGCAACCCCCTAGAAATTGCTACAATCACATTGTGGCCTGCTGGGTTCAGCAGACCACCATGCCCGTGATTGCTTTTAAATGAAGCAATCTGTTTTTTTAATGCAACCCATTTTCCCTAAAGTAAAACGGCTGAATCGGGCTGCATTAAAAAAAATGAAAAGTTTTCTTTTCATTTTTTAGGAGCAGGCGGTGATTCATGGAACCACTGCCTGCTCTCATAAAACGTTTTTATAACCCTTCCCATTTGCGAATGGGTTACCACAAACTTGAAGTTAATGGTAAATTGCAAATGTTTTCAGACCACTTTCATGGTCACAAAACGTTCATACATACTGCTGCGATTCGCTATTTGGAAGGGACGCCCTAAACATTCCCCTTCAAAATATTGACTAGCTTATCCATTTTGTGATTCGGCAACAGGTTACTAAATAGCAAAATAGTGTTTGATGCATTTCTGAGAATTGGCCCTTTAGCGAATACAAAATTGGTTGATTCATGTGGCTCCTGGTTCCTTTCCTCTTTCTCCCAGACGAATAACTATTCTTTTAATTACAAGGTCCTAGATAAATGAAGTAGTGATCCATTAGATTTGTAGGGGAATGGGGTGGGAAGTTATTTAAATTAATGTTTTTAATTTTAAATTAATATTTATGTTATTTACAAATTGAATTGGAAATTAAGGGGTTGATTATGATGGCGGACGGACCTGAGTCCGTCCGCCACCATAGAGTAGGAGGGACCGTCCGCAGGGGCAGCGGCGGTCCCTCTGTGCATATTAGGATGTGACCGCCACCCTGGCGGTCACATCCTGTATTTTTATCATTGCTGCGGGTGCGGCTTGAAGCAGCACCCGCCGCAATGATAAAAATGTGAGTTGTGCATTTGCATGCACAAAGCGGCAGGCACCTCGCGGTGCCTGCCGCTTTGTACAGGCAAATGCAGGGGGGTACCATAGGTACCCCCCATGTGCACCCCCCACCCCTCCCTAACCCCTGGGGGCCCGCAATGGGCCCCCAAACACGAATCCGTATGCCTTTACACGGCGGAAATGCCGCCGTGTAAAAGCATGTTTCCGCAGACATCCTAATATGGCTGGCGGTGTCTGATAGACACCGCCAGCCATGTTAAAGCTTTTCCGCCGCGGTGGGAAGGCGACCGCGGCGGAAAAGCTGCGGACTGAAAAACGATCCCCCAGCCATCCTAATCTGGCGGGGGGGTCTTTTTCAGTCCGCAGCGGTTTTCCCGCATCCTCCGGGCCGGCGGTGGCTTCCGCCGGCCCGGAGGATGCGGGAAAACCGCAATCGTAATCAGGCCCTAAGTGTGTTAATTATTTAATTGGTTAGTTGTTATTTTAATTGTTTAAGTGAATTGTATTCTTTTTTATGTGTAACTCAAATTTTTTAAAGTTTGACTACTATTGTATAATTTAGTAGTGGGCTGTTGGTTTCATAGGCGATTAGAATGAGAATGTATTGAAATATGCCACCTTGAAGCATGACCATCTATATGTAGCCTTCATAGAGCTGAGGGCAGTATTTTACGTGGACCCAAGGGAAACATTATGGGAGGTCTTGGATGGATATGGTATTACCCCAGACCTACTAAAGCTACTGAAAGTTTTACACACAAGCACCTATGCAAAGGTCAGGTGGGATAACCCAGGGGACCTGACAGACAAGGTTGAGATTAACCAAGGGGTAAGAAAAGGGTGTGTCCTTGCCCTCATCCTCTTTAGGCTACACATTAAGGGAGCAGTAGGTAGATTGGTGGATTTTGAAAATGAGGCACCCAAATCAGCAAGTGTGTCTACGCCTACTCTGATGTTTAAGGAAGACACCCTGCTAATTTCGCACACTCCAATGGGGCTCCAAGCAGAATTAAATGCCTTTGTATCCATCTGTGAGGAAAGAGGTCTAGAACTAAATTTCTCAAAGTGCAAGGTAAGACCACTAACCCTCATAGATCTTATAGAGAAAACCTGCTTATATTTTGACTATCTGGGAGTTAGGTTAAGTGACAATCAGATGTGGGGTCCCTAACTATAGAAAAGTAAAACCATCCACCAAATGAAAACCTCAGCGATAAGGAGAAAGTACAGAGCTTTATCTCCGGTCATCACTGTGTACAGAGCTACAGCAGTAGCATCAACTCCAACAGAGGTGTTGACAAGGGTCGAAAACAAGTTTATAAGTGGCCTTTTTAATCTTCTCCCAAGCACCCCTATAGCTCCACTGAGACTCAATCAGCACGTAGCACACTGCTGTAGGAGCGGCCACGTGGCATCTGGCAAATTGAAGTGTAATTCTGAGGCTAACTCATTTGCAACATAGTGTGGTGAACTTTTAACCTCTGTGCTCCATGAACTGTTACTATGGTAACAGGCAGAAAGTCGTTTGGGGGTAGGGTTAAAAGTTACTGCCTGTACAAAAAACTGTATATTTACCCAGGATCTTCTACATCACAGAAAAGAAAGCAAAGTAAAACAAAACACTGTGTACCAGATTTACAACCCCCTTGCACCACTTTCGTGTCCAACCCCCCCTACAACAGTACACATATGTGGGCTTCAACAACCCCCCTCAAGCCCTGAGAACCACCACCCCCTGAAATGTGTATGTTACGGGACGCAAACTGCGTGGCCGATGATTATTTTTAACAGAAAATGAAGGCTTCCCTTTTCTTGGTTGTAGATGATAGGTCAGACTACAATTAAGCAGTCCTACTATCCAAGCGTAAAGATAAGCTACAGCTGGGAGTATGATCAGGTATAGGGTACACCACACAGTAACAAATTTACACTTTGGCTCTAATCAGTCTGAGTAAGATTCTTATCTCCCGCCCAATTTTAGACACAATATATAGATACATAGGTAGTCAAGCAAGAAGTAATGATCAGATAATAGAGGTTCCGTTACTTAAAATTGAGAAATTTATTGTCACAAGAGATATTATTTGACATTCATTAACATTTTATAAAAACAAATTATCACATATATTTTATTAAAAAAACATCATGAAAGAAATTATTTAAAAGAAAAAAGCACAATAACTGTCGACGCGGTGTTTCGGTGAACAAGTTGAACACCTTCTTCAGGACAATGCTATCTATGGTTAAAAACAATCTATATAAAAAAACATAAACAAAACATTTTTTGTGTTACTAAGCATTCTCATTAAAAATGAACCTCTGTATTGTTATAAAATTTTATTTTAATCACTCTGATCAAATGACTACGCCCTTTATCTAAAACATCAAATGAGAATACACCATCTAAACATCTTCCTTGCTGCAGTCAGAGGGTGCTGTTATACATCGTTTTTACAATAAACAGGATCTTTTAGTCTTCTAACATTTGTTACTCCATGGTGCCTCCCAATCTTTTGATCTACTCTTAAGTTTCACATTATACTCACTTTTATCTCAATATGCTCTGCGTTGTTAGATTTTTGCAGACTTCGTGCCCAAAGGTTGCTTTTGTTTAGGACGCTTCTTATGTGATTTGTACTAAAATGTAGAGAGAAATATCTTTACATTGGGTACCCAAACTATTTTCAATTGTCGAGAGGTTGCTTAGCGCCTGTTCAGTTAACTTACTTAATGTTATATTCAGCAGGATTTTTACATCTTCTTTGTTACTTTATGTTCTAAAATCCTTCATCATTTTACCATTTGGCTATTGACCTAAGTCTGCAGTGAAAACAAAAGTGTTTGTTTTACTAATCTTATTCACTTGCTCAATTCATGTAGGTTGGCGCTAAAAAGAAATTACTAACCTTCAGTAGGATAAACTGATATTTAATTGTTGGACAGCCTGCGCATACTGTGTTGATTTTCAATTTCTTCACAGATCTAGCTATTCTGACTGTAACAAATACACAACAGCGTATGAGTATCTATTCCTTCCTATTTGTGATTTCAAGGATATTTTAATTATCACTCTTACCTCTAGCTAGTTATTAAGAATCTTATAAACAGGCTAGGTGTGGTTTGATCTCCTGGTTGATGTTGATGTGGATGTTGAGGTATTTGTATAGCGCGCTGTCGCTCCAAGGAGCATCCTGGCGCTGCGACTTCATTACTAGCAAATTGACAAGTTTTAACTGATTGTAGATGTTTTGTATAATCAGACAAGTGATTTGCAAACTGATTCGGCTAAGCCGTAGATCCATGTTTTAAGAGATTTTTTAAAGGTCTGTTCTGATGTAATTGTGCGAAGATGGGCGGGCAGTTTGTTCCAAGCTTTAGCTCCTAACACTGCCAAAGATTTTCCTCCCTTGGTGGCAAGTCTGAACTTGGGGACAGTCATCAAATTGGCAGTAGCTGACCTGAGTTCTCTAGTGGGGTGGTATCTGTGGAACTTGTTGGACAGATATTTTGGACCACGCTTGTGAAAAGCTCTAAAAGTGATCACAAGGATTTTGAACAATATACGCTTCTGAATAGGAAGCCAGTGCAACATGTCCAAGGCGGCCGATGCTGATGATTTTCTGGGCCACCTGAGAACCAGCCGCGCCACCGAATTCTGTACCATCTGTAATTTATGCAGGGTTGGATTTTGCCACCCCTGCATACAGACTGTTACAGTAATCAATTCTTGATGTAACTAATGCAATTGCTACTGTGCGGCGGGCTGATACAGGCAGGAAATCAAAAAAATGTTGTAGACCTTTTATGATATTAAAACAAAAAGGCAGCCACTTCTCTAGATTGTTGCTTGAAAGAGAGCATCTCATCAAATTTTATTCCCAGGTTTCGAGTTGCACTGATGGTGTTTGGTGGGGCTTCCGCATCAGATGGCCAGCAGGTGTGTGGAGAGAAAAAGTTATTTTTCCCAAATGGTAAAATCTCTGTTTTAGCAGAGTTACATTTAATATGGTTATCATGCATCCAGTTGAAAGTCGCGGTCAGACACTCTTTCAGAACCTGTTCTGCTTTATCTGTATTGTCGTCCGGAACCAGGACCAATTGAGTGTCGTCTGCGTATGCTATAGTACTTACATCATAGGAAGCAATAAAGTTGATCAGGGGCGCCATATAAAGAATAAACAAAGTAGGGCTAAAACTTGAGCCCTGTGGCACCCCTGAACCAATCTTCTTCTCCTCCGAATGGAACTGTCCGAGCATGGTTATCTGTTTTCTATGCAACAGGAAGTTTTTAAACCATTTTAACACGGTGCCCCTTATGCCAGCCTTAACAAGGCGATGTAATTGAATGGCATGGGACACCGTGTCAAATGCTGCAGATAGATCGAGGAGGATTAAAACTGCCCTCCTACCTTGATCTAGTGCAGCTCTTATGGTTTCCGTTGTTGACAGAAGTGCCAATTCTGTGGATTGTTTTGCTCTGAACCCTGCCTGATTTGGATGGAGGAGGTTATTTGCTTCCAAGAATGTTGAGAGCTGTTTATTGATAAGGGTTTCAGCACATTTACATATGGCGGGGAGTTGTGAGATGGGCCGCGGATTTGATAAGACAGAAGGATCATGTAAGGTCTTTTTTTGCAGTGGTTTTACTATTGCAGTCTTCCAAGAGATGGGAACATCTCCATATTGGAGTGATGTGTTGAGAATGGCATTGATCACGGAGTTCACCACATTTTTTATTGTGTGGATCAATGAAGGGGGGCAGGGATCAAGTGACGAGCCCGATTTAATTTTTGAGATGGTTTGTGAGGAGTCTGCAAGATCAATCATAGCAAAGGTGTTCCAGCTGACTGACCCAAGGTTATTGTCTTGTACAGTGTCTTCATCGTTTAGAGGGATTTGAGGAAAATCTTTGGTAAGATTGATAATTTTTTGTTCGAAATAATTTGCAATCTCGTTACAAAAGATCTGTGAGGGTGGAATTTCCTGGGATAGCAATTTAGGATTCTAAAACTTTTTACAATTCGGAAAATTTCCTTTTGATTGTTCTGTGAGGCTTCTATCCGATTTGTAAAATAGTTTATTTTGGTACGTTTGATTAGTGCATGGTATTTCCATCTGGCTGTCTTAAAAATTTCCTGGCCGTCGTTGTTATAATGCCTACGCCATTTTCGTTCTATTCTTCGTATTGTTTGCAGTGTATCTTTTAATTCACTAGTTAACCAAGAGCTGAGATTTTCCCTTGTTTAGATTTTAATTTTCTAGCTCCCCCGGAAGTCAGTTTCTCCCCTATGGATCTCATCCATATCTCATAGCTAAGATTGTCAGCGACAACTTCCCCATGCATCGATGGTTTGTTTTCTATTACCCAATTCGGTAAGTCTGGGTGATCAATAATTTTCGCCCAGCATGGAATCGGTTTCTCATTTCTCACTGTGTCTGGTTTTATGACCTTAGTTTCTTCAGTTTTGAGATTGAATGCGATAAATTTGTGGTCAGTCCAAATTAGGGGCAAGGGAGTGGAAACCTTAATAGTATTGAGATTGGAACAAATACAATCTAAAACATGCCTAGCTATATGTGTAGGATCAGTCGTAAGTATTGTCAGTCCCAACACATGCATAATGTCCTTAAAACACAGCACATTTGGGTCACTAGTGCTGTCAAGGTGCAGGTTTAGGTCTCCCAGTAAGGTAAAATTGGCGGCCTTTAACGTTAAGCTAGTGAGAACTTCACCCATACTTTCCAGAAAGTGGCTCGCTTGTCCTGGTGGGCGATATATTAATGCTCCGGAGAACATAAAGGAGTCATGGGCCTGTACATTGAAGGCTAGACATTCCGCTCCTTTAGTGTCGGGTAGTTCCGAAATATTACATTTAAGGGTGTCTCGATGTATGATAGCAACCCCCCCCCCCTCTCTGTACGGGTCTATCTAGTCTCTGTATCCTTAACCAGGTGGCAGTGCACGTACAATGTCTGGTCTGGACCAGTCGCTGAGCCACGTTTCCGTGACTAAGAGGCAGTCCAGATTGGTCTCTGAGATTAAGTCACACATGTGTAGTGCATTCTTACACATGGAGCAGGCATTAATTAGCCCTCTATTAATGACCTTGTATATCATTTTCGAAGACTGCCTTAGATGGGGTTGTAAAGTTTGTTTACAGGCAATACAACAAATGGGCCCTAGCCATTTATCCACATTTATGGCATGATGACATTGCATGCACCTGGGGTTCAATGACAGTAACTCTTCTCTAGATATCTGACCTGGATTGATTTTTTGAGCAGAAGGAGCAGCCACCAGCCCGTCCTTAGCGCGGAGGCATCCCCGTATGTTTTTATAGTGGAGCCTCGAGTGCTAGAGCGCTGGGGCTGTGTGTACGCCCAATATGGCCGCTGAAATGCCGCCTCCCACTCAGCACCTCAATCGGCTGAATATGGGGCGAGTCTGGCGATTCTGGCAGTAAGGTTAATGCGATTAGCAATGTGCGGGAATCTTATTAAAATACAAAAGCTTGGCGGCGCAAAATAGGTTTTCAAAACACAACTGATAAAATTTACAAAGCGCTGGTAATGCTATGGTCTTTCTCCTGGCTTCCGCCTCAGGAGAGCTATGAAGTCTCGCGAACAGATGTATTCTCTGTTTTTATAGTGTAGCCTCGAGTGCTAGAGCGCTGGGGCTGTGTGTATGCCCAATATGGCAGCTGAAATGCCGCCTCCCACTCAGCACCTCAATCAGCCGAATATGGGGCGATTCTGGCAGTAAGGTTAATGCGATTAGCAATGTGCAGGAATCTTATTAAAATACAAAAGCTTGGCGGCGCAAAATAGGTTTTCAAAACACAACTGACAAAATTATACAAAGAGCTGGTAATGCTATGGTCTATCTCCCGGCTTCCGCCTCAGGAGAGCTATGAAGTCTGGTAGCTGTAGGGGACACAACCAAAGGTTTTTTATTAATATTTATTTTACTTATTGGAGGCTGAATACTTTATTTCTGACATTCTTATCTCTGTTAAATTTCTGATACCTTTAAATTGTATATAGCCGTGGGTGTCTTCTATGTGAAGTTGGTCTACCTCTTCTCCTGGTTTAATAATTTCAGGGGAGTCTGTATCTAAAAGACAAAGATAGAAAAAGGAAACCTGTAGGTCTTTGGTAAAATACTGTTCCTTCTTCTTTTATTTTAAAGATGAGTTAAGCTTTGTCTAGATTTACTAGCTGGGAGGGATGCACTTACTTGTAAAGTTTCTAAGCCTGCTTCCACACCGTCCTGTGTCCGGGCTGCAACTGAGAAAGAGCTCAGTTTTGCTGTTATACTTATTCTAGAGTTAATTGATTAATTGCCATTTTCATTGTTTCAGCTATGATTAATATCTTCAGAGGCCGGCTTTTTACATGTACACATTTCGGCCACCTTGTAGCGTGTTAATCGTGGGTCTTGATGGTACCTCTTTTTTTCACGATATGTAGTTTAAATGTATTCTGCACTATATTCCGGTGTCCTATTCCTGTTTTGTGTATTGGTGATCTAATTATGTTTATTTGGAGAAAATACTGGCGGCGGTGATCCGCACTCCATATCTTATGGCAATTCAATGATCGAATTTCAGGCGGACTTGAAACCGCCGTTTCTTTTAGCCTGTCTGCTGCTATCCTTAATTCATTCTTAAAACATGTATTTTACCCGTTCAGAATACAACTTTATCATCACGGGTTGCGTTTAACCTTTATTTCAAATCGTTCGGCCGTCTTGGAATGGGTTCAGATCTATCCTCTTGCTTTATTATTGTTCACGTTACACTAGCCGGTTTATTAATCAATGGCCTAAGCTGATGGAAAACTTATTATCTTCCATTGTCGGGACTGTTTTGAATGCATATTGCTGGAAGCTTCATTGTATTTCACGCAACACCCCCTATTTTGTGAGTGTGGCTTGCGATTATCTACCTCGAGCTATGCGTGGTTCTGCATTAATATTAATTTCAATCGAGTGAGTGTGCGATTTTATTTTATTCTGGGTCTTTGTGCCCTTATCTGTTCATATATACCTAAGTTACATGAATAGGAATGACATGTATGTTTAGTTATCTGCCCTCCCATGTCATAAATGGACCGGCTATTTGTATATTCAATTTTCAAGATACAACAAACCGTTAGCCGGCCACTTTTAAATGCAGACTAAACTATCCCTCTATATTTATCTATCAAAAAGTTTTTTTATTTTGCATTTGGATATTTTCAGCTATAGAGAGAATGCAGAGCTGGGGTTGTGATTTTCAGAGGATTCTCTCCCATTCCTCTCTATTATTGAAGCCAATTTTAAAGGACTGAAGTTTAGACATGTAAAATTGTTCTCTCTTTCTGCGTTTGGTATTAAGATCACCGCCTCTCTTATTTCGATTTACTGCTTCTAATACGCACCATCTTATGTTTATTTTTATTCACATGCCACCTTGCGTGATGCACCACTAGGATACAGGAGGCCTTCAGCCCCAGGAGCCGCAGCGTCAACCTGACCGAGACCTGGGATAAAAGCTGAAAGATCAGAAACAGAGCCTAAATATCCTGTACCCGCTGTTCGGAGTGAAAAACCCGAAACTGCGCCAAGTCCAGAACCGCTCCGATGAAGAGGAGTTTCTGAGAGGGGCACAGGTGCGACTTTGGCACATTGATGAACAACCCCAGCAGGTGCAAGAGGTGAACCATAGCCTGCAGGTGGGAGACGGCTGTCTGGGGCAAGCTTGCCTTCAACAACCAGTCTTGGGGGAAGACTGAAACACCTGATCTGCACAGATAAGTGAATAAACATGTGAGTAAATCTTTCTACTTTTCTACGAGACTATAGAATATTGTCTATATGCCACAACAATGTGCATTTCAATATGCATGGCATCTATTAAAGAGATAGTGTACATTTTATGGATGAAGGAAACCGAGTCTTCCTCCTGAACTTTAGACTCTGCATCAGTACTTACTTGTAATTACTAAAATCTCTCAATTTTTCTAGAGCCACCCAACATCGTTTCACATAAGCTTGATATATATCTCAAAAATACATGCTTCGTTTTTTTTCAGCGACCAAATGCACGGATCCTACATGCATCTCGCAACTTTTTTTGTAAAAAAATGTTTTTACTTTTTTTTGCCCTACGAGTCCCTATGTCGCCCCCTGAGCAGGCCTAGGGGGTCAGGGAGTGTCTAACCTGCCCCTGTTCATGTTTTGCCAACATATTTCACCGACTTCTTCACCCTCGCTTCTACTGAGGCACAAAATGGCTGCCAACAGTTCCTGGTTTCGAATGTTTACAACCGCTTGACAGCCAATCAGAATTCAATGTGTGATCTGAACGGTGCACTTATCCTACGAGGCCAATCCTCACACAATCCGCGAGTCCTCTGCGCCCATAGATATATAAATGACTTTAACCATAATTTTCTCAAAAACTACTGAACAGATTGACACTAGATATGCCAAAGGCACAAGTCGGAACTGAAGACTACCTCTCTGCCAAATTTGGTGTAATTCCGTTCAGCCGTTCGAGCTGTAGCCGTGGCTGAATGTCCTATGAGAAATTGCATGGGGAAAACTGGTTTTGGGACCCCCCTTTTTTCTTGGCCCCGCTTCCCCAGTCACCCCAGATTTTCAGGGAAGGAGCGGTACTGAGCTGGCCAAAAGTTTGGAAAATTTCAAGAATATTCATGAATCGACGCCAAAGTTATTGGTAATAGAATGTTTCTGTTTTCCTATGGATAATTGGTCCTAACCATAACTACCTACTGGCATCCGCCAGTAGGTAAATATATATATATATATATGTGTATATATATATATATATATAAATATATATATATATATATATATATATATATATATATATATATATATATATATATATATATATATGTATGTATGTATGTATGTATGTATATATATATATATATATATATATATATATATGTATATATATATATATATATATATATATGTTTGTGCGTGTGTGTGTGTGAGGCAGAATCGATCTAGACGAGGGGGAAAGCCACGGCATCGCGGACTTTGAACAGCACATCAGTCAAGTTGCTCTTTTAAGGATGAACGCCCTCTGGTGGTCCCCACTGCGGGCTGGCTGTCTCTCCAAGGCATGCTGGTTATTGTGGTGCGCTGTTTCTCTGGGTAGTTGTTTTCCCATCTGTGGGTGATGCAAATGTTCAATGCTGCTTTTCCATTTTGCCTGAAATCCCCACGCAGGTCACTTTCAAGCTGCTGGGGTCCATCCAAAGTCTGGTCTTTGGTGGCTGCCTGCCGTCCTATTTGTGTTAACAAGCCACACAGAGAGGTCCAAAGGTCGGGCAGCTTCGACGCACATTTCCTGGCATTTCCTGGCAGTGCGTTACTCGAGGCAGGACCAAGCCTAAATACATGAAGCTGAATCTCTCTAGACGAGAGAGGAATGAGCGGCACACATTTAGGCAAAAGGAATCGCTTTATTTAAAGTTGCAGCGCTGGCAGTTTCCTCTTTCCCTGATGCATTTCGGTCAGACACTGAACTTCTTCAAAGGGGGAAAGCCACGGCAGCGCAGAGTTTGAACAGCACACCAGTCAAGTTGCTCTTTTAGGGATGAACGCCCTCTGGTGGTCGCCACTGCGGGCTGTGTCATGTGATCAAGGCTTTTGGTAGCCGAAACGTGTCATGGCTGACTGGTGTTGGGCATTAAAATAAAATAACTTCACCAAGAATTGGGTCTCGCTTCATCCTTCTGCTTGGCTGAGTAAGCTGTGTTTAGATGACTACATACCGCAAATATCTCTGGGACTGCTTCCCTGGACACAGCGAGACCCTTCCACAATTGGGCAAGTACGGCTTGAAGCAACGATCCCAGTTTCTGGGACACACCCTTTCAAGACTCCGAGGAGGAGACGCCATCAATGCCCCAGGAGCAGTGGAGGTTCTGATTGAAACGCGGGAAAGTACGGGAGTGGTTCAGGGTCGGAGGTCGGCGTTCGCTGATCGAGAACTGGAGTACCTGCAACGATAATGGAGCCCCGCAGCAAATCCTGTGTGGAGTTTACAAGGAACAGACTCCCCAGCATTGTCGGGTAGGAGTATTGTTTTTCCTTGCATAATTTTGCGCCCATATCTAACACCATGTCAGCGGACACTGTACGGGGGCATGTGGAGGCATCCAAGGGCATGTTCTGGGACTCCCTGGCTGGGGAGTCCCTTCCAAATACAGCTTTGAGTTCGGTACCTGAACCGAGAAATACCACCAAAGATCTCTTTAAGGTTCTGGAGAAGTGCTGTAAGAAAGAACAGGCGAAATGGTGGGAGCACAGCTCCCTGTCTGGATATCTAGAGGTGGGCAGGGTGCCTCGTGGTCTCCGAATAATGCTTGCTCCTTCTGACGAAGATCCTGACCCTAAAATGCTGTCAGACTAGGCACAGTGCAATTTGGACTCTTCAAAACGCCTAATAGAATTCCTAGTCTAATATGCAGAGAGTGACAGGACAAAATTGCTGGCGGAAATAGAACGGAATGAAGCCGAAATAGAGAAAATTTCAAGTTCGCCTACAATTACTAAATATCGTGAGGAAAAGAATGCACGATTAAAGCGTGAAGAGGAAGTAATAAAAAGACACAAAGGCTACAAATTCCAACGAGATCGTTTAGATTATGAACATGGGCAGATATTTACCTTCTCAAAAAAATACGATAGTATTAAACAGAACCAACAGAAACAAGATACTGCAAATGCTACCTCGTCAGGGCCAACCACTAGCAATAACCGCCCAGAAACCCCATCCATCTCAGGGGATAGCTCGCAGGTGGAAAGCGAGTCTGATACAGAAGTCAAATGCAACCAGAGGTGGGGGTTTCGCAAATTTACCCTGGCCCAAGAGATGGCAGTGGTCCAGCAGGACTGAAAATTAACTCTTCGTTCAGGCACGCAGGGAGCCGCCGCCAACAACAGAACAGAAAGGGCTCAGAAAGGAGGAAGCGCAACAAGAAGCGGAAAAGCAAGAGGGAGGCAAAGGAAGCAGAAAGCAAAGTGACAACAAAACCAAATTCCAAAACAGTAGATGCTAAGACTGTGGTTAATCTAACGGACACAGTGCTCACTCCTGGCGAAACAGCAATCTTGTCGCTGGGTCTCTCCTTTAGTGGACGAGGAGACTTCGACTATGCGGGCACAAGAATTGACTTATTCAAATATGTCCGATAATTAAAATTGAAAAAACATCACAGTGTGCACAAAACTTCTGTAATCACCCCAGCACTCGAACATAATTCAACATCGAGCAGTCCCCCAATCATGGGACAAGCCTTAACTCAAGAACTTTTGGAATTACAGGAAGTAGATATAGCAACTACACAACTGGCCCTAGGCGGGAACCAGCGCTAGCCCTTTGCAAAACTCGCTTTAAACCAAAATCTAAATTTTGTCGACTGATGCTCAAGGACAATTTGGACATATTTCATGATCGAGTGGCACAACTGAACTCAAGGAATTGCAAGTAAGAAATGCTAATGCTATAAAACGACGCAACTATAGAGACATGCAGTATCATAACCTGATGAAAAAATTGAGAAACAACAAACAACTGGTGATCAGACAATCAGACAAAGGCGGCAACGTCGTACTATGGCCACGGAAAATGTATTTGGATGAGGCCCTAAAACAGTTAAATGATAGAGACTGCTATAGAAGAACTAGCGCCCTGGAGGTACAACAAGCCAAAAATGAGATCTACTCCAAACTAATGGCCTGGAGAAGTAAAGGCTTATTGACAATAGAGCAATTTAAATATTTGAAAAATGATTTCCCGGCAACTCCAGTGATATACTTCATCCCTAAAATTCACAAAGATTGCCAACAGCCGCCTGGTCAGCCGATTATTTCGGCCCGAAATAGCCTCTTGGAAAATGTTAGCAGATACATTGACTTCTTCTTGCAGGAGCATGTCAGAAATCTGCCGTCCTTCATCATGGATACAGGAGACCTTTTGAAAAAACTTTCTGGTTTTGTGTGGAAACCAGGTTTTCTCCTAGTATCTTTGGATGTAACCGCTCACTACACAAGCATCCACCATAGCGACGGTATCAGGGCCATACAACATTTCTTAAACAAAAGACCAGTAAGATACAGTGAACATTCCAAGATGATTATTTCTATGATCTCTTTGTGTTTGGAAAATAATGTGTTCTTATTCTCTAACCAACTGTTCATGCAGACTAGAGGTGTGGCTATGGGGGCCTGCTTCTCCCCTAGTTACGCCTGTTTACATATGGGCTAATGGGAGGAGCAGGTCCTTATGCCTAACCACAATGCCATCATGAACTCTCAGGTTAAATGTTGGTTCAGGTATATTGATGACCTGTATTTCATATGGGATGGTTCTACAAGTGAAGTGACCTTGTTTATTGAACAGCTGAATATTAATGACTTGAATCTTCTATTCACCAGTACTATCAGTGCGCAGTCAGTGGTGTTTTTAGATGTGGAAATAGTAGTGGAACACAACAAACTACAGACAAGGCTTTACAGACAGCCTACAGCTGGTAATACGGTGTTGCACGCCACCAGCCACCACCCAGCCTATCTAATAAAGAGCATCCCCTATGGGGAAATGCTCCGCATCAGGAGAATCTGCAACAGTGAAACAGGATGTCTTCAGGCCCAAAATGAGAGTAAGACCAGATTCCTAGCCAGAGGTTACAACAGGGCTACCATTGATGAGGCCATCAATAGAGGCAATAGGCAGGACAGAATGAAGCTCCTATGCCCAGCGGACGATGGTGTTAGAATGTCTAAATTGAAATCTGCCAATGAAACACTCTTAATCATTGGTTATAGCAATCAACACAAGTCAATCCGCAAGATAGTTAAAGATAATTGGTCATTAATAACTAGCGACCCAATAGTTGGTAACTTGGTCACGAAAACACCTAGCATAACATATAGGAAAGCTAGGTCAATGCAGGATAGTTTGGTCTCAAGTAGCTCCGAAGTAGTCACGGGCTCGTGGCTAGGAGGAAGTAAGGGATTTCTGAGGTGTGCTTCCTGCAAAGCTTGTAAAAATGGTGTCAGTAGAACAGAATGCACGACCCCACTCTCTCCCAAACCTATGAAAATCAGAGAGAAACTTAATTGCAGGTCAGAATATGCAGTGTATGTTTTAGAATGTCCTTGCGGTCTAAAAAACGTAGGGAGCACAAGACCACAAGTGCATAAAAGAATTCTGCAGCACTTAAGAGCAATTAGTAATGCAGATCCTACTTACCCTGTGGCCAGGCACTTTGAAAAAATACATGGGAAAAACCCAACTGGGCTAGTTTACTTCGTAATAGATTGTGTGCCCCCTCAGAGAAGGGGCGGAGATAGAGAAATCTTACTGCATAAACTAGAAACCAGATATATTATAATGCTTGATACAAAGATGCCCAACGGGTTGAACAACAGCGAGGACTGTCACACTAACCTGTAATGTGTATGATGTGCCAACACTATCGTATTAGTTTATGATTAAGCCTATAGATCTAAAGCTGTACCCAAAATAACTATTGATTTACCCTTGTCCTTCACATTTTGTACTAATTCCTTTTTGAAACATGAGACATTTTATCTATTTCTCTTACTGTGATTCACACATTTTTATTTTACACTGGTAGCACATTGATTTTACTGTTGCGTATTTTGCACATATAGCAGAGTTTGCACAAATAATAGGAGTATCCCACATGGGCTAGATTGTTTTCACGGATTATAACGATGTAACGCGTTATTTGGCATGTTTTGCACTAAAACCCCTTTTCTAAATTACAGTATATAGTGGGCTTTTTTAGCATTTAGTCAAAACCGTGACCTACAAAGACATCAGTACAGATTAGTAATATTTATACGTTTTAAAACATTTTTACTATGTATGTTTTATCGTGTTTATTCTGTATTGTCAATATTGTCTGTAAATCTCCATTGTGCGATAACTTTTACTCTGTTTTTAGCGTAATGAGGTGTTATTAATGTATTATACAGTTATAAAAGCTTTCGAATTGCCATTTGCACACTACGCTACATGCATTGATGCAATTATTTTCATAGTATTTTTACTATGTCTATTACGCAACAGGCACTCTTGCACTTTAAAAATAGGTGGCCAGCCCCCATGACTGTATCCTGTGATCAAGGCTTTTGGTAGCCAAAACGCGTCATGGCTGACTGGTGTTGGGCATTAAAATAAAATAACTTCACCAAGAATTGGGTCTCGCTTCATCCTTCTGCTTGGCTGAGTAAGCTGTGTTTGGACGACTACATACCGCAAATATATATATACATATATATATACATATATATATAAGCACAACACAACAAACACAACACGACCGCCAGTAGGTAATTATATATATAAATATATATATATATATATATTCACAGAAAAAACCATAGGTTATAGACCATATATAGTTAGGAATTTGCATTTACAAAACCTTGAAAATTCACTGAAAAAAACATAGGTTATAGACCATATATAGTTAGGGATTAGCATTTAAAAAACCTTATTTTATTTGCACAAAACCATTGAAATTCCATATATAGTTAGTTGCACTAACTATATATCGCGGACCCGCAATCCACTGCTAATGATGTCACATATTACATCATTCATGACATGGTCAGTGACATCACTGATGACATCACTGATGACATCTCAAATGACATCACTGATGACATCACTGATGACATCATTGATGACAACACCCAGTGACTGTATGTTTCTGTAAAGTTAAAATATGTCTTACATATTGAAGAATGAGTGGATGTATAAGTGTCTGGATGAAGGATTTAGTAGGTGCATGACTGACTGTATGAGAGAATGATTAAATGTGCCTCACTGAGTGTATGGGTTAGTGATTAAAGTGTCTTAATTTGGCAATCATTATTTATGTTGTTCTGTAAACTGCTGCATGTTTAAATCAGTAGCTATATCAGTAACTATATGGGTTATTGAATGGTTGCCCAAGTATTTGTATGGGAGACTGAGTATGTGTGTGGGTGGCTGGGAGGTGTATAACTCTGTGCATAGATGTGTGAGCAGTTGATTCCCTAGGTGTATGGGTTCAAAAGTGCATGTAGAAACAGCTGTATGGACAGTTGACTGTGTGCATGAGTATATTGGTGAGTGAATGGATATCTCAGTGCTACATGTCAAAGTAAGTACATATGTAAAACACACTCCATGTGAGAGTTGACATATATAAATAACTGAACATAAGAGCCAGTGAATGTGTGAGTGGCTGTATGAATCATTGTGAACTTGTATCAAGGATTGTATAAGAGAGTAAATATGTGTTACTATATGTTTGAATAAGTAAGGTGTGTATAACTGTATAGTTGAGGAAATTGAGATGTGATTGATTCTTTGCATGACTGACTAGGTGTGTGAGTAACTCCATGGATGTGTGACAGTCTGTGAGTGCCTGTTTACACTGAGTGTATCTAAGGTTATATTTGAGTCTGAAGATGTATTATCACATAAATGATATCATCAGTGATGTAATCAGTAATGTCAAATGAGATGTCAGTGATGTCATCAGTGATGTCATTTGAGATGTCATCAGTGATGTCATTTGAGATGTCATCAGTGATGTCACTGACCATGTCATGAATGATGTAATATGTGACATCATTAGCAGTGGATTGCGGGTCCGCGATATATAGTTAGTGCAACTAACTATATATGGAATTTCAATGGTTTTGTGCAAATAAAATAAGGTTTTTTAAATGCTAATCCCTAACTATATATGGTCTATAACCTATGGTTTTTTCAGTGAATTTTCAAGGTTTTGTAAATGCAAATTCCTAACTATATATGGTCTATAACCTATGGTTTTTTCTGTGAATTTCATTGGTTTTTTAAAAGCTAATATCTATAGCTGTAAAATATATTCTTTATTAAGTGACGTATCACGTAGCCCGTGAGACGCCTCATGATGCATCGCATAACCGTGACGTATCGTCTCTGCAGCGCAAACCAAACCCAAAACGTAAGCGCGCCAGAACACGCTTAAAGATATATATATATTTTTTTTATTTATTTTTTTAAATTTTTGAAAACCTTTATTGCAAATTAGAAACATACAAATACGGGCCTACAACCATCCGGCCGGCCTCGCAAACATCTCGAGCAAGGTAGCAAACATTACTTCGACCCGGGAGCAATAGAGCACAAAACAGGATAAAGCTGAGTTACACTGGAGTCCCACACGCTACCGGGATTCAGGAGAAGTGAGGTTTAATTTTAAAGTTTTTTAGTATGTCCATAAAAGAAACTAAAGAGGATCAGAGGCAAAATAGATCATCCAGGACATAAGTGGGCAAGCAGCGGCATCAATCTCAGGCAAACAATGTATCCGAAGCAATTGACCGCAGAAGACCGGACAGGAGAAACTTTAAGCAAGCAATACTGCGGTCGGCAGTTACCTCCCACACCACTATAATCCACCCAATGACCCCGAGAAAAAGGAGGAGAAAAGAAGAAGAATAGAAGAAATAAAACCAAGGCCCATAGTAACAAAAAACAAACATAAGATTACCCTACCCACCCTACACACATGCAGAGGCTACGGCCTACCCCCCCTAGCAGAGTGTCTGTCGCCCCAAAAGAGTACCCGAAATGCAGAGGAAAGAAAAGAGAGAAAAGAAATCACAGAAGACCGGGGGAGGGCCCAGGTGAAGAAAGCCTACGATTAACGCGTCCACCCCTGGCCACCCCTCCTCGGACTCCAACCCGACACCGTAGTAGCATACATCAGCTCAGCAATGTTAGTGTTCCGTCGACCATAACAGCATCCGACCATCTGGAAACCATAAAGACAATGTCAGCCCTGTCCCCGTCGATCCAGCCCATCAGTGAAGTCCGGGCGGGCAGCGGCCATCTTAGGCGAGAAGCGCAGATGTAGGGACCACCACCAAGTCAAAAACCCCACAAAGAAATTTGTCCCACGTAGCGCCAAACAGGCAGTAGCTATCCAATCAGGATAGAAACCCAGCAACAGTACCTGAAGGCCGACCAGCCAGGGCCAAAGCAACAATCTTTCGGCAGAACAGGGGGGCACTCCGGGGGGCCCCAAGGTGGGCACAAGGCAGGTCGACCCACAAGAAATCTCCAGCCAAAGGACAGGTTCCATTGCCGCATGCCCCAGCACTTCCAGGGTGGGGGGCCCGACAGCCGATTCATCCGGGAGGTTCCGCGTTGCCACACACGGCAGGGCGCTCAGGACATCACCACCGACCACCGGGTGCAGCAGAGCTGGCGAGGAGTAGCAGGCAGCGCTAACGCCCGAAGGCTCTCCAGGCAGTACAGCATCCAGACGGTCACCCAGGTCCCGGGCGCTCGCCCTAATGAATGATTTCAGGTCGCATAGGGCACGGAAAACCTCCGCAAGCAAATTGGGTTTCTCGGCAGCAGAGTCATGTCCCTGAAGGGCACCGCCATGTTGTCGTCCGCTGGAGCGTCCACAGGAGTCCATCCCGATGAGAAAGCCGATGATGCTAGGAGGTGGCGCAGTTAGCACAGGTCAGCGTTGCAAAGCAAACCCCAGCTGCCCCGATTCTGCCAGAAACTGCTCAAATAGTGGAGAGCGACCCATGCAGGTCTCCAGAGGCTGCGAGCTAAGACACAGTGTGTCCAGGAAGATGGCGTCTACCGCAGCGCCAAGGAACGGGGACTCGCCCAGCTCCGATCTCGAGCTGGGCGAAGGATACAATGTAGCGCCCGCTACAGTTTCCAAAGCGAACGCGGAGGCATGGAGGCGCGGAGGGTCGGTCGGCAAACTGTAGCAAGTATTGCAACAGTATCTCGCCAGCCGCCGATCCCTCCCGCCGCAGGCTGTCGTTGTTGTTGAATCCAGGGGCAGCCGCTGGAGAACAAAGACCCGGACCCTCACGCACCACGGAGGGACAGGACGAGGACGGAGCTCCGGATCCACTGCGAGTCGGTCGACAGCATCCGAGTCGGGAGACCAGCGCGGTTCCGAAGCGCCCACTTCCAGACAGGATAGGCTTCAGGATCTGGTGCGCTTCAGGAAGAAAGCAGGCGGGTCGGCGGAGCCGAGGAGTCAGGCGGCCATCGCGGTTGCTGGCTTGGCTCCTCCTCCCATATATATTTTTTTTAACCTTAATTAGACAAAATCCACACGTGCACATATCACAAACGTTCAAAAAACACAATATGTCGGACTCCCGTTACGCTGCCGGTTAGCTGCCCGGTTAACGTACCAGGAAGCACCTTTACCGCGAAAAATCGCAATTTTTTTTTCTTATGCCCCGCAGGGAACTTTAATAGCCCCCTCATCAATCCTAGGGGTTCAGGAGGGGTCTGCCTTACCCCTTTCATTCATTTGCACCTTTTTTTTTTCCACCTCTTGTCTCTCGATCCTACAGAGAGACAAGATGGCGGCCGCTCCGGACTGTTTACAATGTTGACAGCCAATCAGCTACTCCTCAGACTCCCGTTACACTGCCGGTTAGCTGCCCGGTTAGCTGCCCGGTTCGCGTACCAAGACGCGTCTCTACGGCGAAAAAAATCAGATTTTTTTTTTTTGGGCCCCGCGTGGCTTTATAATATCCCCCTCATCAATCCTATGGGGTCAGAAGGGGTCTACCTCACCCTCTTTCCTTCATTCCCCCCTTTGTTTTGGTCTCCTCTTGTCTCTCGATCCTACCGAGAGACAAGATGGCGGCCGCTCCGGACTGTTTACAATGTTGACAGCCAATCAGCTACTCCTCAAACTCCCGTTACACTGCCGGTTAGCTTCCCGGTTCGCGTACCAAGACGCGTCTCTACGGCGAAAAAAATCGGATTTTTTTTTTTTTTTTTTGGGGCCCGCGTGGCTCTATAATATCCCCCTCATCAATCCTAGGGGGTCAGAAGGGGTCTATCTTGCCCCCTTTCCTTCATTTCCCCCTTTGTTTTGGCCTCCTCTTGTCTCTCGATCCTACCGAGAGACAAGATGGCGGCCGCTCCGGACTGTTTAGAATGTTGACAGACACCGGAGAGCCAATCAGCTTCGCTTCGCAAAGTTCCGATACGCGAAAAGTACGCGAACCGGAGCGCAGCCCGGAGCGCTGTTACAGATATATATCTTGTTTTAAACGTTAATTTCTCAAAATCCACTGAAGCACATATATTGAGACCTAGCAAAGGCACATCGGGCTAACAGTCCCTACAATTTTGCCAAGTTTCGTGGAAATCCATTCAGCCGTTCGGGCTAAAAGTGAGGCCAACCGCCCTATGGAAATTAACATGGGAAAAACGCGTTTTGGGACCCCCCTTTTTTCTCGGCCCCCCCTTGCCGACCCCCCCCCAAATTTTCAGGTGCTGCTCAGAAACGAAATGTGCCATTTTCCTGAAAATTTCAGCCGATTCCGTCCACAAACGCCAAAGTTATTAGACATAGAATTTTCAGAAATCCCATAGGGAAAAAATCCTAACTATATATACCTACTGGCGACCGCCAGTAGGTAATATATATATATATATATATATATATATATACATATATATATATATATATATATATATATATATATATATATACATATATATATGTTATATATATATATATATATATATATATATATTACCTACTGGCGGTCGCCAGTAGGTATATATAGTTAGGATTTTTTCTCTATGGGACTTTTGAAAATTCTATGTCTAATAACTTTGGCGTTTGTGGACGGAATCGGCTGAAATTTTCAGGAAAATGGGACATTTTGTTTCTGAGCAGCCCCTGAAAATTTGGGGGGTTTCGTCAAGGGGGGGGGGGGGGGCGAGAAAAAAGGGGGGTCCCAAAACGCGTTTTTCCCATTCATTTTTCCCTAGGGCGTTTGGCCTCACTTTTAGCTCGAACGGCTGAATGGATTTGCACGAAACTTGGCAAAATTGTAGGGACTGTTAGCCCGATGTGCCTTTGCTAGGTCTCAATATATGTGCTCCAGTGGATTTTGAGAAATTTATGTTTTAAAAAACAGATATATCTGTGACAGCGTCCCGGGTAGCGCTCTGGTTCGCGTACTTTTCGCGTAACGGAACTTTGCGAAGCGAAGCTGATTGGCTCTCCGGTGGCTGTCAACATTTTTAACAGTCCGGAGCGGCCGCCATCTTGTGTCTCTGTAGGATCGAGAGACAAGAGGAGGAGAAAAACAAAGGGGGAATTTAATGAAAGGAGGCAAGATAGACCCCTCTTGAACCCCTAGGAATGATGTTGGGGTTATTAAAGGGTCCCGTGGGGCAAATTAAAAAAAATTGATTTTTCGCGGTAGAAGCGCTTCCCGGTTCGCGAACCGGGTCGCGAAACGGGAATTCGCCATTTTGTGTTTTGTTTCAATTAAATTAGAAGATGGAGGAAAAACAATGTGAGAAATGGGTATAAGGGGGTACGGGAGACATATCCTGACCCCCTATGTTTTCTGAGGGTGGCTGAGGATGCTCATATATGTTGATACGTGTCTTCCAGCGGCTGCGCAGGAGCGTTTTTTTTTTTTTGCTGCGTGACGTCTTTGACCCTATTCACTACCGCACCCTCTGACACTCCTCTTCCTCTGTGTCTGATTGTCCAGGCTATCACCTAGCCCTGCGGATGTAGTTTATGGCCCCAACTGTAAAGAATCACCCCTCTTCAAAGGAGTTACAGTAGATCAAGGCCCCCACCCCATGAGATCCGTCACACCACACGCGTTCCTACTATCTGATAACGATCCTGTATTGTGATTGGGGAGGGGATTCTAACTGTAAGGGTGTGTGGGACCGAGCCTGAAGCGGAAGATTCCAGGGATGCCTTTTTGTACATCAAAGTCTTCACAATTATGTGTCACATTAAAAATATATAGCACTCCAACAAAGTAGTAGGATTATAACACTTTAATAACTTATAAATATATACAACGCTCCAACAAAGTAAACACGTAAAAAAAAAAAAATTTAAACAACTATTTACATGGCAGCCTGCTGCAACATCCATCTCAAAGCAACAATGGGCTGCTTTGGTCTGTCTTTTAGTCGGCAAAATCCGTCGGCCTGTGAGGTGGCGTCAGTAGCGGTCCGTTGTGCGAATAGGCCGAAGGCAGCACAATGCGCCGAGATCCGGACAGCACCCAGGTGGTGTCCAGTAAGTTGCCGCACTGGTCTGGCCATCCTACAATGCTGCGCCAAAAAACGGCGTGGGGCGCCCGGGGAGGGAGGCAGCACGAACGGGCCTCCCCCGCCTCCCCAGGTGGAGGCTCCTCTGCTGCAGTGGGGCGCCCTTTACCGTTTCAGTCGCCATTCAGCTGTTTAGCGCCCGCTTTTGCGGCACTGTGCCTCATCCGCCATTCAGCTGAGTTGCGCCCGCTCTTGCGGCTACAGCGTCTCGCCCACCATCCAGTTGAATTGCGCTCACTCTTGCGGTGCAGCGATAGGCGGCTCCCACAGGACTCTTAAAATGGCGGCCGGCTCTTCGGATTTGGGCCTGGTCCACTAAAATGGCCCTGGGACACATTTGAACTTGGACATTTGCCTGCTAGGGCTTGGGCCCCATTCCCGAAAGCGTCCCCTCAGCCTTGAAGATTCTACAAAAGTCATCGGGCCCCCGACTCCCGCAGGCTTCCGGTGGGGAGCGGCTGCCATGATTGCTTGCGGAATGGCCACGACGGAGCTACGAGATGGTGGTGCTCTCATGCTGACGCCAGCTTCAGTCTGAAACATCCAGAAACACTGTAGACTACCAATTCAATGACTTCCGGTGGAGCCCCAACGTGACCCGGTAGGGAAGAACTTGCCCTCCCCTCTTTTGACTGATGGTTCTTGTTGCCTGTCCCCTCTGTTGTCATCTAACGGAACCTTTTTGGACTGCCGAGTGAGAAAAAAAAGGTGGGGCTTTCATCATTTGGGAAAAAAAAATGTTTCAATCCAATGAAAAGTGTTATTTTTAGGTCATTTGATCAAGCCTTAAATCATTAGGAAACCAAAAGTAAAATGAACCAATGAAAAGTTTTATAAACAAGTCACATGACCTGTTATGCAGCTTTGGGCTATAAAAAGCCAACAAAATCCAGTTGGCCTGTGAGGTGGCGTCAGTAGCGGACCGATGTGCACCACAACGCGCCGAGATCCGGATGGCACCGAGGTGGTGTACAGCAAGTTGCCGCACTGGTGTGGCCATCCTACAATGCTGCGCCGAAAGACGGCGTGGGGTGCCCGGGGGGGGGGGAGGCGGCGCGAACGGGCCTCTCCCACCTCCCCAGGTGGAGGCACCTCATCTGCAGTGGGGTGCCCCTTAGCGTTTCCCTAGCCGTACCGGCTGAGTTGCGCCCGCACTTGCTGCTACAGTAGGCTGAAGGCAGCACAACGCGCCGAGATCCGGATGGCACCGAGGTGGTGTCTAGCAAGTTGCCGCACTGGTGTGGCCATCCTACAATGCTGCGCCGAAAGACGGCGTGGGGTGCCTGGGGGGGGGGGGTGAGGGGGCGGCGCAAACGGGCCTCTCCCACCTCCCCAGGTGGAGGCACCTCATCTGCAGTGGGGCGCCTCTTAGCGTTTCACTCGCCGTCCAGCTGAGTTGCGCCTGCACTTGCTGCTACAGTAGGCCGAAGGCAGCACAACGCGCTGAGATCCGGATGGCACCGAGGTGGTGTCCAGTAAGTTGCCGCACTGGTGTGGCCATCCTACAATGCTGCGCCGAAAGACGGCGTGGGGTGCCCGGGGGGGGGGAGGCGGTGCAAACGGGTCTCTCCTGCCTCCCCAGGTGGAGGCACCTCATCTGCAGTGGGGCGCCTCTTAGCGTTTCACTTGCCATCCAGCTGAGTTCCGCCCGCTCTTGCGGCACAGTGCCTCACCCGCCATCCAGCTGAGTTGCGCCCTCTCTTGCGGCTACAGCGTCTCGCCCACCATCCAGCTGAATTGCGCCCACTCTTGCGGTGCAGCGATAGGCGGCTACAACAGGACTCTCAAAATGACGGCCAGCTCTTCGGATTTGGGCCTGGTCCACTAAAATGGCCCTGGGACACCTTGGAACTCAGACGCTTGCTTGCTAGGGCATGGGCCCCATTCCCGAAAGCGTCCCCTCTTTTGACTGATTGTTCTTGTTGGCTATCTCTTCTGTTGTCATTTAACAAAACATTTTTGGACTGCCGAAAGGGGTTCTGGTCCGACCGCTGGTTGGTGGAGACATTTTGACTATATCCTGGACCTGCCCGGCCTCGCCCAAAATGGCGCCGGTATAAATGGGACTTGTAACTCCTTGTTGTGTACTGGTTGCCCAACCTTGATATCACGAGATACGTATGCAGTTTTGAAGCACATGGCGGGCGGGGACGAGTACTGATTGAACATTTGGACATCCCTATTGATATTAAGTTCTGATGTGTTATTGATTACTGTACTATTGAAAGTTCGAATTAACGTCACCCATGGTACTTGCCCGCAAATGTATATCTAGATAATTTTATTGTAACTGGCCCTGTCGTACTTTAATTATAAAATGTACATCCACCGATTCCGCAACTGTTAGACACCTTAGTTCTTGCAACCTAATGGGTCGCCCGTTACGTTCTTCTACCGTGTAAATGTCCCCTCATCATATACGATTCCAGTTTGCTCCGTGGCCGGCCCTCGTGGTTATAGGCCCGTATTTGTATACTGACATTTTCACAATAAAGGTTTTTAAAACAAAACATGGTAGTAGTACCTAGATTGGTAAAGTTTTGAATAATAGCCACTGTTTTCGAATC
This sequence comes from Lissotriton vulgaris, assembly GCF_964263255.1. Lineage (NCBI taxonomy): Eukaryota > Metazoa > Chordata > Amphibia > Caudata > Salamandridae > Lissotriton > Lissotriton vulgaris. The sequence goes on from NC_141685.1 coordinate 385,869,630, forward strand.
AGTAAAAGGCAAGTGAAATAAAGCAGCCCGATTACATGACGGTTAAAAGGTATAATACGCAGGAACACAGTAAAGATAAATGGTCAAGGGCTGTTGTGTTTTCCACTCCTGCAACATAAAGTGATCGATAAGAATCTGATATTCATGCCTATCAGCGACTAAGACAGCAGGCCGAGCCTCTTTTGTTCAACGGCGCCCTCATGGGAAAGCGCTGGGATGCTTCCGAGTAGCCATGCGCTATATAAGAGCCTTTCAATTTCAATTTCAATTTCAATGGGACGAAGAAACGCCCTTTTTCTCGAAATAGGAATATTTTACTTGCAGGACAGTTGTAAATTTCCCGGGAAAATACATTAGCCTGGAACATTGTTAGTGATAAACTGTAAATGCATCTGGGTCCTTTGCTTTACAAGTCAGATTGAGAAAAAAAAAGGTGGGGCTTTCATCATTTGGGAAAAAAAATGTTCGAAAGCAATGAAAAGTGTTATTTTTAGGTCATATGACCAAGCCTTCCATCATTAGAAAAACAAAAGTAAAATGAACCAATGAAAAGTTTTATTAACAAGTCACATGACCTGGATCGCTTCCGGGAAGCTGCGCCACGCGCACCGAAGCACTTCCGGGTGCGCTAACGCGGCGCGTCATATGACGCATTACGTGACAACGCAGGTCCAGAATATAGTCAAAATGTCTCCACCAACCAGCGGTCGGAACACAACCCCTTTCAGCAGCCCAAAAAGTTCTGTTAAATGACAACAGAAGGGACAGGCAACAAGAACCATCAGTCAAAGAGGGGAGGGCAAGTTCTTCTCTACCGGGTCAAGTTGGGGCTCCACCGGAACTGATCAAATTGGTAGTCTACAGTGTTTCTGGATGTTTCAGACTGAAGCTGGCGTCAGCATGAGAGCACCACCCTCTCGTGGCTACGTCGTGGCCATTCCACGAGCAATCATGGCAGTCGCTCCCCACCGGAAGTCTACGGGAGTCGGGGGTCCCGGTGACTGTTGTAGAATCTTCAAGGCTGAGGGGACTCTTTTGGGAATGGGGCTCATGCCCTAGCAGTCAAGCGTCCAAGTTCCACGGTTGCCCAGAGCCATCTTTGCAGGCCAGGCCCAAGTCTGTGGAGCCGACCGCCATTTCGTGAGCTCCGTAGCAGCCGCCTGTCGCTGTACCGCAAGATTGGGTGCAATTCCGTTGGATGGCGGGTGAGACGTTGTATTAGCAAGAGCAGGCGCAATTCAGCTGGCCGAGCGAGGCACTGTGTCGCAAGAGCGGGCGCAAGTCAGCTGGTCGAGTGAAGCGCTGGGGTGTAGCTGAGAAACCTCTACCTGGGGAGGTGGGGGAGGCTCGTTTGCGCTGCCTCTCCCTTCTAGTACACCTCACGCCGTCTCCTGGCGCAGGTATATGTGATGGTCGGACCAGGGCACCGCAGGACGTGTCTTCAGGTCAAACGGATTGTGGGACAAGGTGTGGAGCAGGCACAATTATCTCGGGGGCCTCCGTCAAGCGGTTCAGGGAGGCACCGCATCACATTGTTTTCCAATGCAGTCAGGTCCACAAACAGCCCCCACTTACTTTGAGAATAGTGAAGCTGCAGCAGGTGCAAATAAGCTTCAGACAGTGTTACAAGCGCTGCTCGGAACCCTCAACTATGGCACCCAACATCCAGGACTTATGCCATTTGTGCAAGGCAGTGATATCGAAGCATCTCAGGGACCAAGCAACATACCATATCCAGAGTCCTTACCACAACCTCTGCCTTCCTTCTTACCTAGTTATTGTTCTTTCACTCCCACTCCAGGCTTTTAGTCTGTGGATGGAAAACCATGAACCTACACTCACCTATGAAAATCTTACTATTGATGGTTGATTTTGAGCCACAAACACAAAGGCTTGTTTGGATCGATGTTGCAGCAGGCTGCCATGTAAATAGATATTTAATAAAACGTTTTACCCTGTCACTTGTTGATTTTGAGCCCCAAATACAAAGGCTTGTTTGGATCGATGTTGCAGCAGGCTGCCATGTAAATAGTTATTTAATAAAACGTTTTACCCTGTTACTTTGCTGGTGTGTGGTATATATTTATAATATTTGCATAGGGTTTGTCGTTATTTTGGGTGGGGTGGGCGGCGGAGCCGAGCTGTCTTGCAGCCATCATGGTGTCGAGCTCAGTTCCTCTCACTAGTTTCGTATTTCTCATGAGGGGTTGTTCATAATGTTTCTATTTTAGCGAGGTCAAAAAGAGATCCCATTAGTGGCCTACTGATTTTGCTTGATTCCTTTTGTTTTTTTAACGATTTTTCACTATCAGCAAAGACTAAACAGAGTATTGCGACTCTGTGCTTGTTTGTAAATAGAGAATGAACCAAAGAGAACCAATTCCAAAACAATAAATGCTAGGGTAACAATCAATCAAATGGAGAGGGAAGCAGGCACGACGGATTACAACGGGGGCAAAGCCTGCGTTACCTACCCTTCACTATCTGCAAAGAGAGAATACTCCTAAAAGAAAAGAGGAGGGGGGGGCAGTGTTCAAAGCACATCAGCGTGCATAAACACAAAAATGTTTTTACCTACCACGTACTTGACATTTTAAAGCTTTCGATATTTGCTATTAAAAAACCATTGAAATTCACTGAAAAATACCATAGGTTATAGACCATATATAGTTAGGAAATAGCATTTACAAAACCTTGAAAATTCACTGAAAAAACCATGGGTTATTGACCATATATAGTTAGGAATTAGCATTTACAAAACCTTATTTTACTCACACAAAACCATTGAAATTTCATATATAGTTAGTTGCACTAACTATATATCGCGCACCCGCAATCCACTGCTGATCATGTCACATATTACATCATTCATGACATGATCAGTGACATCACTGATGACATCACTGATGACATCACTGATGACATCTCAAATGACATCACTGATGACATCTCATTTGACATTACTGATCACATCACTGAAGACATCATTCATGTGATAATACGGTGAACCTCTTCAGACTCTAATATAATCTTAGATACACTCAGAGTAAATAGACACTCACAGACTGTCACTCATCCATGGAGTTACTCACACACCTAGTCAGTCATGCAAAGAATCAATCACACTTCCATTTCCTCAACTATACAGTTATACACACCTTACTTATTCAAACATATACTAACACATATTTACTCTCTTATACAATCCCTGATACAAGTTCACAATGATCCATACAGCCACTCACAAATTCACTGGCTCTTATGCACAGTTATTTATATATGTCAACTCTCACATGTACTGTGTTTTACATATGTACTTACTTTGACATGTAGCACTGAGATATCCATTCACTCACCAATACACTCATGCACACAGTCAACCGCCCATACAGCTGTTTCCACATGCACTTTTGAACCCATGCATCTAGTGAATCAACTGCTCACACATCTATGCACAGAGTCATACACCTCCCAGCCACACACACTCAGTCTCCCATACAAATACTTGGGCAACCAATCAATAACCCATATACTTAATGATAAAGCTACTTATCAACACATGCAGCAGTTTACAGAACAACAGATATAATGATGCACAAATTAAGACAGTTTAGTCACTAACCCATGCACTCAGTGAGACACGTTTAATCACTCACTCATACAGTCAGTCATGCACCTACTAAATCCTTCATCCAGACACTTATACATCCACTCATTCTTCAAAATGTAAGACATATTTTTACTTTTCAGAAACATACAGTCATTGGATGTTGTCATCAGTGATGTCATCAGTGATGTCATTTGCGATGTCATCAGTGATGTCATCAGTGATGTCACTGATCATGTCATGAATGATGTAATATGTGACATGATCAGCAGTGGATTGCGGGTGCGCGACATATAGTTAGTGCAACTAACTATATATGAAATTTCAATGGTTTTGTGTGAGTAAAATAAGGTTTTGTAAATGCTAATTCCTAACTATATATGGTCTATAGCCCATGTTTTTTTCAGTGAATATATATATATATATATATATATATATATATATATATATATATATATATATATATATATATATATATATGTGTAATTATATATTACCTACTGGCGGTCGCCAGTAGGTATATATAGTTAGGATTTTTTGTCTATGGAACTTTTGAAAATTCTATGTCTAATAACTTTGGCGTTTGTGGACGGAATCGGCTGAAATATTCAGGAAAATGGCACATTCTGTGTCTGAGCAGCCCCTGAAAATTTGGGGGGGTTTCGTCAAGGGGGGCCCGAGAAAAAAGGGGGGTCCCAAAACGCGTTTTTCCCATGTTAATTTCTATAGGGCCTTTGGCCTCACTTTTAGCTCGAACGGCTGAATGGATTTGCACGAAACTTGGCAAAATTGTAGGGACTGTTAGCCCGATGTACCTTTGCTAGGTCTCAATATATGTGCTCCAGTGGATTTTGAGAAATTAATGTTCAAAACAAGATATATATCTGTAACAGCGCTCCAGGCTGCTCTCCGGTCCGCTTACTTTTCGCGAAACGGAACTTTGCGATGCGAAGCTGATTGGCTCCCCGGTGTCTGTCAAAATTCTAAACAGTCCGGAGCGGCCGCCATCTTATCTCTCGGTAGGATCGAGAGAGAAGAAGAGGTGAAAAACGAAGGGGGAATTTAATGAAAGGGGGCAAGGTAGACCCCTCTTGACCCCCTAGGAATGATGTTGGGTTTATTAAAGGGTCCCGTGGGGAAAATAAAAAAAAATTGATTTTTCACGGTAGAAGCGCTTCCCGGGCCGCGAACTGGGCCGCAAACTGGTAGCGAAACGGGAATTCGCCATTTTGTGCTTCGTTTTAATTAAATTACTAGGTATAAGAGGGTGCGGGAGACCATTTTGTGCTTCGTTTTAATTAAATTACTAGGTATAAGGGGGTGCGGGCGACGTATCCTAATCCCTTATGTTTTCTGAGGGTGGCTGAGGAGGCTCATATATGTTGATACATGTCTTCCAGCGGATGTGCGTGAGCTTTTTTTTTTTTTTGCTGCGTGACGTCTGTTAACGTTCGATTCGATGGAAATCAGGAAGTGTTGACCACCAATTTGTCAGTGCGATAAAATATTTTGTTATAAATGAATCCTTATTGATAAACATTGTCTGCGCCATCTTGCCTTTTTTCCAATGCCACCATTTTGTCGTGCACAGCAGCCATTTTAGAAGCCAGGCCGGTCCCAGGCTATCACCTAGCCCTGCGGATGTAGTTTATGGCCCCAGCTGTAGAGAATCCAGACATGCCAACCCTCCCGATTCAGGCGTGAGACTACTGATTTCAGTGCTAGTCTCCCGCCTCCCGATTTCTGCAAGCAAAAACCCGGGGGCATATTACCAACAACTAGCGATAATTTTTGTCTCTAACTTGTTTAGAGACAAAAATTATCGCCGCACATCGGCGATTTTTAGCGCAGATAAACCTTTCTATTAGCAAGGTTTATCGCAAATGCGATAAAAAACGGCTGCAATGCATGAATATCGCTGAAAAGTCAGCGATATTCATGCATTATCAAGCAAATGCTCTTAGCCATGTTATCCACCTCCCATTGGATAACATGGCTAAGAACTGCTCAGGTCAGGTGTTAGCTTTTGGAGATATTCGCGCTTAGCGCGAATATCTCCAAAAGTTGGTAATAGGAGATAGCGATGTTAGGGACTGTTTCCAGTCGCTAACATCTTGGCACGCCCACTTTGCATGTCATTATTGATAAATATCACTGACATGCAAAGCGGGGCCCAAGATGGTCTCTATCTCCTTTTAGCTGTCACTAACTGGTGTTAGCGACAGCTTGGTAATAGGGAGATAATTTTATCTCCGCTTTCTTGGCTTTTAAAGCCAAAAAAGCGGAGATAAACCCCCTTGATAATATGCCCCACGATTCCTCGGGGGTTTCAGCTGACAGGGCTTGGTATTGTGTTACGTGGTAAATTTTCCAGGAAACGTCAGAGGGTCGATGCAGGGGTTCTAGAAGGGGTGATAAACCATTTAAGCCTCATGAACAAGCGCATGGTCTTTTAAAGATCTGTGAAGTACTCGGGCGGCGGTGTGTGTGTGTCCTCTTTCAGGAGCGGGCGGGGGGGGGGCACTGCCAGCAACTTCCAGGCCAGGCAGTGTTCAACACTTGCATCACCCTTTCTCTGCCTGCTATTGCGCTCCATGCTTCGGAAAGGTAAGAAAAATAACGTGCATTTGAGTTTGAAATGTCCGATCCTGTAGCAGTACACTTGCAAAGCCCACACATGACAATAACCCGATTCAAGGCCCCATTCACCCGTTGTTTAAAAAAATATATAACACTCCAACAAAGTAGGATTATAAAACTTTATTAACTTTTAAATATAACGAACGAAACAAAAACTGTAAAAACATTTAAACATTTTTGACAAAAAAAAGCAACAATGGTCAGAAGCTGTCTTTTGTGCGAATAGTCCCAAGGCAGCACAACGTGCTGAGTTCTGGACGGCACCCAGGTGATGTCACCTGGGTGCCGCACTGGTTTTTGGGATCCTACAATGCAGCAAAGAAAAACAGCGTGGGGCGTCCCGGGTGGTGCGGAGGGAGGCCTCGTCAGTAGCGGTCTGTTGTGCGAATAGTCCCAAGGCAGCAGAACGCGCTGAGATGTTGATGGCACCCAGGTGATGTCCAGTAAACTGCCGCACTGGATTTGGTATCCTACAATGCTGCTCCGAAAATTGGCGTGGGGCGGCCCGGGGGGGGCGTGGGGGAGGCGGCGCGAACGGGCCTCCCCAGGTGGCGGCCATCCAGCTGAGTTGCGCTCGCTCTTGCGGCTACAGCGTCTCGCTCACCATGTTGTTGAGTTGCTCCCACTCTTGCAGTGCAGCGATAGGCGGCTGCCACATGACTCTTAAAATGGCGGACGGCTCTTTGGTTTTGGGCCTGGTCCACTAAAATGGCCCTGGGACACCTTGGAACTCGGACGCTTGCCTGCTAGGGCTTGGGCTCCATTCTCGAAAGCGTCCCCTCAGCCGTGAAGATTCTACAAAAGTCTTGGGGGCCCTCGACTCCTGCAGGCTTCCGGTGGGGAGCGGCTGCCATGATTGCTCGCGGAATGACCACGACGGAGCCACGAGATGGTGGTGCTCTCATGCTGACGCAAGCTTCAGTCTGAAACATCCAGAAACAAGGTGGGGCTTTCATCGTTTGGGAAAAAAAAATGTTCTAAACCAATGAAAAGTGTTATTTTTAGGTCATATGACCAAGCCTTCCATCTTTAGGAAACCAAAAGTAAAATGAACCAATGAAAAGTTTTATAAACAAGTCACATGACCTGTTATGCGGCATAGGGCTACAAAAAGCGTAGAAAATCCATTGGCACGTGAGGCGGCGTCAGTAGCGGACCAATGTGCGAATAGGCTGAAGGCAGCACAACGCGCCGAGATCCGGATGGCACCGAGTTGGTGTCCAGCAAGTTGCTGCACTGGTGTGGCTATCCTACAATGCTGCGCCGAAAGTCGGCGTGGGGCGCCCCGTTGGCCTGTGAGGTCGCGTCAGTTAGTGGGGGCTGTGCGTCTCCCTCAAGATGGAGGCTCCTCGGCTGCAGTGCGGCGCCCCTTAGCGTTTCACTCACCGTCCAACTGAGTTGCGTCCGCACTTGCGGCTACAGTAGGCCGAAGGCAGCACAACGCGCCGAGATCCGGATGGCACCGAGGTGGTGTCCAGCAAATTGCCGCACTGGTGTGGCCATCCTACAATGCTGCACCGAAAGACGGCGTGTCCAGCTGAGTTGCGGTCACTCTTGCGGTACAGTGACTCGAACGCGCCGAGATCCGGATGGCACCGAGGTGGTGTCCAGCAAATTGCCGCACTGGTGTGGCCATCCTACAATGCTGCGCCGAAAGACGGCGTGTCCAGCTGAGTTCCGGTCACTCTTGCGGTACAGTGACTCAAACGCGCCGAGATCCGGATGGCACCGAGGTGGTGTCCAGCAAGTTGCCGCACTGGTGTGGCCATCCTACAATGCTGGGCCGAAAGTCGGCGTGGGGTGCCTCGTTGGCTTATGAGGTGATGTCAGTAGTGGACCGATGTGTGAATAGGTCGGAACCAGCACAAGGCACCAAGATCCGAATGGCAAGTCCTGGATGTTGAGTGCCATAGTTGAGAGTTCTGAGCAGTGCTTGTAAGACTGTCTGAAGCTTATTTGCACCTGCTGCAGCTTCACTATTGCCCTGGTGTGGCCAAAGGTCGCACATGACATAGGCGGCCGGCTCCCGAGGTCCGACGGAACTTTTTTCCTTTTCCTTTTTGCTTCTTGTCCCACAATCCGTTTCATCTGAAGACATGACCAGGTCCCTGAATGTGTGCAGGGGGACGTTATTGATTGAATCAAAATGGCGGCTTGACACAAAGCTGACTCAAGCGTTGCTGTTGATGCTATACAGACAAAAATTGGTTTTCAGTTTGTACATTCTTCAGGATTTTTTTTTCCATCCAAGGCTGATTGAGAGTTTGTAGAAAAATGGCTTCAGATTTTCCACATACTACTCTTCAACATTCTTCCTAAATGTAACAATGTGAGACTCACTAGGAGAACGGCTGTTTATGTTTCCTTTCAAAATGCTGCCAACAATATTTTCTGAATGGAAGACACCATCTTGTAGCATAAAGGGCCGAAAGGGGTTCTGGTCTGGCCGATGGTTGGTGGAGACATTTTGACTATATCTTGGACCTGCCCGGCCTCGCCCAAAATGGCGCCGGTATAAATGGGACTCGTAACTCCTTGTTGTGTACTGGTTGAACAACCTTGATATCACGAGATATGAATGCAGTTTTGATGCTCATGGCGGGCGGGGATGAGAATTGATTGAATATTTCGACATCCCTATTGATATTAAGTTCTGATGTGTTATTGATTACTGTACTATTGAAAGTTCGAATTAACGTCACCCATGGTACTTGCACGCAAATGTATATCTAGATAACTTTTTTGTAAGTGGCCCTGTCATATTTTAATTACAAAATGTACGTCCACCGATTCCGCAACTGTTAGACACCTTAGTTCTTGCAACCTAATGGCTCGTTCGTTACGTTCCTCTATAATGTAAATGTCTCCTCATCATATACGATTTCAGTTTGCTCCGTGGCCGGCCCACGTGGTTATAGGCCCGTATTTGTATGCTGACATTTTCACAATAAAGGTTTTTAAAACAAAACATGGTAGTAGTATTTACATTGGTAAAGTTTTTACTTTTAGTCACTGTTTTCGAATCAGTAAAAGGCAAGTGAAATAAAGCAGTCCAATTACATGACGGATAAAAGGTATAATACGTAGGAACGCAGTAAGGATAAATGGTCAAGGGCAGTTGTGTTTTCCATTCCTGCAACATAAAGTGATTGATAAGAATCTGATAATCAGGCGTATCGGCGACTAAGACAGCAGGCCGAGTCTCTTTTACTCAACGGCTCCGTCATTGAACGAAGAAACGCCCTTTTTCAAGAAAAAGGAATATATTTTACTTGCAGGACAGTTGTAAATTTTCCGGGAAAGTACATTAGCCTGGAATATTATAACATATATGTTTTAAAAAAAAAAGATCGAAATCAATAAAAAGCGTATATTTTAGGTCATATGACCAAGCTTTTCATTATTAAAATAACAAAAGTAAAATGAACCAATAAAAAGTTTTATTAACAAGTCACATGACCTGTTATGCTTACGTTACGCGCTGCGCGCCGCGCCCCGGATCACTTCCGGGTGCGCTAACGCGGCGTGTCATATAACGCATTACGCGACAACGTAGGTCAAGAATATAGTCACAATGTCTCCACCAACCAGCGTTCGGAACACAACCCCTTTCAGCAGTCCAAAAAGTTCTGTTAAATGACAACAGAGGGGACAGGCAACAAGAACTATCAGTCTAAGAGGGGAGGGCAAGTTCTTCTCTACCGGGTCATGTTGGGGCGCTACCGGAACTGATCAAATTGGTAGTCTACAGTGTTTCTGGATGTTTCAGACTAAAGCTGGCATCAGCATGAGAGCACTACCATCTCGTAGCTCCGTCGTGGCCATTCCACGAGCAGACATGGCAGCCGCTCCCCACCAGAAGCCTGCGGGAGTCGGGAGCCCCCAAGACTTTTGTAGAATCTTCACGGCTGAGGGGACGCTTTCGAGAATGGGACCCAAGCCCTATCAGGGAAGCGTCCGAGTTCCAAGGTGTCCCAGGGCCATTTTAGTGGACCACGCCCAAATCTGAAGAGCCGGCCGCGATTTTGAGAGTCCTGTGGCAGTCGTCTATCGCTGCACCGCAAGAGTGGGCGCAACTCAACTACATGGTGAGCGAGACGCTGTAGTCGCAAGAGCGAGCGGTAAACAGCTGAATGGCGGAAGAGGCACAGTGTAGCAAAAGCGGGCGGAATGGCAACTAAAACGGTAAAGGGGCGCCCCACTACAGCGTGTCTTCAGGTCAAACGGATTGTGGGACAAAGTCCAGAATAGAAGAGTCATCAAAAGGCAAAAAGTTCCGCTGGACCCCGGGAGCCGGCCGCCTATGTCGGGGGCGATCTCAGGCTACACCAGTGCTATAAGACTTGGGAAGGGGGTCGGAGCCAAGCGTCTTCTCCGAGTCCGTGCCATCACACCGCCCCTCGGGGGCCTCCGTCAAGCGGTTTAGGAAGGTAACATATCACATTGTTTTCAAATGCAGTCAGGTCTACAAACGACACTCACTTACTTTGAGAATAGTGAAGCTGCAGTAGGTGGAAATAAGCTTCAGACAGTGTTACAAGCGCTGCTCAGAACTCTGAACTATGGCACCCAACATCCAGAACTTATGCCATTTGAGAATGGCAGTGACATTGAAGCAACTCAGGGACCAAAACCATTAACGTACTTTCACGTATGAAAATCTTACTTGGGGAGGGGGCAGGAGCGAAGCGCCCCCTCCCAGTCCGCGCCACCACACCGTATGTTGAAAATCTGAAGCCATCGTTCTACAAAGTCAACCAACCTTGGATGGAAAAATCTAGAAAAATGTACAAACTGAAAACCAGTTTTGGTCTGCATAGCATCAGTAGCAACGCTTGCTATCAGAGTGCATGAGTTTCATGCTCGATCGATTGAGCTAGCCGGATCGGGCAATCAAAAGTATAAAATAGTTATGTAAATAGTTATTTAATAAAATGTTTTACCCTGTTTCTTTGCTGGTGTGTTGTCTATATTTTTAATATTTGCATAGGGTTTGTCGTTATTTTGGGCGGGGTGGGTGACGGAGCCGAGCTGTCTTGCAGCCCTCATGGTGTGGAGCTCAGTTCATCTTACTATTTTCGTATTTCTCATGAAGGGGTGTTCCTAATATTTCTATTTTAGCGAGGTCAAAAAGAGATCCAATTAGTGGCCTACTGATTTTGCTCGATTACTTTTATTTTTTTACACGATTTTTCTCGATTTTTCACTATCTGCAAAGACTAAACAGAGTATTGCGACTTTGTGCTTGTTTGTAAATAGAGAATGAACCAAAGAGAATCAATTGTAAAACAGTAAAGTCTTGGATAACAATCAATCAAATGGAGAGACAAGCAGGCACGACGGATTACAACGGGGGTAAAGGCCTGCGTTAACTACTCTTCACTATCTGCAAAGAGAGAGTACTACTAAGAGAAAAGAGGGGAGGGGGGCAGCGTTCAAAGCACATCAGCGTGCATAAACACGAAAAACTTTTTACCTATCACATACTTGACATTTTACAGCTTTTGATATTTGCTATTAAAAAACCAATGAAATTCACTGAAAAAACCATAGGTTATAGGCCATATATAGTTAGGAATTTGCATTTACAAAACCTTGAAAATTCACTGAAAAAACCATTGGTTACAGGCCATATATAGTTAGGGATTAGCCTTTTCAAAACCTTATTTTACTCACACAAAACCATTGAAATTTCATATATAGTTAGTTCCACTAACTATATATCGCGCACCCGCAATCCACTGCTGATGATGTCACATATTACATCATTCCTGACATGGTTAGTGACATCACTGATGACATCACTGATGACATCTCAAATGACATCACTGATGACATCTCAAATGACATCACTGATAAAATCACTGATAACATCTCATTTGACATGACTGATCACATCACTGATGATATCATTCATGTGATAATACCATGAACCTCTTCAGACTCTAATATAACCTTAGATACAATCAGTGTAAATAGACAGTCACAGACTGTCACTCATCCATGGAGTTACTCACACACCTAGTCAGTTATGCAAAAAATCAATCACACCTCCATTTTCTCAACTATACAGTTATACACACCTTACTTATTCAAACATATACTAACACATTTACTTTACTCTCTTATACAATCCCTGATACATGTTCACAATGATCCATACAGCCACTCACACATTCACTGGCTCTTATGCACAGTTATTTATATATGTCAACTCTCACATGTACTGTGTTTTACATATGTACTTACTTTGACATGTAGCACTGAGATATCCATTCACTCACTAATACACTCATGCACAGTCAACCGCCCATACAGTTGTTTCCACATGCACTTTTGAACCCATACATATAGTGAATCAACTACTCACACATCTATGTACAGAGTCACACACCTCCCAGCCACCCATACACACACACTCAGTTTCCCATACAAATACTTGGACAACCAATGAATAACCCATACAGTTACTCATATAGCTACTGATCAACATATGTAGCAGTTTGTAGAACAACAGATATAATGATGCACAAATTAAAACAGTTTAGTCACTAACCCATGCACTCAGTGAGACACATTTAATCACTCACTCATACAGTCAGTCATGCACCTACTAAATCCTTCATCCAGACACTTATACATCCACTCATTCTTCAATATGTAAGACATATTTTAACTTTACAGAAACATACAGTCACTGGATGTTGTCATCAGTGATGTCATCAGTGATGTCATTTGAGATGTCATCAGTGATGTCATCAGTGATGTCACTAACCATGTCATGAATGATGTAATATGTGACATCATCAGCAGTGGATTGCGGGTGCGCAATATATAGTTAGTGGAACTAACTATATATGAAATTTCAATGGTTTTGTGTGAGTAAAATAAGGTTTTGAAAAGGCTAATCCCTAACTATATATGGTCTATAACCAATGGTTTTTTCAGTGAATTTTCAAGGTTTTGTAAATGCAAATTCCTAACTATATATGGCCTATAACCTATGGTTTTTTCAGTGAATATAGAGATATATATATATATTACCTACTGGCGGTCGCCAGTAGGTAGTTATAGTTAGGATTTTTTTCAATGCAAAATCTCAAAATTCTATTGTGAATAACTTTGGCGTCGGTTGACGACTCTGCCTGAAAATGTCCTCAAATTTGCCTCGCAGAGCTCCGGTCCTTCCCTTAAAGTGTGGGGGGGATTCGTCAAGCGGGGGCCGAGATAAAAGGGGGGTCCCAAAACGTGCTTTCCCCATGTTAATTTCTATAGGGCGGTCGAACTTACTTTTAGCCCGAACGGCTGAATGGATTTGCACCAAACTTGGCAAAATTGTAGGGACTGGTAGCCCGATGTGCCTTTGCTATGTCTCAAGATATGTGCTCCAGTGGTTTTTACGAAAATTAACTTTGAAAAAATATATATTGGGCTACATTGGGCTATATATATGTTAGAGCCCAAATGTATCCCAATGTAGCCCAATGTAGCCCAATGTAGCCCAAAGATGGCCACCAGAGACAACAAAAACAAATGTAGCCCCAATATCAGCCAGATGTAGCCCAACTATAGCCCAATGACAGAATGTCCCAGAGTGTTCTAAAGAACAACTAGAGCACTAACAGTCTTACTTATGATAAAAGTATGGCACACCTGAAGTCATCTTGATTGGAATAAAGTGTTAACACTTAAAACATTTAATTTGCAAAGGAACAAAATGAGGGGGTTCATTTTGCCATAGAAATTATGATTAGTGCTGAAGAAAGAAAAATTAGGGCACATTTTGAGTGACTTCTCAAATTCTCTTATATTTCATTAAAAAAATTCTGATATGCAGTCTCCCAAGATGGACACCAGAGACAAAAGAGCCCAAATATCAGCCAGATGTTGCCCAACTATAGCCCAATGACAGAATGTCCCAGAGTGTTCTAAAGAACAACTAGAACGCTAACAGTCTTACTTATGACAAAAGTATGGCACACCTGAAGTCAGCTTGATTGGAATAAAGTGGTAACACTTAATACATTTAATTTGAAAAGGAACACAATAAGGGGTTTCATTTTGCAATAGAAATTTTATATATATATATAAATATATATATATATATATATATATATATATATATATATATATATATAAATATATATATATATATATATATATATATATATATATGTGAAGAAATCCCCGCCCGTCAATGGATGACAGGCAGCAGCAGGGTGCAGACCTCGCAGCGCCACAGCAGACAGGCAAATGAAACTCTCCAATAATCCAACTCGAGTGAGTAGCAGGTTCAAAACAGGGGGCTGCGTTGCAGGGAGGTGTAAAAACGGGTGTGGCCTCATTACACCTCTCTGCAACACAGCCCCCTGGTGCATACTGGAGGTTCCTGGTGGGCTATTTGGCCCCCATGGACCCCCAGTAAGCAAGGGGACTTTATACCCCAATTTAGAATGCGCTATGGGGCATGTTTGCACAGTGGTGAAGGTAGGGGGCGGGGCTTGAAGTGATATGTGTGCAAACATGCCCTGTGGCACGTTTTAAGTTGGGGAATGAATTCCTCTTCAATCCAGAGGTCCCCTAGAGGCCAACTAGTCCAACAGGTACCTCCAGTAAGCACCACGGAGCTGCGTTGCAGAATGTTGTAAAAACGGGACGTGCCCTTTAAACACCTCTCTGCAACGCAGCTCCCTGGCGCATACTGGATGTACCTGGTGGGCTAGTTGGCTCACAAGGGATCTCAGGATTGAAGAGGAATTAATTCCTCAAACTAAAACACGCCACAGGGCGTGTTTGCACACATGTCACCTCGAGCCCAGCCCCCTTCCTTCACTGTTGAGCAAAATATTCCTTTCAAATCACCCGAATTTCCTTCCATAGGCTAAGATTGACTGGTTTCACTTGGAAATTCTTCTAAGTGTGGAGTTTTGGAACTTTAAAAAATTCCTCTAAAATCAGCCAAATTACGAATTCCGATTTCTTCACCTGTTATCAGGAGAGACCTCAGTGCTGCATCTTTCAGCCCACTACTGATCCTGAAAAGTAATTCTAGCCATGCTTACAGTAACTTGAATTTCCTACAATAGGCTAACATTGACTGGTTTCACTTGGAAATTTTCTAAGTCTGGAGTTTTAGAACTTTAAAAAATTCCTCTAAAATCAGCCGAACTACGAATTCCGATTTACTCACCTGTTATCAGGAGAGACCTCAGTGCTGCATCTTTCAGCCCAGTACTGATCCTGAAAAGTAATTCTAACCATACTTACAGTAACATGAATTTCCTTCCATAGG